>NC_083656.1:20222210-20867210 GCF_963576545.1 Limanda limanda
CTGGTTTTGATTTGTAAATATGATCTGTTTTTTAGTTTTTTAACTTTTAGTCTGCCACAAGTGAAGAAAGTAGTCACCATCACTGGAAACACAACTAACATGGAATTACAGCACCATCTAGTGGAAATAATGAGACAATGCAACTTCCAATACATGTTCCCATTATGGCTTTGAAACAACTGTTAAGTAACAGTCGCCTCCGTCTACAAAGAAGTATTAAAGTTTAATATCAAGTAAATATGAGACTCCAGTAGTCTGAGGTCAGGGCCGGCCCTGGCAATGTTGGCACCCTAGGCGAGATTTCAAATTGGCGCCCCCCAACATACACACCCAAACTGTCATGCATCCACAATAACTTTTGGACTGTATACAGATGCACACACAGGCAGACAAAATTTTATGCTATAAAAATATATAACAAAAAATATAAAGAGTCTGAAATCAGCTGTACTGATAGAATGTTGGGCATGGACTGCCTGATATACCCCTGTAGTGTCCATGTTTAATTCATTTTCATGCAAGTGTTTTTTTTTTAGGGCTGGGCAAGTTAACTAGTTAATTACGAGTTAACTCATCACTTATTTAAGTCAACTAATTATTTTATCTCGCATTAAGGGCGGCTGTGGCTGAGGGGTAGAGTGGTCGTCCTCCAACCTGAAGGTCGGCGGTTCGATCCCCAGTCTGAACCATCTGCATGCCGAAGTGTCCTTGGGCAAGATGCTGAACCCTCAATAGCCCCCCATAGAATAACAAAGTGCTGCAAGTAGATGCACTGTATGAATGTGTGTGTGAATGGGTGAATGTGAAACTGTACTGTAAAGCGCTTTGAGTGGTCTTCATCAGACTAGAAAAGCGCTATATAAATACAAATCCATTTACCATTTACCATTAACTCAGGTTTGATTATTTATTGTGAAAGTCAGGCTTTTATTTTGTGAAAGTCTGTTGCTGACTGCTGCGGAACCGGAAAAAAGAAAATAATTGGCGGATAAACAACCATGGATAAGGCTACGGAACTTTTACATGGCCATTTTCATTTTAAAGTCCTTCCAGACGGCGGAGTCGACAGAACCAAAGTTATTTGTAGCCACTGCCACGGTGAATTTTCTTATCACCGGAGCACTTCCAGTCTAAAATATCACCTAAATGCAAAACATGCAAAAAAATGCAAATCACTCAACAAAACAGCGAGCGGAGCGAGTCTTCGGCAGACTACGTTAGACGCAGGGAGGAGTATAGTTTTTCACAACGAAGAGGATAACATTAATGCCCTGGCAGTGGCATTGAGCTTTAACTTTGTATTTGCTTTGATAACATTGTTAAGTTGAGATTTACACTGAATATTTTATTTAACTGCTACTGTATTAAATGCTGATGTTAAAAGTGTTTGCACAACAAATGTTATGGCACTTTCGTTAATATGGCCGAACATTGAAAATAAAATTGCGCTATACACTACTTTTTAATTCATTATTGGATTTTGCGTATACAAATGCGATTAATCGTGATTAATCAGGGAAATCATATGTTTAATCGCGATTAAAACTTTTAATCGTTGCCCAGCCCTAGTTTTTTTTTTTAAATACAGAAGGGACACATACTGGAATTTCAGGGACTCAGGTTGAGTAAAACTAACACGTGGACTTCTTCTTCCCAGAAATGGGGTAGGCTTCTCTGAGCTCTTCTTCCGTTGCGCCACCTATGGGTTTGGCGGTGAATTGTTTTAAACGTACAGTCGTCGGAGAAGTAAAATTCAAAAAGACTCTCCGCTCCCCGTGCAACCCTCTCCGAGAAATGGAGCCTTTAGTGTTACGTGGGGAGGATTAATTTGGGTTGGTTTTGAATTCTCTTGCATTTTCATTAACCCCAGTTCTTATATCCCTTTGTGTGTCTAACTGAACAGAGCTTTATTAGTAACTGAAGAGATAGAGTAACCTTCATGGTATGCGAGGGAAAATCCAGTATGTCCTGCTGCTAACGGTGAAATGAAACTCCCTTCTTTTTTTCTGTTCATGCTGAAATAAAGTGGATTCACTTGGTCTGACATTTTCAATCACATCTTTATAAAACACCTCATTAGCTTCACACTACAAACCCTGGGGGCGGGGGGGGGGGGTTTGAGAAAGTATTCCAGATTCATTCACTAGACTGGCACTCAGTAGAGCTCAACAGAGCCGTACAGGTTCATCTCTGATCCATGCAGCTTCCTTCTACCAAGTTTTGTGGTTATTGGTCCAGTAGTTTATTACATGTTGACTGATAAATCAGAGGTGAAAACATAACCTCCTTAGCAGAGGTAATAAAACCTCCACACATTTATCAAGGAAATGTCACCCACATTACTAATAATAAGAAACACAACAGGAAATTAAAAATAGAATGAAATGTTTCTTGAATATCTAAATAGTTGACGGGTAATTTTCTGTTGGTCGACTTATCAATTAATTTATTAAAAACTCATTTTCCCCTGCTACTTAGTCTATAGGGTTTTTATATTGTGTTTTATTTACATTGTATATATTGGTTTATTTTTGTCGTGCACTGGTTGCTGGTTGTACATCAAATTGCCCTTGAAGGATAATAAAGATTTTCTTTTATGGACAGCCTTAATTAATCACAAGCTGCACCAACCAAGCAAGAGCAGCAGAGGAACCCAGCAGCCAGCAGGGGGCAGCCTCAGGACATCACATGGAAACAAGCAGCAGCAGACTGTGATTCTTGTAAGGCGTCAGAAGACAAGTTTGGAAACTACTGGGTTATTCTCTAACAATAGGTTTTTAAAGCATGTTAAATCCTCCAGTATCTAAAATCCAAAAATATAAAAGTAACTTTTAAGTAAGGTAGTAAAGTAGAAAATATTTTTTCTGAAGTGTGTATAAAAAGCAGTTTAGAATGACACAGACACACACACACGATAATTTGTCAATCTTCTTAGTGTGCTTAGTTCCTTGCCGTAGTCAGTAGGCGGTTTGGCCTAGTGCAGACATGGGCAAAGTACGGCCCGCGGGCCGTATACGGCCCGTTGGGCTTTTTAATCCGGCCCGCCCAAATTGTGCAAATTTAAAAAAAAAAAATTAAATGGCACGTACTTATAGAACTTTGTAGTTTTGCTTCATTTTTGAAGAAATCGTACTTTCTTGATTCTTGTTGTTCTGGGTTTGAACCCTCGGGGTTGAATGCACTTATTGTAAGTTGCTTTGGATAAAAGCATCAGCTAAATTAAATTTGCCAGGGAGTGTGGTGTATAGGGCTTGAAAAGACACATGATCTCCCTTCACTTTTTCCCTTTGCCCTGTGAGCCCTTCTGTAAAATGAGAGGATCAAGGAAACAAAAAGTGGACAATGAGTGCCGAGTGTTTAACACGGAGTAAACAACAAAATACTTTTTCACTGATGTCCAATCGAAGGCTGTATGCCTGATATGCAGAGAAACTGTCGCAGTTTTCAGGGAGTACAACATCAGCCGTCACTTTGCTACGAAGTCAGTCAACGCAAGAACGGGTTGCTGCAGCTCAGAGGTTGGCGACTTATTTACAGACTCATCAACATTTTTTTTCACAGATAAACTGCGATTAAAGAGTCTACCAAGGCATGTTTTTTGGGGGGCATTCGAAATAGCAAAGGCTAGCAAGCCTTTTTCTGAAGGCGGGTTTTTGTTAAATGGCCTTGCAAATAAGTGCTTGGCTACTTGGTAAAGGCAAAATCCTTTCATGTAATGATTTTTCCATGTCATTTATATTAGTTCACAAAAACACTCCATCCATCTGTTCCTGGCCCGGCCCCTCTGTCAAATTTTGGAACCCATTGTGGCCCGCGAGTCAAAAAGTTTGCCCACCCCTGGCCTAGTGGGTAGAGTGGTCGTTCTTCAACACGAAGGCTCTGAGTTCAATCCCCAATCTTTCTTATCTTCGTGCCAGCAATATACTGAACTCTTAAAATTGGCAGGATTTCAATCACCTATTAATTGCCAAATATATTACACTATGTAAATTTAAATTCATTAAATATAAAAAAAGAAAAATTAAATTAAGTTAAAGGAATAGAGGCAAATAAAAGTGACTGACAAGGAGTGAATTGTGACTGTTGTCAGTGGTTCCTGATTTTTCAATTGGTTCATATCATTTTAAGTCTACTGCTGTCGTCTAATATACTTAATGAAACAAAGAATTAGCAAACTCACAGTGAGAGACATTTATTAACTCTTCAATTCATTCCTTAAATGTCTCCACATTCAGTTAGAATGTGTACGGAGCCTCAGCACCAAAACCATGACACCAAACGTTTGATAAATCCATTTTAATGGAAAATGTAAAACCCTTTTGAACTTCAATGTACAAAGCATTTAACACTTGCACTTTAAAATTTGAAATTGAAGCAAGCCATATTTTAAAAAAATACTTCAGTGAAAGTATATATTTACACATTACAGTTAAGTTTTTCATTATTTTACTTTTACTTCAAAGGTTCACTATAGTAAATCTTAACAAAACAAAAAACAAGACAATTATTTTCTTAAATAAATTACATCTTTTTTGTAAATGTCTCCATTTTACAGAGAATACTTTTTCATAAAATGCTGAGTGTATAAGTCATTTTGTTTTTTCTTTACATAATACAACTTTACACAGTCTTTACAATAGTTGGCAGTTCATTTTCAAAAATGTATTTATGGCATGAGGACTGTAGAGCATCAACATTTCCCAAAGTTACAGGCAATAGCTGGTGTGTGAGTGTGTGTGTGTCTCTGTGTATGTTTGTGTTTATGTTTGTGTGTGTGCGTGCGTGTGTGTATGTGTGTGTGTCCTCCATCACAGTAGAGCCGTTTTACAACTGAAAACCACATATCAAAAGAAAAAGAGAAACTGTACAGGTCACATTTACATGAATGCTTTTTTGTCTCAATAACACTGCATCATCACAGAGCTATAAAATAAATACATCTTCACAGAGGAAATAAAACAATGTTGGTATGAAAAAGAAAATGAAGAACAAAACAGCAACAGACAGACAGAACTAGACAAAGGACAAGACCAGACAAGTTACAGATGAGACAAGTAAAGAGGGAGCAGCAGACACTGCTGACTAAATATCTGAGATTTATGTTTTGCATTATTCCCCCTAGAATCCTTTTTTTATTTTTTTTTTTTAACATCAGAGATGACAGTTTGATCCTGATGCTGCTGGTGATGCTGTCGTGATCAGCGAAATCTTCTGTCCAAGACGTTGTGTGGCCAGCTAAAGACAGGGATTAAACCTCCTGGCCATTTAATTCCACAGCAGATTACATAGAGCAGCAGGGGCTCAGTGCGTCTTCTCAGTCTCCATCATCACTGCTGCTTACAGGACAGTCCCAGTCTCCATGGCGACTGGATCTTAGCATGATGCACCGTCAAACTGTCACAGCAATCAGTTGGGTTGTGTTACAGTGGAGGTTTGAAGTGGCTTTAACAAGGCTCCCACTCGTCCACACAGGTCCTCGGTCCTGCCTGTGTTCAGTGTGCTCCCACTGAGGTGTGGAGGTTTGATCCCTGTCGGTCCAGAGGCTTTTGCTCTTCTGTTGTTCTCCTCTTGGCACTCAAGGTTTGGGCTGATGATGATCGAGGTGGGCGTGCCTCTGATTGGCCACCTGGATGAGTGAGACAGGTGAGCCCACGTGACCAGCTCCGACCCAACCACCTCTTGTGGTCATGTGACACAGACCTCCGTGTGAAGTGGAGGGCGTGGTGAGGGGGGAGGTGCTGATGGAAGTGGTGTCCCTCTCTGGAAGGTGTTTATGCGGCCAATGGGGCGTCATGAGTTATCTTCCTCATTGTCTTCCTCAGAGCTCCTCTTCAGCGAGTTCACTGCCTCCTTCACACAGTGGAACAGGATGTTCTTCACCTGAGGAGGAAGAGGGGCAAGGGTTTAACAGCTGAGCTGATTCCATCACAGTTTCATAACTAACTAGACTTTTGGTTTTTGTGTACTTTTCTGGAGCAGGCTTGGATTTCAGTTGTTTACTACATAACTACTGAATAACTGAACATGGCCTTAAGGATAAATTCTCTGTTTCTCAGGCCGGGTGATAAACAATAATCAGGGGCAAACATGGACACTGATAGAGGCTTTAGTTGCTGTAATAATTCCTCCACTTCACAATTTTTGTAAAGCAATTGCTTCATGATACACTTTCAGTCAAAGTGAAGGAGACAACATCAACAGTCGCAAAATATGCAAATATATATTCCAAAGTTGACTTGAGGCCAATAATTAGAAATTGCAGCAGCTCTGCAAATCAACATTTTAAAGTTACAGACTTTAACAACAATAGATTACATGTTAGTAGTTCTCTTTAATCAATAATGTATTGCATGACCACACGTGTCTTTATTCACTCCCACCACACCCAGCAGAAACCAAGTGACATCAAGTCCGTTAAAGAGGTGTCTGAGTTGGATCTGTGTTGGGGCCTCTAACAGAGAGAGGTCCTCAGGTGTAGTGACTACATGGAGTGGAGGTCACCTCTGACTAAAAAGCTGTATGATATCATGATTCACTCCGGCAAACCTGTTCTGAGATGGGACTGACTGACCAAATTCAGAATTATTTTTGATTCCTGTAAATTATTCCTCAGTGCAAAGTCTAGACAAACTGCTCCTCTGACTACATCATCCCTTCCACTGAGGTAAATGCTCATGTATACTGTTGACAATACAGTGAGTATGAGCTGTGCCGGTCTAAGTTAAACTTTTCCGCAGAAACCTCAACACTGCACAAAATTCATAAAACCCCTCTTTAGAGTTATGATGGTTTATATGTGCACATCTAGACAGAGCATTTAGTGTTGATACACAAATAATGTGTGGTACTTATGATCCTGCAGCAATGATCAGATGCTTGTTGTGTTGTTAAGTAGAACCAAACAGAGCTGAACACTTCTCCTACCCCCCAGCCTGTGTGTGTGTGGGTGTGTGTGTGTGTAAACTGCTAGAGTACAGACAGACAGAAGATGGAGGTTGACGCATCTCATTTACAGCCCGAGTGTGTGTGGTGTCTTTACAGAGCAGCCACACTCGACATCTCAAATACATCACTGAAGATGACTCACTGTGCCATTTTGTCTCTCCTTATTTTTATACACAAACACACACCCACACACAAATATTGACTGCCAAACTAAGATTATTAATGATAATGTGACGATTATGAGCAGGATTTCAACTGGTCAAATATGGCATAAAGGATATTTAATGATATAATGTTGCCTGAGCTGCTGTGTATCACCTGTAGTTTATCCTCATAGTTGACCTCCTCTTTACTGGGCCGCAGCTCCTGGGTCAGATGGTAGGAGTTGGCCACGTGCTCAGGAGACACAAAGTCATTGATGACCTGCACACAGCTGTGAAGGTTCTGGACCTAAGAGAGGAGAGAGGAGAGAGGGCGTTACAACGCAACCAGAAATAAACCAGCAGGTCATGAACAGGCTGAGCATCGACACAGCAATACAAAACAACGATTAGTAGCAAAAGATATGTAAGGTAAGGTATGTAAACTATTACAAATTATTAATTTTAATATATAAAAAATACAAAAATATGAAAAACTTATTGAAATCTGAAATATTGTCAGTTTGAACATTTTTTAAATATAAATTCAGATCATTAATGAGATCTGCCCAAAAATTAAGTGCTCTGTATTTTACAAAATGATATGTTTCATATTGCTACAATGCCATTAAAAAGACTGAAACCAATAACCAAACAAAAACCCACAGGTTCCTTTGGAAGACAAACATCTTTAGAGAAAACTCAAGAATGAGTAAACATTATTTTTAGGGCTGGGCAACGATTAAAAGTTTTAATCGCGATTAATCGCATGATTTCCCTGATTAATCACGATTAATCGCATTTGTATACGCAAAATCCAATAATGAATGAATAAAAAGTAGTGTATAGCGCAATTTTATTTTAAATGTTCTGCCATATGAACGAAAGTGCCATAACATTTGTTGTGCAAACACTTTTAACATCAGCATTTAATACAGTAGCAGTTAAATAAAATATTCAGTGTAAATCTCAACTTAACAATGTTATCAAAGCAAATACAAAGTTAAAGCTCAATGCCACTGCCAGGGCATTAATGTTATCCTCTTCGTTGTGAAAAACTATACTCCTCCCTGCGTCTAACGTAGTCTGCCGAAGACTCGCTCCGCTCGCTGTTTTGTTGAGTGATTTGCTGACATCAACTGTGTGTTTTGCATTTAGGTGATATTTTAGACTGGAAGTGCTCCGGTGATAAGAAAATTCACCTTGGCAGTGGCTACAAATAACTTTGGTTCTGTCGACTCCGCCGTCTGGAAGGACTTTAAAATGAAAATGGCCATGTAAAAGCTCCGTAGCCTTATCCATGGTTGTTTATCCGCCAATTATTTTCTTTTTTCCGGTTCCGCAGCAGTCAGCAACAGACTTTCACAAAATAAAAGCCTGACTTTCACAATAAAACAATAAATAATCAAACCTGAGTTAATGCGAGATAAAATAATTAGTTGAGTTAAATAAGTGATGAGTTAACTCGTAATTAACTAGTTAACTTGCCCAGCCCTAATTATTTTACTATTTTACTTCACTACAGCTGATGACACTTTCTGTCATCATTAAAGCCTTGATGGCCCGGTAGTGGCTTGAGAAGGGCCGTGAACCGACCATCCTGTTTATATCTCTCTCTTGGGACACAACCTGAACAGTGTTTCTTTCCTCTTTCTTTCATTTGGAGAGTCAAAGTTAAGTCAGCTGGGTTCACTGCTCTGACTCCTCCACTCAGCTGGACTACAATTGTTTATTTTGTCAATTTGAACATCGAAGCCTGGATACACATGTTCTGACTGGGCAAGTGCAATATCCAGCTTATGAGCTACTCTCTATGCGAGGCTGCCAAAAGGATTCCATCTCTGTTTACCTTTTCTATGGCAAAGCTTAGACTGGATTTGTATTTATTTATTTCATCCTGCTGTTTTGTCCTTTTCTCATTTGGATTATTAATGCCTTCATGCCTTCTACTTTCTTACATTTAGTAGGGCTATCAGATATTGCATGGGGGGATTTGGTTCATTCGTTCTAATTTGGTAACTTGAACATGACCTGGGTGAGGATTGTTTTGACGATGTTACATGTTAGTGTTAGGCTCACATAGTGAGGGAGCGGTCTCTTTTTGAGGGAAGACCAGCTCAGTGCTCCTGGGTCAGGGGGTTTGTTTATTATCTGTCTGTTTCTGTGTTTGTTATTTAAGATACTTTCTCTAGACACAGCTCAGTCTCTATGTAATGTAAACAGCAGCCAGATTCATTTTCCCTTCAGCCTACTATTCCTACTTCAGGCTACTATTATATGATTAAGATATGACTGGAAAATCTGCAAAGTACATGGTGGTATGTCCTGCATCAGCTGGGACATTAGGGGGATAAACAACATGATCAAGTGGAGCAAAATATTTACCCATTTAAAGTCTTCTAATTTCCGTCATTATATTTTCAGGAAACTCATCTCAAGGTTATTAAAGACTCAAACCTAACTGGACTGGTCAGGTTTTTCATTCTAGTTTTAATTATGAAGTATCAGATACTCGACTCATATTAATTATTACTCCTCATGATTCTATGTGAGACATAATCTGATACAATTTGAAGTATCTCACTGACTTCATTATTCCAATGAAATGGCCAAAATGTATCCATCTGTCCTAACAAACTGTCATAGATGCCACTATACCTCAGTCTCTCTGGGACACATGTTCTGGCCCAGTTCATCCCTGTCTGGCTTCTCTGGCAATTTTCAAATGTCTTACATCACTATGTATAAAAAATCCTCATCTCTTACTGCCTTTGGGGCTGTTCAGCAGGAGGAGGGTCTTTTCAAAAACAATATCGCAATCCGCTAATGAAGTTACAAAAAACACCTCAACAATATGAAGTGTTATATTGTATTTAGTAACTTAAAGTCCTAATTATTTCCTAAAACAGGTGAATGATGTCGTTTTTAACAACTGTTACCTAACTGTGAGTAAATGGTGCATTTGTTTGGGACCCTTTTCCTTCGGTGGATTAGCCCACATTTGGTGCTATGAGTTAGAGGCCACAGGATGTGTGTGTGGGACAGAGTCAAAATAAGTGTGAGTTCATGGCGATGAACGTGTCACCCAGTGTAACAGTGTGACTCAGTGATGTGTTGGAGCTCTGTGGCTCAGGCTTTGATTCACACTACACTTGTTAATGGGAGATGGCCCATGTTGGATGGCCTCTGTACATTTTTGTTGACAGTAGAGGAGCTATAGAATATGAGCAGATTGATTTCAGTTACATATGTCGAAGACAGGAGTGTACAGTGCACTTTTTGTAGGGTCTCAAATGGAGAGCAGTCTCTAGCAGTCAAACATAAACAGCATATCAAACAAAAATACAGACAGCCAGTGTATGTCACATTTTAGTAAGATGAAGCACTTTTTCTGTATCTTAACAGTGATCTGTGAGTATGTGTCAATATACTGCATACCTGGTGCATAGCCCCTGCTGGTATAAGGACAGAGTCTCCCAGGAATTGAACTACAGTCCAGCCCTGAACTCCATGCTCATCCTGCAGCCGCTGGCGCTGCTTCCTGCTCAGATACCAGCCGTGCTCTCTGATTGGGTCCTGGTCCGGGGAAACCTCCAATCCCTGCTCCTTACAGAGCTAAGGTGGCGGTTTGGGAGGGATGGTATAAGTCAGTACTTGCACTGAATTTCAAGACATTTTCAATTAAAGCTGGAGCACTTGTTAAATATGCTTGTCAGATTACTGACCTTGTACAGGAACTCCCGGACTTTGTCACTGTCCCTGTTGAGGTAGATGTGCCACAGCGCCCCCGGTGTCTCACTGGAGTCTTTGAGCCTTCTCCGAACCCCCTCATCTAGATCCTCCTCCTCCAAACGCTTCAACACTCCTACACACAAACACACACACACACACACACAAGTTCAGTTTATAATAATACGCAGAAAGACGGCAAACCTTCACCTTATATCTATGTTTAGTATTTTTGCTTAACACTGTTACAATTAACACAGAATATTGATAGAAAAGTTTGGACAGTGAAAACTGATGTTATCCTGAGTTAGGCAGTCTAGCCACTACTTAATTGTATTTTTGTGTCTCATGAGATATCACTTTTGTGTCAATCCATCCAGTCTTAAAAGTTTTTCTGACTTCAGTCTTACCGGTTTTGGACAGGACTCCGTTGCCTTTAGCTACACCTACATAGACCAGAACGGACACAACATCTGACACCTCCACGTGGAGGTTAGCAGTCCCAAAGTCCTGGTCCTGAGAAGCAGCTACACCTAGGGGAGGGCAGATAACTCATTCATAAGAAAAGGGGCAGATAGGGATTTTATATGGAACCTGTTCAGATTATTTAAGCTATTTTATTTCTCCGCACTAATTTTCCGATTAGCAGAACATTCATGACACAAGGAATCTAGGTGAATTGATGAAAAATGACCAGTAAAGAGATATCATTGCTGCTCTTAATTTCCCTCTTACCATAAGCACAGCAGAGCCTCGGCCCCAGATCTGGCCGTACGAAGAAAGATGGGAGGTGGGAGGCCAGGTTGAGGTTGCCCTCTGGGTCAGAGTACTCTGGCAGGGGCAGGTTCTTCATCAAGTCATCATATCTGAAAAAACATTTAATTTAGACCTCTCAAAGTGCTTTAGACTACAGTTTGCCATTCACACACATTATACAGTGCATCTATTATCAGCACTTTGTTCCTATTAGGGACAATTTGGGCTTCAGCATCTTGACCAAAGACGCTATGGCATGCAGATGGGAAAGACTGGGATTGAACCATCGACCTTCTTGTTGGAGGTCAACTGATCTACCCCTCAGCCACAGCCACCCACACAGGTGGGAATCTTCCCTATGACTGTATGTAGCTACTTCATCATCAATTAATATCAGTCAGATAAATCTGAACTCCTTTCTTATTTAGAAAGTGCTTCAAAAAGGATTATAGACTGTTAATGTTATTACAAGAGTGCAGTATTTTACAAAATAAGGTTTTCAAATCAAAAATAGGACTACAAAAGTCTATACGTCTGTGTGTGTGTTACTGTCTGTGTGTGTGTGTGTGTGTGTGTGTGTGTCTGCTCGGCTGTCACTCTTCACACTCAAACTGACAAACACGTATTCATATTGAGTAATTTGAATATGCTTCCCACTCTATGTAAAAGAGTATGTAGGTTTACCTTGAGGGCATGAGGGCCATGAACTCCTCTCCAGACGGCCAGTCCTTCAGTCTGTAGACCATAGGTTCTCCATCCTTGGACTTGGGCCGCTCTGAAAAGGTATGAAGACTTTTGTCAGACTCGATCAATCATTTCTCATTTATCTCAGTGGTTGGTTTTAAGCAGCTATTTAATAACTCAAACCAGAAGAGTAAGGTGAACTCACTGGTGATGTCCTCAAATCCATCCCAGAACTCTTTGATCCCGGAGTTGGACACCACCTGGTCTTTACAGTTGAGGAGGTCTCCCTGATGGTCTGCAAACTCTTGGTTGAAGGAGTCAGCTTTCCACAGAGCAGCATTCAGTCGCTTATGGATCCCTGACACAAGCACAGGCTGAACAAACACATCATATGACTGTTATTATCTGTAATATATCTACTCATATCAATTAGTGCTATACTGCAAGCCTGGTGTGTACCTGTCCCTGTTTCCAGCATTCTCTAAACAGCTTCCAGTTGTTCTGGTTGCGGTGATCTTTGAGCCAAAGTAACCGTCTGTTGTTAAACCAGGAGTGGGGAATGTCTGGATACTGACTAGTTGAATCCTCTGGCCCAGTTGCAGTAACAGGCACTGACTTCTTCCTCTCTGGTTTGACATCTTCAGTAACAGCAGGGAGGTTGGTGTTGTTTGTGCCGCCACAACCTGCAGTGACAGGCTCTTGCTTGATTGACAGCTTGGTGGTGATGTTCTGGCGACTGGCAGGGATTTTGTTCTCCACAACTGAAGCAATGATATCATCAAGGATATTGGGCATGGACCGTCCACCCTTTCCAGTCTGAAAAAGAGGAAATACATTTTTTTAATTAATTTCTCAGTTTTAAAAACAGAAACTCAATTTTATAACCTCATGTTAGAGGACTGGGACTGTGATTTTTCTTCTGACATTGTAGGAATTGTAGAAGATTATATATTAAACAGGGACAAGCTTTCTTCTGTCAGTGAAGGAGATGAAACAAGGACTTACACTTATATGAAGTATTAAAAGATTCGACACATTAGTTTAGGTGTGTTTGTGTGTACCTGTGAAGCACTAGAGTAGACTGGTGCAAAGGCGATTCCTGCGTCAGTAGAGCCCAGCTTCAGTTTCCCTGCTGTGGTGGTGAGCAGATCTCTAAGCGTGGAGCCCTGCTCTGTATTGTTTGTGACCAGGGAGGTGGTTTTACACTGCTGCAGGACCTCCAGGGTTTCTCCTGCCTTATCCTCCTTCACGGATTTGCCCAACAACACAGACTCTTTGTTTTCTGAGAGAGAGACAGAAGGACACAGGGGTAAATAGCGGATATGTCATTGATCACCATCAACTTTTCTGGAGGTGAAATATACTAAAGGGCTTAATGAGGAAATTCAGTCAATTGGAGGAAATCATTACAGAACTACTGAATGAAAAAATAAAACCATACTGAATTTTGAACCATCCCCTCACCTTTCTTTTCCTCCCTGGACTTCTGCTCTGCCAGGTCAGCCAGGAAGTGCAGAGGTGACTGGGACTCTGGTGGGGTGACAGGAGCACTTCCTGTATCGCTGGCTGGACTGCCTGCTCCATTAGTCTCTGCCTTGGTTCTTACTGGATCAGAGTTCTGCAGAGAGCCCGGCTCAGACTTCACCAGAGACAGCTTATTACTGTGGTTCAGGACGTTCTGCAGAACCTGGCGGAGAGAAGGGAGAATCATGAGGTAATCATATTGACTAGTTGATTTTATTAAACAAATTGTAAGTAGCTTTAACAGTTATCAAATGAAAAAATGTTTAAGTGAGAAAATATTTAAGTGCTATTCCTTCAAATCATAATGGCGATATCTATCTGTCCCATTAACATGTATAAAAATGTCTCTATAAATCCACCTTGCAGCAAGTGTTTAGCCTAAAATGAATTATGTCAGTATGTGGGTCCCTCTGTCATTTCAATAACTAATCTCATCAGAATAATGTCTGTTGTGTCCTTAACATGTCCGGTGTCTCAAGGCACTACTTCCAATGTACTTCAAAACTACCGTTATCAGGTAGTTACAAACTATCATAAACTTAAAACATAATAAATAAGATTGACTTTATTCTGACAAAGTGTGTCCTAGTATGGCAAGTGAATTGGTCAGTGGTACCTGTGAGACTCCATTGGTGACTGGTAGTTTGATGAGGAGATTCTGTTTGTTGGTGCAGGCACAGTTGGATTTGATGTCGTGTTTATCTCTCATCGAGTGCATGGAAGTCACCAACTCTGTCAGCACTGAAACACCAAATAGTTAAAGATAAAGAGATTACAAACATGACCATTCTCTCAAGGGAACGTGAACCAGTAAGCAGAGCAGGGAGAAATATTTTGCTACTGCAGTAACATAATGTCTACTACTAGGTTGAGCTCAATACCTAAAACAGAAAACAAAGCAATGGAGATTTTTTTGCAATTGGATATTTCATTTTTTTCTTTAATCTACATCAGCATCATACTTATCTGCTGAATCGCTGAATAAATGGTTAGACAAAGCAGCTAAAAGATTCAGACAAGACAGTGGAATGCAGACATGGTGAAACCAGTATGAGGTATACCTGTGCCGGGTATGATCTGAGTTGGCATCAGGTGTTTGTGATCATGGGGTTGACCTTTCACACACTTCAGCCAGCCGTATAGTTCTTTATCTATTCAAAGAAAGAGAGACACAAGTCAGTTGCCCTTAAAATACACACATGTGCATAATGCAGCTGAAAAAGGAGCTTGTCACCTAGGTTGGAACAGAAGCACACAAGAAACCAAGTCGGGTTACTCTAAATTCACATGTACATGTGTAAGTAAAAAAACTTAAGATCAGCAGTCCCCAATATCAACTTTGAATTACTTGTGAGGTCAGATTCAGGTTCAGATTTGATTTTAAGATCTAAAAAAAATAGAATCTACACAAGTAGACATTTTATTCACACTGTAAGACATCTGCGGCTTTAAAATGGGCTTAAGTCCAGGCTTAACTGGTGCTGGTCAGTTCACCAGCTTTCTGTGACAATGGTGCATACAAGATTTTTCTGTTGGGCCAGCTTGTCTTGGCTTCTAACGGTCAACAAAAACAATACTGACCTTTGGAGCTCCTTCTCTCCTTGGCCTTGTAGCAGTCTAGGCAGACAACGAAGCCACATTTTTGACAGACCCAGTGGATATTGAAGAGTGTTGCTTCACAGGCGTCACACATCTCCCTCACCCCCCTAACTGCTCGCTTCCATGCCAGCTTGGCTGAAAAAGCACAGAAAAAAAGATCAGTTTCAAAACTTGGTAAGGGTCAGCTAATCAAGACGTCAGCCATTTTTAAAACAACTTACCATCCTTCTTGACCCAGCTAGCTGCAGTATTCTCAGTCACAACTATCTGACAGAACTTGTCTCCAATAAAGCTGAGGATGTACTTGGCTGTGGATTGGTCCAGTTGGTTCTCCTCAATTGCCTCAGGTGCCCACAGGGCCAGGGCCTCATCATCGAACTGGTCCGGAGAAGAGAAACCATCCATCCGGATGACTCCATTTTTACTAAACGAAAGCCTGGATGGGAGGAAATAGATTTACAGCTTACAGTTGTGTACAGCAATGATGATGGCATTACAGAAACATGTTAGCAACATCCATAACCACTGAGGACACTCTTTATTTAGACCCATACAGCATGATGGCGAAAGCTGAAGGGCCTTCACACACTGTGCACCACATAACAACATATTAGGGTTAATTAGCATGGAGTTGGAGAGACTAAGGTGCTACTAAGGTAGCAAAGCTTTGATATGCACCTTGGCAGATGGTATTGCTGTTAAACAAACCTATGCTTACACTAATATCACAACTTCGAGAATGATTCTTCTCAGTATTTGAAAATAGGTACTCAGTAGTTAAAATAGGGGATGTCTTTTTCGTTTTTCTTTAAAACCACATCTGTGTTTGGTGTCCAGCTCAGGTGAATGTTTATGAGATCCCTGTGTGCTGTGTCAAACAGGGAGGAGGTGAGATGAGGTGTGACAGCAAGAATAAGAATTGGAGATGCAGAGAGGGGGAGGGAAACAGCAAGCAAGAGATTGCAGTAGCAGCAGTTCGTAGTGAGTCAGTGGGGAAAAGATTATAGAGCAGAAAATCCTCTTTGTTAGACCCCAGACTGCAGCTGCTGCTTATCCAACACAAGTGCATGTATGTGTTCTCTCAGTCAATGTGTGTATGAGAGAGAGAGAGAGAGAGAGAGAGAGAGAGAGAGAGAGAGAGAGAGAGAGAGAGAGAGAGAGAGAGAGACAAAGGCAGGGCATACTGCACAAGCCACGTGATTAATGATCTATGTGTTGTCGCTTAAGCGAGAAAAAAAAAACTGTCTGTCCCTTCTCTCTCCTGTCATCTCTCTCCATTTGTGGAATTCTGTTTAGACATGCAGCATTTTAAACCAAGTGCTGACTCTCATGACAATAAACTGGAGTGAAGGTAAATATATGACGATTAATGTAGGGGATTTATGTTCTAGAGGGGTAAGAAGGGAACAAACAAGTTTGAAAGATCTAGAGCAGTTGTGCCAACCCGTCTATCTGGTCGATCTTCACTGTCTATCTCCGAAACGCTCTGGACTCACTGGCTGCGGTTTTGCCGCAGACCAGCTGTGAGTCCGCTGTTCACACGGGCAGCGTGTCCGCTAATGCGGCGGAGCTGCAAGTATATCTACTGCATTTCCTTCAATACAAGTCGGATTATGTACCAAACTAAATACCAGGACCCTACGGTATGAAGACGTGCATCTTCCGGTCTGTCGATAATAATCAAAGCCCCATTAGAACAAATGAATGGATTCAGAGAGTGAAACGCTGGAGTGCTAATCAATCAAATTTAGGAAAGCTTTGAAAATACATAACTTTGTGGCATAGACAGATAAATATTGTGATTCACAGCTGAAAAAACAGAGAAAATTATCTTTCACCAGAGTTATAATGTGTATCTGGTGAATTTATTTCACAAACATAAATGGTTGCAACACTTCCTGAATGCGTTTTTAAATAAGATAAATGAAAGGAAACAGCGGGTGAGAGCTTACCTTCTGAAATAGTAGAAACGACAGAATACAGGAGAATGTGCCTGCTCTTCTCCCTTCTTGCTGCGGATCACCCTGCACTCACGACACTTCTGCAGGTTGGGTCCAATTTCTGAACATGAATCATCCTGCAGGAAAGACTCTCCTGTCTGCTTCAGCTTCTTTACCTTCCTCCAATCCTTCAGCACAGAGCGGGGGATGCCATCTGTGAATAGGACACATTATGCAGTCATTAACACTACTGTTTATCATGAGATAATACCGTTTTTTTTAAACCTGGGAAATAAAACAGTAACTGGCTTTGAATAGCCAAACGTTTTTTTCATTCACATAGAGGACATAGACAATTCAGAAGTATTAGCTATGTCGACATTATGACCCCTGCATAAGGCCCAGTTGTTAAAGCCTGGTGACTGTATCCTATAAAGTACTGTGTGTCTATCACAAATACATCTGACTCCTCTGAGCCATAGAGCGCAATTGTTGTATAAACCTATCAAACACATCAGTGAGTCACACATTACGCTGAATGCGATGTACCATCATAACCATGAACACACAGACTGCAGTTTATTTTTGACACATGCATGTCCTGCTGTCCTAAATCTCAACTAGATTACTGCATGTAGATTAATCTGCCACAGAAAAATAGTCCCAAACAGAATATCAGAAGCCCTATCCTTCCACTACTGTTTTTAAACTTGCTGCCTGGACGTTCTTTAGAAAAGTACTGGAGTGAACATCTATGCAAGACTTACTGCTAGATTACTGCATGTAGATTAATCTGCCACAGAAAAATAGTCCCAAACAGAATATCAGAAGCCCTATCCTTCCACTACTGTTTTTAAACTTGCTGCCTGGACGTTCTTTAGAAAAGTACTGGAGTGAACATCTATGCAAGACTTACTGCTGCTGGCCAGTTTGAGTTTGGTCTTCTCCCGGGCTGATCTGAAGATACTATTAGGCTTCACATCATCTTCTTCCTTTTCATTGTCTCCTTTCCTCTTGGCCATGTCATTCTGCTTCTTCTTGTAGGTGGGTTTAGGCTGACGTTTGGCTCGGCCCTCCATCTTGCTCTCACTGGTGTCAGAGTCATCTCCTCCACTCTCTGAACCGGACTCGTATGACCGTTTGTTACCTCGCCTTGATAAAGGAGCTGGTTTTCTTTCCTCCCCAGCTCCTCCGCCTGCTGCTGCAGCAGCCATCTTCTCCTCTGCCTGCCTCTCTCTCTCACCTTTGCTTCCAATGTCCTTGCTCATATCCACCTCACTGGAGGTGGAGGCGCTGAGATTTACTGTACAGGGTTTGATAATTTCTGACATGGCTGTGGTGTTACTTGTGTTAGTTGTGCTGGTGGTGGTGATGGTGGTGATGGTGGTGGTGGTAGTGCTTGGTTGTTTCTCTGGTTTAGCACTAGTGGAAGTTGTTGTAGCAGTTATAATCCTATCCTCCTCTGAGTGGCGGGTTAACCAGGCTTTCTTCAGCTTGTGGTAGTTACTGGACTGGCCGCTGCTTGTTGAGGCTGATCCTGAGCACTGGTTGTTGGGCAGGGGACTGGACTTGCCTGGTGTAGTGCTGCCACTCGCTGAGCTGCTGCTACTGCTGTCAACTGATAATGATGAGGCTTGGCTTGAGGAGGGTGGAGGTGGGGAGCTGTGAATGCGAGCTTTGTCAATTGAATCCACAGACGGGGAAGGGTTTCCAGTTGTGATGGATGTGGGAGCAGATGAGAAGTTGTTCCTGGACTGAGCGGCAGCTATGGCAGCTTTGTGCTTCTTGAGATGGACAAAGGAGGAGGATAAAGGCTGACCGGAGCCAGAAATTGAGCTAGGTTTTGGTGTGAGGCTTGGACTGGGTTGGGGTGTCCCTGCTGGACTAGGGGGGGGCAATGACCCCCCTGGAGATGTGGTACGCGAGATAAAGCCCTCCTGGTGCTCTCCTGGTCCTGAATGACCCAGCACCCAGCCACCCATGCTAGTTTTATGGGCTGCCATCTCGCCCCGGGCTGAAACCGAGTAACCTAGCTCATGGGTGGCTGCACCAGATTTATTCTGAATGCCAAAAGTTGATGAAGCTGAAACAACAGTTCTAGACAAAGAGTTTGTGTTACTGCCTCCCATAGTTCCCTGCATACCACACACAGAGGTCCTTTTATACTGGACACACATGTCATCCATATTTGAGTTGGATTGTATAACCCTGCCAGCGCCAAGTTCTCTAATACTCTCCCCTAACCTAGGACATTCCCCCTGAAGCTTGGCAGGATAAAACCTCCCATGGGGGAGATCCTGATGGATCACACCACCAGATTTGTTAGCACCAATAAGACTGTCGTACCTAATGGATGTCGATGGACGTACAATGACTGATGCTTGGGGCTTGCCCCTCGACATTCCTTTTTCTCCAGGGTACACTCCTCTTTCCTGAATCATCTCTCCAACTCTCCAGCCATCTATTGATGGAGTCACAATCTCCCCACATATGACAGAGGCTACAGAGGTGATGGCGGCAGCGTTTCCATGACCTTTGACGTCCCTGAGTTCTGGCAGCAGTGTGGGAGGTTTCTGCTGCTCTGCTGATGTTTTGCTACCAGTTGCCACTAAGCTAACTGGCTGGATTGGTGTGAGGGTTGGTGGAGACAGGCGTCCACCATAACCAGCTCTCTCACGTTCTTTCTCCCTTTCCTTCTCTCGCTCCCTCTCTCGCTCTGCAGCCTCTTTTCGTTCCAGCGCGTGTTGTGTAGGGGGATGGAAGACAGGTGCTCGGTGGAGCGATGGCATTGCCCTGAGCTGGTGTTGCTGCTGCTGTTGGTGGTGATGGTGGTGATGATGATGGTGATTAGGGGCTGTAGAGGAAGGCGTAGAAGAGGGAGAAGGAGAAATGGCAGGGCTTCTGCGTTCGATCCGCTCTATACCTGTGTGGTGCTGATGTTGCTGTTGGACTAGTGTTACCTGCTGGCTAAGCTGCTCATTGATTTTCCCTGCTAATCCTTCTCCTCCCTCTGGCTGGTGCTTAATAAGAGGAGGTGGCTTGGACAGGGAGATTTTAGAGCTGTGGCTGCCCAGGGACAGAGCTCCCTGGCTGGGCACAGCAGCCCCAATACTGGCAACAACCCCTGGAGCTACAACCGGTAGTTTCTCATAATAAGAGCTGAGCTCTTTGGAGGAGTACAGTCTTGGAGGCTCATTAACTACACTGTTGGACAGTGTGGTGAAATAGTTGCTCTTTTCTGATTGGATGATGTGGGGATGGGCGTGGCTGGCCTTGGTGCTGGGGCAGGTGAGAGCTGGTATTCGGATAGGGAAGGCAGAATCTCTGCTTCTCTCTCTGTCTCTGTCCCTGTCCATCCCAGGGTCACTGCAGCGCTGAATCTTAGCAGTGAAGGGAGCGACTTCAATGCTCTCTTTCAGGATTTGCCGATTCTCCTCTTTGTACTTGCTGGCTCTGTCTGCTGCCTGAACTGTGTCCTGGGAGAGAAAATGCAAACATTGTCAAGGTGTGTATTTCGAACTTCCAAACAGAAATACTGCCACCTGCCTGCTACATTTTTAGGTAACATAGTTTACACGTAGGCAAAAGTATGGTGCTGAGCGATTCTTTGTCAATGTAATAACTATACTACTGTTCAAAAGACAACATTTGGTGCACTAGTGCTGTGCCCATTGTAAAGACTGCTACTCATTGAAACAATGATGTTGCTCATAAAGTCAAAGGGCAATTCACCTGTGTATTTGCCAGACGAGCTTTGCTAAGGGGGTCTAGGTAGATGCGATGTAAATGGACATCTTTCCCTGTGGGGGTGCGACTCCTGTCCGTCTGCTCCTGTTTCAGCTGGGCAAACGTCAAAGTCCTGATTGGATCCGCATAGCCTTTCTTATCCAAATCTCTGCATAAACAAAAGTCAACAATATTTACCAGGACATTAGTTTCCCCATACATTTCAGGCAAGATTTGTATGTTGTCATAGGTTGCACCACTGTAGTTTGTTCATGCTTTTCTTTTTGCCTTTCTTGTTATGGTAAAAGTATTTTGTTTTATTAACATATAAAACAGGATGAAAAAGCTGTATTTCACTACATCTCATAAATGCCAACAGTTAAAATATGTGTTCAAGCAGAACACTACAGACAATCTAAACCAACAAAAAAAGACTACAAATGATTACTGTGGATGTGTGACAGTCCAAATACACTTGGGTAACAGGCAGAGTATTGAGGTATTGCTGCCTGTTCAGCAGTTTTAATGAGCATGACATAATTAGGCTAATGAGACAGACAAGTGATGTGTGATGTGTTTCCTCAGTGATGCTGTGTGTTTGGGTATTCAGTGGCGTCTAAATTATGTAAACGGTGGTTACATAAGGAGAGCACAAGCTGCCGAATGAACAGCGGTCTGTCTGAACTGCTTTAATATTGGATTAGTGCCACTTCACTTCATCTGACTGACCTGGCATTGGTTGTCTGCCTCTCAGGGCTAATGTTGCTCTCTGAAAACATCAAGCTTTACTATGGAAAAGGGCAAGCTGTTCAAATGTCCAATGCAAACATTCTCCTGTGGCATTTCTTTCAGTTCAACTCTAAAGAGCTGAAATAAATTGCAGACAAAAGGGATGCCTCGTGCTCCCACTCACTCCACTCGCACACTAAAGAGCTTCACCAACTAGCTTCTAGTCCAGCTGGGCTGATCATGATCTAATGCTATGAATGTGGGAAATAATGGTTGTGCACATGTTGAATAGTTTAAATAGAAATCCTCAATTAACACGTACATCCTCAGCTGGAGCCAATCCAGGATTACTTACTCTTTATGAATATCCATACTGGTCTTTGAAAGTGGAGGGCTTGAGTGTGTGTTCATCTTGATGGAGTGGCGGTTTGCGTCAGCACTTGCTGGCCTGACAGGAATGTGGCTCAGCATACCCAGACCATCACCAGTGCTACCAGCAGCCTGGTGCATCCATGGACTGGATGTGTTCTGCACAGACAACACACACGCATACATAGACACAACATCATTAAAATAATGAACCTGAATGTGAAATTTTCAGTCAGAAAATGTGGTCATAAATGTCATAAATACATAAAAACATGTAATGTGCAAACACACAGTTAACCTAATGTACTTAAAAACCTAATTGGTCAATAAACAACATAGTCCTAAGCCATGGACACTCAGTTCTAATTAGTTGGTATGTGTGGATTCAGACAAACACACAAGCACATCGTCCTCACTATTTACACACACTGAAAGCTGAGCAGTAACAGGTCTCAGCTGTCTATCTATTATTTTATATTGTTATTACATGGACGTAACACATATCAAATACAGAGTGCTATTGGAGGCGACTCTACATTCCAACCAATTAAAAGGTTAAGTCCTACAGAGCAATCTCCACAGGCCGTGAACAGAACAACCCCTTGCACTCTTTGTGTTATAATGAAATAAGAGAACATTTGAAGAATAACAGTTTGAAGCCCTAAATTCATATAAAGTAAAGTTTTCTTTAAAATGTCCAACAAAAAGAGGTCTACCCCACAGATTCAGATAATTCTTTGTCAGTGTAGCAATTTCACACAGTGACACTTAACGGTCAACATCAAGTGTTCTGTTTCCCAGCTTAGAAAGACAGCTTTTGTTTGTGTTGGCATATTTGGATTGAGCAAATAGAAACTGTCTGATAACTTAAAAATAGCTGTTCCCTGTCAGGCGGACAGAATCTGGGTTCTGCAGTCTGTTGAATTTTGGGTACTTTGAAGCCAGTGTCTTCATGAGGACATTTAGAATAAACACTTTGACATCTTAAAGCTGCCACTTCAGAACATTAGTATGAAACAAAATCCCATACAGCTTTCACTGATAAAAACAATTGAAAGGGTACTATATCAATCAGTTTTACGATGTACTCTAACAAGGCCCAGCAATATCTTAGTTGGTATTTTCTATCTAGGCAAATAAAAATACACCTACCCTCCTGAGAGAGGCCTCAGAATTCACGCCGACAGGATTTTCAGGGTGGACCCACTTAGCTGTGGGGGGCATGCTGAGTCCCGGGGGGTAGGAGGTTGGTGTTCCATTGGGGTACTGCCAGAGGATGGGGTACAGGCCCAGCCCTGCTGCCCCTCCGTGTGCCTGGGCTAGTAGATGGGGTGGAGGGGGGCCCTGACTCTGAAAACAAAAACACTGTTTGGGTTAACATTTTGAGGAGATGGTGGTGTAAATAATGCTAGGTTGGATAAAACCAAGGGGAAGAAACATTACTTTCCTCCCGTCTCCAACCTCCCAACACCTCAACCACCAGAACTAATATTTACAACCCAATCCTTCCTAGCTCAGTTTTTTAACAATCTGTAAGTATCTGAAGTCACACCTGTAGGAACTGCTGCTGGTGTGCGGCTGCCGGATGAGGTAGTCCGAGGTGACCCAAACCACCAGGGGAGTCGAGCCGTGGGTGGCCCCCGAGGAGAGATGCTGTGGGCGGTGGCATGGCTGAGAGCACCCCAGGGGGTAAAAGGTGGGGATGAGGTAGGGCAGAGGTGTGAGAAGCAGAAAGGAGGTGGGAGGTGGCATGGGGGTGGGATGCAGGGGTGAGGCAGGGGGGGTGGGGGGACGGGGAGTGCAGGGTGTGCAGGTGGGGATGGAGATAGGCTGCCACGTGGTTGGAAGAGACAGATGCGGCAACAGAGTTCTCTGCGTCAGAGCGGACCAGTGCTGGGTCCCTGTAAACGGTGAAGGTTTCGTTCTTATCGATGATCAGAGGACTCTTTGAGCTGCTGCTGCTCATACAGACCCCAACCGACTGGGGCCGTGTCGGCACCGGCTTGAAACAGGACCGTAGAGGTTCTGCTGTTTCTAATTTAGCGGACAAACGGCCTGTGGGAGGAGGTGATGTATCAGGGTACCTTGGTATTTTGTGTTTGAAGACCTCTGGAGAGGTGTTGGGTTTAGGTCTGGAGATCTCCAGCAGGCCTGGGTGTGACCTAGTTTTGAGTTGTTCAGATGGGTTAGTGTTGGGATAGGGGTGGGTCTGAGAGTTGTTGGGGTGCTGGGGTTTCTGTTTCATAGAGTCAAGCTGAGGCGTGCTGGGGTTGGGGCTGGGACTCATTTTGGGTTTGGCTATTTCAGAGGGGGGGACTGTGTTCATCTTGTGGGGGTTTGGTTGTTGCTGTGGATGTTTTCTAGTCTCTTCAGATGAAGGGCTCTTAATGCCAGGGTGGACAGATGAGTAGTGTTGCTGTGTGTGCTGCTGATGATGCTGCTGTTGTTGATGAGGATGAAGATGATGATGAGGAAAGACAGTTTTCTCCTTCTCCACCAGCACCACACTCTCAGCCATCGCTGTGACAGGCCTGAAAAGAATAAAAAAAAAGACACCAGTATTTAACTTGTGAAAAAGACAGGATTACACAGATTACCTTCACTCTCTAAAATAAATAGAGGAAGCCAAACAGTATAAGTAGCTGTATTCAGATATTTTGTAACATAATCAGAAAGGAATGAATCTACAAATGTCCAAGTGAGAGGTTTCGGTCTTTCACCAGAGTTTGTCTGGCTAGCCCCCTAGTAAAAACTCTACATAATGTCCAAAATGAGCCGATGTGAGAGCACAGTAGGAGATTCTCTTGAGGATTCACTGCGAGTGAGTGTGTTGATAACATATCTAACGCACGACAAAGGCAAAAACAATACAAATATCTCAGGATGAGACAGTCGTATCATCAAATTTTCTCACCTGATAACCTCAGAGGGAGCAAACTCTATCTTATTTCCTAAAGTCCTGGCTGCTGTTAAGCTATTTCCCATAATGCCTTGCTGCTGCTGCTGCTGCATGGGAGGCTCAACATCGGTCCGGCGGCCTCCTTCTGATGGTGAGGGAGAAGGTGGAATAGGAGGTGAGGAGACTGGGGAGGGGTTGAGGGCAAGGTAAGGTGAGAGGGCCGTGGACTCTGCACTCTGCGAGGCGAGCAACGCCGAAACTGCCTCAGAGCTCTCACGGTGCACCGTGGCCTGGGCATCATCTGTGATGTCGATCACATTGCTGCTCTGAGGGTTGGATGAGGACAGGGTCTGGGATCGAGGAGACGCTAAAATGTGAAAAAAATATGAATTAAAAAAAATGAATAAAAAATGCTACAGTTACTCAGAACTGTCACAAATACAACAGTTACCATGCATGTTCTGAAAGTACCTTTCACAGTGATTTTGCTGCTCTCCACGATGCCAACCTGGATGGTGTCAGGCATCAGACACTGTTGTCGGGGAGACTGGGCATTCTGCGTTTCCGCTACCAATTCCTCCACATCCTTCATTACAATTTTTCCCGTTTCCTTAAGCACACCCTTCTTGCATTCGTCTGGTGCTTGAAGTTCCACCCATGGAGACAAGCGACCGATGAGAGACGAGGAATTGTTAATTTTGGCGCCCTGAATTAGTGGCTTCTCGTCTTCCTCCATTTTGGAAACGGCACTTGGTTTTACATCACTGCTGCGAGTCTTAAGTTCATTCTCAGAGTTTGGCTCTGAGGAGGAGGAGGAAGAGGACGAAGAGGATGACGAGGACGATGAGGAGGAAGAGGAGCATGAGGAGTGGGCGATTCTTTTGTTGTGTGGGTTTTCTGAGTCACTACTCTCTGATAGATCAGACGTCATATCAGTCTTCAGTCTCTTTAAACCCGCCTTTTTCTCATCCTCCTCGCCCTTCCTACGTTTGCTCACCGCCTGCTTCACCTTGGACTTGGAGTCTGGACAAATGATCAGAAAAAGGTTTGATTATTCTTTACTCCAAATACCTGATATCTCAAATGGATTCCTGCAGTAAACTGAATATTATCTTGGTTATTAGTTATATTATTGCCTTGTCGAAACTTCCATTTCCCCCTGTGATTACTGACAACTAATGATAATTATGTAATGAAAGGGAAGACTTAACTCTTTATAATAAAGTAAGTAGGAACAATGAATCAAAATCACAATATGTCTTTATAAATTAAGTTGTGTGGTGTCTAAAAATCATATTCTAGACATGAAGGGACCATGTTTGTTTGGTACAGACTGCAGTGAAAAACAATCATTCTTATAGATTTTTCCCCCAGAGGAATTTTTTTTTTTTAAATATTTCCACTCAAATCGGGATTTATATATAAAGATATAGATATATCTATAGATAATATCTTTTTAAAAAATGCCATTAAGGTTTGTATCAGATTTGTTTTGGGTATTCTTCACCCTACTTCTTCTTACCACTAGCATTATAATTGTTTTCAATAATATAATATACATATATATTACTAATATAAATTATAATTCTAGCAACAAGTTTCACATGGTAATCTAATTTTGTACCAACTAATTCGATTTTTTTGATGTTGCGCGTTTTATACAATTTTAATTAACCACTTTTATCATGATTAGACAGATAGCAGAAAGGATGCGTGGCTAAAAGCATAAAAATGGCAGTACTGCCACCACATCCCCTCACATGAGTATACATAATCATTTTATCTAAAAATGTACAGTGTTTGATGGTGACTGTCCTCACCTCTAACAGTTGTCTCCTCTCTCCTGTCCTTGTCTTCCTCTGGAACGCTGCTGTCTGAGCCTTTCCTCCTGGAGGAGCGAGAGTTACGTTGTTCCCTCTGCTCCCGTCCACTGCCGCCAGGTGAGAGGTTTGATTGGCTGGCTGGCTGTTGGCTTTGCTGTGATTGGCTGTGCTGCTGGGAGGCCAATGTCCCCTGGGAAACTTTGGGGTTGGGGCCTGATGAGTTCATGACGGGGCGGGGGCTGTTGGCTTGGGCTCGCGTATAATGACTCTGTGAGACAAAAATAAGTCAAATGTCAAAACATGCAGACAAACTATCTGTCCAAAATCAAACAAAATGATAACTTACATTAAGGCACTTTACATCGTAAGACTTCATATTATTATGGAGATAAAGCCAACAGTTGTGAGTGCTGTATAGTTATTGTTAACACCATTACACCTTTTAGTCATTACAATTACACAACAGTTACACAAATGTTCCTGGTCATTCTCTCCTTCCTCCTCCCCTATTTCTCTCCTCTCAACCCAACCAGTTGAGGCTGAGAGAAGTGAATTTCTGAACATCCAATCTTTATTTTACAAACAACAAACCTCATGAATAATACGTTCTGCTGAAGGGAAAGCAAAGGAAGCTACAATCTATTTTTTGAAAGTTAAATGAATGAACTTAAATTTATGTTATCAATTCTGTAATGATTCCAGATATGTCAAGTACAAATCTTGACCAAGTCACCTACAAGACAAGGTATTTTGTCATTTTGTGTAGCTGTTAACCTTGTGAAGGTAGAAGGATGTGTAAAGACTGCAGGACTTGATGATGTTGTATCACAAGGAGGGACATGGTTAGGTCAGGCTCTGAGTACACATAGAGGACGACAGCCTTCCTGCCTCTAGTTGAGAGAAGGTCAGCATGCCACTCTGATTAATTACTGTCCCGTGCTCCTGACCCTGTCTGGGACATGCGCAGGATAAACTGTTAAATGAGCCCATGACTGTGACTTTGGCTATTGCCCAGATGGAGCTTACACTAGGATAATAATGCATAGAAGCCACCTGGGCAGAGGAATTTAATGTTATGGTCTATTCCAAAAAGTCCAGAAAATCCAGTACAGTGATGTAAGTTCCTGATCAACCCTGTGCAATTAGATTTTAATTGTTTGATCATTATTTTTGAAAGGTAATGCCGCACTTTCTGTCTTTGTTAACATATTCACAGAGAACATTTTATTGCACTGGGCTTGCAAGTTTTCTTTCTTTTCCTGAAATAATTGCTTACTTAACCCTCCTGTGTGGACATTTCCCACCAATAACCAGTATCACTGAAGTGGTACTTCAGTTAGTGACGATGTGACACCACAGCCTCGTGACTTCACTATGACTAAAAAGTATCACTACTACCAATAAAACAAGCACAGATTTACCCTGCTTGCTACAGTTAAAACGACTTTGCCTTGTCTTCATCTTAGCTTACTGTGGAAAGCGGGGGTCTGGATGGCGTGTTTGGGGATAAGGATGTGTGTATGGGTGGGGGGTTGGGTGTACCTGATTGTTGCCAGTGGTCCCACCGGGTCTCCCTCCTGTCATCTGTCAAGTGTTAAGAAACAGATTAATATAAAGAAAATGTGGGGCAAGGACATAGTTAGTTAATGACTGCAGAACCAGAAAGGATTGAACAATGGACCGTGGTGCAGCAATTAATTATTTCTGATCAAAGAATAACAAACTCTCACTACTTTCCTACTGATATTTGCTCACTTGAAGAGCACAAACAAATGAAATGACAACAGTTTATGGCTCTGTCTGTTGACTGTAAATGTAAAGCTGAAGCAAAAAAAAATGAAAAAAAATGCATTCATACTCTTCATAAGCTGACAGCTAATGTTAGAAAGCTTTCACAGTAGTCCAAGTACGCTGTTGTATGTGTTTTGCATGCAAGTGTGTACTCACATGGGCAGAGTTGTTGTTCTGACTGGATCGTGACCTTCGTCTGGAGGTGATGCCAATGTTTTCTCCTTTTAGCAGAGAGTGAACCACGTCATCTAGAAAGGTCATCTGGATCATGGATGGATCCACGTTCTGAGGCTCTAGAACCTGAACACATATCAGATTAATTCTACCTCTCTGTGAGGAATGCAAATCCTAAACAGGTAAAAAGCTTGCAACAGACAACAAGGGTTGTGTGTGTTTGTGTGTGAGATTACCTGGTCATTCATAACGACCATATTTCGACTAAAGAGGTCGTGGTGTGTAATGATGCCAGTGAACCATTGGGTAGCTGAGTCTTGTCTATACACACGGACACGGTAACCATTCAACGAATAGGGACCTGGAACAGAAAACAATGTTATGCTCCAACTGATGAAGTAAATAACTTAACTGCAAGTTCCTCATATTGTCTAGACTAATTTACAGTAATGAGATGACAACATGTTCAAATTACAGCCATAACTAAAATGTTACACAAAACTCTATAACAATGATTCAGCATACAGCGTTGCATTGATGATACATTTCTACTGCAATAATAAAAAGCTTACCTTGCATGAAAATTTCCTGCACCTTCTGGTCTTTGAGCCAGCCCTTCACTTCTTCATGGAGCTGATGGTTGTCTCTTAACACTGGGTTCTGACTGTCCACCTCATCCTGACACACACACACAAACACACACTTTAGCAAAGATCCCAGCATCAAACTGCCTAAAATGCACACTTATTTAAATTAGTCCACACTGAGACTCTCACACCATTTCTCCTCTTTCAGACAGTGAACAACACATATTACAGAAATCACAGCCTGCTGCTACTACAGTAAATATACGGAAAAACACACAACGTGGTGTTTTCATTGATATATGTTGTGTTCTCTGTAAAGATGACAGATTTACAATCGGTTATTTTTTGCCAAGTGTTACTATATATTTAATTTTAACTTTATTTATTTGGGGAAGTTTCAAATAGAGGAACAGTTCCACTGTTGGGTGGTTCTGGGCCTTGATTCATATTACATAATTGGTGGAGATGAGGTCAGGGAAAGAGCCGCCATTTCATCACCAACCCCTTCACAATATTAAAAGTCAAATTATGTAAAAAAAAGTTAGATCAATGTGCCACTTTATAACATATTATGTGAAAATATGCAGCATGTGTCTGTTGTGCACCTGGTATCAAGCTATGGATGGTGGAAATATTTGGTTGTGGTCTGTAGAATCAGATCTGATCCCTTTTCTGACAAAAGAGGCTATATATACAGTATATGTCCCATCATCAAGATTTTGCCAGAATGAAATACATCCAAGGCAGACAGAACACATACAAATGCACGGCAACCTACAGGCGATCCATCAGCAAGGAAAAGCCTTTGTTTCACACAGTAGGTCACAAAGGGTGAGAGAGAAAAGATGGTGAAAGAAAGGGTTGTTAACTATTTCATATCAAACACACACAATGCAGAAATAACCTCAACATTGAAGGAGGACAGGATGAGGAAGAGGAAACCACACTCTGCCTTCCTGTTGTGTATCTCGGTTTGTGTTTGTGTGTATGTGACACATCACAGATTAATCATCAGAAAAAATCAGCAAAAACTGTTTATAATGATGTGTGTCAATTTTGAAATGATACAAAGGTTGAACTTCTTAGTGCAGAGGGAGGGAAAAATGTAAGAGTGGGGAATCTTTTTCTCAAGACAATACCCTCTACAGTCTAAATGACATTAAAAGGACACGGTTCAGAATACAGAAATGAAAGCATACAAAGTGCAACCTGAGTATCTCCACACAGTGCAGAGCAGCTGGAGTCAAAGAGAGACGTGGAGGCTGAGAATCAGCAGGAAGCGAAGCAGACAAAGTGAGTCTTTACTTCTGCTGCAGTGTTCCAGTTTCCCAGCCTCGTCCAGCTCTATCTCAAATCACCATACACACTAAAAATAGCACACTGGAAGGCAACTGAGGTCAGCATGTCTCTGCTATATTCTTACAATTATTTCTATTACCACCATCATGCCAAACATTAGTGCTGCATTGCCTCAGAGTGAAGAAAGAGTAGATGTCTGTATCCTGATTTACAACATTCAGCTCCAGAATGAAGACCTAAAAAGCGTTCAGTACATAATAAAAGGTTTTTGATAACTATGCTTATATATTTGGGATTCTCAATCTAATCTTGAAAACTGACAACACATTCACTACCACAAATTAATCTTCGCAAGACATTGGAGATTATCATGCATTAAAGTAGAACATTTTTGTATTTGCTTAATTTGAAGGTAAAGTGTCAACACTGGAGCTGGAGGTCCTTCTACTGCAACAGTGACATAAATAGAACTACAGCATCATACAGACCTCACTTTCCTGGGCCAACCATGTTTAATTTTACACTAGCAGAAAATAATACATGCAAGTCTATTTCTGCTGCCACCACTGCAATCTATTCTGGCTCAGCGCTCACCTCTGTTTAGACATGACACACACAGAAAATGTGTTACCAAGGCAACATGTCACCACGAACCCCCATTGGTTTACTTCCAGGCCAGAGGGAAATGGAACATAAACAAATATTATATTCACTATGGATGAATCACTGTGATTCAATTTTGATTCAAGTCGGCAGCAGGTTATAGAGAATATTAAGACTGGGCAATATACAAGACCCTCTATCACGGTAAATTATTTTCTATGTCCTGGGAAGTCCTTCGAGAAATTTAGAAAGGATAAAATAACCTCAAATGAGCATCTGTTTTCATTTGACTATTTAAGTAAACTACTACATTATCACTTTTATATACGTATATTTCGAACACTGTACTAATATTCAATATTTCCCAAAACAACCTAATGCAGTCAGTGATGTTTAAGTTATATTTAAGGAATGGCTTCCATCATATAAATTAGTCAACACAATACTAAGAAACTGCAGCACTCTATTTAAATTGTTTTCATATTTGAATCAAGTTTAGATATTTCAAATTAACTGAACTTCACTTTCAACTACACATCAAGTCCAACATCTACTGTAAACAAATGAACTGGCCATCTGCTATTGATATTGGAAACCAAATAAGATATTCTTAGTTTTGTTTTACAGATGTACAGACACTGAGTTTGATTCAAGAGCCAGTTAAATTGTTAAAAATGCTCTGTATTAATGTACAATTAGTTTTAAATATATGAAATGCCCCATATCAATATCTGTGACACTAGATATTATAAGTAGATATTATGTCTAACTTTATAGCAGAAAACCAAATAGAAATTTGTCAGAAATGTTACCCAATTACCAACTAGAAACTCAGTAAGTGTACATGTACTTTTTAATTCTACACAATAAAATATTAATGATATGAATTCAGTGCATACCAGTAACCAACGTGTGAAACTAAACTCCAACCATTTTGAATAGACTTTGTGTATAGCTTTGTTAACCTCCACTAAACAAAGTGCTCAAAAAAAGCTGAAAGATAATGATATGGATACTTGATCATCCATTAATTAAATATGATTTACAACTCATGTTATTGTCCTCAACCTTTACCTATAATAATAAAAACTTTATTTGTATAGCACTCATCTAAACGAGGTTACAAAGTGCTCCACACAAAAGTCCAAGGCAAAATGAAAAATCGAAATATAACTGTCTACTACTGAAGGCTATTTGTTGAAGTCCTTCTGTGAATTACAAAGAGGCCTACGTACCACAGTGTGACACGAGGACATCTTGTGCACCAGACAGTTAGTAATGCAACAACAAATATGACACACATTAACATATATATGGAGACAAAGACAGATGGCTTTTTAAATACTTCAAACAGCCTTCTTTTTAGGGACATTGCGGGTTGCCATGGAGACTGCATTGCTGAAGCAGAGGGAACAAACTGCGGTAGAGTTTCTGAGGTTATTCTTTTAAAACTGATGCTCAGGGACTAAAATGAAAAGGAGAAGAAGAACATTGGGTTTTTTTTATGTTAGAGAAATTTCTTTTAGGTGTAACTGAGGACTCAGCATGTCCAAAGTACATTTAAGGAGGCTTTGCAGCATTGCAATTTTCAGCCACATACAATCACATTCAGACGTGACCACCGCCCTCAAAAACACCTTATCTGAAGATGCTCGCACGTGACACCCACTGGAATTCATACATCACACCTAAACATGTACCAAGATTGAACTGAGATGTTGTGAGATGAGTTTGTTGGATAAAGCATCTGAGAATGAGACATGAGCAGAATTTTCTAAGAATGTAAAAAGAAAGAAAGAAAATAAACTAGCAATAATGAAATTACTTAATGCACACGTCGTCAAACACAGCGGTAAACAATGCTGAATAGACTTAATAGAGTTAAATACTAAAGAGCGATGCTATCAACGTGTATGGATATCTATCTAAGTTTATTCAGTTTTATTATGTTACTTCTATGTTACAACAGCCTGGGCTGCACTTGTTGGAAACAAATTCACCTTCATTCTGCAAATAAAAAATGATTCCATTTTGATAATCTAGTATTATGAAACAAAGTAATCCTTTGTTTGGACCAGAGTGACATGTATTGTTTTCAAACCTCAGAGTTGGAGCTTCACAGTAAAGTGTGTGACTATGCAGACTAGAAATGTGTTTCCAATGCCTCAATACTCATCATCATTATGACCTATAACTATTATAACAACTGCTTATACATATGAGTTCACACTTGGATGTCATTTGTACAGATGTGTGAGAGACAGAGAGAGGGAGAAGAATATAACACGCTTTGTTTTTGGAGAACTGCAGGGCATAAGGCCACAAAGTTCATTTCAGTCACAACTGTCAGATGAACAGCATTAAAGAAAAAATAATGTGTGTGTGTGTGTGTGTTTGTTTGTGTTTGATGGCTACTACTTCCCTCCTCCTACAGTCTGAGTCACTACACTTCTCTCAGTTTAAACTCATGAAATTGGTCTAGTCATATTGATATTGACAGGTTACCTCTTTGCATATAGATCTGTGTCACTGGAAGTAAAGACCAATACAAGTCATATTAACGTTACACCCAACTAAACGAAATGTGCTTTGGTCATTCATTTCCCTGTAAAGTAATATAAATTGCATTGACCTTATTCTGTATCCCTGTTTAGTGCTCTGTGTGTGTGGGTGTGGTTTGGTCAAATCTTGAGTCAGCACTTAACAGTTTTATTCTCCACCTCCTGAGCACACACCATCAACATAACTTTCTACAGACAGACAGTAGACAGAATCACAAAGACACAAAGACACAAAGACACACACACACACACACACACACACACACACACACACACACACACACACACACACACACACACACACACACACACACACACACACACACACACACACACACACAGAGACAACCACACACACAAGCAGCAGGCTGGTTTGGCCCACTTAACAGTGACTTCATTGTACCATTTATGCCAAACAGATTGTAGCCCCCCCACCTCCCCCTCCAGTCTTCCTGTCCAACTGGAAAAACAGAGAGGGGCGTGTCGATAGCTTCACTCCTCAGACTAAGTGTTTGTGAGAGGGAGGGAGTCAGACTGTTTTTATTGCGCGGTGGGGTTCAAAGGTCTCCAGAAGAAAGAGCAGCTCTGTGCGGGCAGAGTAACAGTAAGCTAGAATGGAGGAATGTATGTGTGTGTGTGTGTGTGTGTGTGTGTGTGTGTGTGTGTGTGTGTGTGTGTGTCTGTGTTGATGTGTGTGGAAGTGTATTCTGAGGATTCCAGAGATACACTAACAAAACAATACAACTAAGTGAATGGGGTCTGTAATATGATGAAGTATTAAGATATGATATACTTGGTAAAGTACATATAAGGCTGACAATTTTTTTTAGGTGAATATGTCTGGTAAATGTCACGGCAAAAATCCACAAGAAAAAGAAAACAGACTGAACATGTCAGTGCAAAGATAATTGCAACAGGGCCAGCTGCAGTTTTTAAAATCAGCCAGACTGGAAATAACAAGAGCATTGTTTTGTTTTCTTCTTCCCCTACCCATGATGTTTTTAGAGCTGGCTGCCTCTGTTTTGACCAAGTTCCTGATGCCAGTGGAGACTGTAGAGAGTGAAGACAATATGAAGCAAGTCGAAGTAAGTTATCTGTCGCTTTTCAGTAACACACATCTAGAGAAACCGTTCCACTGCAAACCCTTTGTTCACTATGATTACGGCCCTCTATCACAGTGAATGCAAGAACAGAGACACAACAACTGCACGGTAGTTTATCTCCAATTTAGGAATGAATAGGAAAGATAGAAGAAATGGAAGTATGTGAGCAGCTCTATTTCACAAAGCAAATAAACAAATGCTTAAAATATAATTGAAATGTGATATGGCCCATTCATGTACAATCCACTATTTATGTGTTGCTTGGCATTGGACTACATATCAAATTCAACAGGACTGTTGTTAACTCTTTGTCCCACACTATAACCTTCTTGCTAGATGCTTTTGTAAAATATACCATGCAGCCTGGTGTATGAGTCTAAGTTCCTCAAATACAGTTCTAACTGTAATGCTCTGCAGCAGCAGAAGAGCACAACACAACACGTTGGCGTGATGGAGCCTTGTTTCTAGTCAGTCCTAGTTAGCAACTTTATAAAAAGACATGTTTATGTTCTGTTGACTATCACCAGTCCTCTGTGTGCCAAAAAAGAATTGCATTAGGCAGTGAAGACTAGTCATGATCCAAGCAATTAGAATTACAGCACTGGTGAATGAGTTTGCCGAATGTGAAAAAAATTCCCTCAAGGTGTTTCGGAAAAAAAGGCAGGAAATGTGTTTTGTAAGGTCACAGTGACCTTGACTTTTGGCTTCAATAAAAACATAAACATACTATATGAGGCCACTGTGACCTTGACCGTTGACCGTTGGCTCCAAAAATGAGTGAGTTAATCCTTGACAAGTGAATGTTTGTGGCAAATGTGAAAGGATTTCTTGATGGCGTTTCAGAGATAACCCCTTCACAAGACAACAAATGTGTGTGGGGTCATCGTGACCTTAACCTTTGACTACCAAAACATAATGGCCACTGACTATTGCTGGTCCAGATGCATACAAATGTGGATCATTTTATTTATTAGCTTCATCCTTTTTTTAAATTATCAAATTCTCTAAAGGTAAATATAATAGGTTGAACTCTGAGCCAACTGAGGGCTGCAGCATGTAAGTGTGGCTACCTGGTTTGATATAACACAAAAGTGTGAAAGGTCCAAAAACAATAAACAGGATTTTCTCATTCATTCAACTCCTGAGTAAAGCATATTACATTAAACAGTTACACTGTGATGATGCTGTCGAGTTTACCCCATTAACACAATTTAAAGGATCCCAAACTGTGTTTGTGTGTATGTTTGTGTGTGTACGTTTTTAACTCAGTCCAGTCCAGGTCACGCCAGACTCCATGGGGACACAATCCTGGGCTACTTGAAGCCCAGTCACCTGGACACCAATAGTGGAAGACTTTAAACTAGCATGAACAAGTTCTTGTAAAGTACTTTCAGTACCATATATGCCAGGCTGAAAGAAAAATTAAGACGACTTATAAGTAGGAATAGAAATAATAATAATTCCAATAGCTGTTTGCTGTCATATTCTCTTCTATTACCCGTTTTTCAGTAACCACAGTTGGTCATTTTCTTGCTCTAATTCAATGAATAATGACAAATTATATCATATTACATGTTAACCTTGGATATTACTTCAGTGTTGTGATAGCCCATGAAAAGAGAACTAACAATCGTAAATGCATGTGGTACTATCAACCATCCCATCTGTTACAGATGGTGCATTATTTGTGGTAGTTGATCATGACAGACTCAGTGCACTAGCCACAGAAACTACAGCACTGATTCAAAGCATGAGTCACCAGAGGACACGGCAACAGAGGATCGGACTTCTTATTGGCTGCACATAAAAGTAAAAAAAATAGAAACAGTGTTTCACTCTTGGTATTGGGACTCGTCTTAAGCACAAACTGATGACGGATGGTCAGAATGTGGAACACAGTCTTCCCGTCTGGTTAACACTGAGTGGAACACAGTGTTCCAGCCAGCACAATACAAGCTGTGTTCAGCTGCAGAGCACTGACACACATACACTCACTCTAATTAAATACACAGCCGCATAACACAAGTATACATCTCTATGAATTACTGCTTGTTGTGCAGCTACAGTATCTATAGTGCATCTGTCTTTCAGGCAGTATTAATGTGTAGATGTGATGGTATAATTTATGAGTCCGTATTGAGGACTGGTGTAAAATCAGTCAGACGACAGACTGTGACTGCACATGTAGGCTTTATATTCATACTAAGTACTGGCAGTGTCTGATCCATATGGAACACAGCACCTGGCCCTGGCTGCTCTCTAGATGGAACTCCAGGGCAATATATCCAGCCTAGATCTTATTGTGAATGACTAATTATTCATTAGTAAATAAGAACCAGTTAAAATGTGTCAATGTGCCAGTAGACAAAATATCGATAGTCGTTTTTTAATAGAAACATGTTAGCCACCTCAAGACAACAGGTAGTTATTTATGTTAGTCGCTCGGCTGTCTACCAGTGCAATGAGACAGCTCCCTACAAATAAACATCCTTGCTGTATTTCTGCTTTAAACCACCATCTTATTATTATCACACACATGCACCATCATTCAAAACATAACAGTTCAGAGTTTGTATTTTTTAACATTCATGAAATCAACATAACCAGGTGCCATTTATATCCAAGATGCAAATAGTGTGCACACTTGGTATGCCGACCAAAAACATGATGACAAAAGAAAAAAGAGGGACAATCCACACTCTGCACTGTCCTAGCTCTGAAAACTTTTTTCTGACTTGGTCTATCGATACAACCTGTCTTCATTCAAATAAATGCCGGCTCAACTGCAGCTGCAAAAATTGCACTACTAAATTTATCAAACACATGTGATGTTTGAAGTGTATGAAATACTTGATGACCTGACATGATATGAGGCTACACTGTCAATATGACGACTATCTGAGGTGGTAAAACATAAAAAATGGCTTCAGTTTATGGGGATACAGTAAAATGAGTTCCTCTAACAAAGAGAAATACTAAGCAAACTGAGTATATAAGCAACAGCGCAAGGACAGAATCATCTCTGCTGTACTAACAGAAATGCTAGCTGACAAGGCCTCTGAAACCAAACGTCATGCTAAACAAATAATGTAAAGCATGCATCAATGTGATTATTACCTGGTAAGGTTGGTAAGTTGAATGGTCCGACAGGAAGTCCAGCTGTTGGTCTAACAAGAATTCCACCGCTGTTACAGACGACAACAGGCTCTTCCCCACCACTGGCTTAAATGCCTGCAAACACAAAACACAGAATATGGTCAGCAAAAACAAATTCCAAGTAACAATAATTGCGGGGGAGCTTGTTTCTATGAGCAATCTGATCAAAAACATCACATCAGAATCAATTTAAGGCAAATGTTTATAAGGTTCATCAATTTATAACAAATATGTACTATAGAATACATGCATGCATTATTTTGGAGCTGCAGTTGCCAATGAAAGAAGCTATATCACAGGATTGAGGCAGAGGGAAAAGAGGAATGAAGGAAAAGGGATGAATGACAGAGCAACATAAAAGATTAGACGGAGGAAAATAGAAGCAAAGACATGATGAAGAGGGGCAGAGAGGGATGGAGCGAAAAGAGTGGTGGATACATTAATGAGCAGAGGGAATCTGACAGTTCAAAGACACTCCACTCCTCTTTGATGTTGCTTCTTTTACGTGCACACACACACTGATCATGTCTGTCAGCCTGCAGTCTGAGCTCAGCTGCACATACTGCACAGAGCTAAGGCTGCACTGGCTTCTACATTTCCTCCTCATATTGATGTGTGCTGATGTGACTGTGAGGCAGTCACACTATTTACAGCAATTCTTATCATTGTGCAGAGGTTTTCTTATGGTTTCTTCTCTACCACATCAATTTTTCTTTTATTGCATTTTGTCAGTAAATCAGTAAAAAAAAAAGAAGGAACGACTACAGTAACAGAAAAGAGCAAAAGCAGACAAGATAAAAGCAAGTGGTGTGTGTGTAAAAGTGTTCGGTGCTGCCATGATTCACAGTTACGTAAGTCTAATAGAGAGATGAGAGATTAGAGGTGAGAAACATGACCGCTGTGATCCCCTCCTCAGACACTGACACACACACACACACACACACACACACACACACACACACACACACACACACACACACACACACACACACACACACACACACACACACACACACACACACACACACACACACACACACACACACACACACACACACACACACAAGGCAGGAGGACATTGTGCGTGCAGGCAAAACATGATAGCGTGTTTGTCTGCAGCTCTATTTCTGTCTGTCTACACATATCACTTTTCCAGCCTACCGTGGCAGCATGAGGTTGGCAGCACAGGCCACACTGCCGGACATTATTTTTGAAATCACTGGTATTAAATTTAGTAAGTGTCACTTTGCCTCTAGCCGTGGACTGAGTCTCAACCAGTGTCCCAGTCTGGAGACTCATTAGGACAACACTGACAGTGAGTATGTTATCATACAAACAAATATCCTACTTTTGATTATATTCAGGAAACGATTGCTTTATATGAATAACCTTGTCATTAATTTCTTGCTGCCCGTTTGTCTTTAACATTTATCTCCATACCTCGAATCTCACACCTTTTTAAGTGTCAGACTTTGTATTGACACTTTGTCTGACAGTGTAGCTATGCAGAGGTGATGAAAGAGCCGGGGTTTGAACTTCACTCTCAGACTGTTATTTCCATTCATTCGTTACACAGTCACTCTTCATATAACTGTCCTCTCAAACTATCCCTGTATTTTATAACCACAATTAAACATCACATCTCCCGACCCACCATGACAGCTATTCTGCCTTCCAGTGTGGATGTCACACCAACTAGTTCTGTTTTACTACACCCAGCCTCTAAATACGTCAGCATAAATGACCTGGTTTCTTAAAACTGGTATAAGGCCAGAAAGATTTAGGGTAAGGGTTTAGAAAGATAAAAAACAGAGCACGCTCAGTTGGTTTGAGTGAAGTTTATCTTTCAAAGCAAGGGGAACAACGCTGAAGGCAGAAAATCAGTGTCATGCCAGACCACAAATATATGACAAGCTGTTGCTCCTGGTGGATGACTTTGTATCACAAAAACTGTACATCTACTGTTTACCTCACAATAGTGATGACAAAAGATGAAACAACTTTATTTATTCCAATACTACAGGCCAGCCTGCCATATGTTGTTTAATAAATCTGCAGATTCTATTTTATGGTCTCACCAGCACCTGAAGCAACACATCTCCACCAGCACAGTCAAGTACACTTTAGTCAGGTTGGGCTTTAGCCTGAATTCCCACAAAGAACGTATCACGTTTCAAAACACATCTGGTCCTAACATATACTAGAGTAAAAATACTCACACACACAATTTTAAGGATATTCCATAACTATCTAACACTTTACCAACTCCAAGGGAAATTATCTCATGTCTACTTATCAACATAATAGCAGTTTGCTCTCTAAAGAAAGTCAAACTGAATGCAGGACAAGTCTCTCCTGTATATGCTGCTCTTCTTGACCTGAATCTATTGAAGATGGATGATGGGAAAGATAGGTGCGGAGGAGAGACAGTGCAGGAACATCATGAAACCTTGACAAGGTTTACGGCAGGTTAAATCAGAACACATAAAGGAGGCTCCGCTACCATGGTTACCACTGAAGGCCCAGCAGGCTGCTCCACCTCTGTTAATAAGATGTATGACAGGTCACTGGGAAGGAGAACTACTCAACTCTGTCTCCATACACATTTCTATTTTTAATTACTGCAGATCCAAGAACAGATTTGAAGTCCAGGGCCATCACATCACCACTATTTTAATAAACAGCTAGAAATGAGTCTTAAATGTTTCTCAGCTGTGTGTGTGTGTGTGTGTGTGTGTGTGTGTGTGTGTGTGTGTGTGTGTGTGTGTGTGTGTGTGTGTGTGTGTGTGTGTGTGTGTGTGTGTGTGTGCCACCGGATTTATCTGCAACAAATAGAGGTGTCTGAGTTATTACATTATATAACAACTGACTTATTTCCAGCTGAAAGGAATATTTGGATCTTTGTCTCCTGAATGAAAGCCTATACAGGTCAACTGAATTTCCTCTACCAGAAATTTGAGCACCAGTGTAGGATGCAATGCACAATACCAGAAGAGAATCTTAAACCCTAACGTTCAGCAATTATCATTTAGCTACAGAAAGACCAAAAACAAAACAAATAAGAAAGCTTAAAGTTCCTTTCATACATAAAATCAAACATTAGACTTCACAGTATGAAATTATAATCAGATTTTTAACAACTTCACACACAGAGCTTGACCTTAAATGTAAGGTGCCTTGAGATAGTGTATATTATGATTTGGCACTATACAAATAAAACAGAATTTAATGAAATTGACTACCATCTGTGGATCACTGCTCTGTTTCCTCTCTCAGACTGAAAGGAGATGACAGTTCCTCCATTCCCTTTAAAATGACTTGTCCATTCACACACTCACATACACCACTCAACCACAAAATTAGGTCACATCAGTCACATTATGCCAGGAAAAAACATTTTGTCACTGTGTTTTTCCAGACATGCAGCAGGAGAGTGGACGAACGGATCGGAGCAAAACACAAAGTAACACCAGTGAATATACATAAAGGTAATGCACACTAATATTTCTCTGAAAGATGAAATGAAAAAACATATCTCCACACAAGCTCCTAGCAGCCATTATAAGAGAGCAGATCAGACTCCATGAGCCATATCCTCGACTACTCTGTGTGTGTGGACACATGTGTGCGGTGAATTATTGATAGGGAGAAGTGCAGCAGAATGTGGCGGAAATAAAAAAACGATGATGGAGCTCATGCATCACTAAGTAACCTAGAGAGACTACCACACACACACACACACACACACACACACACACACACACACACACACACACACACACACACACACACACACACACACACACACACACACACACACACACACACACACACACACACACACACACACACACACACACACACACACACACACACTTTTGAGGATATTACATAGACATGACATTAGTTTCATTGGGTCTATCTCTATTGCAAACCACTAATTGCCAGACAGTCTATATGTGCCGCAAACTGTCGTTTCTTCCCAGGAGCAGGTGGTGGTAAAACTTGAAAACTGGATGCTATAGTGATGAGCCACACCAACTGACTCAATGCTAGCATGATAACATCAATAGAAGCAAAGAAGTGACAGAAATAGAAGGAAAACAAGAGTTAATATCGATGATTTTCACTACTGGAGACATTGTGCTGTTGGACCTCTAATGAGCAAAGAGAGACAACAGCACACTTAGTAGAAACACTACTTAAGGCCGATTTATAGTCGTTTTTTACGCACGCACGCACGCACGCAGCTTCTACGGACTCGTTTTGGTTTATAGTTCCCCCAGAGTTGCGCGTGTTGCAACGCAATTCACCGCCAGACCACTAGGTTGAGTAATGTTTGTTGTTGAAGTCGGCTCTTCTTCGTGTGTGGCACACGTTTATTGACATCGCCACAGCGGCTCCTCAGAGCCTTTTTCTGGCGGACAAATCCGCCGGTTAGTGTCGGGTTATACTAGTGGACATGGTTTCGGATCTTTTCTGCCAAGTGCTCTTCTATTTGGTCCATATTCGTTCTTCTAAATCTTCCGTGGCTTCCGCAGTTTCCGGGTTTGAAACCGGAAATGCGACTCCGGACAGGATGTAGTAAGCAGACCAATCACAAGCCTTGCGGGCCGCGTGAGGCTCGCGTCGCTTTGTCGTATAGTCAGAAAAATTGACGGACGCACTTAAGCCGCAACACGCCCCCCGCAAGTACGCGAGGGGCGTGTCGCGTCGCTCGCGTGCGTCCGTCCGTAAAAAGCCGAGTATAAATCGGCCTTTATGTCTCCTTTTACCTATCCTACGTCTACACTTTGAATACTCTCATTATCAGACCTGCATTCACCCCACATTGGTTGATCCCTGACATAGCTGTTATCAGTGTCACCGTTTCACAGGTGTGAATGAATGATTGACAAATCATGTATGTTACAGTAAGACATAATTGAAATTACTTAGTTCTTTTTAAACTGGTGAATGTTTATGTCTACATTTCTGTCTGACAAATTTGGGGCAGAATGCAACTCAGTTCAAAAGCTCTTAATGAGTAAAATTTCATCATGTTTGGTTATTTCCTTTCTCGAGAATGAAAACAATGTGGCAATATTAAATGTATTTTCCCAACCAAAACACATTTGACCATTTCGGTAATCTCCTATCATTCTTCCACAATAAGCAGAACACGTCGAAATTAGTCAAGGATTTCCAGGGTGTGTAACAGCTCTGCACTGATGAGCCTTGTTCTCTAAATAGGTCACAGCACAACAGCTCCTTTCCTAGAAACAAACACACAGAGACACACAGAGAACCACAGAGACACACAGAGACACACAGAAACACACAGAGACACACAGAGACACACAGCGACACACAGCGACACACAGAGACACACAGAGACACACAGCGACACACAGAGACAGGTGTTCTAATCTTATTATTGCTGTGAGGGTAAATTGCCAGAGTTGTCAAAAGACAGATGCGTTTCTATATACCCTAAACCCATCCCCAAACATAATAGCTGTTTAAAAATAAACCATATTTGACTCATTATCATTTACTTGTGATCAATCAAACCCAAAACATAAAATTAGCATGTAATGTGGCGAAAGTGGATGTTAGCATTTGTTAGCTATGGCCAGAGATTACTAACAGATTCTCCTGCTGTTACTGTTCCCACCTGCCTGCTGCTCCTTCCGCCATTTCCATATAGCACACTATAGCCATTTCTGCGCCTGCATCTTGGAGACTTGCTGATTTCGGTTGATGCTGGACAGTATCAACCAAATCACCACGGTACAGTGTTTCCTCTAGACTTATTTCAGCAGTGGGCCTGCATGTGCTAGGTCAGGGGTCGGCAAGGACTGCTCTTCTGCAGTGTCTCCCTGTACAGTGCTGTTCATTGAACGCGTTCATATTTTTTTGAACGATGATCTGAACGAGTCGTTGTCATCCCAATAAAAAATGAAACACATGAACGTGAACTAGTTCAATTTTGGAACCTTGAACTTAGTTAAAATTGTTTTAAATGAATGTAAACTAATTTATTTTCATCTGCCTGAACTTAACTTTGAACTAGTTAATTTTAAGTGTGAACTAGCACAACGCTAAGTATAACTATGTATAAGACTTAATAAGCTGTGTTATCACATATGTTTTGCGGCTCCAGACGAATGTTATTTGTTGGAAAAGGGGGCAAAATGGCTCTTTTGATAGAAAAGGTTGCCAATCCATGTGCTAAGCCCTCCATCAAGTGTACGGCTGAGTGTTTTTTCACTTTGCCATGCCTAGCTAGTATACACACTACATTACACACAGTGCACACACACAAGCAAAGTGGTGCACATACACTCAAACACACACACACACAACTAAATGTAAAATAAGGGGTAATATTATGTTCAGACAGAATAACAGGTTTTAGACCACGAGGCAATAGAGGTCCTAAGAAGTGAGCTGGTGTGCTCCACTGTGATTATTTAATATGAGGGGGAACACTCTAGAGACATGCAATCTGTCAAACCCAATGGTGCATCATTACAGACAAACTGAGGTCATAAAGTGAAATTGGTGAGTAAGATGAAACCTCACCTAATATTAACTACAGCTGTAGCACTGTATACAAACGTGTTGTTTAATTTGTTGGTTCCTCTTTTTTATAATTTCATGTGCATTTCTTTTCATTTGTCATATTTCACTTTTATATAAGCACACACACATAGCCAGTCTAATATTAAAATCAATCAATCGATCACATTTTATCTGTATAGCCCATATTCACAAATCACAATTTGTCTAATAGGGCTTCAACATGGTGTGACATCCTCTGTCCTTAACCCTCAACAAGAGTAATGAAAAACTACTAAAAACCTTTTAACAGGGTAAAAATAACCTAGAAACCTCAAAAAGAGCCAACTGTGAGGGATCCCTCTCCCAGGACGGACAGAAGTGCAATAGATGTCAAGTATAGATGAAAACATCACCAGGATAAAGGTTTTAGCAGAATTGATAAGGGTAAACATTTTGAAGGATAACTGAAGGTCAATGAATTGTCTACTTTGTTATTTCTAACTGTTGAGAAACACACATTTTGGTTTAAAACTCTAGCAGTGCCAAATGTCCTCTGGACACACAGAGAACTATGTTGACATTAAAATGTTGAAGGATATATTTTAAAAAACACAGCCAAATGAAAAACAAATCATCAATGTGTGTTTCAATCCGGGGCGCATCGGGCTACATTTAATGAGCAAATTGTGTGTCTCAGCTGTCCCATTTCAAATGCTCCTCAAAATTTAGCTTACAAATGGGTCCAAGCAATGAAGACTCCAACAGGTGGATCCCTTATGGGCCAACCTTTCCCAAGACTTATTGTGCTTCATTGACAAACCATTTTTCCAAGCGATAATAGCGCTGGCAAGCTATGAAACATCAGACCCTTACACATTTACATGAGAGTATCGGGCTTCAGCTCAACCTAATTGTACAATTTAGCCATAAAACTTTCTCATCGTGTCCAACTGCAGCTCTGTTGCTAGGTGACAGCACTAAGGGCGGGATGGCAGCAAAAATCACAGAAATCCTCGGTAGACCAGATCATCTGCGGTCTATGCAGCCCATGGAGGCCGCCTCCCTGAATTGGGACTCAGCTTTAGCATGAGGTCAAGCTCCAGAAACATTTGATACTATGAATCAGATAATTCAACTGAATGACATCATTCCTCTCTCTCTGCTTTCTCTGCACACACCCACACTATTTAGACTCCATTTTCCACAGTTGGTGGACAGACATTCCATTAAAAAGTCCCATGCCAGGTCCAAGTTAGGCCTGATGACTTTCAGGGTTTGTTTTCAACAACTTCTGTAAACCCCCAGGACCCCACACACAACCACTCACGGCTGAGTAGTAGGTACAATTATTGGAGTGACTCTTTTGAGTCTGTATTAGGTGAAAGTGCTGGGCTGTACACTTGTAGCTGTGAAAAATGCCAGTCACGTGATGATGTGTCTACTTCCCAAAGCAGATGAAAATGAATATGTAAAAACAAGCAGACAGTGAATAAGAAATATGGACGTAAGTACGGGGCATTTTCAGGGCTGAGCAGTGTCCCATATGATTATCATCAGACCTTTCTGCAAACACACTATATACTGAAACACATGAATGACCACTTGGAATAGGAAGAGGTAACTTCTGTTAAACAAAATGCTAAGTCAAATGCAAGGCTTAAGATTTAAGAAACTGAGTTTAAAGTAAAAAAAAAATGAATAAACAGGAATTTATGATTACAAGTTATTACTGTTTTCCTCTTTTTGCTTTAACAAACACATTTTACAAGCAAAATTGTATATATATTAAAGCAGTTTAGAGGAAGCTTCTAGATTACATTGCAAACAGCATCTTCAGAGAGGTAGAGGCTACATACTCAACTACAACAACCCCCCCACCCCCCCCCCACACACACACACACACACACACACACACACACACACACACACACACACACACACACACACAGACACACACTACATGTCGTCTACATAGGCAGAATAGGGAAATATCCACAGTTCGCAGGCAGTTTCACTTTCATCCATTCACTGTTATGGATCAAACTACGCTCTGGTTTTACACAAAAAGCAGCAAAGCAGAGGAGTCTTAAAATAAACTTAACAGCAGAGGATACCAAATTGTAATGTTACCTCTCGCCTTCGTCTCCACACAAAATCAAGGAGCAATGGCTCTGAAGAAAAAATAGCTTTGATCCAACAAGCTGAGTAGAGACGGGAAGAGAGAAAAGAAAAGATGACGAGGGTATAAAAAGCTGAGAGGAAGAGAGAGATAGAGGGAGAAAGAAAGAGCCAGTGTGGTTTCCTCTTGTGGTAAGAAAAGACAGATGGCCAAGAGGGAGAGAAAGCAGAGCAGAGGAAGAGCTACACAGCCGACATTTTAACTGCTGCTGACGCTTAGAGGGACAGAGAGGGAGAGAGAGAGGGGCAGAGAGAGTGAGAGAGAGAGAGAGAGAGAGGGGGGGGGGAGGGAGGGAGGGAGGGAGGGCTGGCCTACGCACACACTTCCCCTCTCTCTTCTCCATGTGACGCAGGCTTGTTTTTTCTTACTCACCGTGCAGTCTAGCTTGCCCTCTCTTTCTCACCCTGCCTTCCTCCCACTCCTCCCCCGCTCTGATTTGTTCAGATACGATTTATTTAGAGACCTATTCTCACAAACACTTCTACAAATGCATCTGTATGAAGACGTAGCAGCAATTGAAAGAATGAAGTAGTCAGTTATGTTCACAACTTGCTGAGAAAAAGTGCTGAAGCAGAGCTGGATAGTACAAACTTCAGACCTCGCTTCAACCTGGTATTAACAAGCTTCATTTCTTTATTTATATACTACATTTCACAGCATTATGTCCAATGTCTACATTGAATGAAAGACAAATAAGAAAAGCTCCGTATAGTCAGAATTTCTAAACAGATGAATGCAAATTCCGAGTGAGATGCTCCACAGTTTCTGCAGATTTTCTCTGCCTGGCCTCCTAGTGTAACGTTATTGGAATCCAGGAGAAGTCTATGTGTGAACACAGCAGGGGATACTGCTGGATTCACTGCAAGCGATTGGGGGGTTGTTGACGCTTCTAACTTGCAAAGGTTGCAAAAAGACAAAACAAACAACAAGCAAACAAATGTCTTCCAGTAAGAGAGCGGTGACACACATGTAGAAGACACCGACAAAGATGTCTAGAGTGTTTGTGGTGATAAGAGCCGACACCGGTGTCAGTGTGTTGTAAAGAACGTGAGCTCCGAATCTGAGTAAATACCTCACTTCCTGCCGCTGTCTGCTGCACCTCTCACCTGAATAATGAGGAGGATTTGTTGCTGGTGTGAACACGTCTGTGCAGAAAACGTACTGCTGTGTTGTGCATGTGTAAAAGGCAAACTATGGGTAAACTCCGGAGCCAATTCACCGGTCATGTCTGAAAACGTCTTATGAGATCAGTTTCAATGTTACATACAAACTGGCTCTTAACTCACACCTTGTAAGAGAGAATATCAGCTAGTAACAGCTGCAGGGATTGGTGAGGTATGTTAAATAGAGATGGCTGCCTGCCACTGAACCCTGAGAGACACACACATCCTAAACAGTACACCTAAACCTCATCAGCTGACCACAGACCAGCTCTGATTAATCTGTCCATCGCTCCAACAGTACACACACACACAGACACAGAGAATTGTGCAGTAGTATGCTACAGTCCGCCTGCCACATTAAAGATTCAAAATTCAATTTAATGATCATTATGCAGCACAAGATTGCACAGCAGCATTAAAGATGCAGTCCCTCAATGCTACTCACGAAACATATAAAGTATAAAATACCATTAACGTTAGTGGAAATGTCCTCAAACAATCCTGTGGTGCATTTTCTCACTGTTATTGATCATTGTTGAAGCTGTAACAAACACACAGGTGAATTGTAAAATCTGATATGCAATAGTATCTGTCGTCTGTTTGTTATTAAGGCCCAACACCAAGAGAGACTTGCTTAGTATCTAAACATTTGAAAAGCAAAAGCTTGAGTGGACTGAAGGGAAGTCGAGTGAAGAAATGTCTTCTCTGGCTGAGTAATCAAATGTGACGTGTGGAATGACAAGAGTTTTAGGTGAATGCGTCCAGGCTTGTTTATGTTTATAATGGTTGTGGTTCATTTTTAAATCTGTTACATTGCATATCTGAGCATATCAGAGAAGTACTATCCCACAGATATACTATGGAAACCTTTAGGCTATAGGTGAGGTTTCTGTGGTTTCTGTGACAGATGTTTGATGAGTAAAGATTTTGTTTTAATGGACATCGTCTCAGTCCTGTCTCAGTACCTGCCAGCATCTGTGGGTTTCTGAATACCCTTCCTATTTCTTCCCTGCTGTTTCTTTGCAGTGGACTGGTGGCTCTTTGTGTCTGTTGTCGGAGTGAGTTGGGCAGTCAGCGGAGCACTTGAAAGCAGATGGAGCAACTTCAAGCTTTTGTCTGTTAATCCGGCAAACCACGAGCTTGCCTAACACAATGGTTTTCTCAATGTAATCTTGCTCCAAAAAATGTTCAATGCAAACCCTGGAGTCAGTGCCTGTCGGAGAGCCAGTGCAGCAGTACTGTTTGGTCTTTTGCTTATCTCTGTAAAACTCATAGTTTCAATAGTTGGCTGCCTTTTTTCTTCTGATGTCCTCATCTGAGATAAAGTGTCTCACTGTCTGACAACTTGAATTTTTTGAAACCATCCAAGCCAATACGCACTGGCTTTTAGTACTACTACCATTGGTCCATAAACACAGGGCTTATTTTTCCGGTTACATTTGTTGTAATTATTATATACTTGTTGCAGCAGAAATCCTTTTAGTAAATAAATCTATTGACTGCTTCATGTAAAATTTGAACAAGTCTGAACGAAACAGTGTTAACTAAAAGTTGGACTGAAACACCTCCTGCACGCTGCTGCCGTGGTTTGTCAGTTCCAGACCTGCTTCTGTGCAGGAAGACAAATGTTTTTTGTTTTGTTTTTCTGCAGATCTCGCTGCTTTAAAGGTAAGCTATAATTACACATGCACATACTGATCCACAGGAGGCAGGAGATTACACTAGCCAGGCTCCATCTGCTCAGGGGGAGAGAAAGAGGGAGAGACAGGGGGAAGAGAGGGGGGCTGGCATTTTTATTGACCCAATTTCCACCAAAACTACATCTCTCTCAGTTGACTGGCGTACTCTCTCGCTGGCTTACAAACCTATGAGCAAGGCACAAGTCCCAGACAGTTACAGTAGTTGGTATGCAGCAGAGTGTGAGGCAGGCTGTGTTGCAGATAAACTGCACTGGTGGACAGAGTTAAGAGAAGCAGCTTTCAAAGCAGAGAGCTCTCCTCCCTTTGTTCTCCAGTCATCACAAACAGAGCCAGTACAGTTTCCAGATAACAAGATGCCTGCTGATATCTATTTGTGAGAGTCTGTCTGTGTACGTGTGCGCGTCTGTGTGCGTGCACTGGACTTCATTTTACAAAGTGGGCCATTGTTGCTAGGTAACATAGCAGGACTTGAGCAGTCCCTAGGCAGATATAGATACTAAACTCTTACTCACTTTCATTCTATCGCTAGATATCTTACACTCAATCAGTCTTTGTCTTCTGTCTTTCCACGGTCTCTGTGATGACTAAATAAGTAAAGATGCCTTCAAGTGTTTTAAAATAATGTCAATTAATTTCTAAATGTTCTAAAGGCTCTTATATACTTCTACGTATCCGTTTCTTGGAGAGGGCTCAGCGGGAGACGAAGAGTCTTTTTGATATTTACTTCTCCGACCACTGTACGTCGAATAAAATTCACTGCCAAACCCATAGGTGGCGCAACGGAAGACGAGCTCAGAGAAGCCTACCCCAATTATCGGAAGAAGAAGTCCACTTGTGTTTATATTTCTCTGTCAGCCTGCCTCCCACACACTGAACCATGGCAACTAACAGAACTAAATAAAGTGACACCCAGCGGGTCAAGATGCTGATGTTATCGTTTCTTAGCGCAGCGGTTCCCCGGTCTTGTTTCCGAACTGTGTTGCTGATTCCACAGCTTGAATCAGCTTGAGGCTACATGTAGCTAGAGGCTACACGGAGCTAGCTCCCCCCCAGCTTCCACACACAGTCAGCAGGGACTCCCGGCACTAACTACTACCCAGTGTTTGCTTCTAACCTGGCGGTATTATAGAAACAGTGTCATGATAGAAGTGGAATTAAAGTCGTGACGGCGGGGTTATGCACTGTTACCACCGCAGTTAGCATGGTTGCTAGCCTGCTAGCGCCGTTTTGAAAGCTCGTTCTAACCGTCTGTGACCGTGCACACATGTCGTCAGTGCTCGAACGAGCCACCGTCAGCCGGACAACTCCCCTGGCTTAACACACACGTCACATTAATCGTAGAATCGTAGTTCTGTATGTGTTTATTGTGAATCAGGAAGTTACAGGTCCGGAAATGACGTCGAACAGAAATGACGTCGTACGGAAATGACGACATACGGAAATGATGTCGTTCGCGGACCAATCACAGCCAAGAGCTGTCCGCGGGCTCTCCGACACAACACGGAGAAGTTAGAAAAATTAGACGTGTATGAAAAGCTGTCCGAAGCACTGGCTGACACTTGTGGAAAATGCTGCCTATGTGACTCAAAGTCGTTAGTGGCTACAAAAGGAGCTGTGGGAGAAGTCTGATAAACCCCCTCGACTGAGTGCCAGTTGTACATGTATCCAAAGACTACTTGTGTGAGAAGTAGAAAACATGTTGGGGTACGGTGTTAGAAAGGAGTGAGTGTCTGTACACCTCGGTGGCCCTCTCTTGGAATTTGATCCTATCGGACTTACTATATGTGAAGTGCCTTGAGATAATGAATGTTGTGATTTGGCCCTACAAAAATAGAATTGAAATTATTTAAATGACAGAAGATATATCTTCTGCTGCTTTAATTTTCATCCTGTGTTAAGAAAACTGCATCCAGAGTGGGACATAGTGGGACCTGCAGACAGATGGACAGACAGATTGAGTGACTAATAACAGGCTCAGCCAAATGCTACAAAAATAACTCTTTCAGGATTTCATCCATCTAGCTAATGTCAGTGTAAGATCTCAAGTCTTTTCAAGCTTATTACCAACATCTTGGTGCTGCAGTGGAGTACGAGTGTCCACAGAACTGTTCTGTTCAAAGGAAACCCTGCAAGACGGGTCATAATTTGTCTGTGCTGCTTGCAAAATAAACCACTACAAGTTGGTCTGTTACAGCCACGCTACACACATGACTGCACAATGTGACAGGGCAACAAAATAGTGAGTGTTTGGTGAATCTCAGTTAACTGTCTTAAGTCTCTGTAACAGTTTTCCTTTTTGCACTGTAGAGGTGACGATTTCAATTAGGGCTGCTCGATTATGGAAAAAATCATAATCACGATTATTTTGGCCAAAAAGAAATCACGATTATTCAAACGATTATTAATATGTGCCCTTATTTTTTTGAATGACTAACCGTAAGTACCAGTCACCGGTTCCGGTAAACACCGATTACGGCTTAAATGTCCCCATCTGCCCCCCCACTACAAGCACACAGACAGGGAGAGAAAGAGAAGGGTGGGGGGGCTATGAGAGCCATCATCATTTACCCCCGAACCCCGACATTGAACGGGTTTTTTAAATACCTCCGGTCCCCACACACACAACTCGCCTCCTTCACTTCACAGCTGCTTGAGAGTGAGTGCCAGTCACCGGGGCCGCGTTGAATGCTTTAGGGGAGGGACTGAATTGCGAATGCGTCTCTTTTGAAAAAAAGGCCAAATAATCGTTACAACTCGATTATAGTAGTTTGGAGACCGTTTGACCCAATAATCGTAATCACAATTATATTTCGATTAATTGAGCAGCCCTAATTTCAATATCATGTAATCCAACTGCATCAAATCCATCACATCAGAGATTTGAATCAATCATTGTTTTCAGACTGGCATGTACTCTAAATCTAAATGTGTTTATATGGTTCTCCTTCTGCTCGTGTGAGAAAAATATGAGCTGAGGATGATGACACATGGTTCTCCAATAGGCAAGTATAAATTGGTTCTTTTCGTAGACTTGTAATTGTCAGTGATGGTGGAAGAGTCGCCTTATCATTCCTGGGCCTTTGTAAGTCTGATAAATGTAACACTGATACAATGGTATTAGAAACCCTCTTTCTAGAAAGATATCACATCTCATTTTTGGTGACTAGACAAAACCACAAAGCTAAAAAAGTTTTTTACTGACAGAATAATGAGCAGTTGCTGCGGAGGCACAGCATTCTCTATTGCAAACATGGTTGTCATTTAAGACAGCTTGCAATGGGCAGCTCTAACCTTTAACAACAGTAGGACATTTAAACATCTATTTCCAGTCGTTCACAGGACCTCATTGAGGTCAGCCTTTGCACAGTGAATTAGTCAGAAAGCATTTGTGTGTGTGTGAAGCTGTGAATATGAAAATGTACCACTTGGTGAGCATTTGAACATCTAATTGTGGACATGAGTGTATTCACCTTTGCAATCTCCAATGACATGAATCCTTTTAATAATTTCCTGATGATAGGAATAAAAACAAATAAACAGAGACAAGTCGACCTCCTTATCAATCACAAATCATAACTAGGAGATTTTTTTGGATATATATATATATATATATATATAGCATCTCTTCAGTGATACTTGCATGAAATCCACTGTGCTGGCAGCAGCTACAGATCCTTAGGATTAATTTCTGCCGATTTAAAAAAATACACAACTCTGCCTACACATTCTAACCTTCAGTTCTCAACATAAACAATATGTGAAATACAGCTCCTCTCTCTCCTCCCTTCTCTCTGAAATTAGGACAGACAGGATTGCCAGATAACACTGGTGTGGAGAAGCACACGGGCACTCAGCCAGACTGCAGCATGAAAGTGTGTGTGTGTCAGCTAAAAGAGGTTGTCCCATTAGTTTTAATGTTGGCTCTGCACCATTTGCCTTTGCTACAGAGGTGGCAGACAAACACATTATCATGTGGTCTGTCAGCTCAGCCGCCTGTCTCCATTTACAGCAGGGAAAGACTTCTGCAGACCTTTTAACTGGGCAGAACACGGACATATGGCTGGACTGTATGGACTAAATCTTCAATCATGGTCTATAAAACAATGCACCAGTGGAGTGATATAGTCATTTTTTCTGTAAATTATTTTTAGGGATCGTTCACCGGGGAAAAAAAATCACTCATTATCTACTCACCACTGTGCCGATGGAAGTTTTGGTAAAGTTTGTAAGTCTCCAAAACACTTTCGGAGTTTCAGGGTTAAACATTTGTCGTAGCCAAAATGACTTCTTCTTGAGATGCAAACAACAACAACAGAAACAACATAACCTGCCTCCATACTGCTCGTATGGTGTCATCCAAGTGTCCGCAAGCCTCGACATTCATATCCGACTCAAAACAACGTCATATGCACCGTGTCTTAAGCCTAAAAGTCGGCAACGGGAGGTGGCGATGCTAGCCGACATAGTAATGCAAACACGCACCCCGCGCATGCCCTCGGGCAAGAGTGTGTGCGGTTTTCCGGTGTGTCAGTGAACGCGCCTCCGAGGACAAAAACGCTGTGTAAATGAATCCGTTTCAAGTCGAATATAAATGGTGAGGCTTCCGGACACCTAGATGACACTGCACGAGCAGTATGGAGGCATGTTAGGGTTTTTTTCTGTTGAAGAAAGTCTATCTAAAGAAGGATGCACAGTGTACATGTAATTTAACTATGTGACAATCTAGTTAAACAAATCGAAGGCTTTCGATTTGTTTCTTTTCATTAATTCAGAGAGTTGGAGTTAACCAGACTTTGTGAAGGAACATGCACTGCATATCGGCTGTGGCTGAGGGGTAGAGCGGTCGTCCTCCAACCTGAAGGTCGGTGGTTTGGTCCCCAGTCTGACCCATCTGCATGCCGAAGTGTCCTTGGGCAAGATGCTGATCCCTGGATGGCCCCCCATAGAATAACAAAGTGCTGCGATTAGATGCACTGTATGAATGTGTGTGTGAATGGGTGAATGTAAAATTGTACTGTAAAGCGCTTTGAGTGGTCATCAAGACTAGAAAAGCGCTATATAAATACAAAACCATTTACCATATCCCCTGCCCAGGAGGACAGAACAGAAAATCTGGGTAAATGGGAGTGTGGATACACATACTGTTCAATACAATATAATGGAGCAGACTGCTCAAATTAGCATGAACTGATCAAAATATTCAATTCCTTTTCCGACAATTGACGACTCCATTAACCATTTTTTTCGGTTACTTATATATGGATATCAACTGGTCAACTGGCAAATACCACTGAAGACGGTGAAGACTCAAAATTTGGAATGCAAAAGTATTTCTTGGCCATGTGAACTACAGTGTTTTGAAAGATCCTTACAGTTGAAGAAAATGTGTATTGACAACCTGAGAGCTTTTAGTGTACAGCAACTGAGAGCAACATGTCATATGAGGGAAGGCTAATAAACATCTGCATTATGAGGTAAGTGTGTTTATATCCAAAACCCAATAGATGCTTTCGTCTGTTTCCTATGATGCTATGATGCAGCATAGCTGCCCCTGCGTTTTCTCCTCCATCCTCGCATTCCTTTGTTCACTTTCCCACTCGGTCTCTCTGCCCTTGGGTGTCATTTTGCCAGTGGAATTTGCTCTGAGTCTTTGATGGGAGTCTGCACCAAGTGTCTAATGAGTTCACACAGCACTCAACGCTCTTTGGGAGACAGAGAGATGATGTAATATCGTAGTCAGAGATGCAACTGCACACAGACACGCGCGTGAAAGAGCACTCGCACGCACACCCACACACACAGAGCAAAGGTTAGTGGGAAATACAGGGGGGCTCAGGGAACAATAGACAGATGTACAGTACAGGGGGGCTTAGGCTCTTTGAAAACATCTCTCTCTCTCTCTCTCTCTCTCTCTCTCTCTCTCGCTCTCTCTGTCTGTCTGTCTCTCTCTCCTTGCTGGACCCACTGGTGTCAGAGGAGATCAGAGCCTACATCAGAGCTAAGGAGAACAGAACAGAGCCATGCAGAAGAATTAAAATATGTCTCAAGTAGGGCTGCTTAATTAATCGAAATATAATTGTGATTACGATTATTGGGACAAACGATCTCCAAACTACTATAATCGAGTTGTAACGATTATTTGGCATTTTTTTCTAAAGAGACGCGCATTCGCAATTCAGTCCCTCCCCTAAAGCATTCAACGCGGCCCCGGTGACTGGCACTCACTCTCAAGCAGCTGTGAAGTGAAGGAGGCGAGTTGTGTGTGTGGGGACCGGAGGTATTTAAAAAACCCGTTCAATGTCGGGGTTCGGGGGTAAATGATGATGGCTCTCATAGCCCCCCCACCCTTCTCTTTCTCTCCCTGTCTGTGTGCTTGTAGTGGGGGGGCAGATGGGGACATTTAAGCCGTAATCGGTGTTTACCGGAACCGGTGACTGGTACTTACGGTTAGTCATTCAAAAAAATAAGGGCACATATTATGGCAGAGGGAGGGCAGCCCTGTTTGATCGACAAAAAGTGTAGAAAAAGTTATGTTGTATGGGAACACGTCGGATTCTTCAAATCCAACGAGCAGCAGCACCGCACAATGGAGCGGCCGCGCTGCGCACAGCGTCCATTCTACAGCGCGCAGCCGCCCGGCTGTTCACACCGGACCCGCGCGGGTCAGCTCGTGATTCTCCGCTTGTTGTTGTATGGAACCCGTTCAATGTCGGGGTTCGGGGGTAAATGATGATGGTCCTCATAGCCCCCCCACCCTTGTAGTGGGGGGGCAGATGGGGACATTTAATATTGAGAGGAAATCTCAAAGTTCTCAGTTACAAAGTGTTTTTATGGAGAGTGTTAATGTTGCCATCATAAAGGGTTTGAATAACCAGGCACCGATATCCTGCATGGTTTCACGGAGGAATAAGACACGCAGCCGTAATCGGTGTGTACCGGAGCCGGTGACTGGTACTTACGGTTAGTCATTCAAAAAAATAAGGGCACATATTAATAATCGTTTGAATAATCGTGATTTCTTTTTTGTCCAAAATAATCGTGATTATGATTTTTTCCATAATCGAGCAGCCCTAGTCTCAAGAGTCAATAGAAGGTACAGGCTGTCAATGATTTAAATGAAGAGCTGTCTTTTCTGTTCTACTTGGGAGAAAGATGATTAAGCTGCTGTGACGCGAAACTTTCTGTTAATCACACACATCACAAAATATAACCCTGTAACCCAAAAGCAAGAGCAAATACTTCAACAAAGAGCTTCTATCAGAGTCAATACACAAACCTGAACACTTGTGATATGCTCAGTGTTGTTTTAAAGCTACACACACATGCTAGGAATTCATGTAACTGTGTTGCTTCAGTATTTTCCCTACTGTTTTGAAATGCTGACATTCTGTCACAACGGTGTTGGGAAAAAAGAGACAAAGAGAGAGGTCCCTTCTGATCGGAGTAAAATCAAGCTGTTAGCTTGATTTTATGGCGTCTCAAACCGAAGCTTTGAGACGCCATTGTACAAACAATAGTGAGACAGATGACGAGATAAACACAGCAACTATCTACTCCATGAATGGGACAGTCTATCTAGCAGAATCCTAACAACAACATATCAGCTCACACATGAATCTGATCAGCTGAACAAAAAAAGAGCTACGAACAAACACATACTTTTCTACAGTAGTAACATTTGTTAATACATACCAGTGGCGATAAAGCACTAATGAAAGACAATATATAATAATAGCTGTCACATGTCATCACTGACATCATGGCTACTGTCAAAAAAGTTGAAGTGGAATTTTGGGCTTTCCAATTATTATAATGATAATTTTTTGTTGTAGTTAAAGACAAGCCAATATGTCCAGTGTGGGGATGCGGTCACAGTGATGAAAAGGACTCATCTTGTTGCTGCTGTTGAAGCAATTTATGCAGAGCAAATTAATGATATGGGAAAAGGACATGTCCAGTTTTTCCCATCAGCCTGCAATGAAACAACAGACAACCAATACAGGGCAACTAGACATTTTTGTTTGTTTGATCCCTGCTGAGTGATGGAGAATTACTGTCTTTACAAGACATGATTGGCTCTATGATCAGCTGTTTTTGAGGGCTGATAACAGATGTACTTATTTGGAACAGCACAGTTTTTGCAGTTACGCAGACAAATTATTTTGCTACTGCTTTGACAGACTTCTGATAGTTTGCAAGACAACCTGACATTATCTTCTATGACACCCTTCTGAGCACGTGGGTGGTGTTGTACCTAATTTCAGATGTCTCAACGTACCAAATTAAACTTGGTGATCACTTGGACAGTGCTCAGCTGACTGTTGAACAGAGACTTCACAGGCAACTGCAAATTCACTGGCTGTAAATTACTTTATACATTGGAGGAAATAAGCAGGTCACACACACCCTCAACATTCATATCAGATAATCAGGCAAGCTCAGGGTTGTTCTCTGCTCTGATTATGTAAATAACATTACAATGTCTTACAGTGCAAGGGAATAGCAAAACTGTCTTTTTACTGTGTTTTTTTTAAATATAGGGCCCTTTCCTTATTAAAGTATAGAGGAGAAAAGTCTTCATTTTTGGCTGCTGGGCAGTGAAAATATACAACGGTCCAGTAGAACTCTATCTGAGCTAGGGCTGCAACTAACGACTATTCTGATAGTCGATTAGTCACCGATTATTGAAACGATTAATCGACTAATCGGATTATGAATGACACAAATTCTCAATTGCTCTTATTTAGCAAGCAGCTTTTAAATTTAGCTTGAGGTTGTTCGAGGCATGTGATGACTGAAAATAAAGGCAATAAATATTGATACTTCATTAAAAAAAAATGTCTTTTAATAAACTTTGTTTCATATAAGGGTACTGTTGACACAAAAGCAAAGACAAATCAAGTTTTTTTCCATTTAAAAGCAAGGACAGGCAAAGTATTCATTTTTCCTGATAACAAAAATGACAGGGAAAGTAACAGCAATAAAAACATCAACAAACGAAACTACAGTCTTCTTCTGACTAAATAATTGTGATTAAAACAAGACGTTTGTCAGGCAATAGGATAACATAACGCTTTTAAACTCGTTAATAAAAAGTTTAAACCATATTTTTGTAATGGATGCTAGAATCCTGCACGCAGATATATACGTGTATATATAACATCTGACAGAGGCGAGTCCGCATCGTCTCCGTTACGAAATCACACGTGCCTCCTCCTCCTCACATGCGCGTGTCTTGCTTCCATGCAGAGCAGGTCCGCCGCACAAATACTGCAGGTAGATTTTCTCGGGCCATGTCAAGAGTGAAGTTCTCCCGAACTTTTTACTTCCTGGTGCGCGACTGCGCGCGGCAGCGGACGCCGACATTGGTCCATGTTTCGTCGGTATTGCACATGCGCGACTTTCAGAGATAGGAAGGAAGCGAGATGGCTCACTCCTCAGGTACTTCCATCAGCACCTCCGGTAAAACGCCGATTAGTTCCGCTGCGCGGCACGAGAAACACGCGCTATGACGTCACCAACGAATCATCGACGGGTAAATTCGTCGGCGACTATTTTGGTCATCGATTTTTGTCGACGACGTCGACTAATCGTTGCACCCCTAATCTGAGCATGAGGCAAGTGGGGGAAAATAGTATGTTGGACACTGATACACATTTATTTGATATATTTTGATTTACCAAAATAGGAAAGCAATGTTTAACTCTAGCTTGATGTAGCCTTAGACGAATCACTTACTGTCTGTTATATGATGACAGTATGTCTATGATGTATGCGACTCAGGTTTGTGTCTTTATTGCATCAATTCAAAAATCTTGTAACTGTGTGGAATACCGACCATGAAGTTAGTTAGTTAGAGAATGAAGACAGTAAAATGAGGAAACAGCAAGTCCTTTCTCACAAAACACCTTATCAGTCCCTTGGCAGAAAGGACACTCACAGAAGACCCATTTCATACACCTACACATACACACACAAACACACACACACACTGTGAAGTGAATAGTGATCTACACAGCTATGTTATCTCCACCTACGTGGACAGTAATTAGCATTAAGTCTTAATTTTGTCATCTTCACTACAATATCATTAAGTGACAGACATGACACACAAAGCAGAATCACAGTCAATCACAGAAATATACTATTAATGACAACTGTGCATCACACCCAATAATAAATCACACCCAATAATAAATGTTCTTTATAGGAGGAACACTAGAAAAAGAAGACAGTGTTGGTCAGCTGTATCTATGGGAAACCAGTGGAAAAGAAACACAGGGCCACAGAAGAACAGAGCAGGGGAAACACAAGAGGGCTTAATTAAAGCCAAATGTGTGTTTCTCTCTCTCTCTCTCTCTGGTTGTGGGGGATGGGATATGTCCCAGTGAGTTATGGAACCCATGTGAGCAGGGTGGGGTCAGTGGGAACTTTACAACACAACAGACCCAACCCAAACACACAGCCTGAGGCAGGTCCAGACTCAATTGACTGCTGCCATTTAGGCGGCAGATTTACACAACAAGGATCATCTGTCTCTCCCTCACACACAGCTGAACTGACATCGTTTAACAGATGACAGTAGTGTGAAAAGGAGTGTGTGTGTGTGTGTGTGTGTGTGTGTGTGTGTGTGTGTGTGTGTGTGTGTGTGTGTGTGTGTGTGTGTGTGTGTGTTGGGAAATAGCTATCAGGGCTAAGGTTAGAAGATATGACACTGCAGCCTTACATCTCCTGACACCACCTGTCATTACACCAACGTTCCTCATACACATGCTAGTAATGATAAAACTGTGTCTTGCACTTGCACACAAACACACACACACACAATACCACACTTTACACAGATACAAGACTTGAATGAACTGTGGCTATACATGGTGTGTCATATTAAGATGGATCTGAGTCGTTTCCATAATGATCCTAAAATATCTTTACACTTTTCAGTGGTCACTGCAACAATATTAACACTGACCGCCACGTACTGATTTTCTATTTGTTCACAATTTCAATAGCGTTATTTCATTGTAGAGCTACACACACACCATTGATTGACTTAGCCCCTCATTGTCCCACTCTCTCTTTCTCACAGATATGAAGTCACATACTCTGAGATATCCACTTGTGATTGGATCATGTGCTGTTAAATACAATTGCTGTATCTGTAATACAGAGGAGGATCTGTTGTTATCTAGGTAACTTAAAGTTTAATCGTGGGTTTTCAGTTTTACGAAGCTGGTTCACTTCTTACCAGGATATACTGTATAACCATGGTCACACCTCTGAGAGAACCCTTTAACACCTCAATTACTGAACAATCAGATAATTAGAAAACTAGTCACCTTTTACAGGATCCTGAAAGGGACAATAAGATAACAGCAAAGTAACAAATAATTAGCAAAAGTTAATTAAACAGATGAGTGGAATCGTTTTACACATTTCCATGTTTCCACTCTGGTTTTAAAACAAATGGAGGGAGAGCTTTGATTTGCTTTGGTACTAATTAAATCAGTGAAGCTCAGAACAACAAGAGGAGAAATCTCAGCATCAAACTAAATCCTGATCCCTGTCTTAGAGATCATAGATCAGACTAATATGTTGTCTACACCTTTCAGTCTATTAGCTTGTATATCTGTCTTCCTTGGTATTATTGTAAACAATCAAGCCAAGAATGGAAACACTAATCTGGAGTTCGGTTTGACTGCTTTCTCTATAAACAATCTAATTCCACCCTGCAAACATGACTCTGTCTCCATCTCTGTCTCTCTATCTTGATCTATCCACGCAGTCATTTGTTCATGTTGTTGTTGTTTTTTTAACTGTACTTTATCTGGATCTTTTCCAGTTCCAATGCTGGTTATCAGATTACTGCCTCCGCCTGCTTCTCCTCCTACAGCTACTACAGCAACAGCTGTTACAACCAGCAGTACATGTTCTATTAATATTCGTACTACTGCTGCTGCTATCATTAGCAATGAAGCACTGATTAATCCTACGGTAGTGGACCAGTGGCAAGTTTTGCTGCATAACTGACATTTCCTTACTTCTCTTTGTCTGTTCCTCTCCATTTCTCACCATCCCCCCCTCCCTGTGTCTTTCCATTCTGCTTTTTCCTTCTTCACAGCAAATTCTACATCAAGTAGGAAAGATAACATGATGTCACCACCAGCCTATTTGTGGGATTCCACACACTGACCAAGGTAAGTGGTTACACAATCGCAGTTTTAAGCTTTAAAAATGTAGTTGATAATCAGCCCATTTTTGCAGCTGAAATTATTCAATGTGATCAGTCTATCAACAGACATTTTTTATTTTTATCAAGTCATTTTATAGTCACTTAGAGAAATCTGTATTTTCCAATACTTAACTAAGGCATGCTCATCTGTAACATTCCACAGGACCCGTAAAAACCAATGCTTAGAAAGAGTACAAGGCTGAGAGGAACAAGAAGGACAATAAGAGAACGAATATGAGACAAAACCAAGGCAACCATAAATGATTAAGAAAACAGGGAAACAAGAGATGCGGTGAGTGTTAGTGTCTGGGAGGCACAGGGGCTTAGTTATGTGATGATGTCATAATTTGTGAGCCAATGTTCTGGGTTTGTCCATCCTTCCATCCATCTGTCGATTAATTTGTGATTCTGGAGCGAATAAGACTTTCCAAGAAGTTGATAATCAGACTTTAAAGAAGAGGAACAACAGCATTTATGTAAAGACTGTTAGATGCTGCTTCTTTTTTGCTGAAGTAATAAGAAAGTACCATCTGCTAGTTCCTGTTCTCAGAATTTCTCTGTAATCAAGTTGGTTCCTCCTCGGCACATTCATGCCACAACAGAAAGTGTCCCCTGGTGCCTCCTTGCTTCATGCATTTAATCACATTTCATATTATCACTCAGAATGTAGTGCTTACTGTGACAGTTACTTGTGACTGTGAAATTTCGTTTGGTGCTTTCACTGTGCAACAATTCCAGAATTATGAACCTCAACTATGGAATGAGATAGATCTTCACATAAAGGTTGCTGCAAGAGGTGCTTAGTCTCTTATAATCACGGGTGTGTTTTTGGTGTGTTCAGAATGGCTTCTTCCATTCCCTTTAAAGCCAGGCCAGCTTGTGCCATGGCAGATCAATTTCTACTGGAAGATTTCCAGGTAGTAAGAGAGAACACTTCTCTGCAGAGGAAATAGATCTGTGCCTGCTTGAACGCTTGTCAAAATTCAAGTACATATTACTATCTTGATAATGTGCCTTTTATGACATAACTAAAAAACACAACAATCAGAGTGGAGTTCACCACATGCTCACGAGGATCACGAACTGGATATGTTGGCTGATAGCTTACATATCTTGAATATCTTTATCCCAAGTTTCCAGAGTTTACTGAACAAACTCTGAAGAAATTCAAAACAAGGTTTTAGATTGCTCTCGTCTGTGGCGGAGTTGGATTGTAAATGCTTTGCCACACTGTCCATGTTGAATTATCTGCTTGTTTTGGTTTGACCTACATAACCTCCTCCTTCAGTTAAAGTGACTTTGCGTGACTCCTGTCCATCATGTAGTGTCTTTATATAATCAAATTCAGACTTTTCACTGACAGTCCAAAACTGTACCGTTGTATTTAAAGAACTAGTGCTGTGGAACTGTACAATATGATCACGAGAACGTTTGAGGCTGTCATTATTTCTGTGACACCTTTTGTTAGTCAGACTGCTGAGACTGTTAGTCAATTAAATTGTTGGCTCTACTTTAAGTGATAATCATTAAGGTAAAATTCCTATTAGCAAGATTAGAAGAGAACAGCTCGCAAGCAGCATGAAACGCTCATATTTCTGTCTGTGTGTATATGTGTGTCAGAGCGCACTAGATTTTGAAGCTGTTGCCATGACAATAGCAGAGAGGCAGTGATATGACGAATAAGTGAAAAAAAACGGAGGAGGAGTCAGACAGAGAGAGAAACGACCAGTTAAAACTGTGTTTGGAATTCTTTGAACTCTTATCTCCCATGCATGTGCCAGATGGCGCTGTGCACATAGCTATTACATAATCAAAACAGTGAATCACATTTCTATGTACACAGCCACTCTTGGGCACACAGAAACACACAAACACACTGACAAACATGCACACAGTCCAAAACTAAATGTCATTAATGTCAAACATTTATAAACCAAATCCTCCAGCCAGGGAAGGACACAAAAGACTCAGCTCCAACAGCCTAAATAAGAGTTCACTGCTAGCGACAAACACACTAGAGCATGTGAACATACACACACAGCACTGCCGTCTGAGGTGTGTATGAGAGAAACTGTGTCATATACACATGCACAACAACAAAACCACCACAGCAACCAAACTGTAACCACAAAAAAGCACATGTAGGTATGTGTGAGTGTGATGACAGAGAGACAGAGATGATGTGTTCAAAGATAATAGCACACAGAACAGAGTGAGAACAGTTAAAACCCCTATCAGAAGAATACATTTTAGATGTGGTTTCAGTAACAGTACCTCACTATACACAGGCCAATAGTAAACCTATATATTCCCAAAATAAAAGGTATAACAGGCCTGGCATTAAAAACACTACCCCCAAGTTATCAACACAACCTATAATTAGATCCTCTTCCATCTCAACCAATATTGAATTTCACTTCAACTCCAATAAAACTAAATAAAACTATTGCTCAGTATCTGCGGAGGAGGAGAAGCTGGTTAACCTCAAACTGGGCTTATGTATCTAGTGGTAATATCCAGTATCTGACTGGAGAAGGTTGGAGAAGAAAATAAAACTTTCACATCTGCATTTGAAGAATATGCAAAATTAGACCAGTAACGGAACAGTGCCAGTGCTGTCAGACACACAATTAACATGATGCAGATCTGCTCAGTGTTTGCTGATTATTTCCTCCTGCTCTAGTTCCTGACTGCATTGAAACATATACATTAGCAAGTCAGGCTTTGTTCCTCTCCTTCTCCTCCTTCTATCTCGGGATTGTTTACTTGTCGTCTCTCTGCTTTCACACAGTCCTGTCTTTATCTCACTCCTTCAGACAACTCAGGAAGTCTAATCACAGTTTAAAATCAATAAACATTACAAGACATGTGCACTTTTTTCACATTCTTAATTCTGGACAAAACCAGTGCTCACTTGGTGTGACTTTCAGCTGTACACAAGAACCAGTAACTGTGGTTTTGCAACTACAGAACTAAAGATTCCGGTTGTTCTGGTGGAAACACAGATACAGTTTCTCAAATGGTTCTAGGGTTCCTACAAATGTCCCTGCAGTGAAGAGGACACAATCTCAATCGACACAGCCCAACAGCAGAATGGCAGGTAAACACTGCGTGACTTCATGAGTCAATATTACTCAAAAAAGCACCAAATTTCTGTGAGGCTCAACAAAAATTCACAGAGGCCAGAACAATGCTGGTAATTGCGGCCACCACTTAGTAACCACCAATATCCACGTGCACAGGGACAGAATCATGCAACACAAAGTTAGGGTATATTTAGAAGAACAGCATTCAGTAGTTTGTGGTATACCCTGTGGTCAACGTTTAATGTCACAAATAGCTGAGTCATATGGATGAATGTTCCTTTTACTGTCTCCAGCCTATTAATAGAAAACAAAAGTCTTACCAGGGCAGGCCACTGTATGTGTTTGGCCTTGGTTGCCTGCAGCAGGCCTCCTGCTCCTCCACCTGCTCCCACTCCTCCTGCTCCCTCCTTCCTCTTGGCCCAGACCAGCTGGTGCTCCAGTAGAAACAGCTGGAAATCCTCATAGACCTTGACCCACTCTCTCTTCTCCCACTCCTGATCATCAAACTCCACATATACCTGCAAACCAGAGAAAAACAAAATTCAACAACCACATTCCATTCTAAACTAAACCCACTAAGTGTAGTTTGGTTATGTATTTTAGACGTAAGCCTCTTTCTCCTGTAATGCCGGGCCAATGTTTGCTTCTCTTATCTCTCACACTCCCGGCTTAAACTCCTCACCCATTCACCCTCCGTGTCTGTGTGCAAAGCCCGCCCACACAGCGCCCATCCACATTTTATGGATTCATTTTTTGGATGTATGGTGCAGCTGTAATTTTCAGATGGGATACATTTGTTGTTATTTTTGTTGTGCTGACATTTTGGTTGTTATTTACACAGCTGCGTGTTTTGTTAACCAGTGTGTGTCGCCATTTTTTTAAGCAGCTGAAGCTAAACTGTGAGATTGGTCTATTTTTATTCAATAAAGGCTATTTATTTGATCAAATTTTTCATTTTCGCTCTCTTTGCCTTGTTTTCTCGTTCATCCTTAAGGCCGATTTATACTCGGCTTTTTACGGACGCACGCACGCGAGCGACGCAACACGTCCCTCGAGTACTTGCGGGTGGCGTGTTGCGGCTTGCGTGCGTCAGCCAATTTTTCTGACTATACGACAAAGCGACGCGAGCCTAACGCAGCCCGCAAGGCTTGTGATTGGTCTGCTTACTACATCCCGTCCGGAGTCGCATTTCCGGTTTCAAACCCGGAAACTGCGGAAGCCACAGAAGATTTAGAAGAACGAATATGGACCAAATAGAAGAGCACTTGGCAGAAAAGATCCGAAACTATGACCACTAGTATAACCCGTCACTGACCGGCGGATTTGTCCGCCAGAAAAAGGCTCTAAGGAGCCGCGGTGGCGATGTCAATAAACGTGTGCCACACACGAAGAAGAGCCGACTTCAACAACAAACATTGCTCCGCCTAGTGGTCTGGCGGTGAATTGCGTTGCAACAAGCGCAACTCTGGGTGAACTATAAACCAAAACGAGTCCGTAGAAGCTGCGTGCGTGCGTGCGTGCGTAAAAAACGACTATAATTCGGCCTTGACATACACTATAACTCATCCTTCCCCCTCCCCATTTGATCCCTGGAAGTCAGCAGACACTGAGGGCAGCACTGTTGTTGCAGTCTGTTTATTACTAGCTGCTTTTATCATCTGAACCAACTCACTCTACACCTCCATTGATTATTGATGTGTCAGTATCAGTAGCAGTCATTCTAGGACACTGCTCCCTGTTTCTTCATAAGCTCTACCATCCTCCATGGATTCTTTCATACCTACTTCATTCCAGACAACAAAGATGAACCTCTATCTGTCACTGTCCAGGTCTCCATTTCAATTCAGGTGAGTGTTATTAATTCACGTTAATTAACAGCTTCAGTGCAATGTCATTTAGGGACACAGCTATTAATTATTAATAATTTCATTACTGATTCCTCAACTTTATTCCTATTAACTATTAATGATCACCACAATGTCCCTGTCTGAGGCGTCATCTTCAGGTTCAAACTACACAAGATATGTGATTTTGGTGATGCAAAAGCATAAAAATAGAAAATACAGCCTCCAAAATAATCACAGCGATTTACCCCTGCCTCTGTTTTTCAAAGTAGTTTGACTGTACCTTAGAAAACTCTAATCTAGCATTATTGCCACACATTTACAGAATACGTGCAAGTATAGACCCAAATACATGTGGTCAGCAGAGCATGTGTGCTTAATCTAAGAGAAATGTGTTGTTACTAAGGCTGGACTAAACTGTAGAAGTTAATGTCATGGTAATAATGAGAGTATAGATCAATCAAACTCACAATAGTTGTGCAAACAGATGTTAGTTTTGCATAAGAATAAAATGTTATCATAAATATACTGAAGATCGATACATTTCTCTAACATTCCAACTGAATAAACGCATTTAATCTGAGAGAGCAGGAACACCAATAACCCGACCAAAGCCCATTTTTCATGGCAAACATCGGACTGCAGTCAGAGACCTGCCATAATTAGACCTACTGTATGAGTTATTCACAGCCTCAGGTTTCTCTGACTCATCCACAACCTGCTACCCAAAGAGCATACATCTCTTGTCACAATACTGCACTTGATCCTTCTATACCCCTCTCATCATTATTATTTTTGTTGTAATGTTAATTGTTTGACTGCTTCTCTGCAAGGAACAACAGGGATGCTACCTTTCCTGATAAACCTGTTCTCTGTATGTTTATGTCAACGCATGTTTGTGCATGTGCCAGTGTGCATGACTGTGTCTCCATTTGGGACAAGCTGATTTTATGGTCAGTGGTTAAGTTTTGGGTTGAATCAAGGTTAGGGTGAAGGTTAGGGTTTGGCGAGTAAAGTTTATTCAAAGTCTCCAACAGTGACCTAGGACTTAATGTATGTGCCTACACATGTAGCTCTGAAAAGAAGACACACTTGATCACACATAAGCATAGGACATAGTCTTGGCATCTGTACATCAATCATCCATGTGCATATATATTATGAAATGATTATGTACTGTCAAAAAGCATAATAAGGGCTGCAATACGAAGTGAAGATGAGAAAGACAAGTTCTAACCCTCTGTCAATGTCATCTGTCTGCATGAACTGATTACCATCGGCAAGAATATTCATAACCCCAAACACGTACAGAGCAGGGATGATACCGGATTGTGTCTACACAAAGAAGTGCACAGAGTGTTCCGTTGAGAAAAACATTCACATGCAAGGAAAGGGAAAAGTGTCTTCTGAGTCTGTTGCCACAGTAACGGAAGGCAGCAGTGAGCGCTGGCCATGGAGACACACACACACACACACACACACACACACACACACACACACACACACACACACACACACACACACACACACACACACACACACACACACACACACACACACACACACACACACACACACACACACACACACACACAGCTCTGAATCTGTAGGCTCCTATCAGCCACAGTGAGCAGAATAAGAGACAAAGGGAGAGAACAAAGGGGAGCAGATGCCACACTTACAACACAGTACACTATCAGATTTTATCAGTAGCAGCTCTCACCATCACTACATCACTACAGGTTGTCATTCTTCTGAAGGCCTGCTGATAGCACCTACCAAAGACACTGACCTAGACAAAAGAATGAAGCTGACCTCAGACTGAGGCCATCCAATTCTACCTTGCTGCACACTGTGCAGATGGTGTGTGAGTATGTGTGGCTAAATGATTCAGGAGCTCAGTGCTGTTTTCAGAGGTTTCACAATTTGTAGTGGTGCACCTGAAGATGCTTAACGAGTTTGTCACATCGCACCCAAACCACACCTTGTCCGCAGCATCCTTACACATTAATCGAGAACATTAAAGGAACATATCTCCCCATAAATATATACTGAACTTGCTTTTTTATATGTATTTATTTGTATATCTTCTACAATTGCTAAACAACAACACCATACTGCATACTTGTACAATCTAAGCAACAAACATACTGAAATCTTGTGGAAGGTTGTTCCTAGTTTAAATGCATTTCTTTCATTATTCTCCTGTAACCGACTACAATTATTTCTCAAACAATAAGAAACACAAAACAGAGGATTATGTACCTAGTTTCTATTCAGCCTGTCTCGTGAAGTGTTTACTGGGGGATAAGCAGTTTGATTCCCACCTTAGAGTCAGTGAAAGTCCAACCTTCACTTGTGAAAATGAGAAACGAAAAGAGATGCAGCAGACCGCCTTTTTCAGTTGTGAATGCTCACACGTGGCTAGGCACAGTCTGTGTGTTTTTAGATGTGGCACAAGGATCTGTCTGAGCACAAAACAGTGTTGAGGTTTAGTTTACTCAGAATGGTGATGAATAAAAAAACATCCAGTGAGAAGTAGCTATGTGGAAGGAAACACCTTTTTGAAGAATCATAAACTGGTTTGATGAATCTGGATTTCTCAACACCCTGAATCCATGGAGCCAACCTGCCTTGTGTCACCCATCTGGGCTGCTGGTGGTGCGATGGTGCGGGGAAGGTTTTCTTGTCAAACCAATAAATCATGGTCTGAATGTCACATCTAAGTATTGTTGCCGACCATGTTCATCTCTTTATGGCCACAGTTTATCACGTTATAATGCCTACTTCCAGCAGGATAATGGTCCATGTCACTAAGGCTGTTTGATAGCAACCCAGTATTAGTATGGTGTTCCTAATAAAGTGCTCTCTGACTCAATGTGATCAACGGCCCTTTTTCCCACACTCACAACAGTGTTAGACTGGACCCTATATGCATTTGAACACTGTTGCTGTAGGTCAGGTTACATACAGCGAGGTGAGGAGAATATGATAGTAACACAACATGTTGACATTCGGACCCACTTCAAATATATTGAGAGAAACAGTGAAAGTGTAATATTGTGACACTAATTGACTGGACCTGAATAAAGTCTGTTAAGCATAAAACATTTTCTTTACAAATGTCTGTAAATGGCCATTGGTTATAAACACTCACTGTAAAACACAACGTAGAACAACACAATCAATGAGGCCAACAACACAGAATAGAAGGTTCTTTTGGATTGTGAAGGATTCTTTTTTTCTGGTGGATTTCTGATTGATTTATATTGGAAGAGTAAGATTGAACTGGACTTACTAATGTTACACCTTTCCAGACTTAATTGAAAGCAGTTTGTTGTAGTTAGACTAAAACACTATGTCTCAATCTGGAATAAAACTAGACACAACCGTTCTGTTTCTCGAAGACCAAGATGAAACTATAATGTTTATTTTTACAAAAACATGTTTCAGTATATATCAGTACTAAGACTACATCTAAAAATAGCTGAGAAAATTAACAATCTTCTCCGTGATTGTTTTTGCATGTCCGTGTGCACTATATGCTTCTATCTATGAACATGTATGAATGTGTATAGTGCACAGTGTATAATCTGCCCATCACTAAAGGCTGCAGAGCTACTTTCTGGCTGGCTGCACCAGAGGCCGCTGACAGCCAATGAGCATGAGCTGTGAAAGCAAACGACCAATGCAGAGGGAGCAGCATTATCTATCTTTTAAATAGAACACCGCAGAAAACTGGAGAAAACACATACCGATACAGAATACAGAATGCAAATGAGAACGGAGGCTGAAAAGTAAACGGATGAAGACCATATGACTGAGAGAGAATGTGTGTGTTAGCAGTCCACCTCCGTCTGTGTGTGTATTTTATGTTGTGATTTGTATGATATATGTTATTTTCCTTTATCTAATTTCATGGGGAATGACCTGAATGCATACGTCGATCTTGGATCAATTAGTCCACAACTTTTCTGTTATATTTGCTGTGTTTTGACTTTATGAATTTCATGCAGCTACAAAACCCTCTTTGTTTTCTGTCTGTCTGTCGCATGCTGTCTGTCTCTCAGACTCAGTAGCATTACCCTGCTGTAAATCATATCCACACACACACACACACACACACACACGCACACGCACACGCACACACACACACCTAACATACACACAGTAAGCTCTATCCTGCTCTCCAAAAACTCTAATCTGATTTATTGAGCTTGACTGCACAGAAAACATGTAGGCTAGCTCGGCTAAAAGGACTCCTCTATCCCCTTCACCCCCCCAGCCCACAACCCCCGACCCAAACTGCCTTGCACATAGAACACACAGATGAAGTGTGCGCATGTGCACACACACACACACACACACACAATCAGACAAAAGTACAGCTAGATGTGTATCAGAGTCCAAACCTTACCACAACTATATTGAGTGACAGAAACAGCCACCCCCTACCGGAGGAATTGTTATCTATGTTACTTACTTAAAAAATGTCTTCATATGTTCTTACGTTGAATCAACACCTCTAATAACACAGGACTGTTGTGTTGGTATGCAGTAGTTATTGTTCTGTATAATCCAATAAACTGGAAACTGGCATGATTCTATTCTATTATGTCTGATCAACCAAACTTTAGAGCAACTTCTGGAAACAAAACTGGTCTAATGCAAAGTATTCATCCATTGATAACTAAGCAATAACCCTTTTACTTTATGTATCTATCTCAAAAAGAGTTGAAAATTATTGGATTCCTTCCTATTTGTGGCCAAAGAGGAAAAATCATGATGTATTGAAAGGGTGACTCAAATGTAGGATCCTTTGCTTCTAGAGCTTGTCTCAAACAAAGGAACAGAAATCCAGACACGTCAGCCTCTGCTGCTCTTCTGTTCAATTTGTTATTAGTGAGTCCACTTTATCGAAGTGCAACACCCAATCACTCAAATGTCTCTGAGCTTGACTGCCCAGCCAGACAGTATTAACTATATGTCATGGTTGAAGGCCAGCTCCAGGTTCCTTCAAGGAGTATTCAGACGACTTCACTTTTCTACACTTTAACATTTACCTTCCCCCCGACATTTCACCTTTTTGTCAATATGGTAAGCATGAAATGGAGAGAGAATGGGGGATGACACAGAGCAAAGGTTGGGGTTGCGACCGAACAAGCAGCCACCTCCTTTCTGTCTGTCATATTCAATACAAGTGCATCAGTGCTTGCTGCAGGATGTTATTACATGCAGTGGATTCACAAAGGAGTCCTTCCCTTCACACACTTCAGTGTGTTGTAGATTTAACTTATTTAATATCATTTTTTGTCCATCAGTCTAAACTCAATAAACTGTAATGACAAAGTCAAGATGTGCTTTCAAAAAATGTCAATTCAGTAGAAGCCTCGTTGGCAGCAGCTACACCTCAAAGTCTTTTTGGTTAAGTATCTACAAACTTTGCACACCTGGACTTGGACCGATTGTGTTTTGTTACTCACTGATCCTGTAGAGCTTGTTCTGACACGTCCCAAAGACACTCCGCAGTGTTGTCTTGGCTACTTCAGGTCATTGTTGAGACAATGAACAGCCTCAGGTCCCGGACTGTATAGGAAAGATTAGGGACCTCGTTGCCTTTGGAAGCATTTATCCATTCCTCAGTTCTGACCAGTAAGACTCTAGGAAGAGTCCTGCTGGTTCCTAACTTCTTGTATTTCACAGTTATTGAGGCCACGGTTCTCATGGGAACACTCAAAGCTTTAAGAATTGTTTTATACCTTTGATTTGAGCTATGCCATCCCACAAACAGTTCCAGTCTTAATATAGTTTCTTGGATTCATGACTTGGCTTTAAGGCCAATTTATGCCTCTCCGTTTTTTCTATTACGGACAGATAAGACCGCCCTATCCGTCGTGAAACGTCCACTCCGAGGGCGTCGGACAGCTTTTCGTACACGTCTGATTTTTCTAACTATCCGTCTTCATGTTGGAGACCCGACGGACCGCTCTTGGCTGTGATTGGTCCGCGAACGACATCATTTCCGTATGACGTCATTTCCGTATTTCCGGACCTCAAACTTCCTGTTTACATGTAGCAACAAACACGAACACAACTATGATTCTACGATTAATGTGACGTGTGTGTTAAGCCAGCGGAGTTGTCCGGCTGACGGTGGCTCGTTAGAGCACTGAGGGCATGTGTGCACGGTCACATACGGTTATAACGAGCTTTCAAAACGGCGCTAGCAGGCTAGGCTAGCGGGCTAGCCACCATGCTAACTGCGGTGGTAACAGTGCATAACCCCGCCTTCACGACTTTAATTCCACTTCTATCATGACACTGTTTCTATAATACCGTCAGGTTAGAAGCAAACACTGGATAGTAGTAGTTAGTGTCGGGAGTCCCTGCTGACTGTGTGTGGAAGCTGGGGGGGAGCTAGCTCCGTGTAGCTTCTAGCTACATGTAGCCTCAAGCAGATTCAAGCTGTGGAATCAGCAACACAGTTCGGAAACAAGACCGGAGAACCGCTGCGCTAAGAAACTATAACATCAGCATCTTGACCCGCTGGGTGTCACTTTATTTAGTTCTGTTAGTTGCCATGGTTCAGTGTGTGGGACGCAAGCTAACATGTCAACAGAGACACGTGGACTTCTTCTTCCCAAATGGGGTAGGCTTCTCTGAGCTCGTCTTCCGTTGCGCCACCTATGGGTTTGGCGGTGAATTTTTTCCGGACGTAGACTGACGGAGAAGTAAAAATCAAAAAGACTCTTTGTCTCCCGCTGAGACCTCTCCAAGAAACGGACACGTAGTAGTATATAAGAGCCTTTAGTCCTGTTATGAACTGTTAGAGGTTAAATAGATGCAGGTGTGTGTGTCCAGTGAGTTCAGATCTCTAGAGGTAAACTACTTCTCATTTCAAGGATGATTAAAGCTGGGATGATTAAAGCAAACAGGAAGAACACAAGCACACTTAGAGAAGGGTCTGGTTTTGGAAAGGTTTTGCAAAAAAAATTCAAGAAGCATACTTTTCACTTTGTCATAGTGAATGCTTGAGTTTCCACAAATTGGTAAAATGTCAAGATTATCTTTATATTAATACAGCTACAACACAATGAAGCATGTAAAGTGAAGAAACTGTGGTCTACAGCAAACAGAGACAGACAATCACGTCATTACCAAAATAATGAATTAATTTCAAACAAACAGGAAACATGATCATCACCATGCCTCATATTTGATTGGTTTGTCTACTGCCACAAAATGCAGTGGAACATAAATGTAACATTCAACTGGCTATCAGTTAGCTTATATGCCCCAACAGAGTCCTGATGGAGCAGACACATTAACACTGCAAGAGTCCCTTCGTGCCATATGAGGTCTTGCACAATGCAACAAAGCAGAGCCATTAGAATGCTTTTATTGAGAAAAAGAAAAAGAAAAGGGGGGGAGGGCAACAAAGAGAGAAAATGACATGGCAGAGAGAGATCACAGCTTAGCCAGAAAAAGACAAGTTACTGCTGTGCTCGGGTGAAGTCATCAAGAGCAAAGGGCTGCAGGTCCTGCCAAGAGACACACGTTCAGAGAAGAAATGGAGAGAAATGAATTAAGCCTAAATGTCAAAGACTACTGAGGAGCAGGGAAGACAACAAAGAGAGGACTCAATTACGTAAGAAAAGATCAAAACAGAAAAGGAATGACTCAGGGAAGGGAAATGAAGAAATGTATTGAATGGGATGGGATAGGAAACGGGCCAAGAGGGGCAAAGAAAAAGATGTGTAGTGAGGTAGATGAAATTAAAAAGGAGGAAAGAATCATCAGTGACAGACAGCTGAAAATAAAGCATGAGGGCAGAAGAATAAATGATTAAGAGGAGGGAGGAAGAGAAGAAAAGAATGTGAGGAAAGTAAAGGAATGTATTTACAAAAAGGTGATAGGAGACGGTCAACTACAGCTAAGGGCAAATTGTATTAGGACTGAAAAAATTGAGGGTGAATGGTTTAAAAAGGAACTAGAATGACCTCCTTTCAGTTTTTGCCGCTGTCAACCAGTCAAGTTTATGTCAACATCTGTCCAGACTTATGCATCATGTATTGTGACTTAACAATACTACTACTTAATACTACTTAACAACGATTTTGAGCTGGACACCATTGTTTCTTATACTCTAAACATGTTGCATTTTGTTTAATATGCACACCTAACTTTTTTATTTTGATAAGGGGTTAAATAGATACTTTGATATCTTTTTGAGTTGCACTGCTGACTTAACTTATAAGCCCTCTTTTTTATTTATTTTTATCACGTTGGAGTTGCTAGTTTAAACCTACAGTTTTGCACTTTAATATTTGAGCCTTTGTTTACATTTTGTTTTGTGCTGCATTATATGGTGACATACAGTTTGTTATCAAAATAAAATTAACTGAATTGAAATGGTCAATTTGATTTTTTTGGAGGAAAATTAATCGTTTAGATTAATCGACTAATCGATAAAATAGTCGTCAGATAAATCAATAGAAAAATAGTCGTTAGTGGCAGCCCTACTTAATATTAAAAAAAAATTCAAGTTTGCTGTGAACGTAGCAGTCAGGCCTCTTATTTCAGAAACAATGAACCGTAACAGTTTGGTTACCAATAAAAGATAAGCGTACTACTTCTTTGCTTTCAGCCAGCTACTCAAACAGACAAGCAACAAAATAACAAACAAACAAAATACACAGGCAAGTGTCGGCCTACTTTGAAATAAATTAAACACAGAACTTTGTAGGGCTATTTGAGTCCTCCTCATATTTGTGGAAAATGTATGAAATAAGAAGTACCCTATTTTTAAATAAATAAAACCAAATAGCTGCAGCCTAATCGTGTAACGGACTAGGTTTATGTTTGGTTTTGACTTTTTGTTCAGTAAAACACTGTGTTGAAGGAGCGTTCTGATGTCTGACGGTCAGTGAAGGCGACGTATGTTCAGTAAAACACTGTGTTGAAGGAGCGTTCTGATGTCCGAGGGTCAGTGAAGGCGTCTGGGTGGGACATGTGACTGTTTGGACCAATAGGATGGTTGCTTGGGGATCGGGGCTCAATGAGGAAGTGAAGTGTTGTTGATGTGCGCGAGTGACGGATTTTTTTTTTTTTTTTTAAATAAAAAAAACATGCGACGCTTAGCCTGGCGGGGGGGGGGGAGTAAAGCCTGGCGGCCCGCCAGGCCTATACAGCACTGGGGGAAACCCATAACTCAGAATCAGACCCATTGTGACATGTGGTCACAATCTCTCCTCCTGTTCTTGAGTGATGGTGTCATTATGATGCCAGTGAGGCTGAAATTAAACCTTTTGGGTATATAATGTCATAAATTTATAATTTTATCTAATAAGACATTTGTGTTTGAGTCCTTGGGTTAAAACCGAATATGTGATCACAGTGACCATGACCTTTGACCTCTGACCAGCAAAGAGAAATGCCTCCAGCCAAAGGCATAAAAAAACGAGAGTGGCGCTACCTGGAAACTGAGTGACTATAGCCTACCACAACAGCAACCACACAGACAACATTGTAACCAAGGTGCCTCATCCCTGACAACGGACCAAATGATGCTGCTTCTGCTGCTGCTGCTTTCTACTGCTGCAGAATATCAATCAGTTGGGAGAGAGAGAGGGAGAGCGAGTGGGAGACATACTTTGATAGAGAGATGGTTCCCCAGAGGTACATAAATATATGAAGCAGCTTCTGAGTCACTAGGCTGCTGGCTGGCTTCCCCTTGCAATTACCAACAACCAAGAGAGAGTCAGACACAGAGAGAGAGACACACAGAGTCAGAGAGAGAGAAATCTCATCATGCAGGGACAGAGAGAGCAGAGAAGAAGAAATCTCATCATGCAAAGCAGAATTCAAGTATGGCTGCTGTGGGCAAAGACACGTTTGATGTTCTCTACTAATACAAAACACTGAAACTCACAGAAACACTGTGTGTGTGTGTGTGTGTGTGTGTGTGTGTGTGTGTGTGTGTGTGTGTGTGTGTGTGTGTGTGTGTGTGTGTGTGTGTGTGTGTGTTTGTGTGTGTGTGTGTGTGTGTGTGTATGTTTTATGACTACTGAATTTGCTCCAGGGGAGAATGGTGGGGCAACTATAAGACATGAACAAAGGACAAAGAGGGGCAGAGAGTTGGTAATCTTGCAACCCAGCAGCTAACCATGCATTATCAGACTAAGGGAGGACGGGCCATGTAAATGTTCCAGTGCAACATTCTCTAACACCCAGGCCAACACATCAGTAACTTCTGTCAAGGTGCTCGTTAATGGCTCACGCACACAAACACCCACATACACACACACAGGTTCCACTAGACCACTCTCACCAAAATTGAAAAACAAACTCGTAATATCTATATTTAGAAAGTGCAATAATGTTAAATCAACTGTAGAGCCTACTTTCTCTTAATATATTTTCCCTTTTCTGTTCCTTACATCCCCCTTACTGCTGTTAAACTGAACATTTCACACTGTGAGATTAACCAGGATTATCTTATCTTGACATTAACTTTTCAGTGCTTCAACATTAAAATACACATTTTCATACAGTATTTTAGGCTGTTTTTCCAGTTTTCAGAATTCATTCATCAAAAAGGTGAAATCATTTTTGTTAAGGCTGATTGAAATTTCCAGTCAGTCTTGTTAACATGAGTGTTGCACGTGGGTTATTGCAGATGCCTGTGCCATCAGAAAGAGGCTAAAAAGACAATCTAAAAGAGATCAATGACATTTGACTTCTTCACACATATTTGTCTGTACTGGTACATAATCCCCTCTTCTGAAAAACCTATACACGTCGTCCCTTTCTGCAGAGAACAAAGAAAGTGTCTATTCATGATGTAAAAACACTGCAGGACTCGAGATCAACAATTTCACACAGTGTCAAAAGTCCTCAGGAGCAGCTTTACATCAAAGCAACACATCCAGATACTTCAGGTCAAGAAAAGATTTAGTAGGGTTGTATCAGCTAAGTCACCAAACCAATAAAAGCCCACAGTGGGAATGAACAGGATTACAAAATAAAATGAGCTTAAAACGGTCAAACCCAGTTAAAGAGCCATCACAGACAGACAGAACCCAGCAGGAGAAGAGAATGGCTCTGTTGTGGAGCTTCACTGGGATGTGAGTAATGTGGAGGAGAGAGATGGAATAAGAGAGCAGATGAGCTGAAGTAATACCAAATGACAGCATGAAGAGACATCCCCTCTTCTACAAGGTCATCTCTACCTCCCTCCCTCCCTCGCCCTCTCTCTCGCTCTCTCTCTCTGTCTCACTTTACCTCTCTCAGTAAAACCCATGGGAACCAGAGCAGTCACAAGATGGCAAGAACGACAAGAGAAAAGAGTAGAGACATGAAACGCAATACAGAGAGAAATGGGGTAAAAAGTAGGGAGAAGACAGAGAGAGGAGGAATAATAACTCTGCAGACACAGAAAAAAAAGATAGACTGAGAAAAGGATTTAGAGCGAGCTAGAGAAAGAGAGGCAAAGTAAACAGCCTTGAGCAGAGTGATGTGACCCAGCTTCCCCCCTTCTTTATATCTTCCTCACGGAGGATGTGTGGGCCCAGGAGAGAGGAGGGAGGGAGAGGTGAGAGGAAGAGAGGGAAGGAAAGGGCTCATCCCGAAATAGTTCAGTGTTGTTGTAGACACATTACCAGGAAACTACTTAAACACTTCATTCTGAGTTGAAGAATTCTGACTGAATCTGGTGCATTCTATATGTTTTCACTTCTTCTTATGCTATGTGTTGCATTTGCTCTCCAGTTTTGTCCAATGCAAATGTTTTTACTTTGCCATTACAGCTCATTAGCCTTGAAATTCAGCTGGAGCCAACTGCATATATAAGGTAGGAATTAAAGCAATCAAAGTACCTCTCTATAACATGTCACTTCTTGTTACCTGGTCAATATAATATTCAATTTAAACTAACACCTTATAAATGCAACAACAGGTGGGACACCATCTTTATTCTAATTTAAAATGAAAAGGTGGGCATTTCTTAATATTTTCCTTGATGTAAATGTAATCCATAAAAAAAAAAAATTATGTGGTAGTCCATCTCTGCACTTGATTTAACTCCTCAGTTGCTTTTAGCCCCAAATCCCATTGGCTCAAGTCTAATGTATTTTAAACAGAATTGCAAATATAAACTTATTTGTTTTCAGCAAATTCCAGTAACGTCCTAAAACAGACGACCAATGCATTAGGGTTTAATCAATTTTTTTGTGCTCGGGACTGTATTTGGGAAAGTAGGACAGTGTTGTTTTGTCAACGATCTAAACTGTGTGCTCATGGTGATTTGGATTCTAAGCTTAATCAAGATTCTCTTGAATTATTAGTTGTTTATGCATGTTTCTGCATTAAAGTGGAATCATGATCAATCTTTCACAGCCCTTTTGAACATGGGGCTCACGTACATGCTTTAGTGGTTGTTGGACAACAATGGAGCTGTGTTGCACAAAGGAATAAGACACATCAGGATGTGCAATGGTTTACTTGTTGCCCTATTAGGTTATACTAGCCAATATATGCTAACATCCGTGGTCGCTTGTGTAATAATAATGTTTAACAGTGACATATGGGTTGATGGAAGGTGACCTGGACCTTGATCCTGTATCAAGGTCCAGTGTATATAATGTAGGATTTTACTCGTTTGTGACTTATAACAATTTGTGTATATATTTACATTGAATTTATTGTTATCTTTGGCATTAGTTATTGTTTTCTGTAAGATATCATTATATTCAATGTGACTTGTGAGTTTAAAGATATTGTATACTGTATGTTTATTGTGTGATGGCAGGTTCAATCAGAGAATCAGTAAAGCCACTGAAGTGCAACAAAATCCACGTTTGTTCCTCTTAATTCTTTCAGAATAAAATTCCTCCCTTTCTTAAAATGTGTTCAGTCCGGTGTGATTCTATGGTGCAACATAAATAAAAACCTGGTGTTCACGCGTACACTGCTAATGAAGTAATTGTCTCGCTCCACATACTGTATTGTCAATGCAGAGCTATTAAATGTGGAACACTGCTGGGAAAACTTGTGATAGAAACCAAAGGAGACATTGTTGAATATTCAGCAGAATGCAAGAACACAAACTGGTAGAAAAGTAAGGCATTTGTTTCTTTCCTCCCTGATACTTTTTTTCTTCTCTACATTTTCTTTCCATCTTCCTCTCTCACTCCATCTCTCCTGATAATACAACTCTAATAATAGCAGAGTTGCACCGAGACAATCATTTGGTGGAATCTAGGGCAGCCGCTGCAGCGGCAGTATGGGAAAATCCCTGTTGCCTTCTCTAGCCTGCCTGCAGACTGTGCACGTTTATGTGCGTGTTAGTATTCTATTCATCATGCGCTAGTAGAAAGAGTGAGAGGACGAATTACTTTGCCCATGATCACACCTCCAGTATAGGGTTGCTTGTCAGAGCTGGTGCTGCTGGATGTTTTGAAATAGGAATGTGGTCACATTTCTTTTAAACTTTGATATGCAGCAGCATAACGTTGTTTCTTTGTTCAGTGGGCCAATGCCTCTTACTGTAATTTCTGTACCACACATCATGTCATCGCCTCACGGTTGCCGAGATATCGGTCAAAACATACTGAAATATTTGTAAGCTTATTTTTTACCATGGGTTGGCAGTACCATTTTTGAGTAAGTGAAGCACTGCGGTATAAGGAGGCTGGAAGAACTGTGACATTTAATGCACATTTGATATTTTTAATGATTTGTACTGACCTTTTTATTACTAACCTTAGCTGTAGCTTCTATGAAAATACCTGGACATGACATGACATCTAGATCAGGTGGTGAGGACATTTAAGACGAATCACAAATGAAGGTTTGGACTGAATTTAAGAATTCACAAATAAATATCACTCCTTGAGAACCACATGTGTGTGTTTACTGTAAACTAAGTGAAAACTCAATGTCCAGTCATAAAATGTCTGGGGGTAAGTTTTGTTCGTGTTTTATGTTCTATTGATCCAATTTCAGTGCTGTTTTGTATGTGTTACATAACCTCAAGTCTATAGGCCAAACTCAAGCTGTCATCAGCTGGAAAGTGGAGAAACACTGCACATTGGAACAGTGATGTCAAAGTGACATATTGAACTAGTTCCGTTTTTTAGCACACTACCCAAGTTACAACATTCAGCTGTAGCTTCTCATACCCTTGGTGTTGAGCATTGCTGTCAATGGTTAAAATAACAAACAAGCTGGTGGTGCTTCGTCCTATCAGCTGTAACTCCTTAACCTGATGACAGGGGGGCTCAACATTGTTGACTGCCAGCCATTGCCCCAAACCTAATGTAGAGAACCTGATATATTAGGGATGTCCCAAGACACGCTTACAGTTAATTTATTGACAATTTTTCTATTCTTGTCTGCTTAGGCCTACTCCTTAAACAAACCAGCTTAACATAACATTAATGACTTTGCAGTAGGACAAGTCATCATCTTTTCAGAAATTTGTGACAGACACCCTGGCCACTCCCAACACACTGACATACACAGAGATAGTTTTTTTTTGGTGCTTTTGATTCCTACAAAAGCACCAATAGGTTTAACTAAAGGTTTAATGAACGTCATTGACAAGCAGTCCATAACAATATTAATGTGTATGTGCTTTCACACATGCTTATGTGTTAACTAGCTACAATACAGTCCATTCTATAGTCACTCAATATCGTCTCTGCATTCAGTTATGTCTCACATCATCCATTTAAGTATTACAATCCGATAGAACTTAATGTAACCTTCAAAATAAACATACAAATCCCAAAATACGACACACACACACACACACACACACACAAGGCTGGTCAGATTACCATCACGTGAATAGCCTGTGGTAATGTTTCAGGCCTACTACAGATTCATGTGACTTCACTAAGACTCAAGCACGTGTGTGTGTGTGTGTGTGTGTGCGCGTGTGCGTGCATCATGCGTGAGAGCATTAAGGAAAGAGATGAGGCCTCAATTTTCCATACACGTACAGCGAGTGAGAGAAACAGTGAGAGAGTGAAAAAGAGCAAGAGAGAGAGAGAGAGAGAGAGAGAGAGAGAGAGAGAGGTTGTTGGAGTGAACAAGAAGACCTCTATTTAAGCGAACAAGCAAAAGTAGTCCTGCACTCGGTTTGGAGAGCTACAAGAACAAGTGTGTGTGGTGTGTGTGTATTGCAGAAGACAAATGGTGTCTGACATCTCAGGCTATTACAGAGGAACAGCCTGGTACAAGAGAGAGAGGGGACAGAGATGATGGAGGGAGCGCAACTACATATGCCTCTCAGAAAAGGTTGGAAAGAGTTACGATGTGTGTTCAAAAGGTGTCTATATTGATCAGACCACCTTTTATAGTCAGAAACACTGTCTATAAACGGAGACAGTTAAATTATGTTTGCTTTATACCAGTAAGAAAGTAACAAGATATAAAGGAATCGCTGGAGCTGATTCACATTCGCGTCATGAGTCGACCACACACACACACACACACACACACACACACACACACACACACACACACACACACACACACACACACACACACACACACACACACACACACACACACACACACACACACACACACACACACACACACACACACACACACACACACACACACACACACACACACACACAATTATGGTGCATGGAGCCTGGTGTCTATGGCAGGACATTACAGAGGAAGCTGCTTTTCTCCAAGACAAACATTACTGAGGCCCCATGCTTGTCAAAGAAAAACCTGGACCCTCCAAAACACTACAGGGAAACATTTTTAGGGCAGCTGTGGCTCAAGAGGTACAACGGGCTGTACATTAACTAGAAAATCACTAAAACGTGTTGTATAAATGATGCCTGTTCACGTAGTGTTTCAAACGCATGTATGAATGAATGTTTCACTTTACAGAGTAAATTCAAGACTTTAGGAATGAGATCATCCTCAACCTAAAAAGCCCCACCACTACCTTGATGACGTGTTTTATTTGGCACTGCATTTGGCACTGCACAAAGAGTCAGTCACTCACTACAAGAGTAATTGTGCTGCTGTGAAACCTCAAATAAATGATTACATCTTTGACCAGTGTTCCTCGACCTGCATTTCTTCATTTCCTCTGTTTTTCAAGTTGGCAAAAAACATCTAACCTAACAAATTATTACAGCAATATGAAAGGAGTCAGATCAAGATTTCTAATTATAATCCACTATGCATCCCACAGACAGTCATGGTAGATCAAAGGGAGTATTGGAAATATTCAAGTTGGCAAATGGTGTATAGGTCTGAGAGTAGCTGTATCAGTGATCCGCCTCCAGCTACTCCTTGGTATGCTCAGGGTGTGGAGGGATTCCAGTGTTACCTGTCTGACATTTGACTCTACACACACACACCCACAGATGCTTCCTGCAGCCAGAGGAGTAGCACAACTTGTTTCCAGAGGGTGTTATTCTCGTGGTGTTAATTAACGTGAATGAACTGGCTTAGGACACACACACACACACACACACACACACACACACACACACACACACACACACACACACACACACACACACACACACACACACACACACACACACACACACACACACACACACACACACACACACACACACACACACACACACACACACACACAGTCTCCCATTTCATAGCACAAGGCACACGACTGCAGGCACTTGGGGAAATTAATCTCTCTGTTACTCCCCTCTCAGCCTCTCTCTTGTTTTTACCTCAATCACCTTCGTTGTTATGAACAAACCTTTGAGTTCAAGATAAAATTAAGTCTGCACTTTAGCAGCATTTCTACAAAACAATCATAGCTCTCGGTCCATGATTAGCCAGTTCTTGATCATTTAGTCGTACCGGAAGGTCTCGCTGTTGTGCTATAGTCGAATCACATCATATCATATTATATAAAGTTGCAAGGTATTCATGGAAGTCCTTACAGGAAGTCCAAAAGGTCGCCGTGAAAAAGGGACTTTTCTCTTACAACTGAACAGACTCTCACTAATCAAGTAATCAAGACTGTGTGGTACAGTTCAAAGCTCCCAAACTTGCTGGTAAGTGAGATTGAGTTGGTACTGTAAGAGTTGTAAAATGAGGACTTCAAAACTTCAAGATGGATTTATGACATTTGATTTCTCTGTGATAGTGGCAATTCTAAATAGGAAATGCAGGGATATTGAGTGTTGGACATGACAAATATTCCCTGAAGGAATCTTTACAATAATGTAGCAACCATATGGTATGTCTGTTAACCACTGGGCCACCAGACAGATCTCTATTTCACAGGCAAAGGGGGTATATGATGCTGTGTGAATTTTAGTCTGGGCAGGACTTCAATCAATCATCAAAATTTGGATTCAGCCCAGACAGAGACAGAAATACTTTCACCCACTACTTCTGGGTTTGATGAGACAGACTCAAAACACAATGGTGATTCATGTGCATGAATTTGTTATTATTATTATTAATTCCAGTTAGAGTATTTTGTCAGTAAACTAACCAATATGTATCTTTTCTAGCAAACAGCTTAACTGAAAAAACAAACCTAATGCCAGAAAGCCAGGCATGTAGAACAATGAGGGTGTGTAAGAGGGTGTGTTCTCCATACACAACATCTGGTGGACTATTTAGTGTGAAACACACTGAGCTAACAACAAGCAGAAACACATCACTATTCTCCTCCTCTGTAATTCTCTCCCACACTCTTTTATCTGATCGATAATTTTCATTGTGTGCGAGGGTGAAAGAAATATGACCTTGTCTCTCATAGAACAGAAGCACATAGATACTGCTGTTCCCTTATTCTATTAAGTCAGACTTTACAAAAGGTAAGGACAATTTTCCTGCACCCCTGTTTGTCCTATTTTTCTGTGCGTGTGTTTTTGTTCAAATGCACAACCATTGTATGTCAGAATAAGAGAATGTTAACAGCTGATAATTCAACCGCACATATTACAAAGGGCAATGGTTTGAAGACTAAAACCCATTGTTATAGACAAGAGCATATTGTGTCAATGACTTATGAGAGAATTCGAAAATCATCTAAAAGAAGAAATCCATTTTATTTTAAGGTAGGATGGATCAATAGACCTATTCTATAATTCATTAACAAACAGACTTCATGTCAGGTTTCCACACTGTTTCCTCTAGAAGGAGGGACATCAGATTTAAAGAGCCTAAATGTTGATTCTGTGTTTGATAAAATCAAACATAATGACAGCAAAGCTCTAGCTCCTAAATCATCGATTTAGTATAATAGACTTAGTACAGCTGGCCAACGAAGGCTCAGCCAAACAGTGTTCGTTAATGACTTGGGGCTTACCCATCTTGACCAGTTACCTTGGGTGGTGACCAGCCTCTGTTCAGACTGTGACAAAGTGAACATGGGAAGGGACAACTGCCACTAGAGAAAATCTAAAACCTCTTTTCCTCCTTTGCTGGCTAATGAATTAATGAGTGTCATACCACATGGATGTGTGTGAATGTGTGCTTCTGTGTTGCACTGAACACATCTGATACACGGGCACTCAGCTAATTCAGACCCCCCTGGGAAGGGAAGTCTCACTAGTAAATAAACCCAGTGACACCACTGTTGAATCTATGTAATGGTACGTACACATGAACATGTAAAATAAAGCATAAAAGAAATAAAAGCAGGAATTTACTGATGTGGAACTCATCCGAGCCGACACACAAAGGATTTCAAAATTAGAATAGCTAATAGCTGCCTGTACTGGCACAAGGAGATAGGAGAACAGCATTTTGAATAGCATATCTCATTGTCAATTTGCCTTGGGACATTTTAGCTTACTTTCTGTCTCCCCTTTCAAATGCAGGAGGAATTCTTCACATGATGAGCACATGAGCAAGACTTAGAAACAAAGAATACAATGCATGTTTGTAGATGCAGTTTAGGATGCACTGGCCTGGGAATGAAACATCTCATTGTGGAGGATGGTAGAAAATCTTTGAAGTAAATCTAGGTCAACTTATCTGACTGCTAAATATTCAATAACCTGGACAAAACTACAGATTGGATTGTAAAATGATCAGCAGCGACAATAAGTGTATGTGGTCTTTGGAGAATGGGCTTTAGACACACTCCCCCTGTTCTTTAAACCTGGTGTTTCCTGGTAAACTGTTTCCAGTGACCAGCCCATGCGCAGTATCCTGTTTCCAGTCACTCACTACAGCTGTGGGTTCACAATACTCAATGTGATAGGACTTTGGAGAGCAAGTCTAGATAACATCACAAGCCTGTGTTGTGACTGTCAGATTCCTAACTTGGAGAAGACAACTGCCATCACTGCAATGGTACAAATTTCATCCTGTCTAAAAGAGGAGCTGTGTAGACTTGAGTGATGATCGCCGATGGATGATTGTGTTAAGACACAAAGAAGGTTAACCACAATCCTCTGTTACTGTCCAGTCAATAATTATCTTACCAGCTTTGTGAGTGTGTGTTGTGTGTGTGTGTTGTGCGTGTGTGTGTGTGTGTGTGTGTGTGTGTGTGTGTGTGTGTGTGTGTGTGTGTGTGTGTGTGTGTGTGTGTGTGTTTCAGGGCATGGAGGAACTGTAGACTGAGTTCACAGGTTCAGTCTACAGTCTGATCACACATACAATAAACATAGAATACTATATATTTTATTATAATATAATAAAATCATATGTTCAACTTTAAACGCCAAACACAAGACAAAGAACTGTGTAGGAATTTGTTGAGGATGCATTCTGACCTCAACAGGAAAACTTTAAGTTTCTTCATCAATACTTATATTGATGTTGCCAATACAGATAGTGTCCCAATTAGTTTTTACAAAACCGCATTGAGTAAATCTTAACGTCACATTATCTATGTGTGTATGGTATGTCAGCGTCAACACTTGCAGTTTCATAGTAAAAGCCTAATATGGTCTTTAAAACGTTTTCCATGAGAGTTCTTTATTGAAACCTGTCCAATGTTAATGTGGAGAGGTCCAGTCAAAGGTTTCTGTCAGCCAGTTTCATTGAACAGCTTTACAGCCGTGTGGAGACATTCCCTCCTAAAGTTACTCAACAAGCCTCGCCCTTCCAACCAATCAGGGTAGGCTTAGGTCAGGGGTGCGAACTTATGGCTTTAAGTTAAGGTGTGAGCGTGCTTCAGGTCTTATACTCATCTGCACAAAGATGCAGAAGACAACGCTATGTCTGACTCACAGGCTAGCAAGCTCATGATTCCTGCCTTAGCTGCGACAGCAATCACAACAAGAACATAAGTGTAGGTCTAGGTCGAGGCTAGTGGTTTAAAAATGTACACAAATCGCCATCTCTTCATCAAATCTAATTTATTAGAATAAAAAGTATATAGATAAGTAGCGGGCAAGACTTTGAGAGGTAGTCATGTGTTCAGCCAGCAGAGAAACGCCTACAACTTCACAGCTGTAATTACAATTTTTGGTTGTCTAAATTATTCACATTATTATGAATCGATGATTTATAATTTCGAGTCAGTCATCTAATCCACAAATCAACGACTTCTTTCATCGACAGTTAGAGAAGTCATTGTAATCTGTGCTGTAATGATGTCAACATTTTGGCATATCTCCTCTTTTAATTCTACAGCACTGTTAATGGCAGTAATGCAGACAGCTAGACACACACACACACACACACACACACACACACACACACACACACACACACACACACACACACACACACACACACACACACACACACACACACACACACACACACACACACACACACACACACACACACACACACACACACACACACACACACACGCTGCAGCAGCTTGCGAGCTACCATCTGCTCAATAGCAGACCTAAATAGTACAGTGGTTTAACCAGACATTAGTGCACACAGTCACATCCACAGGGGACAGATTAAGCAGTTCTACAGTGTCTGTAGTCTGAAATCAGTGCTTTCCCTCCACTGTGGGTTTCACAGCAGTAAACTCTGGGGATGTTAACAAAATACTGAAGAGCTTGTCAGAAACAGAGAGACAAGAGCACAACAAATATCAAAGAGAATGTGAGTGTGCAAATACACTCAACCAACAAAATCTGTAAATATGAGACAATTGATTGTTGCAAGTGGACATGACATTTCCTCTTCTTCCTCTTAAAAATACACACCAAGCTTAATTAACATGGAAAATCAAACCCATATCACATGACCACTCATGTACACTATGCAAGAACGTGCTGGTGGGCATCTAAATGCCTGTGTACAAATTAAGTTTGATTGTTAAGGCCAATTTATGCTTGTACGTCTTTTATAAAACGGATAGATAAGACCAACCTATCCGTCGTGGAACGCCCTCTCCGAGCGCCTCAGACAGCTTTTCGTACACGTCTGATTTTTCTAACTGTCCGTCTTTATGTCGGAGAGCCCACGGACAGCTCTTGGCTGTGATTGGTCCGCGAACGACATCATTTCCCTACGACGTCATTTCACTACGACGTAATTTCCGGACCTCACACTTCCTGCCTTCTTCCCTGTGTCACATCAAACCCAAACACAACTACGATTCTACGATTAATGTGACGTGTGTGTTAAGCCAGCAGAGTTGTCCGGCTGACGGTGGCTCGTTAGAGCACTGACGGCATGTGTGCACGGTCACATACGGTTATAACGAGCTTTCAAAACGGCGCTAGCGGGATAGGCTAGCGGGCTAGCCACCATGCTAACTGCGGTGGTAACAGAGCAAAAACCCGCCGTCACGACTTTAATTCCACTTCTATCATGACACTGTTTCTATAATACCGCCAGGTTAGAAGCAAACACTGGATAGTAGTAGTTAGTGTCGGGAGTCCCTGCTGACTGTGTGTGGAAGCTGGAGGGGAGCTAGCTCTGTGTAGCTTCTAGCTACATGTAGCCTCAAGCAGATTCAAGCTGTGGAATCAGCAACACAGTTCGGAAACAAGACCGGGGAACCGCTGCGCTAAGAAACGATAACATCAGCATTTTGACCCGCTGGGTGTCACTTTATTTAGTTCTGTTAGTTGCCATGTTTCAGTGTGTGGGAGGCAAGCTAAGAGAGGTAAACAGACACACGTGGACTTCTTCTTCCCAAATGGGGTAGGCTTCTCTGAGCTCGTCATCCGTTGCGCCACCTATGGGTTTGGCGGTGAATTTTTTTCGACGTACAGTGGTCGGAGAGCTAAAAATCAAAAAGACTCTTCGCCCTCCGTGGAGCCCTCTCCGAGAAACGGATACGTAGAAGCATACTGGAGCCTTTAGTTGTACGTAATTATATCATTGTAAAATGCAGAATTTAACTGACAAAAGACAACAGGGTCGGCAACACTTGATTGATCAACAATTGATTATCCATGTTAAGTCACTGGGGGCTGAGGCTGAAGCCAGTTGTTTTCTACCAGAAGTAAGCCATGTGATAGCAGCCTGCCAAATCAGCAAAGGCTATGTCGTGACCAAAAAGACCCAATCAGTAAGCCGTTGTGAGCGTCTACGTGATTATTTCCAAACATCTCTGTTTCTGCCTGTCCAGACTAAAACGCATCCCTTCAGTTTTCTAACCAAAACGGGGCCAGCAACATTTCCAAAGGCGCATCCGTAGCTGAGTTGATGAGTATCAAAATGCAAACGTAGTTATGTCGATGTAGCTTAAGTGTCTTAAGTCCCAACTGACACAAGTGTGATGGGTCTCTTGAAAGGGGCTATATATATTCAAGTTATTATTATTATTATTACTGAGGGGAAATTCTAACAGGAATCCTGCAAAGCTTGCTGCTAAAGTTGCTGCAGCAACAGTTACTCACTGCATGTGATTAGTGTAATGGATATAAACCCATGATACACATGACTAAAGACACACTGTACGAATAAAATAGTGTGCTAAGATAACAGAAAGATGGCATCAACAGGGTACTCTTTTCTGCAGAGAATGAAAACCCTTATCTACCATCTCTTTCAGCCAATACAGTAAGTCACCATAGAGGATGACAGACTGAAATGCATTTAAATGTACAGTCATGTCAGGTTTCCAAGTAACGTCATCATCTTTTACTTTATTGACCATTTGAATAATTGATAAGTGTATAGAATGTGTTTAACAATAGTAAGATAACGGTGATAAAATTATCTTGCTTGTTTTAATTGTTTTCACATTCAATTCCATGCCTCAGATTTCGTAGCTGAGAATGAACCAGGTTACAGGGATGCTGACACAGAAACCATGAATTGGCCCAGACAGTTCTATTATTTCTCTTCTTCCTCTGGCACATGTCAGCACTCCTGTCTCTCCTTCCACCACCCTCATGTTTTCATCTTTCCCTTGTGGATATTTTTGCTCAGACATGATTTTAATGTGAATTTACCACAAACCATGTTAGTGACAGGGTGAGTGTGGGTTAACGGGCAGGGAGAGAAAGCAGCAGACAGAATGACTGACAGCACTGTCTACAGTTATCAGTCATTCTTCATTTTTGGGCCAATGACTACAACTCAAACAATTATCATTGGAAAAAAACAACAACAACAGGAAGTTAAGCCTCTGTTTAATCCCTAGAACTTCCTACACTGACAGTGAGACGAACAAGCAGACTCCCGAGACCGCTTGTAAGTCAGCGTCTGTGTGTGTGTAACCAAAATGCGGAACTGGCAAGTGTGCACCCTCAGTCGCACTGTAGCTAAACTGAGTAAATGATGGTTAAATATCAATAAACTAGGCACTGATAAAAAAAGTTTAAAAACGTTTGTTGGCGTGTGGGTGTATGTACGTGTGTGTGTGGACCGCTAATGGTCAGTGACGAAGCAGCTCCGTCACACTGACATCACGGGAAACGGCTCTCCAGAATCCTGCTTCATTACCGCCACTTGTCAGGACTGCACTGACAAGGCCACTGTGTCCTCCTCATTTGCGTACGATAAACACACATGTAAATCCTGTTTGGTGTACGCATGGCTGTGTGGTGTCGGAGCTGCAGTGCTGTCTGTGTTTGTTGGCTTGTTAAATTTAATCACAGATTGGTTTAAATTTAGCTCCAGCTTAATTACACAGTACATGAGACTCAAACCTCACCACACTATTTTGGAATCCAAAAATATAAGAACGATCTGACCATTACAAGGCCTGTTTACTGTTGGCTCTGTGAAGCCAAAACCATGGAGGGTAATGAGACATAGTGCCAACTTTACGGTCCAAAAACAGGAAACTATACTTTCAGCCTTTATACTCTCTAAACTTGAGTTAATTTTTAATTTTAAACTTAGTTGAAAGTGAAGAAGCCTCTGCATCTGATTTGATGTGGCCTTGGACTGAGGCTTGAAACAGACAGCTGTAAAGCTGATTAGAAAAAATACAGTGAAAGTGGGAGATACAAAGAGGAGCTGTGACTCAACCCAAAGCTATTTGACTCAAACATCAACAAAGGCTGTGTGTGCATGTGTGTGTGTGTGTGTGTGTGTGTGTGTGTGTGTGTGTGTGTGTGTGTGTGTGTGTGTGTGTGTGTGTGTGTGTGTGTGTGTGTGTGTGTGTGTGTGTGTGTGTGTGTGTGTGTGTGTGTGTGTGTGTGTGTGTGTGTGCATGGAGTGTGTGTGACATTGATCAGGAAAGTGTCCATTTGTAAAGAGGTAGTGATTAAGCCCAAAGGATTTGCAAGGCCACTGATTGCCAACCAGGAAGATTGTGGGTTACACACAATCACATGCACACATTGATATCAGGCATGATATAACTTCAGCTGAACTCATGCCATTTGGCATGAGTTCAGGAAAAAAGCTGGTCAGGAAAAAAGCTGGTCTCTGTGTTAGCAGCGAACAGTTTAAACTTCTCAGTCTTAGATAAACTCAAACTAAATCCACACTCAACCGCAGCTCTGACATTAAGAATGCACTGAAACAGGGCTGAAGATATTTTACATATTATTTTTTATTTTCCCCATGTAACACTATGAGCTTGTTGTTAAATCAGAAGGAAAATGCCCAGTATTTAGATTTTACAACAATTTGTATGTATCATAAGCTTTTGCTGGGTGGAAACGTTTAAAGAAAAAATGCACTTGGAAATGATTTGCTCTAGAAAAAACTTGTGCAAACATAAAACATAAAATAATATCTGAAGATGTATACTATACACAGACATTTTTGTCCAAATAACGCATAAAAGTAGATGTCTATTTAGAAATACAGTAAAATAACAAAATACGAGCTTAGAAATGTGTCAAAGGTTAAACTCAAGTGTTGGCTATTATGTCAGGATAATTCTCTCAACATGTAAATGGTCTCTATTTAACTAATTAATCAACAATGAACCCTCTTTTTATTTCATGGGAGGCTCTCATGCAAACATTTCTAGCTTGTTGGACAGGGTAGAACTTATATTTTTTTTTTAGATTAGTTTATTATATAGTGTATCACATACATGCATGTATAATATAAGACTTCACAGTAGTATATATCAGGAGGAAGAAGCAGTCAGCTGTTTGACCAGCTGCCAGTTTTGCAGAGGTTTTATGATTCATAAATTTGTCAGTGTAATGCCAGTGAATGATAAGGACTCTGGTTTCAATGAATGAGTGATCGGATTGGATAAGGTGGAGAACAACATAGCACAAGCATTTCTTAAACCTCAATAAAAGGTTCACATTAGTGCAGAAACGGTTGATAAGTTGACAATCAAAAAAAGAATTTTCATGCTTCCATGTCACCTAAGATCTTTGGGTTTTGGACAAAGACGTCGCCTCAGGCTCGAGGAACTGGTGTAATTAAAATAACCATTAGTTGTAAGCATTTCTTATGCCGTTGTTGACATTGTATTTATTACGGTTTGTGCATTGTGCTTATAACATGTATGTGATAAAGCCATGTGTGTTGTATATTCAAATTGTGTTGCATATTTGTTTATGATAATGGGATGTGTATTCTGTGTGTTATCATAGTCAGAATGAGCCAAGACCCGACCCCACACCATGAAATAACGTTTCAAAAATTGCAGACAGTGTCTCACACACACAGACAGACCGACAGACTCACGCACACACATCTTACATACTCATGTGTGAAAGCCAAGAGACAAACACAGCAGGATTGTTGAGCATGTTAATTGAAACCAGACACAGTGAACCTCCATCCTCCATCTCTCTCATGCTCACTGTCTGTCTCACTACAGTTTATATCAGTGCCCCCTGTGGGAAGAGAAGCCCCAACTCTGGCGTTGCCCATGCCTTGCTCTGGGAAACTGAACCCTCGTCCCAGGCAGCATTGAAGATAACTTAATTAAAGGACGTGGTATGTCACCAGCACTTTTTGTTCAGAGCCTCTCCTTCTCCCCTGCCTCTTTCTTCCTGTGTTACACACATTATTCTCCTGGCTGTGTCTGTATTTCACCACTGTGCGCCCCCTCCCCACTGTCTCTCTCAGAGATGGTTTGAGGTCAACTGGCTCACGTGTCTTCATCTCCTGCTACAGCATGTGGGTTAGAAATTCCACCATCCCACCGTTTCAAATTGCATGTTTCCTGGCTCGCAAAGAGCGTGTGCACACACAGCCTGCCTCCTGCAAAATGGAGCACGCAGATAGACAGACAAACACACACACACGCACGCACGCACGCACGCACGCACGCATGCATGCATATTATTCACTTACATGCACATATTCTCACACACATACACACAACAGAAAATATATTATATAAGCAAAAATCTGATAGTCTACAGGCGGAAGACCATCCCGTCATTTTTACAGGAAGCATTTGGCTTGTTTCTCCAAAAATGCTATAACTTTATTCAAAACAACAATTTATAGTTATTGAGCAATTTGTATCTGTTTAATGTTAACTGAAGAAAGTTACACAGTTGTCTACCTTTGGTAACACAGATGGGATGAATTGAAGCGTGCCAGTGTTAGAGCAACAATACCTGACAAGCCCTTCAGGGATTGTGTTGACAGCTCACCACTTGAGCTGTGAGCTGTCAGCTCATTCCTAATAGTCGCAGATTGAGACGCCCAATCACTGTTCTTAACTAGTTACTTGTTTGCTTTCAACCTCTTTGACACAGGTCACATGGCACAGCTCTGCTCTTTATTACTTCATCTGTAACAACTGAAGCACATGTGAGCATTTAAGATATGTCTCCAGCCAGAGAACAGGTAGGTCAAAGACACAGTAATCAACAGAAACAATATGGATGTTCTAAATACCTCAACACTTCAGCATTCAGTTTTTTAACTACTGATTCATATGTATTATCACAAAAAGCTCAAACATCCCATGAAACCTGTTAACCTTTATTCATTATCTGCATCAACATGTTTAATCTTAGCGAGTTTTCTGTAGCACTGCTGTCATTTAACTTAACCAGCATCGACACTGAGACAGTGACAAGTTACAGGCAAGTTTCAACTATGCTAACATGATGTGGAAAAAGTCAAGCATCCTATTCCAAAGGAAACTGGCATTCCACAAATCCACGAGTTAGGCAAACCCCCTTTACCTGCCAGTGACAGATGAGCCATTTTGTAAATAATAGTGGAAGATCTCCCAAAAAGCCATCTTGATGTCTTTAAAATTACATTGTGATCTTCCTTCCATGTGTACTGCTGAGAGTATCCAGACTCAAACCAGTTTGTGGACAGTATCGATTGGCATCATTCAAAACCCAATGGGAGACATCTTCCAGATTACAATATAAGCTTGTCAGACTCAACCCCCAGCAAAAGCTTCAGATTTCTTTCTACGATGGCTCCTGCTCATGCAAACTGCATTCTAACAAAGTATAATGTTGAATTCTGAATTTCTGATTTCTGATCTCATTCTGTTATCCCTGCCCATCAAAGCATTTAACATTCACGGGTATCTTTAACTTAAGGTTTTCAGTAATACTAAATAGCAACAACAGTGCCGTTAAATTGAGATTTAACAGTTTTATTTCCTGCCCCTGTGAGTGTGAGTGTAAGTTCTGCCTCGCTCTCAGACACAGAGAGACACGGCACCACTCGCTGGGTGAGATTCTTATGTAAATTAACATGTCAACACAATATGCAATTTATCGAGGTCAGCAATATTATCAAGATCATATTTATAGATTGTATGATAATTAAAAATAGTAATTATTGCGACAGACCTACTCAGTGCTTGTTGTTATGCCCATTGCTAGATGTGCCGCTACTGCTAAGTGCATGTAGGGGAAACACTGCAGCCTGACAGTCATGAAAGAATTTCTCCATGTGGTAAAAAAACTGGAACCTTCAAACACACACACACACAATCAATCAAACAAACAGTAAGGGGTTCTCCCCTGCAGCAGCCAGGTGGTTAACTCAGCTCAGAGAATCATGTGGTGATAGCTGAATTTGCTCATTTGCTCTCTTCACTGGTAAATCCCTCTTCTTCTGTTTGTGTGTGTCCGCCCCTAGCTCTCTCCACCCAGTAAACCCATATGTCCAGGTTCCTCATTGACATAACAAAAGTCAACAGTGACTCATGCTGCTCAGTGTCTTCAGCTGTTATTCGGGTTATAGATTGGGTTTGGGGTCAGTCTCTGTTACACACACAGATGGAGACCATTCATCATGGAGATTTTTAAGAACTATAACTAGAGAAACAGTCTTTTCAGTATCAACTATTCCAAAGAACATGCACTTCTTACAATTATGATTCAAGCTGATGTTCAACTGATATACAAGTGAACTGTCTTGCCCTGCTACACTTACCATCAACATCAAAATGTTGATAAATGTTATTATATAATGTCCAAACAGTGATAGCTGATAAAGACGAAGTTCAATAGGCTTTGTGTCCATTGAAAGCCGAGAGTGCCAAATGGCATGAGTTCAGCTGAAGTTATATCATGCCTGATATCAATGTGTGCATGTGATTGTGTGTAACCCACAATCTTCCTGGTTGGCAATCAGTGGCCTTGCAAATCCTTTGGGCTTAATCACTACCTCTTTACAAATGGACACAGATAAATTAAGTATACAAGAAAACCATTAAAGAACTTAAGTATCAACTGAGAGGATCCGTCAGTGTGTACACTGGAGTGTTCTTTGGAGACAGGGACTGTGCTTCCATCATCCTCTGGTTTTCCCCTGAATCAACATCAGTAGTCGGACAGCAACAGTACCAGTATTGGTGCCCCTCAGAGCGATCCAGCAACCTTGTGAGCAAACTTTAGCATCTGATTTTTCAGTTGCCCATAAAAACCAGTCACACTTTATTCTGGCTGCTTATGCAAACACACTTATAATACAAAATATGTTAATAATCTACACTAGTTTAGCGTGATGACCTTCCTCATTTCTGAAACACACAAGTATGCAGACACTTTGAAAACTCTCTCTCTCCATCTTGCTAAAGCTGTCTTAGAGACGTGAAATACTACAGAAAGGCGACACACTGTGCTCCACTGGCCTTAATGCAGCTCTAACTGCACTGCACTCTGCAACAGTGCCGATGTGCTTGAGCCTTGGTTTTCCTCTGTCTGTATCAGCTGCTCCACAACTCAACATAGATAATTATCCCTCCAGCAGACTGCATAAAGCTGATGACTTAATGTGATATTTTAGTGGGTGAAAATGTATGGTTTTTTACTATAATATAAACAATTTAACAGGACACATACTAATACACAAACAAACGAATTTTTAATTTATATCACATTTGCTTGAGAAATAATAGTTAAGTAATATCCACAGGCTAAAAAGCCAACAGGCTAGCAAGCGTGTGCTCCCTGACTCTGCTACATGAATGAGCCTCAAAGCTCCCACACTGTGGTTTAGGCATGTAGAGGAAGTGTGGAGGGCAGCAAGGCTGCACTAGAGCTACCATCAGCTACTGTGCAGTTGAGTCAAGTATACAGGTTTGTAGTGCTGAACGGTCTCAGCGGCCACATACTGCTATGATAGATAGATAGATAGATAGAGTACTTTATTCATCCCCGAAGGGAAATTAAGTTGTCATAGCAGCCGGTATATTTGAATACAATTAAATACAATACAATACAATAGAATAAAATTAAAAGGTAGAAAGAATAAAAAAACAGAAGCACAAGATAAAAATACAATAAAATAGGTAGATAAGGTGCATTGGCAAGATGATGGTAAAAGTACTGATGATATGATGGTAATGGTATTGTTAGACAGTATATAAGTATAGTACAGTATATATAGTATATAATATAACATAATATATATTTATATATGATAGTAATTATACCAATATAAAAGCAGTATATGGTAATAATGGCAGCAACAGTATATATAATAATAATAGTAATGGTGATATAATAATAGTAATTATAACATGTACACATAAATAAATATGTGTATATAGACTTATGTAAACAAGAATATACAGAGAGTATGATATGATACATAGTAGAAGTATGAATATGAATATAAGTATTTGACTATACAATAGGTAATATAATATACTATGAATCTAAGAATATGTATACAGAGTGTGCAAAAGACAATATTATTGTATAAAATGATATATAATATCAATATGGTTTATATGCACACATATCACATATGATGTGAAGTAAGTGTATAAGGAGCGGTTGTACAGGTACACAGTGCAGGAGACATGTTTAGTGCAGTTCTGTGATGGTGGCTCTGACAGAGGTAGATGAGTTGAACAGTCTTATTGCAGTTGGGAGGAATGATTTCCTGTATCGTTCCTTAGAGCAGCGGGGTTGAATGAGTCTGTGGCTGAAGCTGCTCCTTAGCTTGTCCAGTGTTTTGTAGAGGGGGTGAGAGGGATGGTCCATGATTGCCAGCAGTTTTGCCAGCATCCTGTCCTCCACCACCTCCTCCAGGGTGACCAGCTTAGAGCCAACCACAGACTCTGCCTTCCTGATGAGTTTTTTCAGTCTGTTGGCGTCCTTTGCCTTGATGCCCGCACCCCAGGACACCACAGCAAAGAAGATGGTGCTCGCCACAACAGACTGATAGAACATCTGCAGCATCTTGTTGCAGACGTGGAAGGACCTGAGCCTCCTCAGGAAGTAAAGCCGGCTCAGGCCCTTCTTGTAGACGGCCTGTGTGTTGGTGGACCAGTCCAGTTTATTGTCCAGAGTGACACCCAGGTACTTGTATGCAGACACCACCTCCACATCCGTCACACCGATGCAGACAGGAGAGGGCAGGGGCTTGTTCCTCCTGAAGTCCACCACCATCTCCCTCGTCTTCGCCACGTTGAGCTGCATGCAGTTCTCCCCACACCACTTCACAAAGCGGTCAACCAGGTCCCTGTACTCAGCCTCCCCCCCGCCCTCAACACACCCCACAATGGCCGTGTCATCAGAGAACTTCTGTAGATGACACGACTCAGTGCAGTGCTGAAAGTCAGCAGTGTATGTGGTGAAGAGGAAGGGGGACAGTACAGTTCCCTGGGGGGCCCCGATGTTACTGATCAGACGACCAGACACACAGTTCTGTAATCTCACAAACTGCGGTCTGCCCGTCAGATAGTCATTGACCCAAGTGATGAGGGGAGCACTCACCTGCGTGCCCTCCAGTTTGGCCTTCAGCAGTCTGGGCTGGATGGTGTTGAAGGCGCTGGAGAAGTCGAAGAACATGATCCGGACTGAGGTGTTGGGTCTGTCCAGGGAGGAATAAGCCTTCTGCAGCAGGTAGATGATAGCATCATCAACCCCAACATGGGGCTGATATGCAAACTGCAGGGGGTCTTGTGATGGGAACACCAGCGGCCTGAGGTGTGCCAGGACCAGTCTCTCCATGACCTTCATGATGTGAGAGGTCAGTGCCACCGGCCTGTAGTCCTCCAGTGCAGCAGGACGTCCTTTTTTGGGCACTGGGACCAGGCAGGATGTTTTCCAGAGCACTGGCACTCTCTGAAGTTGTAGGCTCAGGTTGAAGAGGTGCTGGAGAACTCCACAGAGCTGGCTGGAGCATCCCTTCAGCACACGAGGGCTGATGCGGTCAGGTCCTGCAGCTTTCCTCTGTTTGAGCCTGTCCAGCTCTCTCCTCACCTGGCTGGCTGTGAAGTGGAGTCCAGACTCGGGGGTGGGGGGCTGTGGGTGATGTGAGGATGTCCTGGGGGTGGGAGGTGTGGGAAGGTCTGTGGTGAAGGCCAGCGGGGGGATGGGGGGAGGTGGTGACGGGGGGTAGGGGGTGATGGGGGGAGGTGGGGGGTTGTTGTTCGGAGAAGTAGAGGAGGCAGTGAAGGGTCCGCTGGGGGTGGGGGGGTTGGAGTTGAACCTGTTGAAGAATGTGTTCAGCTCGTTCGCACGTCCCTCATCCCCCGCTGCTCCCCCCCCTCTCCTCTGGAAGCCGGTGATCTCCTTCATCCCACTCCAGACGTCCCTGGTGTTATTGTCTTCCAGTTTGTGCTCCAGTTTTCTCCTGAAGTTGTCCTTGCTCTCCCTGATGCTGCGTTTGAGCTCCCTTTGTACACGTTTGAGCTCTGCACTGTCCCGTGATCTAAAGGCCCTCTTCTTCTCGTTCAGAAGGGCCTTCAGGTCGCTGGTTACCCACGGCTTGTTATTTGGGTAACAGCGAACCTCTTTAGTGGGAATGGTGTTGTCAATGCAGAACCCAATGTACTCAGAGACACAGTCAGTCATGCCATCAATGTCCTCACCATGTGGCTCATACAGAGCAGCCCAGTCTGTGGCCTCCAGGGCTCCACGCAGTGTTTCCATGGCCTCAGGAGACCATTTCCTCACAGTCCTCACTGTGACTGGGTGCTGCTGAACCACAGGCTTGTAAGATGGTGAGAGCAGGACAAGGTTGTGCAGGGAAAATAAGATTCACTCTGTCACCACCTGCACTGCTAAAAGTAAGCTTAACCTCAGAAGGTGAGGAGGAGGAGGAGTAGGAGGAGGAGGAGGAGGTGGAAGCTTTAGCCCGTGTCAGAATTTGAGTTTCCTGAATGCAGAAGGTATCAGTGTAAACTCCATTTGTATCAAACTTGTAAAAATGTCAGTAAAAAGATTAGTTCCCTCATGATCAGCAGTGCTCTGCCACTGGCCACAGTGTTGGGAGCTGTAAACTGCATCGTGAATGCTTTATATTGGGCCCTGTTGTAGTTTCAGTGGGCCCTCAGGCCCCTCTGGTTGTCCATTATTCCTCACCTGTGTGTACTATGTCAGATGAGAAGCTTGTCAACTATAAAAATGTTAATATTGATGTACATTAGGAGCCTGTCACACTGATGTAGATGAGGTGAAGACACATAGACGGAAAGACACCTACAAACAAACTGAGATACTGTAAGTAAGAGCAACATAATAGAAGTAGAGTTGTAGACTCCGTTTTGTGTTTGTCTGTGAGTGTCTGTGCGCGTGCTTGCGTGCTTGTCTTTGGCAGCCTTACAGACATCTGCTGTGAAGGTCAAGTTTCAGTCTGTATTGAACCAATCAATGGAGCCAGCATTAGAACACCCCTCCCTGACTTCATCTGCTGCACTGACACACACTGAGACACACACACACACACACACACACACAGAAAGAAAGCATTCACGAAGCCAAGTACGATTACGCATAGATACAGAGAGAAAGTTGTCACGCATGCACAAGCCTGGTTCAACAAACACACACACACACACACACACACACACACACTCACACATTTGATGAATTATCCTATCACGCAGACAAATGTACACATGTGATTAAACCTACACTCAAACACACACACACACACACACACACACACACACTGAACATGTGTACTCACACTTGGAAGCTGCAAGGCAAGCACAACACACAGTGACTGCCTGGCACATGTTGAGAGGGAACCTTGCCCTACATTCTCAAGGAACAATCTCATGTTACATGAGGTCTAGCAGGCCTTTGTCAAGGCTGCACAAAAGTCTCACAGGCTGGCATGTGCAGCCCTGCACAGGCAACACATCACATTCAGCTGGACTGCACATATGGTTTTATTTAGTGGCCTTTGTGCTGGGCTTCTGTGTTCCACTCTTTGGTAAATAAGGGTTTTAGAAAGCCGTATTTATAGTTTGCTGCATCAAATAGGGTTTAAGACCGAAAGACAAACAAAAACACAGTATCCTTCTGGTTGGACTGAAATAAATGTAGCCACAAATTTAAATAGTAATTCATTTTTCTCACTGCATTAGATTTCACACAACATTTAAAGTTCTTAGAAAGAGAAAACCATCTGGAAGTGGACAGGCTGATAGTCACCAAGTTTCACCAACTTGTATGACAAAATTCACCAAAAGAAGAGAATAAAAGCTAGACTAAGATGGTAGTTGTGTGTTTGTTATGCTGCTTTTTGCTTTAACAATATAGTGTTGTAATGTCAATAGAAACTTTGGACTTCTTACTCCTCTTCACCCACTATCTTTGACAGAACACACACACACACACACACACACACACACACACACACACACACACACACACACACACACACACACACACACACACACACACACACACACACACACACACACACACACACACACACACACACACACACACACACACACACACACACACACACACACACACACACACACACACACAGTACTGCACATGTTCTACAATGTAATACAGAAGGTACAAAGTTTCTGCTGAGATTTACACTTTTATAAAGTTAAAAAGTAACATTTCCCACAGAGCAGAAAGTAGGCCTCCATCTTCAAGGTGGCTGCTGATGACCAATACTGAACAACTAACCAGATTCTGAACAGGAACTTATCTTCTCTGCATAATGGTGGATGGATGGAAAAGTAAGGTACAGCTTATTGTGAATGCGACGGACGATCAAACAGATGGACAGAGAGTTTGTCACTAACCGAGCAACATCATGCATTGGGATCGTGTCCAAGAGATCAGACGAGCGATGGCAGCAGGAAACGCCCAACTTAAATGTAAATAGAAGTAAAAGAGCGCATCACAGCACAAAGTGCAGTTGACAGTTGAAGTTTATTTCTTTCATATTTAAAGATGACCATTCCATGTTTTTTTTAAGTGTGAAATATATTTTCCTCTTTGCTTATCTTTACCCTATGAGCTCACTATATAGTTATCTATATACTGTAGCAGTCACTTTATAGTGACGTAGGGAATAGGGAATAGTGAGTGAGTGGGTGATTTCGGACACAGCCATGGTTTACCAAAAAACATAATGCTTCCTGCCATGGCTGTTGCCGCCAATTAAAATAAGCACAAGCCACGAAGGACATTTCCCAGCCTCAGCTGTATGCACTTCTGAGGATGGAGTCCCTCATCATTACAGCATGTAAATAAAGCCTGTACAGTGCTTCTCTCCCCATTCACAAACCTTTTTACACTGCAGGACTCCACTACTACAGCCACTCCTCACAACGCACACATGTTCTGAGCACAGACACACCCTGCACACATTTGTTTTATGGTGTGTTGTGTTGGACCTTTATTCCAGTCACTTTTCTTTACTCAGTCTCTCGCCAGTGCCTGACAAACAAGGCTAAGTGTGTGTTATTTGTGTGTGTCTGGATGCGTATTTATACAGAGATATGGCTTTTTCTTTGGAGCCTGACTGATCTACAGTGGGAAGCCAGAGAGCTGAGGTACTTCACTGCGGAGAGCAGCAAGATGATGAGGTGACGGCTGTTTGAGGCAGACAAGAGAAGCCTGGCTGACTGGTTCTGTATCCAGCTTGTCGGACAAGCAGTGCAGCTTTGTGGCTGCCGCGGCTGAGTGACTAAAAGATACATATAACAATAACAGTACTAATTGTGGCCCATCATGTAGCGTTATTAGAGCTAATAAGTAAATGGTAAATTATCTGTATTTATACAGCTCTTTTCTAGTCTTGATGACTGCTCAAACTGTGCCAACAGCTGCTCAGAAACACAATTCCATGTTAAAGACAGGAGTTTGTAGCTTGTGAGTCCGGCATGTTTACATTCAGAGCAATGAATATTGTTTTACTTTTGCTCATCGTACAGTAATCTACGTGATAACAACCTAATACATGCAAAATTATGATGAAATGAGTGTTGCTTGTTGTTTAGGTCCTTCTGGGGAGCTTTCAGCAAAACACTGAAACTCTGGTTGTACTTCAGTCTGGATTTGCAGGACCAGACACTTTTTAAGTCAATGACACAAACGACCATGTTTAGGATCTTATCAGTCACAGCATATTGTTTCCTGCTTCATTATGCTCCTATCACATGACCCTACCAGAGGTGAATGACAATGGATGGTGCAATACAAGCATTGCTGACCCTGTTCTCGTTGCTAGCAGCTGTTTTCAAAATTCCATGATTCTACAACTGCCAACATGTACCAGAGGTGAGCCAAGTAATCAGCAGCAACTCTGATAAGTGAGTAGTCATTTCAGTCAGTCAATATGTAAAAAGGCCAAGCCTCTCACTTATAACATGTTGCTTTTTGCATTTATATTGTTGCGTTTATGTATTTGCAAAGCAAATCTAAAGTTATCCATCTTATCCAAACAACAGTTCAAAAGCCACTGTCACCTTTGGAATGTGATGGACATTATTTCTCTATTTTGTTATATTTTATAGATTTAACAATTATTCTTTTAATCCAACAAAATGATGAATGGAAAATAACCATTAGTTACAGCCCACAGAATAGAGCAGCAGCACTGCAGAGACACACTGCCTGGTTCTCAAGAGAGAAAGGGAGAGACGGGAAGACAGACAGTAAGAGAAATAGAGAGTGCTGACAAAGAGTGAATAGATTCTCTCCTCTCTCAGGTAACAAGAGTTAACTTGTTTAATTGCGGTTCACATTCCAGCCGAGACACGTCAAATACCGAGTCTGCTCACACCAGGGCTGATTCAATATGAATATTCAAAGCAAATATACACAGTAATATTCAACAGTTCAAGTACAGTGTCGCAGCTTGATATCCCTTATGAGCATTATACTTGTCATTAGAGTGCACTGAGCGTGACTGATCACAAACATCTCAGCAGCTATTCTTATAATATTAGAATAAGTATTATCTATTAAGACGGATACAAATTAAATTTGAAATACTAAATATGCAATAATGCTGCTATTGTACAATTCTGTAACTCAAAACCTCAAAAGATGTCCCTCAACAAAGGTAAGCCTGCAAATAATGATTGTCCAATACAATTAACGAATGGTTATTATTAATCAACTGACAATGATTCAGCTTATAAATATCAAAAACAGAAACACCACAACGAATTCCAAACCTTCAGTCGTACAGGCTTTAGACTTTAAGACTGCATTTACATAAAAATGGAGCAATCATGACAAGCAAAGTTTTTCAATTGGCAACGATATTAATCAGAGAAATACAAAGAGAGGAGAGGAGGAGGCTTAGCTGTATACCATCTGGAAAGAGTTACTGTAGCTAGCTCTTGAACAAAAGGAGGAGTGGGGGAGACGGAGAAAGACTAAATGGGTTCACATGGAGATTGTGATCCACTTATGTAGGAGAGTATTAGACAATGTAGCTGTCTGCATCTTTTATACACAGGTACAAACTTATATGGGTCAAAGATTTAAAGGTAGCCCACTGGGACCATCAAAGCTCAAACTTTCTTTTTGCACTTGCACTTTATCCTGCATACACACTCTAATAGTGTTACTCAGGATGTGTACCAAAGCTTTGAAATTCAATACATTTGTGGAGGCTGCAGAACCTAACTGCAGTTCCAACTGTTTTGTGTTATTGTAATTGATTAGGATTATGTATGGCCTGCATTTTCAAATCTGTTTTAGCTATATGGATTTGAAAAAAACATATCTTGGCAACATTTTCTCTGGTGTACAGTGGTGATGTTATGGTTACTGAACTGAGCTTAACTCACAAAGAGAGTGGCCACGAGATCTGATTTCTCTGTTTGGTTTGAGTTGTGCACAGAAACCATTTCTGTCCTACAGTGACTAACATCAGCAATCCCTCCAGTTTCACTCTCACAAGCAGTGAAACCATTTCAGTCTTCTTTTTCATTTCCACCTGATAAAACTGCACACTTTTCTACTCTACGATGTGATGTGCTGCTCCACTCTGAGGCAAAGCCACTCTCTGATATCGTTAAATTTAAGACGCGATTTAAATCCCTACGAAACTAAATCTAGGACCTGCATGCAAACATGTGATTGATTTCAAAGTCTGCGAATACATGTCTCTCTTATTTGACGTGTATGATTGGTGTTTTGTCACAGTACCTCTGTTTTCAGTGAAGCCATATGCCACAATCTTGTCTAGAGATCTGTTGCTGCTTGCCCTGGTGTTAGGGTTTGAGGTGCGTGTAGGTGTGGTGGAGACATGGGCAGAGCACAACTGGGAAATACCTGGCCTCTGTGGCAGGTTGACATGGTAGTTTTGTGTTTCCACCTCTACATGTGGGATTCCGCTGCCATGATTCCCCTCATGCAGTGTCTGAAACAATTCCTACACAAAGTAGTGTTTTTTTCCAATGTTTTCCATCTTTCATTAGTCCAGACATGTAACTAAACCCTGGCTGAGACAAGATCATTGTCATGTTTTAAAACTATGTGTTCCTAGGAGGGGCCATATCGCCTGTATTATGTCTGGACTGGTCCCTACAGAGGTGGCTGCTGGGAAGCGCGGGTTTCATTTTGTGCTTGTGATTATAGAACACACAAACCACTGTGACGTAATTATCTTTTCTGTTTGCTTATATCCAACATAATAAATAATTATATTCCAATCTCACTGTTTTCAGGCACAAGGTCACAGAGCACCCCTGGAAATATGGGGGGAAACTAGGTCACAAATATGTTGCACATGATCAACAAAGGATAATAAGATTTACAAATGTGTGCAAATACGTGTTTGGAGCAAATTCATGTGTCACAACCTGAATAAATAAGAATATTTTACAAACATCAGAACTGATTATGTTTGCAAGAAAAACTCCCTGTGTAAACAAATGTGTGTGAATGAAAGAGTGCCTTATAAAGCATTCAGAGTGATGGCGAAGACGATAACAGCGCGTAGGTAGGTGTTTTCAGTGTCTGTTCTTGAAAGGAGGAGGCCTTATGACGATAATTCAGCTCTTCGGCACTTAAGCAAACAGAATCTGACTGCAGTGACATCAATTGTGGTGAAGACAAACTCCCATGTTCATTAACAACATCAACAACTTAGTCTTTTTGTACTGTTTTGATAATAAAAGACCCCTTGTGGCATAAAATAAAATATTGTGCATTAAGGACTAAAGCCTATTTTCTTATTGATGAATTTAATCTGGAAGAACCTTAATTTCCCCCCAAGTGGCAGGTTCTGTGGCATTCTATAGATAGTGTTCTATTCTGCTCAACATTATACTTTTCTCTGTAATCAGACAAACAGTGCGTCATTTGTATGCTTTTTTCTGTCTGGAGTTGTGCTGTGTTGTCTGGCTCTGTGCTGTTGTATTGTGCCATAATCCAGTGCTGAAGGAGTTAAATTCTGTGCAGTGGGTGAACTCAAAGGAACTGGCTTTCACTTGGCTAAGCCGCTGTTGCTATGGGAGAGAGGCCAGACAGAGGAGAAAGAGAGATCTCTCTCTCTCTCTCTCTCTCTCTCTCTCTCTCTCTCTCTCTCTCTCTCTCTCTCTCTCTCTCTCTCTCTCTCTCTCTCTCTCTCTCTCTCTCTCTCTCTCTCTCTCTCTCTCTCTCTCTCTCTCTCTCTCTCTCTCTCTCTCTCTCTCTCTCTCTCTCTCTCTCTCTCTCTCTCTCTCTCTCTCTCTCTCTCTCTCTCTCATAGCATTTACTCTCTCTTTCGCTTCAGCTGTCTGGAACATCTCTCTCTCGCTCCACTCTTCATCTGCAAACCTCACCATCGGTCTGTCCCTCTCTCCATTTTTCACTCTTCGTCTCCTCCCCCGCTCTCCATTTTTAACCCCCTACCCCCACCTCTGATATCAGAAAGCTAGCCAGTTCGTCATGCACCAGCAGCACAAGGCCAGGCTGAACATGCCAGTGTGATTTAAAGAACATAACAGTAGCCATCCCATCTCTGCCAGCTCTTTTTCCATTGACAGTCTATTAGAAGTCTACTGAAAGTCTTTTTTTTATTATTTTCATTAACTAGTACTGAAACTAAAGGCCAACTTATAGTCGGATTTTACACAGACACGCAAGCACACAAGACACGCAACGTGCCCTTTGTCCACCAATTTTTCTAACTATACGACAAAACAAGTTACTCCGTCTAGTGTTCTGGCGGGGAATTAACACGCGCAACCCTTGGGGAACCATACAACAAAACGTGTGCATCGATGCAACTGCGTGCCGCAGTTGCAGTCGCAGTTGCAGTCGCAGTACTATAAATCGGCTCTCGGTCTCAAAATAGCCAAATCAAACACTAACTTCACTGCAAAAAAGAGAAATAACGATATGGTTATACTATAATAAAGTGTGAAGCCAACTTAATCAATTTATTTCTGGAACTTTATGAGGGTAGCATGGTTATGTTTACTACACCTGGTGATACACACAATCCAGTTAAAGTCGGATGACTGTGTAAGCTCACACTAGGACAGGTCATGGAGAGATCAGGAGCATGTAAATACAGTAAATGAACAGAGAAACAGAAACAGAAAACAACTCCGAAGGACACAGACTGTACAAAAGCACGTGGGGTTTCATGATCAAAAACTCTAAATGTCTGTCTGCAGTCTGTAGTAGTAGTAACACAAGCCACTGCCCTGAGGACTCTGGCACAGTATGTAATTTATATTAATTATGAGCTTCACTATCAGTTTTCAGTTTAGACTAGCTTCAGCTGTGTTGTTATTGCACCAAGAACAGCTCTAAGAAAACAAGTGCAAAAAAGCAGTTAAGTGCAAAGTAATGTGTGTGTGTTTAGAGATATATAAATAACACTGAGGTTATTATATGAATAAGCTAATATATAAACAAAAAGCTTGGTATTTGAGCGAATACAATGAGATTGCAATTGTCAGAGGAAAAATTAAGTGCAGGTGTAAGAACAGTATTACTATTATTCTTAGTAGATATACAGATTAAACAGCAGGAATACAGTGTATACTGAAGGTCAGATATGCACTGTAAAGACAGCAGTATAGATATGAGTAAACCCTGAGCGTGAAGCCTGAAACATGATCTACTGCCTATGAGGTTGTGTGTCACCTTTGCTCTTTCTGACATCCTCTATGATCAAAAGGGTTTCTTTCTGTCTGTGACACGGAGAGAACAAACTCTTCCTGAGGATCAGGGATTCTGTTTTTAATGCAAGTTAAGAGACTAAAGCAGGCCTATTGTTATTCATCCTCATGTTGTGCAAAGCAAGCATGTTAATGCTGTGTTTGGTGTATGAAAATATTAAGTTAATTACATTACAGGGTCAACTGGTGTCAGGTAGGCTGACAGACAGACACGTCATAGACAGGTATGACAACATTCCGTTGGACTGCGTTCTCCTCCAGTAAGGTAGGAACAAGTGACAGTTACACATTCACCTCAGGGGGTGGACAGCGAGACGATTTACTGAGCCTGTGTCCCACCCCAGAAATAAACAGAATACAAACGGCAGCAGGTGACAGCTTGTCTTCGACTCAACAGAAAAGAGACAGCCAAACTAGATGGACACGCATGAGCCACAGTTGCTCGATTCATTTGGGAGATGTTCCAAACTGAACAAGCACAACCTCCTCATTACTGGCTACACCAAAATAGCTTCCCTAAAATTCTTTGGTAAAACAGTCTAGTTAGAGGGCAGGGTCAGTATTCTCTGACAGCAGGGTTCGAAAATACACAGGACAGTTCTGGGTCCAAGAAATAATATGGACTGAAATGAGTCTTTCAAAAAAGTACATTGTTTAACATACTGTGTCGAACTCTCTTGGGACTTTCCCACAACAGCAGTCGTGACTTAGAAGAAGTACCAAACGTGTACATCATGTCTGAAAAGGCCAGTTTGTGTCAAAAGCCATATCATATTTTATCAGCCACTTATTCAGAGCAGTTGTGAGCACGAGGGCTGTCTGATGGGGTGATGGATTTAACAGCAGTCAGACAGGCTGAGGTTCACTTATTCCATATTCAGGACACAGTCCCAGTTTGTCTGGGCTGCCTTCTCAATTGGCGCTTTACTATAACCCCTCTGGATCTACTGTTGTGGATAACAACATAGATATTCATTGGAATGTCTCTTTTATTTATTATTACATATCACTGTTAAACTTAAGTTGTTTATATTTTATTATGCATATTTAACATCAGGCAAAGCCATCCAACTGTTTAAATTGAATTAGCCTGACAACATCATCCCTGCAGGATGTCATTTCTATCAACAAAAACCCTCAAGACACCTGACTGAATGTATCACTTACTGCTCCATCACTGGTCTGATAAATTTGTTCGGGGGAACAACATAATGATTGTTCTCAAACCATCTTAAAAATGTTACTGACTGTGAGACCCTGGGAGGTGGGGGTGGACCGAATCTTAAATGTACTTAAGGCTCTTATATACTACTACGTGTCCGTTTCTCGGAGAGGTCTCAGCGGGGGGCAAAGAGTCTTTTTGTTTTTACTTCTCCGACACAGTACGTCGGAAAAAATTCATCGCCAAACCCATAGGTGGCGCAACGGAAGACGAGCTCAGAGAAGCCTACCCCATTTGGGAAGAAGAAGTCCACGTGTCTCTGTTTACATGTTAGCTTGCCTCCCACACACAACCATGGCAACTAACAGAACTAAATAAAGTGACACCCAGCGGGTCAAAATGCTGATGTAATCGTTTCTTAGCGCAGCGGTTCCCCGGTCTTGTTTCCGAACTGTGTTGCTGATTCCACAGCTTGAATCTGCTTGAGGCTACATGTAGCTAGAAGCTACCCGGAGCTAGCTCCCCCCCAGCTTCCACACACAGTCAGCAGGGACTCCCGACACTAACCACTACCCAGTGTTTGCTTCTAACCCTGACGGTATTATAGAAACAGTGTCATGATAGAAGTGGAATTAAAGTCGTGACGGCGGGTTTTTGCACTGTTACCGCAGTTAGCATGGTGGCTAGCCCGCTAGCCTAGCCTGCTAGAGCTGTTTTGAAAGCTCGTTATAACCGTATGTGACCGTGCACACATGCCCTCAGTGCTCTAACGAGCCACCGTCAGCCGGACAACTCCGCTGGCTTCACACACACGTCACATTAATCGTAGAATCATAGTTGTGTTCGTGTTTGTTGCTACAAGTAAACAGGAAGTTTGAGGTCCGGAAATACGGAAATGACGTCATACGGAAATGATGTCGTTTGCGGACCAATCACAGCCAAGAGCTGTCCGTGGGGTCTCCGAAATAAACACGTACAGTTAGAAAAATCAGACGTGTACGAAAAGCTCTCCGAGGCGCTCGGAGAGGGCGTTCCACGACGGATAGGGCGGTCTTATCTGTCCGTAATAGAAAAAACGGAGAGGCATAAATTGGCCTTTAGTGTATTGCTGCTTAATCTACATGGTACAAAGCACTGGATCCATCCTCTGTCATGGATTTTGTGTATCCCAAAGAGGATGAGCATGGAGCAACAATAGTTATCTGCCAAAGGTACAGGAAATTGGGAGAAATTTGATTCAGAATTCAAAATGCCACCCACTCCTAAACAAAGAGTGTCTCTCAGTTTTAGAGATGGGGACTCTCTCCCTTCCAATAGAAACCACTAATGATTATACACAAGACTAGAGACTAGAATTGTCATACTGGTCTGAATATATACGGTGTAAAGTGATATAGCCTGAAAATATTGCTATTTTATTTATAGGCAATATCATCCTGCCCCACTGGACTAAACTTTATTCTTTAGTGCTTCATAATTGCAACTTACAAACAGTTTTGGGAAGTGAAAACAGAGGTCACTAGAAGAACTAAGATAGTTTAAAAAACAGTTAAACTGCTTTCTCTTCAGAGATGCCATTAAGTTGGGTTCTGTGTGTACTTATTGTCTACATAAATTGAAATTGCTCTGTGACATGGCATGGCAGGGAATTCACTATAGCACATTGTGTATTGACCTGGGATCTACTTAGTGGTACATGTGATAGGATTTTAACCAGTGGATGGTGCATGGCAAAGTGGTTCTTACCAAGTTCCACATGTGTTCTTTTGTCAGTTTTAATATAGACACATTGTCTTAACAGACAGTGTATTATTGGTGCTATATGTTTCTAATAGAGCTGTCAAACGATTAAAATATTTAATCGCGATTAATCGCAATTAATCGCAAATTTGTATCTATTCTAATGTTCCTTCATTTATTATTTTTCCATAATTTTACTTTCGTTTTAATGCTCTTATCAACATGGAAAAGTGGATTGGCTTGCTTTATGCAAATGTTTTATATTATTGAAAAACAACATTGCCAAACAGGGCGGTACAAAATAAAATTATAAAGTGCACATTTCAGGTAAACAAGGACTCAGCCTATAGTGCAGTTAAACCATGGCTTAATATTTTCTTTTTTTCAAGTTTGCTGTGAACATAGCAGTCAGTCCTCTTATTTCAGAAACAATGAACCATAACAGTTAGGTTACCAATAAAAGGTAAGCCTACTACTTCTTAGCTACTCAAACAGACAAGCAACAAATAACAAACAAACAAAATACACAGGCAGGTGTCGGCCTACTTTGAAATAAATGAAACACAGAACTTTGTAGGGCTATTTGAGTCCTCCCCATATTTGTGGAAAATGTATGAAATAAGAAGTACCCTATTTTTAAATAAATAAAAACATATAGCTGCAGCCTAATAGTGTAACGGACTGGGTTTATGTTTATGTTTGGTTTTGACGTATGCTCAGTAAAACACTGTTGAAGGAGCGCTCTGATGTCTGACGGTCACTGAAGGGGTCTGGGTGGGACATGTGACTGTTTGGACCAATAGGATGGGGGGATCGGGGATCAATGAGGAAGTGAAGTGTTGTTGATGTCTGCGAGTGACGGAGTACGAGCGAGAGGTGCACATGTTCGTGTAGAGGAAAATACCAGTTACTAAACCACGAAGAAGTTCCGTGTCCTGTGGGACGCTACAATAGCTTTAAAATATATATTTTAGGTGGCGAAATATTAAAACAAAAAGCTAGAGCAGGTCAGACTGGAGGCGAACACAGATACTGAAGCTGCAGCTCTGCTTTAACTCGAGTTAAAAAAAATGACGGCGTTAAAATGGGTTTGCGTTAACGCCGTTAATAACGCGTTAAACTGACAGCCCTAGTTTCTAACATACAAATTCCATCACACCCTAACGATGACAATAGCAATAGTGTAGCACATTATACGAGCAAAACCACAGCAGCTGTTGAGTAGTAGATCCTAATGTATTCCCAGGGTTATCTGCGAAGCCTGCAAGCCTATAGGAAGCTTTATGGCTGCCATATGTAGCGCTGTGATGTAGTGGGGCTTTAGTGCAGTGTGTGTGCGTGTGTGTTGAGTAGATGGGGGAAGGGTACGTGCAGCCAGAAATCCAGCCAGCCCATCCTGGCTTCAGATTACATTTTGTTTCCTTAGGCACCAGAAAACAAACCACTAACACTCGGTGTATCCAGTTGCCCAACACCACATACACTGGAAGTCCAGTGTTTCCCCCTATATGATTGCCATGTCAGCCCATCCCCCAAATAGCTCCCCTAAAGAAACCAAAGGAAAAGAAAAAGCAAAAAAGGAGAGAAAAAAAATCTTTATGTGCTTTATATCATTTATGTGTTCATTTCAGCTCAGTGTGAGACTCATTTACGGATACATTTGTCTCTCTCTGCTTCCCTCTGCGTGTCTTGGCCCCCACGGACACAGACATAGAGCAGAGCAGAGGACAGACAGGTTGACAACTCCTTATGTTGAGTGCAATTAAAGCTTTCAAGTCTTAGAAATCGCTCTGAAACCAAAGATGGATGCTTGAAAGTCAAGCTAAAGTCAGGCTTAAGTCAGGCTAAAGTCATGCGTTGACCCACCTTGGCTGTCAGAGAAAAAAAACAGTCTTCCTGATGCCACAAGATCAATAATAGGTGAAGAAAACTAAACATATAACAAATAAAATTGAAAATAAATAAACAAACAGGAAGAGAAGCTGACACCTACAGTCCCAAGATTGCCCCCCCCCCCAGTCAACCTACGTTAAGTCAGCGTGTGCATGTGACCCTGATAAAGACTAATGATAACTAGTAACCATTTAACAGACTAAGTAGACTCAGAAAATACTTGCTAGCCTGGCAATATTATGGTTACAGACAACCCATAATGCAACATAATGCAAAAAAAACTGTAGTAGACAAACAGGTACTCGCTCCATCCAAAATTATTCTCAGTTGTAGGGAAGGAACACGTGTGATTTAATTGTGAAATCAAGTCTTATATAGAAACCTCTGTATGCTGAATATTAGTTTATTCGTTTACAGCTGAGATCATGATTACAATATTATTAAAGGACATTTTCTGCTATATCTAGTATACAACATGCCAAGCGTATACCAGAATCCAACTGATGTACAAATCAATGAGCTGAATTTCTTACTACTTTATTCGTTAACTAATAGTTCCATTCCTTCAGTACATTTAAAATTACAAAAAATATAGCAGGCTGCTAATATGACAATATAATACTGTAATAGATATAATAGCATTCATTATAAGAAGTTAATAATCAAAGTCCAACTGGAACAATGTCCAACAGGAACAATAACAAGTATAGTCAAATTCATGTGATGGTATATTTCTTTGCGAACATTACTGTAGCATTGACATTACGAGGGTAAAGCTACTCCCCAGGTCATGTTTACTCTCAATTCTCTAGTGTATGTTTGAACTAGAAACAATGCTGCTATTCACAACCTAACACACACTCACCCATGAGCTTAGAAATGTTTCTAATGTGGCTGAATTGCAGCACTGCAACAACCATGCAGAGACTCTGTATGTGGAAGGTTCTTCCCAGGTCACAGCCTGTCATTTTCTGCTGATTGGCCACATGGAGATGAACTTCAGGCCACAGCCCTAAAAACAAACTAAGAGCACTGCTACTGTACACGCACACGCAGACACATTGGACTGTAATGGAAAACAAAGAATCCTATAGGCAATGACCTGGTTGCCCTGCTCTTTCCATCCATTGTGAATCCAGTCCAAATGAGTGTGGTGGTTTTATGCCTGATATGCCAGTAGGGCTCTGCTGCTGAGCTTTCACTTTTTCTTTCAGCTTGTCCCTCTAGTTCCCACAAAAACTCTATATCTGGAGATTGCTATGCTGTTAAAATGTTCTGTATTTGACTCTGCATGTCACAGATTATCCGTACTCCATTTTAATTTGAACTCTCGCTGCCATTCTTAAGTTTTAAGATTCTATTTCTGCATCAACAAAACCTGGTTACCTGGAACATTATTTACATCATCATTACTAGACAAGTGTCTCTTAAAACTTTAAGGTGTTCTTGAATCTTTTAAAAGTATTGTCAGGTTTACTGACTGAAGAGGATATAGCCAATACAACCTCAAATGGTTAGTGAGCAGCTGCATGACCACTATATGTATTATTTGTAATATTTGCCTCTGATATACAGTAAATAAAGCTGGACTGACTTCCACCCTGTACACAAACAAATAAATGGTAAATGGTAAATGGATTTGTATTTATATAGCGCTTTTCTAGTCTGATGAAGACCACTCAAAGCGCTTTACAGTACAGTTTCACATTCACCCATTCACACACACATTCATACAGTGCATCTACTTGCAGCACTTTGTTATTCTATGGGGGGCTTTTTGAGGGTTCAGCATCTTGCCCAAGGACACTTCGGCATGCAGATGGTTCAGACTGGGTATCGAACCGCCGACCTTCAGGTTGGAGGACGACCACTCTACCCCTCAGCCACAGCCGCCCGTTGTAAGTAGCCTCGAGTGGCCTCGAGATATGAAAATAACACCCAAGACTGTGCCAAACTGTTTCATCATATCAGTTAGCTCATATGACATTTTCTAATTGGCTATGATGTCATTGCATAATGCGGAGTAGGTCTATGAAGCTGTGCATGGTCTGTTATGGCCTTCAATAAACAGAAATAATTGTCCCAATAGAATAAACTACATGTGAGCTAACAATTGAAATGCAGCCTACAGTTACTACTTCTATATTACAGTATATTGCTATAACAGCTATCTTATATCCTTTATACAGACATTGCTCTTAAACCAATTCCGCAAAATAAATCAGTAATTCTAAAATTGGTTGTCCTCATTATCATTGTCTAGTCCGTGTTAGCTCTGAGCCAGCTGAACTGGTCTAATCGCCTGCTAGACCAGATGCCCAATACTGGCCACCCTAACCACAAAAACACCATTAAAGAAATATATATAATTACAGTAATGATAAGGATAACAATTTTACAATCAGTATTAGCAACAGCAACACACAATCATTTTAAAAGATGCCTGTCAGGCACAGTTATCACAGTTTCACTTTAGAACGTTGCAAGGAAATTCTATTCTACCTTATTAAACTAGTATCATGTCATAGGTGTTATAACAAATGACTACACCAGTGGAGGTATTACTAAACTGACTCATTAGGGAACATATCATTGTATATAACCCTTAACTAGTAAGAATACAAGTACGAACTTTTTATTACTGCACAAAGATAATAAAATCGCATCATGAGAAGTGATTATGTTAAAAGTGTGGAAGCAGATCCTGAGTATTTATTTCAAATTTTGTAAGTGATAATATATCAATCCTGTATTTTCAATTCTGCTGTATATGTTAATGAAATGCAAGTTAGCTCTGTGTTACATCATGAATGCAAAAATCAACATTCACATGGGCAGTCTTATGAAACAAGAACGTTTTACACTTTAACATCAACACAAAATATACTACATCGGGGCTGCAACTAATGATAACATACATATGTTTTATCTGTTAACTATTTTACTTTCTTTGACATCTTCAAATTGAGCCATTGTGAACGTGTTATACCCCTGTACTACTGGCCTATCATACCAGACACTTGACAGAGACCTGACAGCTTGGCTTGACACACTTCTTCCAATCTAATCTCCAATCCCTCTCGCCTGTATTCACTCAGCTAGTTAAGACCCTTGCTAATGAGACTGTGCCCCACTGTATGGAATTAAACCAGAGCATTACTCATTGCCTGAATTATAATCACACACAAGGACCATTTCTAAAAGGGAATTAAGAATCTGTGAGCATGTTTGTTGTGTGATACAAACAAGCAAACTGTGCAGATGAGGGGACATGCAATTACATATATGAGAGCTGTTTGGCTACATGACACTGGAATTGATCCATGGAATTATGCCACCACATAATTCCTGTCAAAAACAGAGACAACTTGATGTAAATTCATGTATAAAAGGGGGAATACATCGAAAGCTTTGATCCTGCGACACTGTCTAATCTCGTAGAAAAGATCACAAGCGGTCAACGACATTTGAGAGGAACCTCTGACCTGTATGCTGGTCTGATTTTATGCCATGACATACAAGTGATAAACGCAGGAGAGCTGAATTCCCACAGATGTCTCTCAAATAAAGTCATACGCAAAGAATTGTCCTCCCAGAGACCTATGACAATTAGATGATAATGTGTACTGGGATATTTTCTAGCTGATGACTCAAAGAATGGCACATATGTACAGAGACAACACTCTCAATTATCAAATCACAACCGAGCTTGGGTTTGGCCAGTTATCTGCATAGGCAGGAGGATTCAGTGAACAAAAGAAACCGGGGAACAGGCACACTGTACACTGACACAGTAGTGCATCGGACAGACAAGGGCTTGTCAGGGCAAATATTTGATTGTTTGTTGGTTTCTGCGCATTCATTAGTTGTGAAAATACCTCCTTTTCTAAAGAATGCGGGAAACAGATAAATATACGGCCATGGTTTTCATCCATCACTGCCTAGTGACTGCAATGAGAAGCACAATAATTGCACACCAAGCTGGAAATAGATGTGCTACTGAAAGCCCTGGAAGTGACAACACTGTGTTGTCTTGAAATCGCAGACAACGTTTGATATGACGATCGACTGGCCATTGTTCAGCCGTCAGCAAGCCAGTTTTATGTTTTTACAAGTCCTTGCATTCCGACGTCCTTGTCCGAGACGGAGGGCTGGCTGTCCGCCTGGAACACACGGGCAGACGGGGCTTGATGGCCGATCACCGCGCACAAATAACGCAGATTGTGACCAATAACCACGAGGCAACAGGGATTAGTTCAACGTAAAGGCTGTAATGCGGAGTAAATCTAGGAAGCCAATCTTACCTCCGTCAGCTGATTTGCAGTATACAGCAGATTAAAGAATTTAGCTGCTCGGGACTCAAATTCCTACACATGCTTTGACAAATGCAGCTTCGCTCCGACGACAACACACAGTCAGTCCCGAGCCCAGATGTCTGCAATCTGCGACACGATCACTGAGAAATGAGCGCTTTACATGATCTATTATAGATTGAAGACACGGTTTACATACATGGAGCCATTGTGTATCAGCGTTCTTATACATGACAACACGGAGGTCTGCCCTCGCCTCAGTTAAGGACTGATGAGGAAGATAGGTTTGTGGATCTGGGTGTAAATAAATAGTGTACTGTCTGGACCTGAGCTGTTTGCTTTCCATAACCCCCTGCTGGTGGTCTGCCTCCCATTAACTTGCCTAAGTGGTCAAATAGCTGCTCGAACTTGTACACGCAACAGAATCTGGTTTGGTGAAACTGTGAAAATACAAGCGGTGTACACGTTAGTCCAAAGAGCCATAATAACTAAGACAAAGCCACAAAATAATTTCCGCCTGGTAAGCCTCCAACATTGCCTCGCTGGCTAGCCACCAACCACAGAGATTTTCCCATTCGCTTTGCATGTAACAGAGTCAAGAGGCGGACGAAGTCGGCGCTTTCCTTACCGTCAGGTCGGGATTGTCGTTGTCACGATGGTTGACGGCTCGTATGACCCCGGACCTCCACGGCCACCGGCCGATGTCGCCGATTTCAGGCGGGTCGTCCCCGCTGACACAGAGGAACCGCTTCCCGACCAGCTCCGGGCGAGCCTCGACTGCCATGGCCCTTCGCTGGTCCGAATCCCCCCTCGAAAAAACTTCCCGACAACGACGCCCTTACAGCCCTGTCATTTACGACATTAACCCAGCTCTGAAGACTCCAGCGGTAGAAAGAAAATGTAAAAGGTGAAGTTGTTTGTTGCTAAAAGCTGAAAAACCGACCCGGGGGATTTAAATGTGTAGCAGTCTCCACCCGCTCGAGCGTCAGTCTCTTTTCTCTCAGCTTGAAAAAACCGTGGAACACTGGACCGCATCACAGCCGCGATCCACGCTCGTGTTTCTCCGCTGCATCCCATGGTATTCACGGGGACGCGACACGACTGTCTCCCTCCGCCATATTAAACACCGTCGGTACTATTTTCGCAAAACATTGACTTCAACTGCTCTTTCCAAGAGAACTGACTGTCACAGCAAGTGTTTGGGATCAAACCTGTAATAGTACTACAGTCACTATCATGCATAATATTATTGTTAATAATAATAATTACTATTATTATTGTAATAATTAAAATTATAATAATTATAATAACAATAACAATAAAGAGAAGAAGACGAACAATTATTATTAATAGTATTATAGAAATTAATTATTTACATAATGATGACCATTGTAATCAAGGCGGTATTACAAACCTGTTAAAATGGCTAACTGCCCAAAGATTTATTCAATTTTATATTGGTCTGCAAAATATAACCACACACACATGATCATATGTATGACTAAAATGTATGACAAACATTTGTGTCCATTACAAACGTGTGTGTATAAAAGTCTATTACTACAGGTATTAGGGTGTTATGATAACCAAATGATGACCAAAACAATGCCTGCAGACTAGATGTTCACTGTGTTGGATTACAAACATCCAACAGGGAAGTCTGCTGATACATTTACATTTTTTACTGAAATGTATGGAAGCCAGTGACTGCATGGAATGGAAGAATATTAGATCAAACTATTAACAGCTGTCTGATAGGCTTTTAAAAACCTTAGTGGAATTTCAAAACCCACCAGACCACCAGCAGAGGTACTTCCATGTGTAGTCATTCATAACTTCATTCACGATTTAAATTATGGATTATTTCATTCGGAATTTTAATTGCCACTGACATGTTTGTCTTTCTTTCTTTTGGTGCGGATTTACTCATTTGCATTGTCTTCCCTCTGGCCTCCTGGGCTCTAAAGGAGCAAGACCAAGAGAGAATCACTGAACAAGAGACTGTGGCTGAAGAACTGAAGGAGAACAGGAGAAAGAAGGTGTGTGTGTGTGTGTGTGTGTGTGTGTGTGTGTGTGTGTGTGTGTGTGTGTGTGTGTGTGTGTGTGTGTGTGTGTGTGTTTGTGTGTGTGTGTGTGTTTGTGTGTGTGTTTGGCTCTGCGAAAGACTGCACAGTCGTGTACTTGTGTGCGCATGCGGGTGTGTTCAGAGGGGATCTTAAGGACAGTATAGAGGGTTGTGTGTGAAGCATGTAGAAAGCAATCAGCCTGGAGCGACCTCCGGGGTAGGATACAAGAGAGGAGGAGGGTAAAACACAGAAATGGAATGACAGTGCCAGAGAAGCGGAGGAACAGGAGAGGAGAAACAATAAGAGAAAACGGGAAAGATGCTGAGAAAATAGCCACACCAAGGACACAATAGTGAAAAGAGGAAAGAGGCACAAAGAAGAGGAAGAAGAAAAAGAAAAAAAAGTAGAGAAGAGGTTTGTCATAGTAGTGGAATAAGAAAATGGAACAACTGAAAGGAAAAGCACTGCGGTAAGTATGAAGAAGTGAGACAAACATATTTCTTATCTTATTTACATACATGGTGTTTATTGACCAAGGGTAGAAAAAGCAGATCCTGTGGTTTTAGTAAGTGTTAGGAATATCTTACAACAATGTTACAACTATACTTTATTGTAACATTGCGAAAAAGCTAAAGAGCTCCATCTTAATTTCAAAACTTCCCCTATTAACACTACAATTATACACTGGTGACTGCACTGTATCTTGTTTGTTTAGAGTAGACTGTACACATGCAGACATGTAAAGAGGACGGTTTGAGGTTTTAGGGGGAACAATGTGTACTGGTATGCAAGTGTATCATCTAAGAAAACTCTGTCTTCCTAAAGATGTGATCGGACTGAATGTAAATCAAATTCTTAGTCTCTTTGAATAATAATAATAAGGACGATGCAAACTCATAATATATAGAAATTCACCCTGGTGGCACATACTGAGACAATGACTCATTGCCAAAGTAAAAACACATGTGAAGAAAGTGTACCAGTTAATGTCTGTGTCAGTGCAATGGCTGTTCTTGGAGAATAAACCACAACTGAAGAAAATGGTCTGGTGGCCACTTTTGTAAAAGCAGTGTGAGATAAACATTTCACACTTAATACAAGCAGCATCCACAGCTCATCTGAGAACAAATCCTAAAGCTCCTCCCTCAGTCTGACTGTATGACAATAAAGGTGACAGGGCTCAAGGTCAGATTGGACTGACTTCTTTTGATGAACAGAATATTATATTACTACAATGATAACAATGTTTTTCGGGAAAATAAAAAAGACAAATAAAGGCTGTGAATATTTTATTTGCTGCAGCACCTCTTTTCACACTCTTTCTAAAATGCCCTATTTCAGCTCAGCTGGGACCCTCCTTTGTGATTGGTCAACCACTGAGTGTATGTCTAAAATGTCGTGCTGCTTACCTATAGGCATCCCTCTCAGCTGTACACGCAGCTGTAGCCACGGTAACAGATGTGCTGCTCCAATTCAAGCCACAGTAGCCGGTAGGTGGCCATGTGGCATCTTACATGTTACTTGTTGGTGTAGACACGTGCAAATTAGTAATTTAAGGCTCTACAGCAGATTTTTCTGTGCGTGGACTTTGTAATTTTGTAACTTAGTAGAACCTAAATGCACTTAAAAGTTATGATACACTAAAGGAAAACAAAACAAAATAAGGGCACTTCAAGTGGTGGATATTTTATGTTTTTCAGCTTGTGGATGAAATGTAATGGAACCATCTTTTAGTAATAACTGGTTCGAAGTAAGCAAGTGGGAAAAAATGACCAAGTACAGATTCCTACCGTATTAGAATTGGCATTCCCAGAATTCACAAAATGGCCAATATGAATCTTACAGGAAAATATGGCGAACAGCATCAATTGTCCTCAAATGACAAATGCGTCCTAGGTCCTAGTTTTCAAAAAGGTAGTAGTAACTATTATGTTATTGAATGGGTTGTTAAATTCACACCGCCTACATTAACATGGACACCAACATTCTGACTATTTACCTTATTGAGAATAAGACATTATTTTGGTCCTTACATGAGTTATTAATATAACATTCTAATCATATTCCTGTTTAAAAGTTACAGAGCATAGCCTGATAATGAGTCATTATGAACACCAAAACTGAAAATAATGCACTATGCTAAAGTTTTGGCTGTTTTTCTATCCTAGGTACAACTATTTTTCCATCTGGTTTACACCCAGGGCATGTGTGGTCAAGCAGTAATTTTACTCTGTCAAAAAATACTGTAATACGCAAAACTCCCTTATAATGCAATTGAGATGTATACATGTCCACATCATGTGACCATGGTGGGAGTACTCCACGTCTTGATGGGATTATTGCTCATTAGAGGAGTATGACCTTATTCAGGTTATGGTAATGTCTTCATGGCCTTGTATCATTCACACTTTTGTCTTAGTTGGGTTATTATCAGAATATTGGTGTAATCACTGTCATTGTATGTATATAAAGGAAAATTTGATCTGTCTGTTTTGCAGCAATGATGATAGACCTAATACAACTTGGTTTTCAACTTTTGGCATTTAAAAAAAAAAGTATATATTTGCTCATTATCTTTGCTCAATTGTGTATGTTCTTGACTTGATTTTGTATCTGTGTGTGACATTATATTGTATTGTGAGGTTGTCGGTGGACCCCTCATACTCAAGCTTGGTATGGAGGTATTTTCTGTTCAGCTGTGATCCTCTGATGCTGTCCAAGACAGGCTGTGTGACCAGAGAGGCTCCAGAGGGAATCTACCTCACACTGCTGCACACCGCGACATCCGCCTTCATGAATAACAAGTAGCCATGAATCCAACCCCCCCTCCTGCTCCACACACACACACACACACACACACACACACACACACACACACACACACACACACACACACACACACACACACACACACACACACACACACACACACACACACACACACACAAACACACACACACACACATACTCATGCATACATACAAAATACGCATACAGTATATCTATATGTGATCACAAATATGCATTTATCCAAATATATAAAGTCAAAAGCTCATAGCTGCATATTTATAAGTTCCCACACATTTCTATGCTCAGATATCATTATCTACACACACAGATGCACATGCACAAACAAAGAGGCAGGCCTGTCAAGGCACACAGATGGGGTTTGTGTCTGCCAAGTGCTATGTATGGAAAACTGTAATGAATATGATTACATCCTTGAGACTGGTGTATATTACGTAATGAGCAAGACAAAAGCAGTCCACAACATTTGTGTTTCAGGTATTCAGTTGGTTGTGTTTTCCAAAGTAAGCTTGCAAACATACACACATGCAGAGATCCAAGCACCACTGAAAAAAAATAAAACTGAGGCAGATGAACATGAGCTTATGAGCACTGTGAGAAACATGGCTGACACAAAATTCAAGCTAAGGCTTACATAGGTTAAGCCCCTCCCAGATTTTCTATCACATTAGCTAGCTGACTGAGTGGAAAACTCATTAGTTAAGAGCACTGGTTAGTATGAAATAAGTTTCAGCATTTAGAAAATTGCCATGCTTTAAAGACATAATGATAACCATAATTCATTCCTCAACATTGCATTTGAGGTCATAATAATATATATATAAAATGTAGATATAGTAGTAAAATGTCTTCCTCAAGCTCAGGTCCTGAGTTAGAGGGTTATATGCAGTATCTTAGCTACTTACTAAGATTCCTCAGAGTATATATGAGTGTATAGAAAAGCTATAGTTCAGGTGTAACTCTGGGTAAAATGTATCATAATACATATTTGTTAAGTATCTTAGAAAATTGTTTCCAAGCGCTAATGAAGCTGTGATTGATTGATTTGCATTTTTAAGATGGCTACAATTTACACTCTATGACAAACTGGGAAGGACCCCAGCGTGCAATGTACATCTGTATTATGTTTTCTCATTCCAATTGGCTCTCGAATCAATCATCAATTCAATTGTATTTGTATAAACCATACCGTCTCACAGGGCTTTAACAATGTGTGACATCCTCTGCCCTTAACCCCGAACAAGAGTAAGGTAAAACTACCAACAAAACCCAATTAACAGGGTAAGAAAATCGTAGAACCTTTAAAGAGACCCACATGTGAGGGATCCCTATCCCAGGACAGACAGAAGTGCAATCGATGCCACGTGTAACTGAGAACATCTACAGATAACAGTATTTACAACATTGATTATAAGAAACATAAAGGAAAAGTGTGTCAATGGAGTATCTATATATAAGAAAACGTGTGATAGAGATTAAGGAAGCAGCAAAGACTTGATGAGAATAATTGATGAGTTAATGTCAGTGATGGTAGAATATGTGAGTAGGATTTTGTAACAATTTAATTTCAGGGATGAAGTCTTTTTCTGTTTAGCAGCAAGAAAATGTGACCTGCATTTGACTTAATGAGAAGCTGTCTTTGGGCCAATTATTTATGAATGTATTATATCACTGTCCAACCCTATGAGCCGTCCTTTGGTCCACCATCCAGATGTTTATGTAAACTTCCTTTAGAAATTGTAATAAAATTAAATAAAAACACACAGTGGCGTGCGTTTTCTCTTTTGGCGTCCAGAGGACATTCTTGTCGAAGAATCAATCCGCCCTTACTGCGGGCACTGGAATTTGAAACAAGGTCACCTTCCATTTATTAAACAGTAGAAGATCTGCTTCCCCAACAACAACGTTGGAAAATCCACCGATCACTGCCGCTCTCACCCGTTGGCTACATATCGCCACGATTCGACCAAGAGCCAATCAGCATACAGGTCGCTGAGTTTAAAATCCCACCGACTTCATCAGACCCAGAAGTCACATGGGTAAACGTGGCTGGCCAATGACAGTTATTGTCAGTTGTAAACAGACCGATCTGGCCAATAGGAGCTTCGTCAGATTGTTCTCTTCCTGTGACGACACTGACTACATGAACGTCACTCTGTGCCAGAAGCTGGAGAGCGAGACAGTGAGGGAAGGAGGAAACCCTGAGAAACGAGTGACTGCTTCTAAACAACGGGAATCATATCGGACAAATTGCTTCTCTTAGCTGTGGCTACGAAGTCACAACAGGGAGACATGCGGGTTGGCTGGTGACCGGTGAGATAACCAGCTCGTCTCAGGCTCGCCCATCGAAGTTTGGGCTGAAGAAGTTCACAGCGACTCGGCCATTAACGCTGTCACCGGGACGCTCTTCTTCCGTTGGCATAGCCCGAAGCTACAGAGACAGAAAACATGGTGTCCTGGATCATTTCGAGAAGCGTTGTGTAAGTAAAAACTCTACGAACATTAGTGAAAGTCAATTAGAATGGCAAGTTTACCTTGTGGAGAAAAGAAAAGGAGGGGTTTAGCTTTGTTAGCTTGCCTGGCTAACTGTTGCCGTCCTTTGAAGAAGTTATGGCCTCGGTCCTTACATTTTCTAGATTAGTGCGGAAACTCTGTCAACAGGGACATGTATTCTTTCTGTTAACAAATTGTTATCAGACATCTCTGATTAGTGGTCTGAGTAGTTGTATGTGGCTAGTGCGGCCTTGTGGTCGGTCATTAGCTATGGTGTCTAAAGCCAACAGACTTGTTTACAGTATGAATCATGACCGTGGCTGCTGCTGGTGAGTCAGATGTAACAATGTAGAACTTATCGTGAGGTGGACATGTCTGTACATGTTCAATCTGCCAAGGAGTGTCAGGTACAGCTGCCATCTTGAATATATAGATCTCAGCCCTGCCCAAAATAACCTGACAACCCTGACATTGTTAGAACACAGGAAGAGAGATTATCCTGGGTCCGCGTCCAGGCCAAGGACAGGCCACTGAATCTGAGTTTAAAGCAGAAGTCAGATTCGGGATTAGTTTCCCCTAGGTAACGTAGATGTGACTAGGCAGCATGCTTTTCTAATACCTCTCTTTCATGTCCCCTGTCTTTTTAAGTCTGTACACATCCAGGAACAGTACTTACTCAACTTCTGCTGGAGGTGTAATGGAGGATAGGAATGTGATGGAAAGGCAGGAGGGAGTGGTGGAGAAATTATGACTCTCCGTTTCAATCTGTGTTGTGGATACTGAGCACATTCTTTTGAAAAAAACATTGGTCATGGATCCCTGTAAGGTTAATCACTGTTAGGTTGAGACCTGGGTCTGGAAATACAGGTCAGGTAGAGTATCGTGCCTCCGCTTTCTTCACCTCATAGCCTGTCCATAACTTTGTATACACTCCCTCTGCCTCTTATTTCCATATTTTGCATAATAAAATTAGCAGATAATCCTGTTTAGCTGCTTTTCAGTACGTTGTCAGCTTTTACCTTGTTATTCAAGTGAACTTAAATGAATTTACCCATGTCAAATCTGCAATATGTTTTTTATTAGTCTATATGGGTTTAAGTCTTTTAGGTGGTACCCACCAAGATATTTGATTGCAAGTGAAATGAGATAAATGAATGAGAGGGATATTGCTGCCAGTATCAATTTTTATGTCATGTTAATTTTGTCAGCTTTTTAGATTTCCTCTTAAGGTAAAAAGCCCATGTTATTTTTTGTCTTTCTTTGGTCAGTTTTAACAAAAGCATCTGAGTCTAGTGTTAGCCCAGACCAAGAATGAGCCTTTTAGTCAAACCTACAAACTGTTTTCAAATAGGATTTCATCCAAATGATTTTAACAGTTAAGTCTGGAAATATGCAACAACTTTAACATATCCAGTGCAATCTAACTCTTTTCAAAATGAGTCGATTAGAAAATGACCAGAGATACAGTAATCCTTCACAATCAAAAGGAACCTTGTACAAAAGCCCTGAGGTAAATAGATTTTCCTACATCCAAGATACATTTTTTGTATATTTCGGGCACTTTTTTGTACTTGTATGAAATGTGGAAGGTAAATATTATGTCAGGTGTGTTATGTATTTGCAAATCAAAATGCCTCAGTTTGTTAATGTTGTTTTGTATTCAGTAGACGGTCCATTAACCATTGATTCAGTCCAGGGCTGCGCGATAGTAGAAAGATATGTGATAACGTTGTTTAGTATAGCGATGACGATATGACTTGCGATAAATAAACATTACCATTCCCTGGCTACGGACGCGGAACCCACGGACAGTTTCATGGCCGGAAAAGGCGCATAGCCCGACCGCAACGCCACCAAGTCTGGGGCAGACACCAGGGAGCCATGCATAGCTACACTATGTCCTCGTACAGTGTTAATTTGGGGTCTTTTCATTCATGTTTGGGCCATGAAAAGTTTTTATTTTACAGTTTTTAGCAGCTCTGTCAGTAATTTACATCCTCTCTTGTGTCTCTGTCATTTAAGCTGCGCCAATTGCGTCAAACCAAACCGAGCGCACCGCCATTTCCTGCAGCTCTACATACATTTCCTACATTTACAAATGCTGATATTTTTACACAGCCTGAGCTTACACATGTGTCCGATAAAATAGTTTGTGGGTGTGAGAGAGAAAGAGAGTAAAAGAGTGGGCAAGCTGCTGATGAATGCGCTGCCTTGAATAAATATTTAACTCATTATGTGATGAATGATCAGTGTTGATATTTTTGCAACACACAAATCAACTTTTAAACTGTAGTGAGTCAGACGCCAGCTGAGGGAGAGGAAGAGAGATACACACACACACACAATAAGTGTGTGTGTGCGCTGTTACTTTTGTCGGGATCATAAATAAGCTACACAACTATTTATGTATATTCAACCGCTCATAGCGATGAATTTGACTCGGAACAAACATGATCACTAGAAGTTTCCACAGTAGAGGCCTCTGCTGTTTTCAAATTCTCTCTATCCTCTCTGTTCTCTTCTTATTCTCATCTTCGGACAATGATCTGAATGTCTTTAATATATCATGTGTGAATGCTTGGCGCATGACACACCATTTATCGCAATTGTTGCCATCTTTTGCGATACATCTATCACGCACATTGATATCGCGATGTCATTAGATAATACGATATATCGTGCAGCCCTAATTCAGTCCACTGCTGGTTTTCAAAATACCCTCCAATATTCTACCAGTTAAGGTGTTAACTTCAGACTGGCGTGAGACACAAGAGGAGTGATAAAATGCTGACAGACCTGCTAAAAACTGTAAAGATTATTGCTTTTCACTATCCAAAATATAATAAAAAATACCCGAAATTAGCACTGTAAGTGGACTTACAGTGTTGTGCATGGCTCCCTGGTGTCTGCCCCCTCTTGGTGGAACTGCAGACAGGCTTTGAGTTAAGATTGAACTTGTGAAATGGTGTGTTAAGTCAGTTTTTAAATGTGGTGAGATTCAGAGAGCTGTGTAAAGGATCTATGCCATTTATTTCCCTATGAGGAAACACTCTGGGGAGGTGCAGACCTGGACTGTAACCAGTCCCATTTGCTGTAGCAGCAGTTCTCTCAACAATCCTCCCTCTGTGTTTTTAGGGGAAAAGACTTGTAATCAAATTCTTATTCCTTAAGCTCAAACCAGATGGTGGGAGCTTAAATCTTGGAGATCTCTTGATTTTTTTTTTTCCACCCTTCCTCTCTTCCCTCTTGGTGTGTCTCCTGTTTTTATTGCCCTTGTTCTCTCTCTCTCTCTCTCTCTCTCTCTCTCTCTCTCTCTCTCTCTGTCTCTCTGTCTCTCTTTCTCTCTGTCTCTCTGTCTCTCTGTCTCTCTCTGTCTCTTGTCTTCCTGTCCTCCCCCACCTCCATCTGGTTGTTGGTGGTTTACGGTGTCAGGAAACCAGGGAAATTGACCTGCAGCCCAGAGTCTAGGCCCATCTAAAAGCAACAGGCTATTTTCTCAGCTGCAGGCAAAGAGAGTGGGGGAGAATGTGTTGAAATGAGAAGAAGGAGAATGAGGAGGGAGAGAAGGGAAATGAAGAGGGGGCCCTGCTTTTCAACAAATTGTTTCAAGAACATTTCTTTGCACGTCCAACTTTTTGTGTTTTGTTTTATGGAGAGAATGTCCCTGCTGGCTCTAAGTGAGTCAGAAAGAAATAGATGTACATTTAAGACCTTGAATAATATAAAGGAATCTCCTGTACAGTAGCTGGAAGGTCAGAGTAATGTAGCAATATACCTTTCCAGCACCAAATAACCAGGAAGCTACAGTGACTGCACAACAAATTAGACCCTTTTACAGAAGTTACAACGTAGCTCAAAAACACAATGATGAATTTTAACCAGACTCATTTCTTGGGAGGGTATCTCCAGATTATTAACTTTTGGAGCTGATCGTCGTGGGAAGATGGAGGGGAACAACATACACACATAGTTAACTCTTGCAGATCAAGGCTGGTGTTTATATGATGGTTGTCTTTTGAGAAGTTTATTCTATACTGTATACTGTTGTGTGAATGAACACTGTTAAAGTGCTCTAACTGAAATTGTGGAACTCTGTTTGCCTGCCAGGTACTCTAAAATCTTGATGGATGTTTTACCTGCCCATTGACACAGAAGGATTTCTCTCGGTACTGTGGATTGTCAGTTTGACTGTGACAGACGAGTGTTTGTATTGAGAGAGAGAGAGTTCTACACGGAAGCAATGGCACAAAACATTAACTTACGTCTTAGTGTAATAAATTCATATTTATTATGAAACTGTGGCAGAACAAATATACAATTCTTTATATATAGTAGCCTATATATAACAAATGCACAATCACCTATCTTGTGCTTTTCTTTATACATTTGATTGTTTTTTAGATTTAATTCAAAATTGATTACCACTCTATCCATCGACAACCAATAACCCATAATGACAGTATGAAAACATGTATTCTTTAAAGACTCTCCATAAATCTCCATTAGGGTTTTTGACATGAGTGAAATAATCAGTGAACACTAGGGTTGGTCATGAATAATCGATGAACGATTATTCGTCATTAAGAATTCATTCGAATAAAAATCCAAGCCTAATGAATAATCGTTCTAGTCCCGCGCATTATGAGAACAACATCTTCCGGTATCTTGTGCGAGCGCGACTTCCTACAGCAGATGAGTGTAACGGGTGCTAAATCCCCATCAGATATCTTAACGGACTATTAGTTCAACTTTGCTCTCACTCACCACGTGTCTTAAAGATACCATAACGCTATTTCCAGTAGCGGTCCACTAATTCATTGGTTTGGCCGACTTCCACGCTAACTACCATTATTGGCGATAGTGGCGATGACTGTGCAGCCTCCACCGGTCAGCTGTTCTGTGAGAAGAGGGAGCACTGGCTGGTTGCGCTCCAGCCACATCTGCTATGACTTAAATTGATTCAATGTAACGTTAGACTACAGCGATCATCTCTTTCAGAAAACAATCGTCGACACTGTGAAAAGACCTTTTAGACATTATTCTGTCAACAAGAGAATATATATTTTCGAATAACTATTTAGTGAGTGGCATTTTGTCCCCCCCCCAAAAGTTATATGTTATCTTAATATATAACACACCACTATCAGCTATTTATGCATGATACAAGATAGACAAACACAGAGGAAAGTAATAAAATACAGAAAGAAATATTATAATGAAATTACATACCAATTTGGCTTCCAAATAATACACAATGCTATCTATTCATGACATACCACCATAAAGATCCTCTTCACTCCAGGAATATGCACTTGCATGAATAGTTTCTGAGAGTGACATTTAGCAATGTTCAATCACAGCAGAAGTAATCCTTTCCTGTCCAAACAGCTAAATGTATCCAAACGACGTAATCCACCAAATTACTTGTCAGGATTCTCCCCCATAGGATTTTGTAGTTTTATGAGGACCCAGTACTTTGACATCTGTATCCACTGATATGACTGTCAGTAGAAAGTCCTGTCCACTTGAGGCTTGGTCTTGCTGTTCTTGATTGCAAAGCTGTACAAGACGAAACATTCAGACCCATTCACTGTTTCCTGACCAACAAATTATCCTACAAGAAGTGCTCACCTCATGAATACAAACATGTACTGTTACCTCATGCTACTAAAAGACAGGAAAGGGCTTAATTTACAAACTTTCAGGTTTACCCTACATTTCTAAGAAAAAAGCAAATTAATTGCAAGTACAGTGTGACAAGGAAATGTAAACACAAGGAGAGGGTCTTTGAGCAGTGGCAGCGTTGCTGTTTCTATAGCAACAGCAGGGAAATAAACCTCTGTGGTTGTTGGCGACTTGCCTGCTACTCAGGGCCCTGGTCTGAGGGAGTATGTCTGTATACAAGACTGTATACAGTGTTTCTGATTCATTGCTGTTATAAGAAATTGTCTTACCACTAGACCTTTATAGTTAAACTTTAGCTGAAGGATTCCATGCTCCTCTGAGTACATCCATTAAATTTCCAAACACGGTGCCTCATTCCTCCCTGCAGGGTTCCCGCAACAGGTCAAGCAAATGACCCAAAACCAGGGTATCAGTGCATCCTTTTCAACGTTCTTGGTATATCAAGGTCCCTTCAGATTTGTAAAATGTGTGGCAACCAAAATTATATGGGCTGAAGCTAGAACGTTATAGTTATACCTTGTGCAGAATATATCTAATATTTTTGTATTTTGTGTCAAATTAGGCAGTCATAGAGTCTGAATGTAGAGTCTAGATTCTGTCTCTGTCTTAAAATGGGCATATTCTGTGCCATTTTAGAAATGTTATTGCTGAATTCCACCTCGCACTGTACAAGTAAATAATCTGAGTTGGAAAGCCAAAGATTTATTTGCTTGCACTATACGGACCAATCGTCTAGCCATGACGTGACTGCTCACACTGCATGTTTTTCTCAGTCTCTGGCTGCGGAGTGCTCAGATCATTGTCAAAGAAGAACAAGTTGAAGTTTCTTTGCTAAAAATGCTACCAAGGGAGAAATGGGCTGTCGTGTTCATATTTGCCATTCTGAGTACCAAAACCTCCATTAAAAAGAGGCAGATGCATATGGACACACAGTTCGCTTGGAAGATGTCACCAACCTGACTGGCCAGCTAGCGGTCAGATGTATGATTAATTGCATAACTGACAAATGGAACAAAATCAATGCAATTGGGAAACTATGAGAGCAACCTCTGACCTGCAATGTATGTCCCGAAAATGGCAGTATTTGATGAAAACTTGAATCATAAAGTAATCAACAGTTGACATAGGTCTTACTATTTTTTCTCTGTTCTCTTTGCATGACAGTGACGCTTCCCAAATCCTATATTGGTTAAAGTAATAACAAGCCAGAGCATGTTCTCCCCTATAGCAGAATATTAATGTAAGCAGCCAAACCATTCTCCAGCACTGCAAAGCTATTCGACTGTTGCCCCTTTAAGGGCATTTCATTTTTATATTTGGAATTTCACAACGGATCAAAACCCTCCATATAATTTGAAAGATGCCACTCATATTGGTGAAACCATAAAGAGTGATGATTGAATAAGTTGTTCTCCTCAGCTCTACAGAGCTCATTGTTTTGTTTTTCTTGTGGCCAGCTCACTATTTCAGCTAGGTATATGATGGCTAGTAAAATGTACATGGATCTTATTCCTACCATAGTGCTGGCTTCTCTTGTCTTACTCTCTCATGGGTTGTTTTGTTTGTTGGGGACTAGGGCTGGGCTATATGGGAAAAAATGTTATCACGATATGTTTTTCCATATTGATCGATCTCGATTCTTATCACGATATGTAGTTTTTGATCAGTTTCCTGAAGCCATCCCTCTCCACTGTGCTCAGGGGCATCATATCTGTAGCTAAGCAATAAGTAATAGCGCTCGTTATATTTTTTCCCCGCTTCGATTGTTTTCATATGGGGCAATGGCTGCAAAACACGACTTGATGGACTGTTGTTTTGCTAACATAGCATCGCTAACGTTAGCGATGCTAACGGGAGACGTAGTGGTCTTGCCTGTCTCTTTGTTTGGTGTCGAACTCTCTGTTTAATCACTGGGATGGTGCCGTCTCAGGTGATTGAAAAGGTTTGTGGTGTTTCCCGTCCTGGCTGGTACCGAGCGCCGGCATATTTTGCAGACCGGCTTCGTCTGCTCCTCGTCCTTTTAGCCGTATCCAAACCAGGTCCACACAACTGACGTTGCGTTACGCTTTTTTTCGACAATGTCTTCGGTTTCGGGGGATGTAGTGATGTCGCTCTCACATTCGGCATTATTTTCGCTGTCCCCGACTTCAGTTTCACTCATTTTTTCTCCTTTTCCCAACTTCGTTCTCTCTTGTTCTCTCTCTCGCAACTGCAGCAGCTCTCACGATGGGAAGTGGGCGTGTCGTGTCCTAACTGCAGACGGCAGCCGGCAGACTCCCACACTGTTGTTGCGCTTACTTTTGCCACGTGAGATCGAATACATGTCACGAGGAGATAATCGAAATCGATCAAAATTTTATCGCAACCCCGAATCGGGATCGAAAAATCGCCCAGCCCTATTGGGGACCCTCTTGCATTTTGGGAAATCCAGATTCCTAGGACAGCTAATCACATTGAAGCTAATTAGAAATACCATCCTGCACACACACACACACACACGCTCTGTGCAACATATGACATGTTTTTAAAAAACAGTAAATGCAGGCGCAAATACAAACAAAAGCAATGATATGTGAAGCCGATAGCAACATAATTAAGAGCTAGACTAAGGTAGACCTGAGCCAGCTCTAACTACAAGCTTTATCAAAAAGGTAGGTTTTAATTTAACTCTTAATCATAGAGAGGTTAAAAACTGGGAGATGATTCCACAGGAGAGGAGCATGATAGCTGTCCACTTACAGATTCACAGTATGTAAAGCTTTCTGTTTCCTTTCTGTTTCCAATTAATGAATGTGTAGTAGTAGCAGTACAGAAACACTGCTGCCTAAACACAATCAAATTCAAACAATATTTATGTGTATGTAGCAAACATTGTGTATCGGGGTGCAAAAGAAACAAGACTTCAGATCACTAAGGTCGTGTTGAAACCTGCAGTGGAGCAGGCATGGAGTCAAACCCCACATTACCCCCAGCCACTGCGGCCGCTGCAGAAGATTACAGAGGAAACATTGAGTCACCGTCTTGTGTTCCAGTGGTTTTCAGTCTCTGGGTCAGAACCAAACACCCGGTCATTGCAGGATATAAATAAGTCTCCAGATTGTACAAACAGATAATGGCTTTTAACTGGAAAATCACAATTTCGTCTTCAAGCCTCTGTTTATACTTAGCATTATACAGAACAGCCACTTTGTTTTCAGTGTAAAAACTGATGTGACTGTAGAAATTGGATCATAAATGTGGAGATGTGCTGTAAACTTTAAACTGTACTTTTTTTTAGCCTATGCAAACCTGCTAACACAATTTTAACCATTCTCCTATTCTATAGTTTGTTCCAATCTATCAATATCCCATTCAGACCGGTTTACTCATTAGTGCCTTTGTGTTTGCAGGTAATGCAAACATCGTAGTAAAGTGTGGTCATTATGTTACAGTATAGAAATGATGGGCTCCATGTTGTGTTTTTTCTCCCTGCAGACTGCTGTTCGGGACCCTGTATCCTGCATATTACTCCTACAAAGCTGTCAAGACCAAAAATGTCAAGGAATATGTAAGTTACTGAGATTTTTATGGATATGGTTTATTTTAGCTTGATCTGTATAAAAAACTGACTGTTATGCACTAAAACACTAAAAACACTAAAATATTGTGACCACCTTTTTTCCTATCAGCCCAGTTTTTGACGTGAATCTGTGCTGCGTATATATTGAAGGGTTTAAATGTGTTTTCTAAAAGAAGCTGGATGATGTAACTAATGCCAGTGAGAGTGAAACCACAGTCGGCTGAGTTAGTAACACATTCACATACAGCTATAACACACAAGCACCAGATGCAGTTAGCAGCGACTCTCCTTTGAGCCGCTGCTCTGTCTATCTCTCTCTCTGCTTCCTTTGTCTTCTCTCTGCTTTTACTACTTCCTTCGCTTCCTTGTTGTACTGCAAGGAAGGAAATAGAAAGTATGGAAATGGGTGTCAGTCACCACAAAAAAAATTACCAGGATATCCAATTTGAATGCTTAGAAAATACTAAGGTATCACATGGTCTGTATTTGTATTTCCTTGGTTGTGCAATGCTGGATCATTATCCCTGCAACAGTGTTTTCTCTTCTTCATCAGAGCTTGCAAGGTAACAAGAAAAAAATGCCAAAAAGGTATACACCAAAAGGACAAGGACTCAAATAAATGTCTTTATTCCAAAATAACACCTAGGGCTGTGAAGGTTTCTCACAGCGGTGATGAAGCTATATATCTTTCTCTCTCTCATTTGTATGGATTGAAAAAAATATTTACTTTCTATTATTATTATTATTTGTCTGACTGGAAAGTGGACAGCACTAAGAACATGTGTGAATGCATACTGTTGCGTTCTCAATGCGTCTCAGCTGACGTCCTCTAAGCAGCTAAAGTTTAATATTGAATCCAAAGAATTTTACACTTCTAAGTTCCAATTCATTGATTTATTTGTGGCCACCTCCACAATGTCAACACTGACCACTACCTATTGATTTCTTATTCCTATTTTCAGTCCCTATTGCTCTGCTCTCTCCCTGTCTATCTCTCATTCTCACACTGACTCTCAAATCCATTGATAACAGACACCTCTATTTAATCAGTCTTGCTGAAAACGATATAATCAGTTTTTTGGGAACAGAAATGACCTGTGTTTATTTGCATATAGAGTTCCTGAAAAATTCACAAAATGTATCTTATTCTTTAATCCACCCTCAAGCACATGTAAGGATTGTATGCATATGTTGATGAAACGGAAGTTCATTACTTTAAGATAGTGGTTCTTCAGCTGAAACAGGCCTGTGGCTGATTTTATATGACTTGAGTTGCAGCACACCCTGCTAGGGGTTATTTCAGTTCATCACAAAGTTGGATCCTAAAATTCTTTCCTGAGCCCCAGCCCTCTTATTTTGTTTTTATTGCCTTAGCGAGTGTTTCTGTGTACATCCATACAGCATCTGTGGCTGCGTGCTGATGAGTGCATCTCTCTGTCATTGTCTTATTGAACACCCTCACCTCTACTAAAAGTAAAACCAGAGATCTAAACAATCTCTTTTCCCTTCTTTTATATCTTTCTTCTTTCACTCCACCTCCTGAACCGGACCTCATCACTCAGTTAGAAATATCATCTCTCTGTACTATGCCTCACTTCTCTTCTGCTACTTCATAGGAGTAGTTAAGTGCTGAACGAGAACAGTTAAAGGGGACATATAATGCCTATTTTACCACAAGTTGATATGGTTCCTTGGGGTCTTAATGAAATGTTTTTACCCCGTCTAAAACATAAAATATGAATATGTGAAATTGTCCTCTGTTGAATTTGAATATAGGGGTTTGACTGCGCTTTAAACTTGGCTTTGCCATTAGAGTATATCCACTTGGGATATGGGTATTTTGTGGCATTTTATAAACCAAAGGATACATTGCCTAATAGATTTTTTCCTGATTAATTAAATAATCAGTCAGTAACTGTATATTCTGTAGCCATGGCATGATTTTCATAAAAAACAACCATAACAAAAGATAGTAGTCATTTCAAATTACTTTTTAACTGGTGGACTATAGGCTTTATGTCAACTAGTCAGCCTCTCCTGCTTCCCAGGTCCATCAACATGCTCTGTTGGCCAACTTTAGCTCTACCATTGGCTGAGGTCAGGTGTTTTGTCTCTTTTAATGGGAGGCAGTTATTCACAGACTGGGCTAGTAAATGTCTGCTGTTGCCTCAGGAAGGCAAAATGGCCGCGGTATATTTCACTGAGGTCATGTCTTAATGTCCTCCCTACTGATGAGATGAAGGAGGGAGGGCAAGAGAGAAAATGCTGTTAAAGAGAAGTATGAAGGGGAAGATGAAAGAGAGGTAGAAGTGTGAGAAGCAGTGGAGGCAGAAGGAGATTGAAACGTGTAAATTAGATGTCCTCTCCATCTCACTGACTCTGACTCACTCTCTCTCCTTTACATTTATCATTCCCATGAGCCTGTGAGTGTGGAGGGAGTTCACGATGAGGTCACCAATTAACCAATGCAGAGACGGTGCGCTCTCTCTCTCTCTCTCTCTCTCTCTCTCTCTCTCTCTCTCTCTCTCTCTCTCTCTCTCTCTCTCTCTCTCTCTCTCTCTCTCTCTCTCTCTCTCTCTCTCTCTCTCTCTCTCTCTCTCTCTCTCTCTCTCTCTCTCTCTCTCTCTCTCTCTCTCTCTCTCTCTCTCTCTCTCTCTCTCTCTCTCTCTCATTCTGTGTGTGTCTGGGTGTGTGTATGTTTGTGTGTGTGTGTGGTGTCAGTCCCACCATGTCAGCTCTCCCTTTTACAATGACATTGATCCAATACTGTGACTCCCTCTGATGTTGGCATAAAAGTGAAACAACAGTGACCCCCACTATTCAGTTTTTGTACCTTTTATACAGAATGGAGATAGACACAATCCCGCCTTAAATAGGTTGTATAAATGGGCACTGCATTTGGAAGTGTCAGTCTGTGTTCAGTCATGCAGCTGCAGCTAGGTCAGGCTAATACCTCAGCCTGCCATGTGACTGTCTGCCGGCCTGCCACCGTCTACCGCTGGCTTTGATATGGAAATCCAGCCTGAAGAGCCAGGAAAGCCCTCAAAAAGAGACAGGAGGAACATGAGACCAGGGAGGACGGCAAAAAATGGAAAATGGCAAATAGTAATAAAATCCTCACCTCCACCTCACTGGCCTGAGAAGGGGCAGTCTTGATAAATTCTGATAAATGTATGATATAGAGTAGGCAATTAAGAGTTTCATAGTTGTTTATAGTTGTACTGTATGTAGTAGTTGGTAATTTTTAGAGTAATTTTATAACTCTTTTGTCATCAAATTGTTGAAATATTGCATTGCTTAATATTACTCAAATGCAATTTACCTCTATTCAATTGAAGTTTTGAAATATAAGTAGGTTGTCCATATTCTGTGGTTGAAAAAACTCTGAAATGTTTGACACAGTTACCAAACTACCTCAGACGTCCCTTTGCATTTTGTTTCTGCAACTTCATGTCACTTATCAGCTGATAAGTACAAATGTCTACAAATGTCCGTGCAGCTTAATTTTTAATGGTTCTCTCTGTGTAGGTGCGATGGATGATGTACTGGATTGTTTTTGCCCTCTACACTGTGGTGGAGACCATCACTGACCAAACGGTAGCATGGTGAGTTTCAGTCCAATATGAACACACACAAACACTACGGATGAAACGGTTAACAGTTTTGCGAATAACCACAGTAAAAATACTGTGCAAAATTTGAATAATTATAACCGCAGTTGTTTGCCACGGTGTAAAACTCACGGTAAATACTGTCCGCACTCAACCGCAATGACCAACGGTGTCCCCCACACATGCACCTGCTAGCAACATGGTGTTTGATTCGCTCAAGAGTTTTAGACAAGCATTTGAACACATTGAAAAAAGTCCAACATTTTGCACTCACATGGTTCATCTGCTACACAAAACGAGCTAAACCAGGACATCAGTGATAAAGTGACCGGAACAACCCGGATTCATGATCCAACATATTGATTAATAACATAACATCAGTTTGCGACAGAGATACACACACACACACACACTCAGGTTTTTCTAAAGATCAGTTTTACGTGTGAGTGATTAGAAAGAGCAGAGTGGCATAGTCGCTTGATGACCGGCACAGAGTGATATGCCTGGATGCAGTGCCGGTGCTAAGGGTGGGCCAGCAGGCACCATACAAGCCATAGTGCATGGATTTCCTGTAGACCAACTTTAACTGTTGTCTAACCACAATCCTTATCCTAACATTACAATAAAAATAACCTCAAGTCAAAATTTTGTGATTTAATTTATGTGAACTTGTTTTTTATCCCCATAAGGAAGACAAGACCCCATAATATGACTCTGTAAACAGATTTAGGTCCCCACAACATGAGTAACACACACAGTCTGGACAGTATCAGTCAACTGAGTGTGTTCACCGGGCATAATGTTTGTTGAGTTCTGCTCAAAGGGTTAACCTTCAGTCTCATCAGACCAGAGAATCTTTTTCCTCATGTTCTCTCATTCCTCCAAATGCTGTTTGACAAACTCCAAGTGGTCTGTCATTTGTCTTTGACTCACAGTGGCTTCTGTCTAGCCACCATAAAGGCCTGATTGATGTAGTGATACCCTGATGGTAGTAGAAAGAGCACTGCTGTTTCCAACCTTCTTCTGTTTCACAGTTAATATTAATAGAATGTTATTATTCTTTTTTTATTTTATTTTATTGTAAAAGGAGTACAGGGAGTTGCTGGACCTCCATTTTTTTGGGACCTTATTTTGGTGTCACATAAGTGTCTGCCTAAACTACAGTTCAAGTTTCTACTAATGGACTCCAGTTAAGTTCTACACTCATCTGAAGGATAATTGAAGCAAACAGGAAGCACAATAACACAGCAAGGTGCTAGACTGCTGTTTTAAATGGGAGATTTCAGTAGAAGATTTAACGTCATCACAATGGATTGTTTAGTGTAGATTGATGTGCAACCTTTCGTCCATTTGTGTTTTAAATGCTGACTGTGGTCCCATCCCAACAAATATTAATGACTAAGTTAATATCAACCCTCATTAATGATGGGATGAATCTTCTGTTTGTGCACATTTCCAGGTTTCCTCTGTACTATGAGCTGAAGATAGCCTTTGTGATATGGCTACTGTCCCCCTACACCAGAGGAGCCAGTCTCATTTACAGAAAGTGTCTGCACCCACTGCTGTCCTCCAGAGAGAGGGTAAGATCACTCATCCATCCCTCCATTGCTACCTCTGTATACTTGATTATGTGTGTGTATATATATATATTGATTTGAACTGTCTATAAGAAAAATATTAACTAATAATTTCCCTCTAGGAAATAGATGAGTACATTGTACAGGCCAAAGAGAGAAGCTATGAAACCATGGTGAACTTTGGCAAGCAGGGACTGAGCATCGCAGCCACCGCCGCCGTCAGTGCAGCTGTCAAGGCAAGTGTCTCTGCTTGGTCTATGAACAACAAACTTTCTGTTTACATTCTACTTGATCTTTTTTTAAATTAAATGTGTCATTATTTTCATCATTTTTTGTATCTAAAAAGAAAGCAACAGTAGCATGGCTATGAGCTTTTTTGCTTTCGATAAAACACTACCCTCTGCCTGCTTTGTACGGTACAGCAATTAAGAAGATTGTTTATTCAAATTCAACCTATTGGCACAGAATGTCCTGATGCCAAATCACACAAAGGAGAACAAAAATAAATGCTGGAGAGGTGTATTAAATACAACAACAAATCCTGCATAAAAACTTAACTTAAGATCAAAAACAGTATGCTCTAATATCCTCCTTTGTGTTGTCCTTTAGTTACCATGTACTGCAGAGTCTGTACTAATCAAGCATGTTTGGCTGGTTACATCAGCATTGCATGAATACCTGAGTGTATCAGAAAATCCCTGCTGAGCTCTTGTCTCAGGCTTGACTGCACTGAGGTAATCCCAGGCAGTGGGAATCCACCACTAAACAGATTTAATCATGTCAGGTTGTTAGATCCACATTAACAGTCAAGGCCATCGAGCATGTTCAGCAAAATCTCATTAAATAAGTATAGTTAAATGTAGAAGATAGTAAACATAGCATGATTGCAGTTAATGATTATTGATGATTATTACTCTTGAATGACATGTAGACCTTTAACTGCTGACAGTGAAAAATATATACATCAGATTTACGAGAAGGCAACTTCAAGTCTAAATCCCAAAGATATTTAATTTACTGTGATACAAAGCAATATAGCATCTCTGTATAAGATCTTGCTTGTCCAGATGCTGAAAACAGCATTTTGTTGAAATTTTATCAAAATAGTGTCTGTTTTTTTAAGTCCGGTCAGTGGATTACCTGAATAATTGTTGTAAACCTAAAAGAAAGCAATCTTTTTATTTTTGTGAGCAAAAGTAATTCAAGCAAATTGTGTTGGAGAATGGGTGTTGTGAGCAGAAAAGTTGAAGCAGGCTTGCAGACCTCAGCTTAATTTATTGCCGTTTTCAGACATGACCTGCTAGTAAAGTCAAGAAAGAATTTGAAAGGATTTGGTCTCCGAAAGCCTTTGGTCTACGAAAGAATTTCTTTCTGGACCCACACATGCACAACCCAGCCAGAGGTTCTCTGCACAGACACGTTCACACGGAAACAAATCTTTCACATTATTCAGGTGAGACGTGGAGCAGCCGGGTGCAGCAGGTAGAGGCAGGTAGTGATGTATTAAATTAAAATTATATCCTGATATGATGTTTAGATGGAACAATGGGTGAACCCATCCAGCTTAATGCTGCTTTAAACTGCACGTTCTGTTCGTGCTGCAAATAAACCATGTGGTGCGACTTACACAGTTAAAATAAAATAAAGGCTTATTTTATTCGGACTGTCATTAATGTATTTTGAAAGTCCTTTAGTGCTTCTGTTAAGATTTAAAAGCTGGGAAAAGAGGATAAGATTGTCACAGCACCTCCGGCTTAAAGAGTCATGCCTGCACCCTCTAAGGATACCTGGTTACCTTCTAAGCTCCTTATTCACGTGTTACATGCCACACTATCACAGTTTCATTTGGAATACTCTGCTTAACATTTTGAAGTTTTTTAAAACAAGAACCATTGACAAGCTTCTCAAATCCAGTATTCTTAAACCAGGACATGATGTGTGTTGTGTTCATGTGGATACATGCGTAGAGACACTTCCAAAACCAATCAAAATTATTTTGGGCGGCACTGTGAAACAGTAACCTGCAGGATGTAGAAAATAAGGACATGCCTAGGACCATGGTCCAGACCAAAAAGAAGTGGTCTTTGTCCAGATCAAACTAAACCATGGTTTGGTTTGCTTGGATAGTTCAGGCTTTCAGACCAATTGCAGGAAATTGAGACAACATCAAACAATATAAGAAAAAGAAGCAGAAGCGGCTCACAAGTTTGCTTGTAGTTTTTATGCAGAGGACGTTCAATTTGGTGGTAGTAATACCATAATCATATTACAGTAGCAACACAATAAATGAGACAGCCCAACCGTCATCAGATGCACAGCCATTTACAAATCAAACAATGTCAAGTATAGGTAAATGTAGCCCACATAGGTGATGATGACAGGAGGTACATATGTCCTACAAAAGTCTTTGATTCGCTACATAAATTACAATGTGAAACCTAAACACTCAGATAAAGACATGAGCCTTGGTTCTGACCATGATCTGGACTTCCAGGTGTGAACATGCCCATAGGCTAGCTCCACCCATAGATTGTTTTTACAAAAAGGCTATATGTGCCCTGTAGAAAGAATGAATCGCTAAATCTCATACTCTCGCTACCCTCCTTTGTGTGTCTCTATTTATCTTTTCTTTGCCTGAAAAGTTCTGCTTGTTCAGTCTTCCCACTCTTTTCCTATATTTCTGTTGCCTCTCTGTCTTTACTGTCTGTTTTCTTTTCTTGCCCTCTATGTTTCATTACAACAGTTTTAGGTCATAGTGCTATTTAAAAAACTTTAATGGCTTTTTATCTTTTAATTGAAAGTTGATGAACCTTAACTAGTTCAATGAAACCACCTGGATTGCACATTAAATCCTTCTGTATGCAAAAAGCTCAGAGAGCGGCAGGTACTAGAGCTGTGGTTTGTTTTTACAGATCCATCTGAGCATTTAAATCATGGCTGATGTGATTTTTAATAAATCAGACATTCCTGAGACTCACTGAAGGCTAGTACAGCAAATATAATGGACAATTCATTATGCATGCAGCATGCATGTTGCATATTGATGTGCATGTTGCCTGCGGCTGATATAAATTGTGTCTACAAATATTCCACAGGTGTGAAGGAACAGACCTGGTTTCAACTATATTTACAAGTATGTCAGGGATGTCCAAATCCCTAGATCCAAACTCAGGGTTTAAAAGACGTGTGTCTAACCGTAATAACAGAATATTCTGTAACAGACTAAAAAAGACTAGTGAAAAGTCATGTTTGCTTATTCAAGATAACATAAGCTGACCTCCTGAAGAAAAATAATATACCCTGTACACTGTACAACAAGTTATTTTGGGAAAATACTAGTATACACACAATAACATGCTCCTGCTTATACAAATTTATGGATTATGGTTTTAAAAAGACTGAAAGCCACACCGTGTAGTTTGACAGGATTTTGGTCACGGTGAGGTGTGGATGTGCTCCAGCTTTCTTACTAGCTAACCTTCTTGTGACTGTTTCTTTCTCTCTCTCCCTGTACTGACATCCGTCTTTCTTCAGGGTTTCTGTGTGTCAGCAGGATGCTGTGGGAGGTAAAAACCAGTCAGTGTTGCAGCATGGACAGAATGTTCCCATTTCACACCAGCATTATTCCACTGTTCCCCATCCATTTCGGTTATTTTACCATACCTAGTAGCCAGGAATACATTTCAGTGTTTATTTCCACCTTCTTCCCAATGTAGTAATAAAGAATTTGTGTGTTTTTGCAAAAATACATTTCACTGAAAATATTTACAACATACATTTTCTTCATTTAGATACGTTGTTGGGATGTGATTTTTCCCCATGTCTAATATTTTCATTTCAGTTTAACACATGATCGAATCTTCCTATTTCTTCTTTCTCTTGCTTTAATATTTCTCAAAAATCTCCTCCGTAGGTTTTTTTTGTTTCGCTGTGTTGTCTTCCCGGTGTTCACTTTGAGAGCCATGTCCATTATGGCATCTTTATCATTGTAGAAGGTTTCTTGTCACACTAGCTCTGAGGACCATAACACTTTCTTCACTGTCCATATTAGCACATTAGTATTAGTATCCTTTTTGGTATTTTCAGATCAGACAGATAATATTAGGGCTGTTTAGGGACAACCTGAACACTCTTTGGAAAGTTAATTGCCTAAACTGTTGTAATGTATTTGGTGTTTACATGAGTTGCTAATAGAATAGGATGCTACAATGCAATTAAGAAGGATATATGTGATTAAGATGTTTACATCATATTCATATAAAAGGTTGCAATACTCGATTATAGGTTATTCCAGGTATGACTTATTTGGGTTAAGGTAATAATAAATGGTGTTGCATGACAATGGCTTATTCAGAGTATTGGCCTAATCAGGTTAATCCATGTAAAACTTACAAATTGGTTTCACTACTCCAAATATATTTTCTGTACATATTTTAAATTTCTGTTACAGGGCTCTCTCTCTCTCTCTCTCCTTCATGTCTCTAAATAATAACAAAGCAACTGGAAAGATTAAAGGTCGTTAAACTATAATCTGTGTATCTGCCAGCCAGCTGAAGACCGACACAGTTGCTATTGTCACTACCAGTCTGTCTGCCTAACCACTTTAATTATAATATTATACAATTACAGTAATATTATTTTGAGACTTATTTTAATATTCTATCTCAGTGAACAAGTGAGAGCTGAGAACTGGATGAGTGATTAGTTTAAAACAGTTGTTCAGCAGCTGTAGCTCAGTGGGGACCTAGTTTTCTCCAGACAGTTGAGTCACAGCACCAACGTTCTATAGGTAAAAGATCGGAAACACATACAGAACTATCAATGGTCGTGTATGTGGCTGCAGGACTGTCACTTCCGTGGAAGTGCTGAACGCCAGTAAAGAAAGTGAAAGTGCAAACAATAGGAACAGTACATTATGTAGTCGGAACTCAGAAGTCTCTTTTGTCTTCTGGACAAATCTCTCTCCGTCTCATCTGAGATACCCGAAGTTCCCACACCCAGATTTGTCAACTTGCAGGAATGCAGCACATAGTATAGTAAAACTGTTTTGTCCTTAAATCCATGATTCATCATCATAAATAGTTGTGATCTCAAAACCATGATAATCATTTCGGCCTACTTTCTGTTCACAAATACATTTTGCCCAAATTACATTACAATGTGGAAAACAATATTAGAAATCACACTTTACTTGATATATTTTATTATCTTTTAATCAAGATCCCCCCCCCCCCCCCCCCCCCAAAAAAAAAATGATATATATGTTGATGATTTTGCTAAATGGTAGAATTTATATCACAGGCTGAGACCCACCCGCATTACCTTCCCAGGACCTCCATTGGGCCACGGTTTGCACTGCAGTATAGTATCAGTCAGTGCCGTAATGCTGCTCCATATTGTTTACGTGGCTAAGGTCTCAGTTAATGTCTGCTCACGTTGTTTACATTCCAGCTCTCAAATGGCTTTTTTTGGTAAAGCTGTTTCCAGTCAAATGTGGCCAATACAGAGTCAGTAGTGGCAATGTGTAATAGTAGGCCATAAATTTGAACGTTGTCGGCAAAGACACTTTTGTTCTTGTGTCTGTATGTAAACACAAAGACTTTTTAGCTGCAATAAAGATCACTTCACCCAAACAGCCTCAAGCCAGCAGATACTCAGTGGGAAACACTGGGCTCTCCACACTCTTAAGTTGTGTTACACAGTATGTATACACCCACTCACTTCATCCCTGTTGGATTGTGTTTAGTGCAGTTTGCTCATGATGTTAACATTGGTGTCTGTGTGTATGACAGGGTCAGGGAGCCATCACAGAGAAGCTGCGTAGCTTGAGTATGCATGACCTCACGCAGATAAGCCAGCAGGACGACAGAGGAAACCAGCTGTACCAGTACAGCTCCCACTCTGCAAACCCCGCCATCAGGAGATCTCAGAGCACCGATGCTGCCGACGGACCAGGTACACTCACACACTTGTACAACAAAAGTATGAAATCTTTTTTTACACACCGGGTGTTAGCATGTGGTTTTTAAGATCCGATCTAAAGTGGACAGCTCTAATACAGGTGGGAAAAACACTCTACACACAATAGACCACTGCCACAATATCAAGACTGATCACCACGTAATGATCGATGCTCTCCTTAAATCGGTAAAATCCTTCTTCACAGCACAGCTGCTTGAGATTCAGTGAGACTCTCCTGACTCGTCTCTATTCCTCTCTGTCGCTCGTTCGTGCCGACACAGACTCTCTTACACTTTGGAGACACTCTGACTGGATAAAAACAACATGACTTGGTCTTAGTGAACAGAAATGACTTGCGTGTTTGTTTGTATAGACTGGGGAGATAAGATTTGATCTCAGAATGTATTAATACCAATTAGTAATAAGACAAACAAATATAAGTTTCACACAATCAAATCGTTTTTTTTATCACCAAGTCTCCATCAGGTTTCTTGCGTACTGTGCTGAACACTGACTCTCCTCTATGTAGTTATATACACACATCTGTTGTGTGTTTAAAAGCTGCAGACTTTCAGACAAAAATATTGTCACACAACAAAAAGTAGAACATGTTTCTGAACTGTCTTTGTCCCTCACCTCCTTCAATGCCCTCTCTCTTGTTTGATGGGATCTGCATGTTGGCTGACATTAGCATTGTGAAGCTGTGCGTGTGTGTGCTAGTGAGTGTGTGTGTGTGTGTGTGTGTGTTCTTCTGAGTGTGTGTGTGTGCTAGTGAGTGTGTGAGAAGACTTCCCAGCAGACAGAGGAGATGAGATGAGGTTCAGTAGGATACCGGTGGAATACAAAACATGAACTCGCTCTCTCTGTTCCCTCTATATATCTCCCTCTCTTGCCCTCTCTCTCTCTTTGTATCTCTCTCACACACACACAGCCATTGAGTGAGGCATGGGGAGAGGAGAGGGTGGAGGAAGGGACAGAGATGAATGTATAGGAGGAGAGTGGAGATGTAAGGGATGAATGGAGGAGTGAATTGGAAGAAGAGGTGGATGGATTGAGGGCGGGAAGGCTGGTAGACAGCATTAGCATGCTGAGAGAGGACAGAGTGTAATATGTATTCAGCTCAGCCAGCCAGCAGGGAGACACAGAAACATGAAAGGAAGAAGAGAGGCAAGGGAGGAGACATGCTTTCACCTTGGAACTGCTCTCGTTCAAGTGATTCTACATGTGAAGTGTTCAAGAAACCACACACCTTCTGGTGGCCATATTAGAAGTCCTCTGTTCCTGGGCAGCAAGTGTTTCCTACAGGTGATTGCTTGTTGAACATACTGCATGACTCAAAGAATACATCTGAAGATGTTCTATATTGTTTGAACAAATCCCATGTGCAGAGATTAACCATCATATCTGATTCCTGTGAGTCACAGAATTCCATTGTTTCCAAAGGCTATCAGTGAGCCACACTGTTGCACTGGGTGACATGCTCCTTCATCACCATGAACACACACAGGTTTATTTAGAATCCGTTTCACGCACACTTACCTGCTACCAAAAACACAGAGCACAATATGTGGATTCATCCACTGCAAAAAATGCACTTTTCTTCCTGTTTGAGTAACGTTTGTTAAGAACTCAGTGGACAACTGATTTGGGAACTTACTGAACCTTTCCTCACCTTCATCTTTCTTTTTGTCCACTTCATGTACGTGTTTGATGGGTTGGTTGCAAATTCCACTCACTACTTAGGCATCGAAAATGAAGTAAACACTTTTTTGCATGTATCTTGAAAACAACTTGGCTGAAAGTTAAAATTCGCTTGTCATCGTAATCTTTCACTAACATTACAAGTCTTCTCGTCTTTTTCAAAGATATATAAAGTGAAACAAACTAGTCGGAGGCAATTTCACAACCATTGGTATAAATTATCCACAGACAGAGGTGTAAAAAGGAATTTCAATGTGTCTTTTTTTAATTTGAAAAGCAAATCCATTTTTAGCTTAATAAGTAATTTTCAAAAATCGATGGTAACGAAAGAATGGATTCATATAGGTTTTTTTTGTTTCCTCCCTCTGTCACAGAGGCTGTTTTTGCCCCTGTCCATTGTTCTTTTGTCAGCAGGATTACACAAAAACTACTGTACAGATTTACAACAAAAAACTATTGGAAATATTGAACACATTTCAAGTTTTTTAATCACATTTGTTAACATTTTGAGATAGAGGTATGTTTTTTCTTTTTTTTCACCAAATTCGCAGGGAATGATGCTTGCATCTAGATACGGAAAAAATCTCGTAAATTGAGAGGGCTGATATATATTAGTGTGTGTAATTTGCTGCAGTTTGATTTCATTTAATCAGACTGTTGAGCCTTGGCAGAGGTATTCGCTCCACTGAGTGCCATTCTCCTTCATTTATCTTTTAACCTTGTGTGCCTATGACAAAGAGATGGCTGCACCGGGAGGCAGGCAGCAGCTGGTGTTTGCTGACTATTTGCTGACCTCTGCTGGACCAGCCCCGGCTCACACACAGTTTAAATTAATCCAGCCTTCTTCACTACAACCCTAACACACAATCAGCACAGGCCTGTGATCAGAAAGTGACAATCAGCAGCCGCACGCACCTGTCAGCGATCGTTCACTGTAACAGAGCTGAAAGCACCAAATGTTCAGTGATCCTTTAGTTCATTTTTACTGTGATCTAGTTTTCTGTCGAGCAGCCAATGTTAGTGGTGACCCAACAAATGTAGATCCATTGTCGTTGTTTTTTTTATTGTGGCTAAGATACGCATGGAGTTTTCATGAGTTGTAACTGACCTGTCAATCTGTACCGTCTGACTGTATGAGGCCTGCAGGTATAAGTAAACTTGATGCTGCATTGCAGGGGCAGTTATGTGTATCAAATATTCTTAATACAAATCTTACTCACTCTAAGCTTTAGTAGTTACACATCAGAACATACACATCAGATGTTCTGTCACTGATGAAATCTAGAAGACCACCATCCATTCAAATCAATAGTGTTTTACTCAATGTTTTGAACTGTCCTGCTCTTTGCATATTTATTTCTGGTAAATCTGGCAAATAATTCTTACACACCGTATGTATGTTTATGTTTTATTTATATATATTATATTTGGAAGTGGAATCAAATCCAACTTTAATTCAGATAGAGCTAATCTGACAAATGTAATCATTTGAAGCATATAGCTTAAAGGATTAGTCAACTAATGGATTCATTGATCCACAAAAATGTATTTAAGTTACAGAAATGCTAAAAATTCACTAGTTAAACTTTGTGGAACATTGATATTTATAGGTTTCCTGTCACTTCTTTGATTGTAATGAATATTTACACAATAATTTATATTTACATTTTGAGTGGTTCCTCTCTACAGAGGCCCCTATCATTTTTTTTTTTTACAGTAGCCCAGACTGGACAAACTAAACACCTTTTGAGTTTTTATGACAACTGAAGGCTACCACAGGTTCTCTTTCATGTTTGGAAGGGAAGGGTGAGGGGTATTAAGCTGCAACACACTTCACCACTAGATGTCACTAAATTCTATACACTGAACCTTTAACTATTAATTTCAGTCAGTTATAAAAGTCATTTAAAAAATCACATGTGATTAATAGTGGACTTTATCACACATTTATTTACATTCTTCAATGGATTTTCAGCAATATCACAACTTCTCAGCCCGGTTGTGTGATCAATGCAGCCAAACATGGTCCCTGAGTCCCTGTGATATACGTGCATCTGGTTTTTATTGTTTCTGGTGCTGTGTGTTTTTTCAGAATACTTTTATGACCAGGAGGAGAGGTCGGATGAGGAGACTGAGCCAACCTTCTCTGAAGATGAGGCTCTTACTCAGAAAGGCCTGAAACGATCGCAGAGTGTCAAGATCACACGGTCCAGAGTCCGTAAAGATGTAAGTGCATTGTTTGAAAAATCTATAAGATAAATCTGTATATATCAGTCAATAAAAAGGAATATAAGGTCAAAATAATCCTTTGGTAGCAAAGTCTAAGGGAGGATGGGGCTCAGGAGTATTAAGTGCCACAACACAATGCAGAAACTTAGGCCCTTTCTACCCTACTGTAGATATTTTTTGGAAAGAATATTTTCCCCTGTTAAAGGCAATCCACACGACCCTACAAAATATCTCCGTCCAGACGAGAACAGAAAAACGACTACAAATGTTCAAACAAGCACGCTGGGCCATTAGGTGGCGATAAAGTTTACATCAACAATCCGTCAAATATAATAGAAGAACACTGTGATCCAAGTAGGGGCCCAGTCACACATATGCAATTGTATCAGTGGTGAACCTTCACCAATTGTTGTCTCTGGCGCATGCTCATTACACAAAGCAACAGTGTAATGAGTTTCCCAAAGGCTCCGTTTTACATGTACACACAGATACCCTGCAACTGTAGTTTTTGAAAATCTGCATTTGAAAAGCGTTTGTTAAAGTGACTCAAAAACGATTTAATGAGAAACACTGAGGGAAAGGTTGGTTAAGCAAAATAGCAGCACGAGAGCGGACAGGATGTCAAAGTAAAAAAACAAAAAAACACGTTTTCATTGTTTTCTCACCAGGCTCGTTATGGATCCCTGAGGATTAAAGGCAAGAAGAGACCAGCACTGAGCTCTGTTAATTATGGGACGTAAAACGACTACTGTTGAGACACCCAGCAGACAGCAGACGGCCTGCTGATTGGTGGATGGTGTTGTCAGTCTGTGTTCCAGCTCTTCTCGGTCTGAACTCCCTCGTCTCTTTGATCGTGAGCTTTGTGCTGACATATTAATCACCTAACTCATCTTATACCAGACTCTCAGAGAACTTTGTCTTTGGGATGATTACATCCATGCATACATTGAATGGATGTTTTGTTTGTTTTATCAGTTTTTCTTTCCTGTTGTAGTGTTTATGTGTGATGTTATATATCTGTGGTCTTTAGATTTTAGATTAATTTGTAAGTCATTTTTTTATTTGTGGTACCACTTTCTAATAAGACATCCTCTATGCTTTATTAATTGCAAGGGTATGAGCTTCTAATATAAGCAAGGTTTTGGGTTGCCAGGTTTGGCTGGTTTGTGAACTTGCTGTGTGTGTGTGCGTGTCTCCAAGTAGACTGTCCTCTCATCTTCTGGATAAGATATTTTAATTATAATAAAGAGTTTTAAGATAATATCTACAGACCCTGTGGCTTCATAGAAGTCGGAGCCAGGACCCTTTTAATAGTGATGTGGTGAACACATTAGCGACGTTAGCATTTATCCCTAGTTCACTTTCATTTCTTTTGGAAATGCCAACTTTGGCATCTGTTATCAGAGAACCAGCTGTGAAACACCACTGTTCTCTAGCCAGTGAGGAAAGTGAATAATAAATATTGCAGACCATTACCTTTTTAAAGGCTAAAACAATCATTACAACAATCCAAAGATATTTTTTACAACCTGGCAACCCAAAAGTTTTTATTTCTAGCTTATAAATGTTCAACAAAGCATTATTAAAGGATTTTATTACCCATAAGGTAAAGTGAAGCCTTTTACCTTTTGAAAACATGGCATCTGTTTTGCTTCTGCTGCTTTTCAGGTATTGTATCAATGAGGAACTTGTTTAAAAGACACTCCGACACTTTGTTCAGATTGAGTCAGTTAACTGCTCTGTGGCTTAGTATACTAATGAATGCTTTTTTTTGAAATGGGCGGACTCAATCAGGCTCAGACACTTGCATCATTCCCTGACACAGTGGTAACAGTATGAGAGCCCATGTCCCAGAGGGACACCATCCGTCTGAACTCTTGGCCTTAAGGAGAAGAGGGATTGAACCTGTCTGTGTGAAACACACTTTAATAAAACTAATGAACACCAGCCGATTCCTACTGCCGTCGGAGGAAGAACCTGAACACCGACGAAGAGGAGTAATGGGAAGAGAAAACCATGTTGATAAACACAGGGATGAACTCACAATCCTTTTTAATGCTGATTTCTTATTTTCCTGCTTTTTACTCATGTATTTTTATATGATCACATCCCTGGTTGTAAATGTCTACCTGTATATCTTAGTAACAGAGAAGATTAGCTTTTTGAAAGTAATTTTTGTGTTGTTTTGCACATATACCTCCTCCCAAATATTTTTTATCATTGCTGTTGTTGCTTGTCATCTCATTTTATAATGTACTTTGCTGTGTGAGGATGCAGCACAGAGTGAGCTTAAAATTCTTGCTGATGGACACTAATACTTGCAGAGTGTTGTATTGTTAAGTGTGACTTGTTTTTGTTCTCTTGTACTGAAGTTAGAGATACACTCCTGACAAACTGCAGAAGGTTCCTTTAACAGTGACCGTGGTGTAGAGTCAGTTTTTACTGTTTCTCTGGCAGAAACATTGTCCCTCTAATCAGTCATTGTGCTTCTGACTCAACACTACAATGATCTGTGTGTGTTCTTGGAAACTAGGGAGCTGATACAGCTGGGTGACAAATGAAAGGAGAAACATGAATCCATTGGTGACAGTGAGTGTCTAGAAAGTCGAAGAATGAGGATTTTGCCCTCTCATCACTTGCATTGAAATCACTGTAGGAAGGGATTTCCTCATGGCCAGTTTTTAAAAGAGAAGAAGTTATCAGCCCATTTTAACATGTTTTCAGGGCTGGGGTGCTTTATCTAATAGTCAGATCTTGTGAGAGTTAAATTATGAATGTTTGTGCAAATTCAAGCAAGCACGGTGAATCATTTAATATAGTTTGTGAGAAGCAGTGTGGAGGACTTTTAGATTCTTGACTCTTGATAATGGCCAAAACTGCTACAGCTGTCTTTTTACTGTTAAAGCTGTATACTCGCCTGCTGCTGCCGCCCCAACGCAGCAGACCAGAAACACTTGTGCAAAGAGCTCATATAAAGGCCATTTACCAATTGATCACATTGTTTTTAAATGTTGGTCGGAGTTCTTTCCAACTTGAACTTTTTTTTAAAGTGAAAGCCCTAGATTTAAGATGGATGCAAACCTAGCCTCAAGCACAAAGGATATGTCATGAATGTGTGGGAGAACCTCTGTGAAGACGTGAACAGAGCCTGTGTCTGTTCTTCCCTCCAGTAGAATTCAACCCACTTGGAACCATCTCTGACAAGAAGCACTGGAGTGTTGTGGTGGGACAGCACGTTTCTCAAGCTGTTTTTACACCTGCATGTCTGTGTGACTGCTGCAATCCATATGACAGACAACTGTCCAGAATGTCCAAACCATGTGAGCCCACTAGAGTGCGCCTGCCCAGACTTCCAGTGGAGTATATCAGGGTCTTCAGCTGCTGTGGATTTTCCTCTTGTCATTCATCTGTATTTCTGAGGAAGCCTGTGAACATCTCCTTCCTATGAGTGACTGTTTAATCCCCTGACATATCGACTCTCCTGCATGTGACCTTGTAATTGATGTTATATATTTACCATAAGTCTAATCCGGCTTTATGGAAACCAAAGCTGTGTTTGTGTTTATTTGGGTTCAACAACAAGCCAAACTTGTTCAAGTCCTAATGTCCAATTCTAACAACTGACTAATAATACCAAAGCTTCATGTAGTCACCCTGAGCTGTTGGGTTGGGCGGTTTGATCGGTGGAGGTTAAACATCCGGTGTGTGGCTTGCCGGATTGTTATTGCAATAAAATAAACGCTGCCCCTTCAAAGTGAGGGCAACAAATAAAGTGTCTGGTGCATCATTATTCTGCCTCTCAGCTGCGGGGCTTCTCTGTACTCAACCAGCAAGCTCAACAACCACTACCCAGTTCATCCAGTTGAGCCAACTGGAGCCCTGTATGCAAGAGCAACCACAAGTGCTTTAAATGAGCACAAACCAGTAATGGATCCACACAGCAAACATTGGGAGGTTATTGCCGATTATTAACGAATATTGCTCAGGTAGAGGGGGGGGATCAGCAGAGAGATTAATGTAACCATGACAACTGTCTGACGTGTGACATTACTTGAATTTAAACTGGAGCATCGTGATCCTGTCATTCTGTGCATGCTCTGCACATGCTAAAATTAAAATCAACACTTCTTATATGTATTAGCTTTCTGCAGGTGAAAGCAAGACACTGCTCTGACCAACGTCCCGCTCTGCCGTCATTCTTTCAGAATCACTGAGTAACAGAGTTGTTTAGGATAAAGAGTCATATAAACAGCCAGTGAAGCACGTTTGAACAGAAGAACATCTATGTCTTAGGGAACGCTTCACGTCACAGTGTAACACCAAGTCAGTTCAACTTCAGGGATAAATCTGAGTCAATTTCACCTGCTTTGGTGCAAATGAAAGTGACATCAGGTGCAATACAAAAGGGAAAAGTATAATATTAGCAGGTAGCAATATTTACAACATTGATTAGAATAAAACAGTTTGTAACATAATAGAAAGGTGTGTAAATGTTTATTTATACAATAAGAAATTGTCTGATAGAGATGAAGGGAGCAGCAGTGACAAATAAAATGTAGCAGTTATTGTATATCAAACAATCTCGTAATAATAGTCCATGATCAGCCGCCACCACGATCAGGATCCACCATCAGTGATCCATGGTCTGGGAGGAGATCCCCCAGGACACCATCCACCAACTCATCAGGAGCAGGCCCAGACATTGTCAGGAGTCCATACAGCCACGTTGGGGCCACACACGACTGAGTCACATTATGAGTTTTAGTTGTCAATGTTTTGATGATTTTGGTTTCCATTGACCGTTGTTATGTCATTTTGTTCTCAACAAATTATACGATGTACATCAGTAAAGATTTTCAACCTTAATAATTTGTTCATCACGATCTGATGATCTGTCTGATGATCTGTCTATATATATGTGTATGTGTATATATATATATTGTTGCATAAATGGCTAATCTAGGTGTGAAACTATGTTCCATCACGTGCGTTCTTAAAACAAGCAGTTGTGTGATTCATATACTGGAAAGTACATTTAACCAATATGTCCTGGCCTCTTGCTTTGCATGGTATCCTACATATTGTGTAAACAATAGTCTAGCCTTTGACCTTTTGTTCTTCAAGCTATCTTACATTCTGTATACGTTGTATAAACATTGCATCCTGTATACATTGTATAAGCATTGAGAAAGTCATAAGACCATATTAGGTTGTGACATCCGGCAGCAGACAGAATATAACCACTGTGTTATTTTGGACACACACGCACTTGGTGCCTCATATATGCTTTTGTATCTTATGAGACTGAGAGAGCTCACAATCAGAGCCTCACCGAGGAACTGACTTTACTTTATCTTGAAATCACTTTACGAACTGCCCCAATAAGGACTGAAGTGATAGAACTCGACTTAAGATTTGTTAGCATAGGACAATCAGTATCTTGTAAATTTCAGAATAAATTAGCTTTTACCCTTACCCATTGTGTAACAGTCACAAAACCTTCTTGCTACTTGCCTCCTTGGACCCACCTTGTATACGCCAGAGACGTCTGTCTTAGGGGGTGAGTATCCACGGGTAGATGGTCACCTTAACCAAGCTTTTTGAGGTATGGGGAGGACTCACTAGGAGTCCTCTGCCACAAAGTGCGGATTGAACATTGTGAAACAGTGCTCTGGCAACATATAATAGTGCAGTACACCTCTAAATGTGTTCCTCTGTTTCCATGCAGCCACCGCTTGTCCTTCATTCGCTTATAGTATGAAAATTTACTTTAGATAACTTGCCTGATGCCATCACATGGCTATGAAGTGCAAATAAGTATGAACCTACAACTGCACTGCCACATTCATTATTTGTTTCAGAAATGTCTGTCTGCTTAAAGACCTGAAAAGCATTAAACTGGTGTCAACAGTGATCTGTTTGTGTCGGCAAGTCTCTCAACTTTAATCACACTCATCTCATGTGATAGGGTTTCATATCATGCCAGTGTGTGTGTGTGTGTGTGTGTAGCAATATTTCTGATGTTGCAAAAGAGGCATCAATCTGAACAAAATGTGCTTCTTCTCGAAGACAAAAAACACAACACATTAAAATCATCGAAGCCTTTAATTTAAATCTGATAAAGTAAAATAAAAAAGGCAGCAATGTAGTTTTTCATCAACAGCAATATGCTTTCTGTAACTGAACCCACTGCACGTAATCCTGATCTGTGTGTGTGTGTTAGGGTCAGACCAATACAACTGTAAATAAGTTCCCGAGTTAGAGCTGAGCACTTCTGATGATTCTATTAAAGGAGCAGTTCATCCACAAATCAATATCTGAGTTTGTGTAACATGCGGTGACAGTGAAGTGAGTCCAAATTTCTCCGTGATAACTGACGATCACAGGAACATGTACCAACCAAAGCACAGACAAGTTTTCTGAATCCCAGGGTCCATGATTATCTCCTGGAAAAACATTCTCAGGATATCTAGACACCACTTATGTCAGACAATTATAAACACAGGGAGATAGGCACATTCCCACTTTACAGAATTTATAACTTCAAACTTTCTTTCCTGTAAAGAGGCAAAAAAAACAACTTCTGTTGCAAACAGTCAAAAAGTGACTCAACATCACACTGACATTTGAAATGATACAAACGATTAACTATCCATCCACCTAATCTCAAGACAAAACCAATGTTCCTTACTTAATTTTCATTAAACTAAATAGTCCACTACAAATAATTTCAACTTTAACGTCATCGGCTGGATATAACCTATTGACACCGAAGCCTGCAACTTTGTAGTCTATTGTTTTTTTCGCTCATGTCCCCCTCTCTCTCTCACACATACGTAAAAGGATAATGTATTCACTACTCTACTGACACAAAGTCCAAAATGTTATGTTAATGATTGACCTATGGATAACAACCACTATCATGTAGCTTTAGAACACTCATGTTATGGCTTTTTTCCCAGATACAATAATTCCACATAATTCACAATAAAATACCCAATTAGTCACTACTCTAGTCTCTGCTCAGTTGTCATTAACTGACAGAAACCTCTGTGTCATATGGTTCAATGCTCTTGTAACCCACATGGATACCAGACCCATGTATGTCATTTAGAGAGAGTTACCGGCTCCCACCACAAGGTGGCACGCTAGCCCTGCATTCATAATCACGACCACATAGCGTGTGCTCGTCCTGAGACTCACCCGAGACATTGACCCTGAGTGCTGCTCGTTGAGTGAGCTGACGAACCTGGGTATGAAACGTGATGTAAACCTCATAAATTAATGATTAATCCCCACGTAGGATATTGATAAATCTCTTGTTTATTAGTAGAGAGCTTTGTGCGTTGTGAGAGAGAGAGAGCGGAGCTGCTTCAGCGTGGAAGCCTCTGTGGACTCCGGTAAGAGCAATGCTACATGCTAAGAGGCTAGCCTCGTTATTAGCTTGTTGATGTTAGCTCAGATGAACATGCTGCTTACTGAGGTACTTTCGTAAAACTAATCGGAGTTAAAGGAATGTACCAAATGTTTAAACCCACCGTGGTACTATTGTATCATTGTGATATGTGGAAAATTACTTCTAAAAGGTCGCTAGCTACTGCGCTAACGCTAGTCGCGGGGAGCATTGCTAAAGTTAGCTCAGATATGGGCGGCTGTGGCTGAGGGGTAGAGTGGTCGTCCTCCAACCTGAAGGTCGGCGGTTCGATCCCCAGTCTGAACCATCTGCATGCCGAAGTGTCCTTGGGCAAGATGCTGAACCCTCAATAGCCCCCCATAGAATAACAAAGTGCTGCAAGTAGATGCACTGTATGAATGTGTGTGTGAATGGGTGAATGTGAAACTGTACTGTAAAGCGCTTTGAGTGGTCTTCATCAGACTAGAAAAGCGCTATATAAATACAAATCCATTTACCATTTACCATTTAGATATACTGTGGTGTTCAATATAGCTAATGTGTAGCTGGCAAAACTACCATGCCACCAGCATATTTAATGATAGAGACAGAGATGGACTATGATGTCAGGTTGTAATAATATCAATCTGATATAATTTACTGTGTATATAATGTGATTAATTCATGGAGGTCATTTAAATATTCATGTTGAGTAAAAAGGAGTGAATTGATACAGTTCATTTACACATAAAAAGATAAATATTGCTTAAGAATATAAACACTGCTTATAGAGATAAATAAGTCTATTTATGTTAAATACAAGTACATGATGAATAATTGTGTTAAAATATTTGTACCGTAAATGTGTACATCGCCATTTACAATGATTGGAACAATGTACTGCATTTAGATATGTATCTGCAGAGAATCAGAGTAAGAGTAGTAGAAGTCATGTGATGAATATGGATAATTGATATCTATTTTCTGCACCATGCGTGTAGATTGTTTTTTTTGCTAGATCAGGGATTGATCAGTATTCTGAACTAGTGTCGTCACGATACCAAAATTATGACTTCGATACTATACCTGCCAAAATATCACGATACTCGATACTTTCGATACGATACCACAAATACGATACAATACCACAAATACATGATACTGGTATATTTATCTATGATAGTAATAAATAAAACATCTGTAGGGTTCCCTTTTTTACCATCTTGTTCCTGCCCAGCTTTTTGAACACTTAACAAATGGCATTCATATTAGTATTAGCCTACAGAAAGATATTAATGAAAACTACATAGTGACATCATAGCATTGATTATATACGGCTATGCAGGCCTATTGTCCGTATCTGACTATATGACTACATAGTTATTTCCACAAGAGTTTCATAATTTTACAGATGTGTGTTTGAGGTGAAAAAAAAGTAAAAACATGCCACCTGAGCGAGTGGGGGCGGGGCCCCGGGGTGTGTGTGTGTGCGCGCTGCCTGGGAGCGGGCGCGCGCGCGCAAACACACACACACACCCCGCTCCTGTTTTTTTCATGCTGGTCTGATACGATGCTGATTTGACAAATGAACGTGACGTTCCGGTTCAACATATGACACTGCACAGGGAGCGCTGCAGAGGGGCCGAGGAGCCGCGCGCTGAGACCCCCCCACCCCCCACCCCTGGCTCCGTAGAAACAATGACTTGTTTTAGTGTTCCGCCGTGAAAGAGATGCGGACGTCAAAGCATTAGTTCTCGCATCTCGCCCCACCTGTTATGTCTCCGCCCGGTCGCGCCACACAGTTTGAGAGAGAATCACTTTCAACAAGCCGAGGACGGTCGGCTCGGCCATGTCTCCGTGAGATCACTCACTGTGAGTGACGGCTGCCTGTTGCATGTGTGAGAGCTGGGTAGCCCCGCCCCTCGCAGTCAATGCATGCAGGCAGCGGGACAGAGAGCGGAGCAGAGAGTGCGCTCTGACTGCTGCTATTTTAATAAAGTACCGGTACTAAAAATATGCTAAACCGTATTGTTTTTAACGTAAGGGTACCGCGGTACCTTTCTAGTACCGGTACACCGTGCAACACTATTCTGAACCCTTGGTGGTTCAGTGGCGAGCCAGGCGATTGACAGCGGACGGAGATCGGGATCCACTCCGAAGACCAAAGACATCTATTCACTTTCCTTTGATACAGATAAGAACGTTCACCGTAAAACCTTCCCGGGTAGTAGAACGAACACAGGGTTGAAACCCTATCTTCTGATATAGAAGAAAAGACACTTTTCTTTGAACTTTATTTTATTATTTCATTTTGTTATTTTATTGAAAGAGCTCTATTTTTGTTTTTGTTCCTATTTCCATGCACTGCAAAATAATCATAGCTTGTGAGGCAATAAATGATCACTGTTCAATTTCCAGTCAGAGTCCAGCTTTCTGAACCTAGGGGAATGTGGGTCGCTTTCTTCCATTAAGGTTAAAGGCGCTACGTAAAACTTGGCGAGCCAGCCAGGAGTTGGTTTAAATCCTTTGAACGTGAGGTTGAGCAGTGTGACAATTTATTGTATTTTCTGTGAACATTGACGCCATTTAAGTTGCATAAGACTGCGGCGACAATACAAACATGGATATAGTGATATCTGAAAATGTTAAAGTGCCTAATTCACTGCTAGAAAGTGGTGTAACTGGTAGTGATGTAGATAATGAAGTAATTGACTACTTGGGACAGTATGGTAAGATCGAAAGGGTAATCAAAGTTACGAGCAGTCAAGCTAAGTTCCAACACACAACTATAGTGGAATACAGTTCAGGTGGAGCTATTGGGTATCTTAAAGATGCCTTACCTGTTGATAGACCCTCCAGTTTCCCGAACATTGTCCACCACATTGAGCTCTTGTCTGAGCTGTACACAGCCAACAGAGGTTCCACCTTAACTCAGACTTACCTAAGTGAACTGAAGGATGTTGCTCAGCTAAGCGGAGCAGATTTTGAAAGGGTTTTGCTAGATGAACTAGCAAGGATTCAAGAATCCACCAAATCTAAGACAACTGAACCAGATGCACCAACAATTAATCAGGAATCTCAACACACTAGCCCTGTACACATAGTTGATTCAACTCCTATTAGCATGGGTGACAATCAGACCCACCCCCATGAACGCAGCGGTGTCATCCCCTCCTAGGAACCCGACCCAGTACTTACCTTCTGAACATCTCTCCACTCCAGAGATACAAAAAGTAGTGGTTGAGCATGTCATCAAGACCAGTGATTTTCCTCTCCACTATCATGGTAACACCCGACTCAGACCCTTCTCAGGCAGAATCCCCTGTCCCAGTTCAGAGTCTGATTATGACACGTGGCGCAGCAACGTTGAGTTTTTCCTTGCAGACCCTGCCATGTCTGCCACACACACAACCAGGAGAATGGTTGAGAGCCTTTTTCCCGCCTGCCGCCACCATGGTCAAACGCTTCTCCCCATGAATATCTTGCCCTACTTGACTCTGCTTATGGTATCATTGATGACGGCGATGAGCTTTTTGCAAAGTTCTTGAACACAAACCAAGACCCTGGAGAAAAGCCTTCAGGCTATTTGCAGCGATTGCAGACAGTCTTGAGCAAGGTCATCAAGAGAGGTGGTTTGACTGCTAGTGATTCAGATCGTCAGCTGCTTAAGCAGTTCTGTAGAGGCTGCTGGAATAATGGTCTACTTACCAGTCTTCAGCTTGAACAGAACAGAAGAATAACGCACCTCCCTTTTCAGAGTTACTCCTTTGGGTGCGTTCTGAGGAGGACAGACAAGCTGCTAAATCCAGCAGGATGAAGCAGCATTTTGGAGCAAAAAGAACAAAAGTCCAGTCAAACACACTCTTGGTGGAAGACTATGCCACTGATGATGACGTAGCAACAGCTGCCCCCTGTGATCCGCAAAAACTTGAAAAACAAATGGCGAAGCTACAAGCCCAAATAGGTTCTTTGAAAGCATCTTTAAGCTCAAGCCAAGCGTCTGCTAGGCCAGGTCAGAAACAGAAGGCTAAGCCCAAAGCCAGTTGAAGAACATCCTTTGCTTTCTTCAGAACCAAAACTTATCAACAAGAGGCCCCGCCCATGGTACTGCTTCAGGTGCGGCGAGGATGACCATATCGCGCCTTCCTGTAACATTGAGGCAAATCCTGAGTTGGTTGAAAAGAAGCGCAGAGAGCTAAAGCAAAAACAAGAAGTCTGGGAACAGAATTTAAACTGAATGCAGTTTTTTTTTGTTTTTTTTTAATCTTAAACCAAACGTTTTATTTGTATAGATATGATAATTCATACATGTCGATACCGTGTTTAACGATGACATCATGTGAATACAACAACGTTAATATAATAACATCCAGTAGAACAATCAATAACCTCAAATACACAATCGTAATGTGACACCAACAAATAAACAGTGTTTGTCCACTGGATAAAAAAAAATATATAGCTTGAATTATTTAGAATAGTAACAATCAATTTTACAAATATAACACACTAACAAGCTATTTATTGAGCTATAAAGTATAAAGGAATGAGTAATAACTATAAAGTTACATTAAAATCCTTCCGAACAAGTTAACAATAACTCTCTACTTCGAACTTTTAAGAAAACTATTAACGTTAGCACATCTGACTGCTTCTACAAAATGCTGCATGTGCACGTGTGACTCATAACTACAGACACAGTAGCATTCGTTAATACCTCTGACAACAATACTATAAAAACTACTCTTTTCCTTGTCTTCTCCTTTGTCTTTGTCTCCTTGTTAGTCTTCTTGTTCGTCGTCCTCGTCCTGGCCTTTTCTCTCTTCTGAACTCGTACCACTCTCTTTTCATGTGATCCTCCTCTTCATCCATCATGAAATCCTGCGATTGCCCAGGAACGGTTCGGCCTCGTCAGGAATGTAGCGGGACAATGGGCTGCACTCCTTATGTGGCACCAGGTCCCAGTTGTCCCGGAGTCGTGTAAACAATGTAACATCTGGCGAGCGGGATGTCTCCACCCTGAGGTCGGTGAAAATGTGGCTGAGGAGCACCTCTCCTATGTGGTGCCGGCACCCGGACCATAGCAGTGGTCAACCCAGTGAGAGCTGGATGGCAATGCAAGCTGCTGTGAGATGGCCAGTGTTTGACGCGGTGGTGTCAAATGCCATGTTAACAACCTGATCGGTGCAGCACCACCCCTGCAGCAGCTTGCATGTCAGCCGGGCGATGATCATTCCGCATGGCTCGTTAGTTCCCTTCATGTATGCTGGCACACCAAGCAGTTTGAGCCGCTCCGCATCTCCAACCATCACTGTCAGACGCTCCTCCAACTGGTGCACATTGGTGAGCATCGGCGTCAACTAGCTGTCCCAGTGCAGGGTGCACATGGGAGGGGGTGTCCACTGCTCGTGCTGTTCGTCACTGATGGCCACCTGACTCCTCGATCAGGCCGCGGGTGAAGTCAGCCTGCTGCATTGGTGTGATCTTCAACTGTGTAGCCAGTGACACAAGACTCGGCCGGCTGAGGATGTCTGATGGAATGAAAGCTGTGGTGCCAGTCTTCTAACACTTGCGGGTGGGTTTGTTCTCCGTCAGTGGAGCAGCTGTTTCATCGGCGTTGCAATCATCATAATAACCCCAAAGTATGCAAATAAATGGGTTGGGTCCATCTCATTCCAGCTTTCCACGAAAACACGCTGTCCCCCAAATTAGTGCAGAATGATTTACGTAATGAAAAGTCCGTAAGAAGGCTTGATGTCACTGCTATCCGTGTCGGCCCTGGTTGCATCCTTATTACATTGGTAGCCATGCGATTTCATCAATTTTTGACATCCATATGTTGGCTGCTGATGGCCTGGCCTGGATTTGGGACTGGCCGCAGATTAACTTTTTATGAGCTGGCTGATGGTCAATCTCATCCTACCTTGTGGCTTCAAAATAGGTTGGAAGAACACAACAAATGTCAAGAATAGAATAAGGCCCATAGTACAGGCCAAAATGATCTCCAAAACATTTAGCTAGCTAGCATTAGCTAACGATGAGGTAGCATAGCTAAGTTATGCTAGCTATTGATAGCTAGCGAGTAAACTGTGTGCAGTTCCACCTCTAGATCACCACCTATCGCAAAAATATTTTGCATTTATTGTTTTTGCATGAATGGTAACACTTTGAGCACCCAGACAGATCAATATGCTGGAACTCTGTTTTTTGATGCACCCTAGTCTTCGTGTTCGTCGTCCTTTTTCTGGCCTCTTCTCTCTTCTGAACTGGTACCACTCTCTTTTCATGTGATCCTCCTCTTCATCCATCATACCAAAGTAAAGCTCGATCCCTTCCCTCTCTGCCTCTGAGTAACTTGACTCATTTTCCTCCTCCTCCTCGCAATAGTCGTCCTCCTCCATCTCTTCCAAGTCTTGGTCATTGGAATCCTCTTTTGTCATATTTTTCTCCTCCTGCTTCTTGTCCAAGTGACTGGAATCCATGATATTTGCTAGACAACACGAGCCTCGGATTTGTAATACACTGGTTACTAGGCTTGAAGGGCGGAGATGAGGCCAACCTTGTTCCTGACTCCCTAGAGCTCAAGCTGATGCTCAAGGAAAAGAAAAGGTTGGAAGTGAGAAATGGTCTTTTGTATACAACACGTCAATCAGAAGATGATGTGACTTACCAGTTCGTTGCCCCCAAGTCTCTTTGTGCTTCCATTCTCAAGTCCTTACATGAGGATATGGGACACATGGGTTTGGAAAGGTTAGAACAAGGTTCTATTGGCCGAAAATGGCTGCAGATGTGGAGAAAAAGATAAAGTCATGCGGGCGTTGTGTCAGAAGAAAGACGCAACCAGAAAGATCAGCACCTCTTGTGAACATCCATACAACTCGCCCCATGGAATTGGTATGTATTGACTACTTGTCCCTAGAGCCGGACAGTCACAATACTAAAGACATCTTGGTCATCACAGACCATTTTACCAAATACGCGGTTGCCATACCGACAAAAGACCAGAAGGCTACGACGGTCGCCAAAACCCTTTGGGAGCAGTTCTTCGTGCACTACGGCTTTCCTGAGCGGCTGCTAAGTGATCAGGGCAGGGATTTCGAGTCCCAACTCATCAAAGAACTCTGCGCCCTTGCAGGCATCACAAAGGTGCGCACAACACCCTATCACCCAAGAGGAAACCTCGTAGAGAGGTTTAATCGAACCCTGTTAGGCATGTTGGGAACCTTAAAGGACAAGGAGAAAAGTCATTGGCGGGATTTTGTAAAACCACTTACCCATGCCTATAACTGCACCAAGAACGATGTCACAGGCTTCAGTCCATACGAATTGATGTTTAGGCATCTACCTAGATTACCTGTGGACATTGCCTTCTGCTTACCTGTGAAAGATGGCTCTCCCAAATCCCATTCTCAGTATGTAAAACACCTGAAAGCACGCCTCGAGGAGAGTTATCAGATTGCCACCAGGAACTCACAAAAGGTTGCTGACCGAAACAAACGCCGCTTCGACAAGGCAGTGCGAGAGTCGACACTAGAGGAAGGAGATCAAGTGTTATTGAAAAATCTGAGGTTCCGGGGTAAACACAAGCTTGAGGGCAAGTGGGAGTCCACTGTGTACAAGGTTCTGGGAAAAGTGGGAGACATACCTGTGTACAAAGTAGGGATGCACCGATCCGATATTTGTATCTGTATCGGTACCGATATTGAAGAAATTTCTAGATCGGGTATCGGTGACAATGGTGGTGTTCAATATAGTTAATGTGTAGCTGGCAAAACTACCATGCCACCACCATATTTAATGATAGAGACAGAGATGGACTATGATGTCAGGTTGTAATAATATCAATCTGATATAATTTACTGTGTACATAATGTGATTAATTCATGGAGATCATTTAAATATTCATGTTGAGTAAAAAGGAGTGAATTGATACAGTTAATTCAGTTAAAAAGATAAATATTGCTTAAGAATATAAACACTGCTTATAGAGATAAATAAGTATTTATGTTAAATACAAGTACATGATGAATAATTGTGTTAAAATATTTGTACTGTAAATGTGTACATCGCCATTTACAATGATTGGAACAATGTACTGCATTTGGATATGTATATGCAGAGAATTAGAGTAAGAGTAGTAGAAGTCATGTGATGAATATGGATAATTGAAATCTATTTTCTGCACCATGCGTGTAGATTGTTTTTTTAGCTAGATCAGGGATTGATCAGTATTCTGAACCCTTGGTGGTTCAGTGGCGAGCCAGGCGATTGACAGCGGACGGAGATCAGGATCCACTCCGAAGACCAAAGACATCTACTCAATTTCCTTTGAACGTTCACCATAAAACCTACCCGGGTAGTAGAACGAACACAGGGTTGAAACACCATCTTCTGATATAGAAGAAAGGACACTTCTCTTTGAACTTTATTTTATTATTTCATTTTGTTATTTTATTGAAAGAGCTCTATTTTTGTTTTTGTTCCTATTTCCATGCACTGCAAAATAATAATTTCTTGTGAGGCAATAAATGATCACTGTTCAATTTCCAGTCAGAGTCCAGCTTTCTGAACCTAGAGGAATGTGGGTCGCTTTCTTCCATTAAGGTTAAAGGCGCTACACTCTGAAAAAAAAAGTTGGGAGGTGGATGTTTCATTAATTGAGATTTATTTTGTCAAATTACATTTTTAAAGCCAAGAATGACCTTTCACATGCAATCTGAAAAACATGTTCCTGACATCTTCAGATCACTGGACGCCTTACGGACTCACAACCTCACTGATGTTTCAACTGACTCTGTGGGTGAACTAAGCCTTTACTTTTGACTGAGTTGTATTAGTGGAACAACTCCATGTGCCTGATTCCTCTCAGCACTCGGCAGAGGTCTGATCATGATTCTCATGTCAAACACATGGCATCTGAAGTCCAAAGTCATAGTGATTGAACCCTTGTGATAATAACTGTGTGTGTGTGTGTCATCACAGTTTATCTCTATCCAGTAGCTCCTGCAGTTCATTCTGGATGTCCTCTGGCAGCTCCAGTGGAGGCAGGTCATCCAGACACAGGTCTTCCTGAGCAGGCATCTCCAGCGGTGGCAGCTGGGGGATTGCAATCTCCTTCCCCTTCCCTGTGCTTTTCCTCTCCTGCCCACCCCCTGTTCCCATAGCACCGCCCGCATGCGGGAGCACCCAGAGCTCGGAGCGCTCCACAAAGTCCGCTGCCTCGGAGCTCAGCCGGGTATTTTCTGATCGCAGCCGACCGTTCTCGGCCACCAGGCGTTGGTTTTCATCCATCACGTGTTCGACCACGCGCCGCAAGTCCTTGATGGTGGTCTGTTGTTCTTCCAGGCGAGTTTTGTCATCTTTAGTGGTCTTAGAGCCAGGGCACAGTGGAGTCAAAGGCTGGCAGCCCCCAGTCTGCCGAGTCTGAAGCTGGTAGAGTAAGGTGTCATACTCCCGATCCCTGATTCCTTCACACTCTGCAGCTGAAAGACCTTCGGAGCCTTGGGGCTGGCCTGCAGGCTGGGCTTGGGCATGAAGGGCAGAGCTGCTGGAGGGCTGCACCAGGCCTGTTCGGGCCTTCGTTGCCTCACGGCGAGCTTCTCTCTTCCAGCGCTCTTGGATCAGTCGCTGCTGTTTGATATGACTGTCCCTCTGAAGCTCCATGGACAGATGAGCCTACAGACACAAGTATTAAATGGTAAAATGGTTATTTGCAAACTGCTAAAAACAGTGAAGATTTTTTTTGTAATGGGAGTCAATGGGAACCTTCATCAAAGGACTTTGATGAAGTCGATGCAAAAATTCTTAAAACATAACTGTGCTCTGTTTTTACAGTACCGTGGTTACAGATAACTTTAGCACTTAAGATACATATTTAATGTTTTAATGGCAGGTCTCCACCCCACTCCTGTAGTAAGTTGCTGCTTGCAGCCTGGCACTGAGTATATAGGCTGGTGTGTTTGTACATTGCATGTGCAGCATCTGCTGTATCAATCAATTCCATTTTATTTGTATAGTGCAAAATAATAATACACATTATCGCAAGGCACGTAACATTAACATTAACTGAATTTTCGTATTTCCAATATGCCACTGTTGTTTTGAAACTTTAACGGTGTTTTCTTTTTAGTTAGAACTTGAAGGCTACATAGCCACTGTTGCTTTTATTGTTCAAATATTTCTTATAAAGAAGGGTATGTTGAAATCTTGGGAATTCTTCTTTTGTTTTTTCAGTAGTACCTAGTATTCTGGAATTTCCTGATATCGGTATAAACTACTAATTTGGGTATCGTGACATCCCTAATTAGTACATGATATTATAAGGTAACTTGTTGAGATCTTTAGCAGAAAATAGCCGACAAAACTGATAACACAACCTATGGTTGTCCTGCATCAGGTTAAGAAGTTACATGTGACACTCATTAACACTTTGGTTGATTAACAGTATACCTACACTATTATTACCTGGTTCTTCATTATTGTACCTGCCAATAAAAATCCAAGGTTTCTTGCATATACATTCATTAGGCTTCTACATTCTTTTTCACTCAACTAATTTGAGCAACTTCCTTACTGAACCTTAACTAAATTATAAAAAAACAGGGTACACTGATATTCTGGTTCTGATTTTAGTTGAAGGCGTTGTTTAAAGTTCCAATAAATAGTAATACTAATATCAGTCAGGCTAAAAGCATAAAATGGTGAATTGAGTTACAGAGGTTACTGAACTGAACAACACACACCCACGAGTGTCTCACCTGCTCACACTCTGTTGTCTTCATTGCATCTGTTAAATGATCTGGGGACAAAAAGACAGAGGGCGATTAACAACTTTGCCTGCAGCCCCTTGAGTTCCAACAGTCTTACGCCGGGTTTACACCGGACGCTGAAGTGACGCCAAAGCGACGCATAAGCGCAGCGCCAAGCCTTAAATAACAGCTGGCTCCCACCCACTCCCATGTTGAACCTTTGTGCGGGTCCCACCGGACGCTGAAGCGATCGTTTCGGCGTCAAGTCTATTTTTTGCGCTTGACTCGAGCGTATCGAGCCAGGAAACACAATGAAAAATGATTTTAAACGATATTGATGAAATATTTTATGATATAAATGATAAAATATGCATCCAATAGTTTGTATTCCCCTTCTGTTGTCCTGGAGTTTTAATTTTATCAATCACATTATTAAATGTCGCACTCTGCCCCTCCACTACAGACACACAAGCAGTCATAAAGATAAAAAGAGAGAGGGGGGGGGGGTCTACGTACTCCCCTCATAGGCATGAGTGGAGAATACGTAATTTACCCTCGACACCCGACATTGAACGGAGCAAACAGCTGAGAAGTTCTTGAAGATGGATTGCATTAAATTAATAATTGAAGTGGAGAAGTACAGTGAGCTGTATGATCCTCTGCACACTCTACAACACCAAAAAGGACAAATGTTGGGACGCTGTAATGTTGGGGCAACAAGTGACTATATGCTTTTATACTACTGGGTCAACGGGTGATATTATTAGCGCTGCCCGGCGCTTCAGCGTCCGGTGTAAACAATCAAGCGCCGGCGCGCAAGGGATTAGCACGGCGCTTTGGTGTTGCTGCCGCGTCCGGTGTGAACCCGGCGTTACACCAAAACAGATAGAAACGACAAAAGGGGCAAAATGTAAAGGCTCTAAAACACAGACGTACTTAATTTGGTAATGTGCATCATAACTATAAAACCTGCAGCTTGGTGCACAGTGGAGTCATAAAGTTTTTAGACAGAGGTAGCTGCTGTTTTTACTCGAGCACTGCACTGAAGATTAGACAAAGACTAAGAAGTTAAAGTGTTGTTCTCTTTCATTTGAGGGTGCTCATGTCCACATCAGGTAACTACTGCACTTTAAATGTACAGATGGTGGGAGTCAGAAACATGTAGGAAAAGTTAGCATTAAACATTATTACATCTGCCAAGGAGGTCATGTGTCCACCCCTGTCTGTTGGTTATAATTTGTTTTTAATTTTTTCCGTAGGATTACGCAAAAACTACTGAACGGATTTCCATGAAACTTCAGGAAGAATGGGACACAGGGCAAGAAAGAACCAGTTACATTTTGGCGCTGATCCAAAGGGGAGAAGAAGTTTTTATCACTATCTCTTTAACTTTGCAAGAAACATTGTTTTGTATTTAACATTTTCACCAAGTTACAAGGGAATAATGCATGAATCTAGATTAGAAAAAAAAAGATCGATAATGTAGACCTTGGGGTATGTATGTGCTCTGCTGGGGGGCATTTCATTATTTACTACTTGGTTGCATGGTCACAACACACAGCAAGTAGGCCCAGAACTTGCTGGAGCTATGACATATCCCATCTTGCCAGAAAACACCTCGGGAAGCTGTCTGGAGGAGCTGCCACTGCGACTTGACCCCAGATAAGGACAGACAGACGGATAGAGTGACAGGCAGAACGAACGACTGACTCTGGTGGGGACAGTGTTAAGTGCTGTGTCAGTGTCATTCAACATACCTGCTGCTTTTCCATGGCAGGATATAGCCTCCTCATACTTTCCTGCCGATACCAAACGGTCTGCCTTTCTGCACTGCTGATGAGCCTAAAGAGAGTGGAGGGAACAAGGGGAGAAGGACAAAGAAAGAATTGGACACAGCTAAGTTAGAGGTATCAAAAATAGAGAGGAGAAGGACTGTAATGTGTTAAATGGAAGCAGAGTGCCCAGACTTTAGGAAAGAACAATCAGAGGAAATGAGTGGCAAAGAGGTAAGAAAGGACAGACAGGTGGGAATGGGGCAAGAGATGTTTGGTTCAGTATGTAATGTAATACATTTGTAAATGACAAATGCATTTATACAGCACTTCTCTAGTTGTATTGACCACTCAAAGCACTTTGCACTGTAAGTCACATTTACCCATCCGCACACACAGGAGCATTTTATCTGTACTTGAAGAGAAGTTTCTGATTGACCTTATCAGATGGGAAACTATGATTTGGTGTTTTACATCAGTAAACCTTTGTGAGTAAAAACCCAGCAAGACTAATTTATCAAAACACTAGTTATACAAGGACCAGAAAAGACTTATTTTCAGCTTTGCACAGAGTCTCCCATCCACTGCTAGTTCTGTGTTAATCAGAGCTTGGTAGACTAATAACTAATTGCTATAAAGAAGTTACAATGAAAGCTGAAAGTATGTAGGATTACTGTTAAGCCTTACTTGCCACAATTCTTTCCTGTCCCTGTTCCCAAACCAATCCCCCTCCCCGTGTCAGAGGTGCTTAAAGGGATAGTTCACCGCAATTTTTTTATTCACTCATGATCTGCTCACCACTATGCCGATGGAGGGTTGGGTGAAGTGTCCACAAAACACCTTAAGAAGTTCAGGACATTTAGGCTTAAAACATGGTGTTAATCACGCTGTTTCAAGTCAAATATAAATTCCGTGTCTTGTGGACACTTGGATGACACCATACGGGCAGAATGGAGTCATTTTATGTTTTTTATGTTTTTTTACGTGGAAGAAGAAGTCGTCTGGGCTATAACACTGTTTACCCTGAACCTCCTTAAGTGTTTTGTGGACAAACAGCTAATGAAACAATCAAAAAATACTCAAACAGAGAATTGACAAAGATGTAGAGATAATTAAATTAATTTCAAAGCGTGTCCATCCCTACTTCTGATACTCTTATGAGCAAACAGTGCACACAATATTAAAGTAGCAACTTTAAATTTTTAGCCAAAGCTCGAACATTTCACCGTTTAAAGTAACCTAAGTAACTTGTCTGTAGTTTTTTTTTGTACCGCATTTGCATTTTACTGATGACTTGTTTTAAATATTATTTTAACTTGGGACTTCAGCATTGATATTTGATACCAATGCCATCACTGTGCATAGCGTTGCTCCTTATTACCTCCCCCAAGGTGGTGATGTTTTCGTCTGTGTTTGCTTGGTTGTTAATTACCAGGGTTACACTAAAACTACACTACTTCCATGAAACTTGATGGAAGGATTCGGTATAAGTCGAGGAAGAACCAATAGAGTTTTGGCTACAGATCCAGATCAGGGGCGCGTTCCAGGATTTTTTTTGCGAGATAGTGTTAAATGAAATTCTCACAGTTTACCAGGCATCTTTTGGGGCGGATATCTTTACGTGTGTGCAATTTGGCGATTTTTTATTAAATTTAAGCAGTCCATTGAGCCTTGGGGGAGGTATGTGCTCTTCTTTTGACAGCATGTTACAGGCCTAACTCAAACTAGGGGTCATATACTAGATCTGGTAATTAGTTTGGGAGTTTTGGTGGAGTGTGAAAAAAAAGGTGTTGATCAAAAAACGTTGAAACGTTTACATGACTGTAAGGCTGGATTTTTTCAGAAAGAACAAATGCTCTTCTTTGAGTGTTACAACAGATGGGACACAAAAACCAAGCCGATCAACCCCTAACCCACTATCACTGTCATGTGATGATGAAATAAGGGGACATGACTGAGAAGAACTGAAGATTAACTCCTGTAGAGGTCCTCACCCTTGGATAATCTATAACAAGCAGCACTGGAGGTGACTCATGAAATAACAAGTAAACAATACACGTTTATTTTTCCTTTAGATTATCACCCACTCAACACTTCTTGTGGAACAGATAACTTGTCTCGAGTTTAATGTCAGTGCCAGTAATGTCTATGTACTTAATGACAATAACTATAATACAGATTATATACAGTACTACTGAGGTGTAGTTCAGTGTCACTGTGACTGTGTGTACTACTGAGGTGGCGTTCAGTGTCACTGTGACTCTGTGTGGATGATGTTAGGACCATGTAAAACAACTATTAATCATTACACAGCTTTGCAAACAAGTTAACAAGTAACACACTGGTCCCTCGAAGCTAACAACAACTTATGTCGGTGAACCAGAGTAATATAAACTGACAATGGACACTCCGACTTCCTGTTCTGTCGAGGACAAAGCCGACACGTAGCCTCATGTGTAAGAGACAACAACACGGCCACAGCGACGCGGTTAGCCGCTAACTTCCAGTGGGAGCTAGCTAAGGTAGCTAACCTCTGCGAGCCCCTAGCTTCAGTAACGTTAGCCTGTTATTGCAACATCAAGTGGGGGAACTTACGAGGTTGAGCGAACTGTCCACGACCTCCATGGAGTCGATTGTTCGAAGGGTCCCGCTGCATGAAAGGTGTCTCTGTCCCGCGCCGACTGTCATTCACACCGCGGGTCAGAATCTTCCAAATCCAGTCAGAAGTAAATTACAGTGAGAGGAGCTCAGGCACAGCCAGGCTGCGTCAACACGTCCTGACGTCACGGTGGTCACTCGACGCCGCGCCAAGCTTCCGGGAAGTTAAAAGGTTTGTTAAAATTAAAAGCCTTAAAATCTGTCAGTTCAAAAATGAACTTACATGAACATGCTTTTGACACATCTTTTTATCTACAAGTAATGTCCAAATCCACAACCTGAGCAGTAGAGCATCAACCAGGAACTATGTGTCTTGGTTTTTTTTTTGTTTTTTTTTTTTTAATCTAGCGCAGATCTATCTATATAAAAAAAAGTAATATACAAGTAATAATATACAATAAGGAGGCAGAAAACCCAATTAGCTTATTATAATGCCTGACCCTAAATAGTGTTAAAATTAAAAAAATATATAATCTTTAATTAGAAAATACCAAATTGACATTAAGGATAATATTATGGCTTCCCGAGTCAGCAAATTGACATTGACATTTGAGCCCAATAAAAACAAACAAAACAGTCAAAGCAATACAAAAGCAAATTGTGTGTATGTGGTGTGTAGATGTGTTGGGGTGTGTGTGTGAGGGGGGTGGGCGGGGTGCATTTAAACATGCATTGCATATTTCCATAGAAAACAATACATAAAGGAGGACAGTTAAATAGTCTTTAACTTGTATTTTGTGTATTTATTATTTTGGCTTTTATTGTGATGTTGAACGGAAGTTATTCTGTCTCACGTCCCAACCTGTTTTGTTTTCTCATGGGGAAGTGAATTCACCTCTTCTTGTGGTTGGTGGGCTTCAAATCTCCTCATACAGATAAATACACGGACTTGAACGGGTTGTGTGTTCGGAGCAGAACGTGTATTTAACGCCAGAGGACTCCGGTCAGTGTCCTCCTCTCCAGCGGTGTCCGTCTGACAGGTTCAGCTAAAAAGCGGGACATTGAACGTAGCACAGATGTTGATGAAGAAGAGAGGCCACGCGTGTCTGATCGCCTCCGGTATGGGCACGCTGGTCCTGTTGATGATGGTGCTGTACGGGACCATCGGCTCCCAATCAGGCAGCAGCTCCAGCCTCAGACGGGACTACCAGCTGCTGGGCAGACCTCTGTACAAGCTGGACCTGGGCTGGCCCCGGAACCCGGAGCTCTTCACCGGGGCCGTGTTTGCTGTGGCAGTCGACCAGTACGCTGGTGTAGTGTATGTGGCACAGAGAGGTAAATACACTCACCACACAACAGCAAATCCACTCAGAGCACTTTGTGTGATCAATATGTTTGTACACAGGTAAAAGCATTATTTCACATTTGTGGATGTGAACCCTGATGTGAAAATACATTCGGGGACTTTCATGGGAATCCTCGGCTGAAAACTTGAAATATGAATATATACCTGTACTTAAAGGAATAGTTCACCCAAAAATGGAAATTCACTCATTATCTACTCACCACTATAGTGATAGAGGCCCGGGTAAAGTGTTGTGAGTCCACAAAACACTTATAGAGTTTCAGGGGAAAACAGTGTTGCAGACAAAACCCATACAATTGAAGTAAATGGTGGCAGCTTCTTAAAACTTTAAAAAAAAACTGAAAACAACATTAAATGCCTCCACTCTGTGGTGTCATCCAAGTGTGTGTAAGTGACGACATTGCAATTCGACTCGAAACGGCGTCATTCACACCATGTCTTTTGCCTAAATGTCCTCTCAGTGGACTGAAATAAAGTGAACCTGAATTAGAGGCAGTTATGTACCCACTATATTCTATTATATAGTTGTTTAAAACCCCCAACATGCAGAATATTATTGTTGTGCTGTTTTTGTTTCCCTCTGCTGTTCTTTTCTCAAGGGAAAATCAAGTGGATAATAAATGTTCACTGAGTTTTTGCCTTTGTTGTATTGCAGGTGATGGTGTGCCCAAGGTGCTGGTGTTCACTACAGATGGAGATTTCCTCATGTCCTGGAACAACACCACACTGGAGATGCCTCATGGGATATTTTTAGCAGATGCAGCCTCATTAAACCCCACTCTTTGGATCACAGATGTGGGGAATGGCCCGCACGGACACTGCATCAAACAGTACTCACCATCAGGGAAGCTCCTTCAGGTAACAGCTTTATCGTTTTTTAGCAGTTTGTTCAGGTTCCCCCTGCTTGATTTACATTTGAGTATTTAAAACATTTTGTAAAATTCGCCAGTCTGTTGCTTGTTTTTGATTATTTTCTTGTTTGTGGCAGGTGCTTGGCACACCAGGGAACCCAGGTTCTTCGTTGAACCCTCTGCAGTTCGACCAGCCAGCCGAGATCTTCGTCCATAGCTCCGGGGAGATGTACATTGTGGACGGTGATGGTGGAATGAACAACCGCCTCATCAAGCTTTCTAAAGATCGGGAGGTGTTGTGGATGCACGGAGAGATAGGACAAGGCCTGGCTCAGTTCTACATCCCCCACAGCGTGACTGTGGATAACAACTTGAGGGTGTGGGTGGCCGACAGGGGCAACAAGAGGATCCAGGTCTTTAACTCCATCACAGGAGACTGGCTTGGGACGTGGGGGAGCTGCTTCACGGAGGACGCACCCTACTCTGTGCGTCTGACCCCCGACAAGAAGTACTTTGTTGTTGTCCAGCTCAACACCAATCAGATTTCCCTGCTGGATGCACCACCAGTGGGTTTAATTGGCCAGTGCAAAGTGGTCAGTGTAATCCAGCTGGCTGATGATGTGAAGCCCCACCTGGTCGACCTGGACCTAAAGACTGGAGCTCTGTATGTGGCTGAGATCGGAGCTCAGCAGGCTCAGAAATTCACCCCCTTCAGTCTGGGTGTGAATTTTCTGTAGAGCTGCACTGGGCTTTAAGTGAAGAATTAACGAAATAATTAACTTTAAAATGGACAAAACATTTTAACACAAATTCTAATGTAATTTGCAGTCATGTGAATCCAGTTAACTGCATGTCTTTGGACTGGGAGGAAGCAGAGTAGCTGGCACAACCCACACAGATACAGAATGAACATGCAAAGTCCACACAAATTTGAAATGGTTCAGCTCACGTCACACTCATATCATCACATTAAATATAGTGAAGTCAAAGAAAGAGGCTCTTGTTTATGGGCTTGTGGTGCCTGGGAATCCTATTCAAAAATCCACCCACAATGCAAAACTATCAGAATAATATTAGATGTATTAAAAGTAACCGTAATTGGGACAGGTCCCCTGACTAAGCATTTGCTGGCATAAATAGTCCATAATATTCAGTATTTACTACTCCAATGTAATTCGATGGGTGTTATTGACACCAGTGACAACAAAGTATTTATTTGACAGTAAAATAATGTATTGTTTAATTCAGATTCCATCCTTTAGTTTTAGGAAAATGCTTATGTAAAGTTTGAAACAACGACTTCTACTAAAATAAATGAATATGCAGGTAAATAAAAGCAGGTTTCTCCACAACAAATAAGGGCATCATGATATTTGTTGTTCATATAAACCAATAGTTATCAATAATTGCTAAATGAACATATGGTTGATGGGTATACTGTTTTGTGAAGTTATGTGCCATTATTATTACTTTCCTTGACATTGCAATGCTTGCAAGGCTCTGACCTTCTCTTAAAGGGATAGTTCACCCAAAAAGGAATTTTCTCTCAAAACGGTGTCTGTTACACCATGTTTTTAGCCTAAATGTCGGATGTCTAATTTGACTGCCGGGGCTTACAGACACTTGGACGACACCGAACGAGCAGTATGGAGGCATGTTGTGTTTTTTTCTCTTGTTTTGGACTTTCAAGGAGGAGTCACCAGTTACTGCAATTATATTGGATTTGGCTGCAACGCTGTTAACACCTGAAACTCTTCAACCACCCCTCCATCGCATTGTGGGGTAGATAATGAGTGAATTATCATTTTTGGGTAAACTATCCCTTTAAGCAGAGGCTTTTCTCCACTGCAGACACTTTAAAACCCTTTTGTGCTTTTTGCCACTTCAGCCTTTAAAGGACGATGTGGAGTCCTGTCAACAAACAAACGTTTTGAACCAGGTAGGTATTGAACTCCTGCATTGTTTATAGCCATGTTTCCTAGTTTGCAGTTGTCTTCCTCCAGGGATATTCCTTGTCATGTTACCGCCACGTGTTGATCAGGAATATCGTGATGCAATTGGGATGACTGTGCATTGTGCCACATAGTGTGTGTGGCCCAGAGACAAAACAGGGACCCACAATGCTACTAAAGGTGTAAAACTCAACAGGGAACCTGTTTAAAGACGTTTGTATAATTGTATGGGTGCACATGTATAAAAGGCTAGAACTGAACTGTTTTGCACACAGTCTAATGAGTTGTCTGTATATATCATTGAACCCAACAGCACTTCATAATAGAGAATTGATTCATTCCTCCTGATGAATTATTATGTTGTATTGCTTTCTCTCAGTAATCTTGATGTATATGTATATTACTGTCTTGCTGTATATATCTGTGATCTGAGATAATCATTACTGTGACAAGTGTATTGTAATAACTGTTCTCATGAGAGTAATTTAACTGAGACATTAAGTGAAATAGAAAGTGATACAGGATTTGAAGCCACTTACTGCTGTTAGTTGGACAGTCCTCCAGCAGAGCAACATCACAGATGACCAAAGGAAACTCTTTTCTGGTATTCTAGTAATCTGGACAAAGTAAATTTCCAAAGAGTAAATGTTTCCTGTAAGATATGTAAGTGTTTCATATGGTAAAAGGACACTCCACCAATCTCCACATCAATTCATTTGAAACGGGCTTTGTCAAATCAAGGAAAATGCTGAGAAAAACTAATCTTACTTCTCTACCTTAAACCACAAACACACCTTTAATGAGTTATGTGTTAAAACATTTTGAGGCATTTTCCTAGCAAAATTTTTTTGATTTCAACCATTTGTGAGACCATTCTTTGTTTTTTTCTCAACTCTGTAATATGTTACATTTGAAGACGATCTGGGAATTGATTTGTTTCTGCCTAACTGTATTTGAAGGAGTTTTTGATTTTGAAGTGATCCAGATGTTCCTATGTAATGTTATTGATGCTTTTACCAACACTTAATTAAATTCCCAAAATTTAGAGTGAAAGAAATTCTTAATTTACATGTTTATAATCAGACCAGACTGTTTTCTGATGATGAATTAATTATTGCATTATCTTAAAATAGGAAAGATGTCTTTGTAGTGTCATATTTAAACTGTTTTCTTTTCTTAATACAATTTCAATATAAGCATCATCTGATCTGTTCCAAAGATGCACTTTTCTGTTCTGATTTACTTTGGAAAACGACTGTTTTATAATGAGGTGGTGTTTGGTTGGACTGGTGTTTGGATTAAATCCTAAATCACATCTTGGTCTGCGTGTGCACTAAAATGTATATGCATGTATTTCTTTGCATACAGATCTTTGAATTCTTTCCTTTTATTTATTAATTGTTGGAAAGCATTTTAAAACTTTCCTCCAATAAAAATATCGTTGTTTGTGTGAAACTGAAAAAGAATCTTGTTTGTATAGTGTGTACTTGGCCGACATCACCGGACCCCACTGGAGGCAGCCAGTTGCTCAATCCCTCAGATGTCAGGTCCAAACCCTGGGATGAGGACAAGAAAGGAGGATGAGTCATGTAACTATGAGGAGGAGGACCCAGCACTGCTCTCCCAAGTGGACCCAGCAACTTTGTTAGCATCTCTGCCCTCCCCCTGCACTGGTGAAACCCCCTCAGGATAGTTTCACTGCAGGTTTTGCCACCCATCATCATACCAGAGAAGGACAAACAATGTTCCACCCTCAACTGAGCCTATTTTTGCTTTTGCCAATCGAGAGTGGGACACTATCAGCTAAGCCAGTGGCAGTGGTGTATGAGGAGGCTGCATTAGAGCCGACACAGTCAGAGCTGTGAAGAGTCTAAAAGGGAAAAATTACACTTGCCGTGCTCCTACCATATCACACTAGTGATGCATACGTGGTGCGCTGGCTAGCAACAAGTCTTTCCTGATGGGCTGTGTGGACAAGCTCCCCCACCATCACACCAACTGCTGGTGGATCAATTACTGGAGGTTCTTGCTGTTGGTCATGCTGCTGGTCATGACACATCTGCTTTCATCCCCTCCTCAAGTTTATTAGTAGCAGGCCTATGGTTGATATTGTTGCTGTTGGGAATGCGTCCGAGCAGAGAACCCCCTGCGGTGTTGAGTCTGTGTGAAAGGCAAACTGTGGAGAAAGTCCAGACCCAATTTTCGAGAGTTCCTGAAAACGTCTCTATAAGAACAACTTTCCTATAAATAATGTCCTGTCATCTGCCATCACAAGCTGCTACAACTGACATTGGTCCACAAAATGTTTCATCACTTTGCCCCATTATTGCGTAACTGGCAAGTGATGGTATCTATGACCACTGTGTGGTAACCTTACAGGCAGGAAAGCCTGAGGTCCTCCTGCCTGCTGATGATAGCTGCAGAAATCTGACACGGGTGGATCACTTACTGGCTCATTGAGAGCAGGTCATATGCGAGACACGAATGGAGCTTCACGACATAGCTGCACTGGCAGCGATTCGGCCGCCATGTTGCCGAAACCTTTTGTGAACAAGAAGAATGTTCAGTGTTCCTTTAAATTCTCCTCATCTGAGAGCTGACACCCAAAGTGTGGCCAATGTGCCACTGCCCCACAGGACAAAAGGGTTTTGATAATTGTGGTCGCACCACAGACTGTCTTGGTGCCAGGTGGTTCCTGGGTCTATAGTTCAGATGTCATTGTTGGAGCAACGTAATCGCCATTTCTTTACTCAAGCCACATATTGGTAAAGTTATTGCATGATCGTGGTGGCAGCTGATCATGGACTATGATTACAACAAGATTGCTTGGATAACAATATGCCTTCTCACATATACTACCAATCACTGACTCTTCCACTGCAATTGTCAATGCTGCTCCCTTCATCTCTATCAGAAAAACTGTTTCTTCTAATCAATGATGTAAATACTGATATTATGTTGATGTGTTCAGATTTAGATTCCTTTATTGTCCCACATATGCCAATCATGCTACATGCAATGGGGAAATTCCCCCTCTGCTTTGAACCCATCGGTAGGTGAACACAGCACACAACACACACAAGGGCAGTGGCCGTGGGCAGCTATTGGAAAGCGCCCGGGGAGCAGATGTTAAATGGGAAAAAGGCGCTTACGCAGTAGGATAGGGAGAGGAATGTCCATTGGTCGTTCCTTTTGGACTTGAACAGATCCATGTATTTTCTTTTGTTGTAAACACTTTTCTTTTTGATAGTTTTTCCTTACTCTTGTTGAGGGTTAAGTACAGAAGATTTCGCACCTTGTTACACCCTATTAGACAAATTGTGATTTGTGAATATGGACTAAACAAATAAAATTTGATTGATTGGTTGATCAATTGAGTTGCTGTACTGTTGGAATAGCTGTACTTGTGAAATGTGTAAATGTGAAGGCTATTTTCGATAACCCTAACCCTTTTTTATTGTTATTTTTATACTCATTTTGAAGTTCTATATGTTCTATATTTTCTTGTTGTGTAGTTTACCTCAGTTTAAATTATTTGGAAGAATATGATCAGATATATCTGCTGAGTGATTTAAAGAAAATTACGGTAATATTTGTATCTCAGACTGATAAACCACGAACGTTAACAATAACTTTTGTAACTTCACTCTGCACCATAGACTGTTTATAAAAGGCTCTGAACGCAACGTCCAGCACACAAACAATAAAAAAGTAGGAGAGGAGGACTCACTATTGACAAGGAGTAATTCTGAAGTAGCTCTGGACCATTAACACAGGCCAAGGTTTACAATGAGCACTGCACCAGCCCTTTAAATTACTTACTACCCCTTGTATTAGGGCCCGAGCACTGAGAGAGCAAGGACCCTATTGTTTTTGCTCGGATTATTTGATTGTTGACAAAAGTCCTTGTATTCATGTCCACACAGTTATCAGTTTGAATCCCTCAAACATGCTGATATGTACACTATTAGTAGTGAGCAGAGAGTCCCTTTGATCTTGTTACAATGTAGTAATTTGTATCTTCTTCAAAAGCTTTCTAGAAAGCTCAAATCAGATATATTGCACACAATTTAGATATTTGCTCATTTCCTTGCCTGTGCACCTTAGAGAGACACGTGCAGAGCGAATGTGGATATTTAAACTTTTCTTTTTCCTTATTTCTACTATTATCTGCAAAGATGAAGGACCAAAACCCAGAGATGGCCGGGTTAGAGAGGAGATGGAGGCCATGAGCTACAATACTTTGGACTTGGACTTGTTAATGGAAGTTGTGGAGTCAGACGTTACTGACTCTTCTGTTCCTCCAAATGTTACCCCTGTTGAGGAAGATTTCACTGTCACGTGGCCAGTGTAGAGCATTTCCAACATTTTATGTCATAAATACACTGTTGGTGGTTTCACTGCAGAACCTCCACCTGCTCATGTGGATCTGTGTCTACTTATGCTTGTGTTTGTTGTTATGTGTCCTCACTTTTTCAATAAATACAAAAATTTAAAGATTTCATCCAGTCTCATTCTGATCCAAGTCTAACTTTCCAACAAAATAACTTTCAGTCGTGTGGAACAGGAGATTATGACCGAAAGGTACCATGTGTCTGTCTACACATTCTGATGTTCATCCTTTTTTGTGTCGGAGATTCAATGTTTTTGTGTTAGAGGTGCCAGGGTTGATATGTCATTTTTACACTTGCTGGCTTCTCTGGGGCCGGCATGCAGCGATCAATGTCAAGAATGATATATAGTAAACGATAGACATACCATTTTCACATCAACAACTCAGTTTGTCAGAAACAACATGCGGAAGATGTAACAGTATGTATAACATATGAGAACGCTTATAGACGTTTTCATATCAACAGCTTGAGTGAAATTGTAAAAATACTGATGGATGTGTACCACTAGATGGAGCACAGCTCCCACCAGTTTTTAGTTCCTGCTCATATCCTTCTCCATTAAGCAAGCCTCTTGATTATTCAGTTTTCATAATCAAATGTTGATCAGAGCCAGAGAAGAACAGAGTAGCAGTTAAAATAACAATGACTGCTTTTATATGTGAATCTCATCTGTAGCAAAAGATAGAACATACTTTCATTTAAGTCTATATGAAGATGTATTAATGACAATATGCAGTTTTCCAAGTAGTTTTTGAGTTAAGACAAGATTTCAGTGTCATTTATATTTATAATATTTGAATATAATGAAATATTCATTAATACTGACACTACCACTCAAATGTTTAGAACAGTTTAAAAAACATGGTAAGGTCTTCACCTTATTATATTATGTGCCTCGAGTAAATGTATGTTGTAACTTTTGCTACACAAATACAATATATTTTATTTGAATTTAATAACCTAAACTCTCAATATTTCTGAGATGAAATAATACTACAAACAACAATTAACAATCAATTTTATTAAAAATTAATCTTTTAATATGCATGTTTCAAACATTGTACAGAAAGTTGATTCATCACTGTTGCAGAAGTGTTCCTTACATTTTTATTTGACTTTCATTTGAATCAAAGGTGTCAGCAAGTCTACAGGTTGACTGTTCCACAGATGAAGTAAATCCACAAGGGTTAATTTACTGCTATATGTATGAGTTACTGGTTTGTAGTTCATTAAATTATGATTAGCTCTGCACAAATACAATTAGATTCACTTTTTTGTTGTGTGCCCAACTACAGAGCACTTGATTTATGAATTTGCTTTTTCTCTCATACATCAAATGCTGTGTGTATAAATGGTAAATGGTCTATATTTATATAACACTTTTACACTAGTGTTTTTAAAATGCACCCATTCACACACACACACACATTCATACATAAGTGCATCTGTGTTGCAGTTTATTTTTCTCTCACTCACACACTCCCAGCACAGCCGTCAGCGGCAATATGGGGTTCAGTAACTTGCCCAACGACACTGGAATCAAACTGCCAACATGCCGGTTAGTGGACAACTCGCTATACCTGCTGAACCACAGCCGCTTGGTGTTTTGTTTGTGTTTGGATTTTCAAAGAATCCTCACAGCAGTTTCCCCAGAATTGTTCAGTCAGTCACATTTTACCACAGCTACTCTCACATGGGCTCTTTTTTACTGGAACATTTGTATAATATCTTAAGAAAATAATGAATATCCGAGCGTGCTGTGAATATTTAGAGGTGAACTCCTATAGTCCACAGAGATTTTCGATAGAGATTGTTCGTCTCCACCCATTGGCCCTCAGCTCTCTCAGCTCTGTAGCCATCGATGCAAACAAGACACACATGTGAACTGAGTCATGGCTCATTGAATAAAAGATAAAACTGGTTAGAGAAAAAGCGCAATGAGAGAGAGTAGCTGCCAGAGAGGCAGAGGGCTGTGAGTGAGATGGAACTGGGTCAGATGAAGAGGGAGATGAAGGGGGGTTGGTTTGGTGAGGGCCCGGGTGAATGTAGTACAACACAAAGCTCGATAACACAGTAGTGTCATTGTCGCAGGGCTACAGTAGCCTCTCAGCACAGGAACAAGAGCAGTGAAGAGAGCGTGGAGAGAGGTGGCAGCTCGGCAGGAAGAGCTCTGGACCGGACATAGAGAAGCTCATGGGATTATGACCTGAGTGTACTTCTGTCTTTGTTTAACACCTTTTACAATTTCCTCACATAAATAGTCTAGAGCAGCCAGGAAACCAAAAATCAATACTAATGTCAAAAGCACAAAAAATGTCTTCAGTGATAATCACTAAAATTGTTCACTGTTATTTTATCCCACCTCATGTTTATGTCTGTTCCACTTAAGGTAAACAAAATCATTGAAAATACGAATAATTCATTGTTTTAATATAAATGACTGAAACCTACACATCAGTTCTTTCTCCCTATGATGAATAAAACCTGCTCAGTGTATTCAATGAATAAACAGTGGAACTGTCCACTCAGGCTGTCCAGCTCTAAAGTCCAGAAGCAAGTGGGTCTCAGAAACATTTAATAATAAAATGATTCATTAAGTCAAACAAATGTTTTTAATATTTATTATTTTAAATGTCTTTGTGCTGCTGTGGCCCCTCTGTCTGATGTACTATGGTTCCCATTCTACCTTCATATGTTGTTGTGTGCGCCTGTGTGTACTTATATGGTAAATAAAACAAATCATAATTTTATATAAATTAATTTACTGTGTAATGTTGGAGTAATAATTACTAATGTTTAGGTCATACACAACAATACAGATCTATAGGTCTATAATATATGCTCTGTCGTTGTTCAGTGAAGTCTGACCATAAGGGGGAGCCACTTGACAAACTCTAACTTTAAGAACACTCTTTGAGCACTTTTTGAGCCTATTCATGATTACAGAATCAGCCAATCCTGTGGCAGCAATGCAGGGTGTGAATTACTACAGATTCAGGAGCTTCAGAGCTTTAAATGTTCACATTAAACTTCAGAATGTTAAAAACATCAGTGATGTCAAAGTCACTGAGATCAACCCAGAGACTTTGTTAAGTCTCTGGCCACCTGATAGTAACCAGCTATCTCTCAGTGCTCAGGATAACCCACTCCCCTTCGTCTGCCAGCCACACACCTCAGATTCCTCATTAACAATCACTTTCAGTCAGTAGGTTTGTCTCTCTCTCTCTCTCTCTCTCTCTCTCTCTCTCTCTCTCTCTCTCTCTCTCTCTCTCTCTCTCTCTCTCTCTCTCTCTCTTTGATCAACTGGGCTCACTGGATTTCTGTTTCTGAGCTTGCACTCAAAGTCAATCCATGTCCAACATGTCTGCAAATCTGTTTACCTGCCTGTTTTTTTCTCACAACTTGCAAATACATATTACTACATTTTCATCCTTGAATGTAACACTCCATCTTTTTATGTTTATAAAACTATGTCATTCACCTGTTCCACACCAGCTGTCCAGGATGTCCAGACTCATTTTAATCCCAATAAAAGAGATTATCTCCATGTTTCTGCAAAATATAAACCAAGAAACTGGGAATAAACATCAAGTGTAAATCGACTACAACAGGAAGGAACTGCGTTCAGCTGTCGTTGAGAAGCCATTGACTGAGAGTTTCTGGCAAACATGAAAACATCTTTTTGGATTTTGGTTCGGTCTGCAGGGACCACAGTGGGACTGGGAGTGTGCTGTCAGAGCTGGAGCCTCTGTGTGACTGAAGACACCTTAGTTAACCTACAATCCAATACCTGCCTTTGTGTGGAGACCTCTCTAAAAGATGAAGATGTGATTGTTAAAATGTGAGAGTGAAACCCAAAGCTTCAGGAACAGTAGGTTCATACCTCACAGGCAGATATGACAGCACACAAAAGATTCATATTCAACCAACATATATCTCAGAGCTACACTGAAGACAGACGCTTGTCATCTTCATGTTCTTTAAGCACCGTGCATGTGAAGTTAATATCATGTTCATTCTGATGTTTAGTTTTTTCACAGTAAAAATGATTAATACCACCAAAATGGTAAGTGAGGAAAGTTTATTAAATACACCACCTTTATCAGATCAAAGTAACGAAGTGCTTCACAGCAATAAGATAACCACCAGAAAGTTGAAATACATAATGAATATAGGCAATAAAAAACAGAGAATCAAGTGCAATAGAACAGGCTTCAGTAAATGTAAATCAGGAAGAGTTCTCCATAGTGTCAGGGCCACAACTTTGAGGAACCTTTTGTTTTTATACGGGAATGTGGGACGACCATTAAGCGTTGGTCAGAGGATGTAAGTGATCTCATATCCAGATGGAGCAGATCGGTGATGTAAGCAGGGGCCTGACTATGCAGTGATGTCTATGTAAGGATGATAAGATGAGTGTGATATAGAAGGACCTGGGGGACATGGACAACAGTCTAGCAGCAGTTTTCTGGACCACTTGAAGACATAATAGCCTTCAGGTTGAGTTGCATTTAATGTTGTTTGAAATATAAAATAGGTTCCCCCTTAAAAATCCATAAAGGAAGTGAATGAAGTGCTTCAGCTCCCAGGACAGAAAATGATTATGGGGTAAAATATTGATCCCTGGTCCAGGACCTGTGGAACAGAAAACCAGCATGAGATCCTTCTTTTGTTTTAAGGCCTCCCTGTCGCTGCCTTCAGAATCGGAAAAAGAGCTTCACCTCCTACACACGTCTTCCTCCTGCAGGTACTGTGCAGCTGTTAAGGATGTGTGCGTCCATACTGTCAATCCCGTTGACTTCCATATAATACAGAGGAATTTGAGTGTAGGAGTGGACCTATTCGACACACACGGATGATCACACCGACACAAACTTTCTGCATCCCCATCCACCTCACACTTTCTCTATATGAACACATTTCTCCCTTTCTTCACGCTCTCACTCTCACGCAGCTTTTGTTCCCCTGCAGTCCTCTTGTTGTCCTCTTCCTCTATGCTTTCTGCCTCGCTGGCTGTTTTGCTGACAGACTGCAGCTGGGTGTCATGGCTGGGATAGAGGCGGGATCCTGAGTGTGTAGGTTGGCCTTTAGAGTCCCTCTGCATGGGGAAAGCCCACACAACCCTCCCACACACCTTACCCATACACCCAGTAGGGATTCCTGTCCCCACAAAGGGCACTTCCTTGTTAGCTGCAGTCATTTGTTAAATGCCAGATTTTGTTTTTATTTCTTGTTAAGGAGGAAGCGTGCTGCTGTTACTCTTTGACTGCAGCTACAGCATCAATTGACATTATAGATGGGTTTTACTATTATCAAAGCATCAGTTCTAGATGCTCCAAGCCCATATGTTTCTGTCATGGCCACCGAAGACACTCAAGTCTGGTCGTCTGTATGTTTCTACAGATAAAAGCATTGTTTTAGGCTGACATTTTTGTAACTTTCACAAGGATTCAATATTTTTTCTTCAGGGTGGCTGCTTGGAATACGTACGTCATGTTAGAAAATAGATTCTCAACTCTTGAATTTACAAATCCTTATCCTATTTATCTGCAGCTATTTCTGTTGGTGGTTTGATGCATTTTTATAAGCTGTTTATTTGCACATAAAACAACAACACTAAACAGCTCATAGTCCACAATAATAATAAAAAATAGTAGAAGTTAGTGGGAGGTTGGGAGACTTAGACCTGGCTGGAGCTGGAGTTGAAACTCATTGAAACGTTGGTTTTGAAAGGTGCTTTATAAATATAATGTACTTACTTACTTACTATTAAAGATGTAACTCTTTCAGCAGATCACAAATGCAGGACATATCATTTAATTTGCAGTCTTTAGCAAACATTATTCATACAGCAGGACAGTATCTGCCCTAATGAATATTTTTGTATAACATCCGAACTCTGTGGCGGTACTAGTGATAAAGATGTGTCCATTGTTGGTTTGGCCATTGGTTAGAATATCACCAAATTTGTGCTTTATAATCTGTTTGCTTTGACCACTGTACTTAAGACATGAAGAATTGGATTCCAAATGGTCAGACCAAATTGTATGAATGTGAAATCAGAATTAACACTCGTTGAGTATTACATCACAGTAGACCATTATTATTAATGTGTTTTTACCTCAGGGTTGTTTCATTTTGTCTAATCTTGTTTTTGTAATTCTGTTCAGTTATTTCATATACTGCTTTTTTCTGAAGTGATTTACATGATGGTTGTTTTTATCCTTTTTATTCTTAAACTGATGTTTTTGTATGGTTTTTTTTGTACTGTTTTATCATAAATGTTTTTTATGCATATATATATAAAGTTATTATTATTATTGTTATTATTATTATGAAAGACTACAGAGCTATTTGATAAAATCCCTTTGACCACAAAACAAATCCACTTGCTTTCCCATGACTTTATAATCAGAGGTGCCTCCTTCTCCACACCTCCTCTGTGCTCCTCTCTTCCAGCCGCTGACTGGTTTCCTGCTGCATCAGAAAACTACAGACATTATTGCTGCTGTGTCGTCATTCCTGTCTTGTCCTGTCAAAGAGACAAAGACACCCTGGGATGGGTGATACGATGTCTGTGTGACAACACACTGACAGCCTCTTTCTGTTTAGAGCTCCAGTGGAAAAACAGTGGCACAGGATTTTAGTCAGTTTAGCAAATCCCTAAACATGAATGGTGATGTAATTTGAGATGAACTGGGACAAGGTAAACGTTGGAAACATTTCTGTTACCGAATTGGCTAAACATCAAGAGATGCTGAAATATTTCTGTAGCTTAGCACGTGCACTTTCAAGTTTTTTAAATATTTTTTAAAGCAACTCAAAAAACAACAAAGTGACTTTCACAAACACAGATAGATGAGATGGATCTACTGTGTGAGAGCTGGTGAACGGCAGCACTGGAGGGCTCATGAGAGAAGGAGCCGCAGGGGTCTATCACAGTACACTGGTAGTTGTAAAGAAACACACACAGTTATAAAGAGAGTGTAAGTGTCTGTATAGAAGGAAGTGTTAGGTCTGTTGTTTGAAATAAAAGCCTACGTTTGATTAAAATGTACCGTTATGCAAAAAAGGATTCCCATCTACCATCGTTCCACTGGACCTGAAATTAAGAAAGTATGTGAATACATAAATTAACTGTAGACTTAAGGTTTGATCTATTAAGTTTTAACATGATTTTTAAGATATACATTTTTGTGTATGTACAAATAATAAATTGTTTATTACCACCTCCGTCGAAAACAAAGCTTAGAGATGTACCAGGGGCAGGAATCTAAGACCATTGGCATTGTAGGAATTCTAGCGGGAATAAACATAACAACAACAACACTGCTGAAACTTTTTGGGACCACTGGACCTGATCAATAAAATAATTACATTCACGTGAATCCATCTTCTAATAAGTATGACAATCTAATCTGTTTAGTCAGTGGGGAGGTAAGTTGCTGTGGACCAATGTGTAAGTCAGCAGGATGGATTGACAGGCCTCCTCTCAGAAGGCAGCGGGAGCCGCAGGGGGCTACAGGGTGTGAGGGGCTGCAAGCTGGGAGGAGGCATGGTGTAGCAGTACTGACTGTCGACAGGGAGACAGATGACTCTGTCAGGGGGGTACAGTGCTGCTGAAAGTGCACTTGTGCTTCAGTTTTCCACTCTTGCTTTGGGCCTGTTAACACCTGGCATTAGAATGTGTCACCACATCTTTCAATGAGATTCACTTCTATGTTTCACTTCTATATTTCTGTTTTCCAAAAACTGGATGTATTGTTGTTTTAGTCAAGTGTTAGGCTACAATGTACTTCCTGTGCCCAGTCGGCTGGAAAGTGAAAGAAGAAATCGAAACAATGAAGACTAAATTGATTCCAGTTCCAGTCCGTTCCAGGTCAGCAGTAGCTCAGGAGGTAGAATGGAGGGTCGCAGGTTTGTTCCCAGTCTCCCCCATTCCACGTGCTGAGGTGTTCTTGGCTAAGATACTCAACCCAAAATTGACGGCTGTGCAGGCAGTGTATCAATCAATCAATCAAATTTGATTTGTATAGCACATATTCACAAATCACAATTTGTCTCATAGGGCTTTAACATTGTGAGACATCCTCTGTCCTTAACCCTCAACAAGAGTAAGGAAAAACTACAAAAAAAAACCTTTTAATAGTGTAAAAATACGTAGAAACCTCAGAGAGAGCCACATGTGAGGGATCCCTCTCCCAGGACGGACAGAAGTGCAATAGATTTCAAGTGTAGAGGAGAACGTCATCAAGATAAAGGTTTTAGCAGCAATGATGAGGGTAAACATTTTGAAGGATAACTTCAATACTATATGTCAAGCAGTCCTGCTGCAATCATAATCTATGGTCAGCAGCCAGCAAGAGTGTATGATACACATAGCTCATACAGATAGCTCATATTGTATGAGCTATGTATAAAAGAGAAAGTTCTGCACATAGTGTGAATAGAAAAAAACTGTCCTGTAAAGTCCTTTGAGTGGTCATCAAGATACAAATACAGAGCATTTATATTATTACATTATATTATATTATATATCTCTTTCAATGAGGCCCAGGGAATATTTATGTTCACACAGTTAAAATAATCTGTCCACATGTGTCTCATACTACCACTGAATGTTTCAATCCATTATTCATCACTGTTGTTTTTTCATTTTGACTTTCCACACGCTAACTTACTGCCCCCTCAACGCCCAACAGTTGGAGTGAAGGTGTGTACAGTACTGACTGTCAGTCAGCGTTATTGGGACATTAAATTAATACAATCAGAACTCCAATTCATGATCCTGCTGTGCAGTTATTATTCTTTAAAGGTAAATCTGAATTGTATAGATTTTAATTGAGCATGATTATAAACAAAAAAGAAATTCTCACACACACTGCTTCTCAATTTTCCAACCACCTCCTGCTGCAGCTGCAGACGCTATTCCTCCTGTGTTGCTCTTTGTATGATTATTGTAATGCAATATTTTCAACATTCTCCAAAATCAGAACACTGTGTGTTTTTTATACATGCTAAATATTGATATAGAATAGAATATAGTAATATTGTTGAAATTTTCAATTGATCAACGTTGACATTTTCTAATGTTGTTAGAGTGTACCAACAAAAAGATGATGAATGGAGATGAAGGGGAGTGATGGGGGTGTGATGGGGGTATGTGTCCTTCCCTGGCAGAAGCACTGTATCAGTTCCTGTCTGTGGTTGAACATTAACAGGCTTTCCATCACAGGCTGCCACAGTGAATGGGAGTGAATGTTGCTCGGGCCCTCTGCTGCATCCTGAGGCCCTGCTGAGACAGACAGGAGACTGCCAGTGTCTCATCATCACGCAGCTTCTCCTCTGTCTTTGTTTGTCTGGACGGGACAAGACAGGGATGACAACTCGTCAGCCATAACGGCCTCGTCTGTAGTTTTCTGCTGCAGTCTGTGGTCGGCAGAGAGGAAGTGCAGGGGAAGTACGGAGGTGGGAGAGAAGCTTTACACTGAACTTTCGTTTGTCACCAAACAGCCTGTTGCCCACTTGGTTGTCTACAGTGGCACTGGGATCAGCAGAATGTTTAGCCCCTTCTAATCACATTAGTGCAGCTGCTTTTTAAAGATAATGTTGTGTGTTTCATCACTCAATTCTCTTTTATTATGTATATTGTAAACCTACTACAACTGTCTGTCTACATATTACTATTACGGTGCATTTTTATTTTTAATCTAATTCATCTGTTTATTTATGTGTTAAGTTTTGCCTTATATTTTGGGCTATAGGAATGAATCTTACTTGACTTACCAATATAAAATTCTAAATGCAGAACAGTCTCTTTTTTGTCTTATTTTCATGCCATTACTCTTTTGTGTTAATTTTATCAAAATTACACGGGAAAAATTTAGATTGTTTAATCATATATCATGTTTGAAAAGGTTTGCAAATCAAAAGTAATTAAAACTACCAAATTCTGTAAAAAAAGTTATTCTTTTATGATACACACATATTTGGTCGATCCCTTTTGAAATTTAAAACCTTCTTCTGGTTACATATACAAAACTAACCAAAAATGTCTGGAGTAGAAATGAGCAACGTGGACAAAGTGCAAAAAGCTCCCGGTGATGAGGACGGTCTTGTCGTCAGTGTCTCGTCACAGACACACTGAGGTCATCAATCTCCGGACGTCTTTGTTCTTTGGGAGGGACAAGACAGCAGTGACAACACTTCAGCCATAATGACCCAGTCTGTGGTTTTTTACTCGGCTGAGGAAGGAAGGCACAGGGAAGAAAGGAATTACAGAGGTACAATACACGTGAAAAGTCATAAACACTACTGGAAACAAAGAGTGTGCTGGGTCGGTTAATTATGTTCAGATGGAAAACATCTGCCTGGTGGTGTAAATACTGAAGTCACAGTCCGACATGCTGGAAAGGTTGTTTGTTTATCTTGTTGATAAATGATTGTTACCTCTGTGAATCATGTTAGCCTAGATTAGCATAAAAACTGGACACAGGGGCAAACGGCTGAGCCAGTTTTATCGCAAAAGGTTGCTTCAAATAAGATGGGTGCTATAGTCATTATTGCAATTACGGTTGCATTTTTCCCATTTGTATGGGACAATGGATCAAGAGAAAAAATGAGTGACTCTAAAGCTGTTTAGATACGGCAGGAACTGTTGATTGTCAAGAGTTAGGTAGTTCTGTCACTGAACTCCCGTGAAACCTTGCTCCTTGTGTAATAAAGGTGATGTTAATCTGTGTGCAATTAGTATGTTTTTTGATGTTTACAAAGAGACAGACATCTGTTTCCATTTGTCTTCAGCTCTGTACAATAGGACGAGAGATTTATGTTGATGATTTCATAAAGAAACAGAATACTTAACATTTTTAAATGATTGCACTTAATCCTAAAAATGGAAGGAAAACATTTGATTTGGATGAACTAGTATCTTCTGTGCCCACGCTCAGTGAAAAAGTCAAAGAGTGGCAGATTTAAATAAGGTGAAAAATTAAAAATCTGTTCAATACAATTTCCCCTTTAAATATTGTGTACGTTGACATCCAGTCATCTAGCACAGTTACATTTTCTATTGTCTATTGTGTTAAGTTTCATTTAGCAATTATAACCCTTTCTGTGGTTTTAGTTTGAGATTGTGCGGGAAGCAGATATGGATGTGAATGAGCGATCATAGATCAAGGCAAAAGAAAGGATCATACTCTGGGTAAAATAAACGTTCCAAAAAGCCTGGCGATAAATCCCTGAGATATTGATTGTTGATAACTTATAACCGGCATGTATTGATCAAGTCGTGTATGTGCCCACGGTGCTAAGACAAAGACACACCTCAGGCCTGACTATGAATACTTTATGAGAGAACAAAGTCTTTTTTCTTAATCTTATTTTTTTAAATCTTAAAATCACTCACCGTATAAACTTGTCCTGAAGCTGATTTAAAAAACTAGAAACATTCTTCCAAACGTTTTCTAAGCATAACAACCGACAATTTATTTAATGCATGACCCTTGCAACGATAAGTTATGGGTAGTAGGTATCGATCTGGACTATTTTGTGACCACAGGGCATTAAGAGAATGTCAAGACATCCATCTGCATGGGACGACGCAAGAGAGACTGACGAATTGCAATCAAGAACCTCATCTGACTGTTGGGAATGCAGGCTGATGGTTACTCACCGACGGCACAACATCTTGTCTCCATAAATCAGTAGATTTTAGAAGGAACATCACACTAAAATCCACTGCATATCCAAAATGTGAAAAAAGGAAGTTTGAGCACAGTCTGAGTGATTGAATGTTTTCAGCAGCTCCCTAATTATTACCAGGAGAAAATGTGCTGTCGCTTAGAGAGACAGAAAAGTGACTTTTAATCCAACAGCCACTTGTGACGTCCATAGAGATGTCAAAGGATATGATAGTAGATAAAAAGAGCTTCATAAGACACATGCCCAGCCACCTCTCCCGATAAATGCAGGGAGCTGGAATTTATCTTGACATCTTAAGTAATGAGGTAATGAGTAATAATGGTTATGGAGGACAGTTAACATGCACTGAAAAGACAATCTGTGTCTCCACCCCTGCCCTCCAGTGATAGTTATCATTTACCACATAGACATCATGGTCAGTCTTATCTTTTCATAGCCAATTTAACTTCATCTGTTTAATTAAAATGCTGCATGTACATATAGCTATGCTAAGTACTGTGTATGTTAAATGTGAAATCGCAGACAATTTGTATTTGTTTATGAAAAATGGCAAGAAAGAGCCTTAGAATTATTTCCCCTCCTAATATTGGGTAAGATCATTACTGCAGTTACATTAAACTACATGTTTTTTTCTGCTTCTACATACGGGTCTGTGCTCTGAACTGAAAAGGGAGAAATGATCAAATAATTGTATGTGATAGTTCCCTGTCTGTGCATATGGCAGCTGGCTCTTAATCCATGTAGATGGAAAGGTTTTCTCATATCCAATGTAATCAAAATGACAAGGTCCCATCGTAGGCCGACAGTCACACACTGACAGAACAGAAGGTGTGTTCACACCATGGTGTGTTCTACTATGCACAGCTAGAGAATGTTGACCAGTGCTTAAAATGAAAGAAGAACAGACCCTTAAATTCCTGAATTTCCAGAACTGTAAAACAATTTGGCCTTGTGTAGTTATCAGACAAGAGGATATTGACTTGAATTATCAGAATACAGATACAGAATCTTTATAGATATTTATAATAAAAGAGACAATGGGATGCAGTTTAAATTTCACTTACAACACTAGTCAGGTGACCTGGGTGGCTGCGGATGTGGGGTCTTCCGCCCTCCATCTTCTCCCAGCCAGAGATTTTACTTCTACAACGCTGCAGTTCAAAGTTTCTTTATTACTCCCTAAATGTTTCTTTGGATGCAAATGAAAGAATATTATTTGTGGGTAAAAAAAAGGGATGGAGATTGAATGACTCGAAAACCAATAAGGGAAATTGTTCTCTGAGTTTCTGTACATTTCTTTATTCTGGAGAGAGGAAGAGATTTTTCCTATTTTTGGATCCTCAGATCACATCATCTGCACAATTCAATATAACAGTAAACACATCAGCATCAGCTCTAAGGCCTCTCTACAGCAGAAACACAACACACACAACGACGATCAGCAGTGACAGAGGGATTCTTGATGATTTTCTAATAGGGTTTATTCTTCTTCCCTGTCATTAGTCAAACAATGACAAATCCATTTGATCTCTGCTGTGATGTTATATGAACTTCACAGGGGAAACTCTCTCCTCTCGTGCCCAGATGAGCCTGAAACCTGAACCCTCTCGCTCCCTTTTTTACTTAATTGAGAGATTGAGAGGCAAATTGAACAATAGCGCGGTGTAATTAAATCTTAGCAATACCCTGTTGTGGTAGTTTAAGCCTGTAATGATGTTTTGGCTGCGCGCCTCTCTCCTGTTCCCCACCAATTAAAACCCGCTAAAGAGCGCAAAGACAGCCGGATCGAGTTCTGCTTAATGCCAGTGTTGTGGTTTTCCAGCTATCCTCCAGTGGCACTGAAATCCAATAAATGGTATAATCATGGTTCCTTAATGACAAGACGCAGGTGCAGGGTGATTTGTTTTTCTTGATTTAGCAAGATAAGATTTACACGAGAAGAAAAGTTCACGCTGCTTAACTGCTACAGAAAGAGCCGGTTTCAAGATGCAGCCGTTATTTAAAGAACAATGGTAGTATTTGACTTTACAGAGGTCAGTAGTGGAAATTGTTACTGAAATTCTTGGCCAACTGTGTGTGACATAGACCTTTACCCAACATGTAACATGCAAAGATCCTTCAGTATATATTAGATACTGTGTATTCCCTGTCATCATGAACTGTAGTGAAAGTGAAACTAGACATTTAAGGTTCTGCTCCACAAGTAAGGGCTGTAACATGTAATGAAGCGACACGCAGTCTCCTCTGGGTGATTTAACAACAATCTGTTTTCTTTATATGTTGGTTGACAAATTATCTGTGTTAAATTAAAAATTCATAGAATTCTGTTCAGTAGGTTTTGCATAATCCAGACAGACAAACAAACGCAGATTCAAAGTCACTCAGAGAGCTCATACCTCCGCCAAGGCTCACCAGTCCTTTTGTGAAACCACTTTGATATTCACTAGATCTGGATTTTTAATCTTGATCGGCACTCATAAGCATCAGTGCCATAAACATGCCTGATTTCTGGAAAACAAACAAGTTGTCTCACATCACATTCATTCAGATTCAGAAGATTGTCTGTGGGACCTGCCAAATAACAAGATACCCTCATTATGTTAATAAAAAAAGTAAATAATTTGCAAATGAGTTTTGTACAAAACTAATAGATGTTCTGAAATTTCTTCAAATTCTTCTCTTCTCTTCTCTTCTCTTCTCTTCTCTTCTCTTCTCTTCTCTTCTCTTCTCTTCTCTTCTCTTCTCTTCTCTTCTCTTCTCTTCTCTTCTCTTCTCTTCTCTTCTCTTCTCTTCTCTTCTCTTCTCTTCTCTTCTCTTCTCTTCTCTTCTCTTCTCTTCTGACTGTGCCGGTTGTTTAACTAGTGTCTGTACAACTGAATGGCATTCAATTATGAGCACTATTATCAGCTCGGAGGTTATGGCCCTGTCTAATTCACTCCTACTCTGATGTCACAACATTAAGACCCCCAACCCACCCGCTCCTCTCCCGTTATCTAAACTCTACACATTGGCCATCTGATAATAATACCTGATAATGATGTCTACCCTCCCCGCAGCCCCCACCTTCCTATAGCTCATCCCCAGCTAAATGAAAGCAGAGAGTGGATGAGCGTCTCCTACGCTGCTTTAACAGCATTAAAGTGTTGGGGCAGGTACGGTTTCCTATCAGTTTTATCCAGGAGGAAACATGAGACTCACCAGCATCATTAGTGAGCAGATATAATGTAATCACTCACAAACGAGATGTGTGCGTGTATGTGCTACGCAGGGGGTTGGTAGGCCTATATTACTCATCAGCAGCAGCGGTTATTAAAAGTGAACTTTTTTTTACTTTTTCTGTTTGAGATTATGAGCGTCTTTGTGATTTATATACTGGTAATTAATGCTGAACTTAGGTCTTCAATATGTTTTGGATGTCAAGAGAACTGGAGGTCAGAGGTCATACCACCTAAGATAATAGGCTGCATTTGTGTGTGTGTGTGTGTATGTTTGTGTGTGTGTGTTTTTGTATGCGTGTGTGTGTGTGTGATTGCTGCAAGATGATACAAATTATCTTTGTGAAACTCACAAAGGTGTGTAGGAGGAGAGGAAGTAAAGAAAGGGATATATTGGAGGAGAGGTGGAAAAGAAGATGATGAGCAGGGAACTAGAGGAGAGATGAAAGAAGAATTAGAAAAGAGGAAGGAAAAGTGGAGAGACACATTTTTTACAGTGAAAGGTTGAATAATTAAAAGGAGGAAAAGAGAAGGGGGAAGAGAGAAAATGAAAATATGAAAACATGGGGGAGGAAATGGAATGGAGGGAAAAGCAGAAAACAAAAACATCAGAGAAGTGGTGAAATTGAGAGGTAGAGAGAAAAGATCAAAGCTTGGGGAGAAGAATTGGAAGAAGACAACAGAGAAGTGGAACAGATGAGGGAGAAAAGAGAAAAAAAGAGATGAGAAAAGGATGCAGCAAAACAGAAGACAGAACATCGACTGTGGCCAGGAAATGGTAGAAAGGTAGAAGGAAAGAGAGAGGATGAGAAAGGGAGAGAAGTGAAGAGAAGGAGCAGAAACGGAGTAGAGGTCAGGAGAGGAAGGGAAGTGGGGACATGAGAGAGGAGAAAAAAAAGGGTGCAGAGAAAAGGAAAAGAGGAAAAAGAGGGGAAGTGGGACGAGAAGTGGAGAGCCTCTTTATCTGTGACGCATTAGGTCATAATACATAAAACCCTTCCAGTGCACCATTATACTCCACAATGCTTCTGTGTGTGTGTGTGTGTCTGTCTGTGTGTGTGTGTGTGTGTGTGTGTGTGTGTGTGTGTGTCATTGAGAGGACTGTTCGCAGTTCATGGAGCAATTTTCTACTTTGGCTATTTTGTCCCTGTGGTTGTGTGTCACTGATAACCTCCATTAAGTCATCGTTGTTTATTTGCATTGAATATGACATGAAGTCATGTTTTATGTCCTCAGAGGTTTGGATGAACATAACATCCATGCATGAGGTTGGTGGAGTTGCTGATCCATGACTCAGTACGATTAGACTCAGTGTCAAACACAACACACGCTCGTGTCCGTGTCTCATTACCTGTTCTGGACCAACACTCATGGATCTGCAATGGCAGGAGGAAGTTGACAACAGAACACCTGCACATGCCGCAGTGTGTATGTTGTTGCCTGGAACTCTGCATTTTTACCAACATCAGTCATGAAGCAATTTTTTTACTGATCAGTGTAAATTCCTGTAAAGTATTACCTGGATTTTGCAGATACTTTTATTTTGAAAGTTATACAAATTTTATTGTAGCCACTAGTGTAATTTTCACGTATTTATGTGGTTGCAAAGATATTTCTATGATATTACAGTAAATATGTTTTCATAGTTCCTCCTCCGGAGCTGTATTTGTGAACGTAAATGTCAGAGTAAGAGCCTCTGAAGTTTCTGAAGTCTTTCTCCGCCCGACTTCTTAATAGGGGAATAAGAAGTCTGAAGAAAGTACGGATGAGGTGTTGGGGAGCGGGGGTGGTGGGTTCATTGGCTGGACTGGTACCGGCTGGGTGGGGCTGAGAAACAAGTGCGATCCCGAATGACTCATACGGGGAGGAAGTATGAAACGCGACATTTCAATAACATATTTCTTAGAATGGACTGATTGAAAAAGTCCGCGGAGTGACTGTTTTCATCCTTTGAGAGTCCCTACTGACCCCCTTCAAGTCATTACGGATAGTAAAAGCCCAGAAAATGCATTTTACAACATATGGGCCCGTTAAACCACAAAGTAACTCAAGGGGCTGTGATGAGACAGCAGAAGGAATTGAGACAAGGATATGAAACACACAAAAGGCAGATGCAAACAATTCTGAGTAAAAAGAGTAAAATAGAAATTGTGATGGACAGAGAACCTGAGGTCAGGTCTGGTGACAGCAGTAACAGAGACAGCGAAGAAGCATTCTAATGTCAAGACAGAATCAATACGGGTGAAATAATGAGCTGCAAGGGACAACAGAGGCCATAAATGCTGCCCATGTATCATGGTCTTAGTAATAGAGGATCAATGCAGTGAGAAAGAGACTCATCCCAGATCTGTCTTCGTCCAGCCTTTAAATGATAATGTATTCAGAGAGATACTTTGTATCAACATGTGTGGTGCCCGGTGTGACCACACACACACACACACACACACACACACACACACACACACACTGATTATGGACCACATAGGCAAAAACCTCCACAAAATTGGTCCAGCTAAACTGGTCCCACTGAAACTTTTTTCACACCCTGTCTATCTGTGAGTATGTGATGTCATTATGAAATGACTATAGAACAAACATTAGCACTGCCCGTTGGGGGAAGTACCGTGGGCACACACAGAATGCTCCAATGCTTTTGATTTTAACTTCATGAATTACATCTGTCTAAATGCAGTTACGTAAATAAGGAAATCCCCAGATGGGACCAGACACTGCTCAACAGTTAGTTAGTTTAATGTCAGACACAAGCTGGTAGCTGAGGGGACTTCCTGTCCTACCCACCTCTTTGTGTGTGTGTGTGTGTGTGTTAGTTGTTTATTGTTTGTGTGGTTGCAGAGGTGCATTGGTAAGCATCCACGCTTTCCTGTGTGTCTTGAAATTGACATTTAGTTTGGTGTTGGCCTCCAGTTGTTATTGAGCATGTGTGAAGTAAATGTAAACTGAGGGTGGAATAATAAAATGTTTTTCACTCTATTCTTAGCTTACCAGCTAAATACGTGGTGTGTTAATACAAGACTGATATTGGATGTCACTAATCTGTAACACTATAACAACTACTTATTTGTTGCTGAATCTTAAAAGTAGTTTCTTATTTCTTCATGATAATATGACAGAGCTCTTATTATTGTATCCCCTTTAGATGACAATAAACGTTCTGCAGTTAAACAAAGCTAAACCAGAAGTTATCATAATTACCCCCCTGGCCCCACTTCTTACATTAACAGTCTTTCCTCTAGTCTGGGGTCCTCATCCAATAATATTAGTAAAGAGGCCCACAATCTAGGTGTTATCTTTGACTCTGATTTGTTGTTTGAAAACGCAGGTGACCAAAGTGGTGCAGCCATGTTGTGTACAACTGGGACATTTGAAAAAGGTCTTTCCTCTCTATTGCAGACCAAGAAAAGGTCATCCATGCCTTTATTTCTTCCAGGCTTGACCCCTGTGGTGCTGCCAGCAGTTCGAAGCCAAGTGACCACATCACCAATCCTTGCTGCTCTCAACTGGCTATCTGTGAGTTGGTTGGGGCTCTATACTATCGGTTCCAAAATTTCGACTGGTCACTGAAGGTGACCAGGCCTTCCCTCTCCGGGCTCCTCGACTCTGGAACTCTGGATGAAGTATCTTCTTTTTACTCTCTTCTTAAGAGAGCCTAATTTAAACCGTTGAGATTTGTTTTTAACAATTTTATATTATTTTATATTGTGAATCTTGAGTCTTTTGTTACTGGAAAAAAAAGAAAAGAAATGCCAGCTTACATATACAGAAAGTTACAGCTTTATATAATAGAATCTCCACCTGACTATGGTCCTATGCATGTTAAACAGAATATGTGCATTAAACAAATCTGTGGCACATCTAACTGCTAACATTAAAGATCACAAGCCACGAAGCCAAGCCAGAAACATTGGAACATAATTGTTACTAAATTTAATACTGTAGCAAGATTATGACAATTCAGTCAAAAGACTGTCTCGACCAGCTATCACCAGTATCACAAAAACAATAATAATTGGTTGTGTCCTCATTGAACATAGCCATTAAATATTCACAGTGCTGATGGTTCCCAATGAACTAGGAGAAACCTCTAGAACCAGACTCCCATAGGCGTCCATCTGCCTCTAACCGACTTGGGTGAGCGGAGAAATATGGGGAAGAGAGGAGAGCTAGGTGGAGAAGAGGGGAGAGAAGAGAGAAAGCTAAGGTCTAAGCTCTGACTACAACATCATTCTGTTCTAGATTTGCTTATGGTGTTATTGTCCTGGTACTACTGTTTGAACAATTAATTGTAAAAAAACAAATCAATGATTTGTGTGTTAGTATTAGAGCTGTCAAACGATTAAAATATTTAATCGCGATTAATTGCATTTTGTCATAGTTAACTCGCGATTAATCGCAATTAATCGCAAATTTGTATCTATTCTGAATGTTCCTTCATTTATTATTTTTCCATAATTTTACTTTCGTTTTAATGCTCTTATCAACATGGAAAAGTGGATTGGCTTGCTTTATGCAAATGTTTTATATTATTGAAAAACAACATTGTTGTACAATTATAAAATGCACATTTCAGGTAAACAAGGACTCAGCCTATAGTGCAGTTAAACCGTGGCTTAATATTTTCTTTTTTTCAAGTTTGCTGTGAACATAGCAGTCAGTCCTCTTATTTCAGAAACAATGAACCATAACAGTTAGGTTACCAATAAAAGGTAAGCGTACTACTTCTTTGCTTTAAGCTAGCTACTCAAACAGACAAGCAACAAATAACAAACAAACAAAATACACAGGCAGGTGTCGGCCTACTTTGAAATAAATGAAACACAGAACTTTGTAGGGCTATTTGAGTCCTCCCCTTATTTGTGGAAAATGTATGAAATAAGAAGTACCCTATTTTTAAATAAATAAAAACATATAGCTGCAGCCTAATAGTGTAACGGACTGGGTTTATGTTTATGTTTGGTTTTGACGTATGCTCAGTAAAACACTGTTGAAGGAGCGCTCTGATGTCTGACGGTCAGTGAAGGGGTCTGGGTGGGACATGTGACTGTTTGGACCAATAGCATGGGGGGATCGGGGATCAATGAGGAAGTGAAGTGTTGATGTCTGCGAGTGACGGAGTAACAGCGAGAGGTGCATATGTTCGTGTAGAGGAAAATACCAGTTACTAAACCACGAAGAAGTTCCGTGTCCTGTGGGACGCTACAATAGCTTTAAAATATACATTTTAGGTGGCGAAATATTAAAACAAAAAGCGAGAGCAGGTCAGACTGGAGGCAAACACAGATACTGAAGCTGCAGCTGCAGCTCTGCTTTAACTCGAGTTAAAAAAATTGACGGCGTTAATAACGCGTTAAACTGACAGCCCTAGTTAGTATTGAAAATTTTAATTGAGATCTGGCTTTGTTTCAGATTTATACAAAAGAGAGGTAAGTTTTCTACATTTTCTCATAAGGAAACACATGGTGTTTATCCTCAGTGGGCAAAAAGTGCAACTCTCTTTACTTCTCTTTTGCATTAATGTATTTAATATCTAATTGTCTTTTCTTTGTTTTTGAAAGGGCAGCACATATAGAGTTGTCACGTCTAAGAAAATAATGTTTCACTCCCAATAGGCCTGACATTGAGCGGTACTTTGTGAGATAGTGTCAAGATAATTTTTTTTTACAGATCTAAGCTGATAATTCTTGAATTTACTAACCTTACTGGACAGTTTTGAATCTTTAGATCAGCATTGATCATTTTACATGTGGCAGTGTCGTAAATATTCTGTTTCGTGGTGCTTTGTGTTTTTCAGTTGGACCGGTGTCCTGTAGCAGATTGTTTGATAAGTGAAATGCATATTTACACACTGAAAGAACCCTCCACCAGCTGTTGTCATGACAGATGTCTTATTATCTGCATTTCAGTTGAATATTATCTTATCATCCATATTTCTAAACATTCATCATTATAGAGTGGAAGCAGGGAATATGGAAATATGGTCTCAATATTATCTCTGGCAGAGTGAAGCTGTTCTCTCTCTGTCATTTTCTCTGTGCTTATTTCACAAATGTGATTTATACCAGTATAAGCAGACAATCAGCCTTTATAACATTATCTTCATTGCTTTCATTTATATCTTTTAACTGCGCAATGAGCCCTGTGAATTTGATTTGTCATTTTATCAACTAGGCCCAATTGATTTATGTCGAACCACTCAGCTTCCTCCAAAGAAAAGAGTGGATGAGAAAGCCTCCATGCTGTGATGCTGATGGATAGTCCAATTGAGATCTTACAGTGTGCATTCGCCAAGGATCATGGGAATTTTAACAAGGGGGTTAGTCAGGGTTAGAGCAGGTTTTACTGTCCTACTGTCACCTGCCTGTTGACAGCTTCAAACATATTGTACTGTGGCCTCTCTGTTATACAGAGGCTCACAGGCATGGATGTCACAGCAAACCATAGGAGTTTATTTGTGTCACTTTTGATGTGCAAAATTTAACAGCCCATTAATGTGACATGGTTTAGGGAATAAATGATAAGAATGACAAAACACAGGGAAAGAAAGATGGAATCTACATCAAGCAATGGTGATCTGGTCCTCTCATTTGATAAAAAGACAAAATACCTGGGCTAACCCACTGTTGATGAAGAGAGGAGAACTTTGTGAGTTTGACTGCTTGGTTCAGGAGCTTAAACTCTAACACAGCCGGTTGTACTTCAGAATGTCCGTCAAACAGTTTGAAGAACTACTGCAACAGCTGAACAAGATAATAGTTTTGCATTTATTCATTGGATGAAGGTCCCGTTTGTTTATGAACAGTCCCAGCTCTGTAGATTTTTTGCAACAGGAGTTGGGTTCGGTGTTGTTTGATCCTAACTTCAATTAGACTTCATCATATCCTTTTAAATACAAAAAGCAAATACTTAAGACAAATATATTACATGAATTGACTATATTTACTTCATATCAGGCTGGATAGAGGAGGAAGTTGTTCTTACTACTGCCTCAAAATATAATGTTGTAAACAATGCGCATTCTGATTGAGACGTATTCAGATATTTACAGGCTTTACAATGCAAAGGTAGATTCAAAGTTTGAGAGTGCAGCGAGAGCAGCAACCATTTTGCTCTACAGGAATATGGGGGACAAAGGGCAGCAATACCCTTTCTCAGCTCCACAAATATCTGAAAGCATGGTTACACCTGAAAACATCCCAATTTGTGTTCATCTTGCAGGAATAAATTTGTCAGATAAATAGTTAAATAATACCATGGTCATAGGTCCAATCCCCAATAATCTCTACAAGAGTGTCATCAATTGCCAACTATGGCAAAATATAATTAAGCATCATCTTTACTGTTGCCACAAAATGATATTGAATGGCCACTCCCTGTAGCGTATTGCATCATCAATTGTGTACCCAAATGAAGGTACACAATTGGGCAGTTGGGAACTGCTTCTGAATTTCTATCTATTAATCTACTTTGTTTTTCTATCTATAAACTGAAAACATCATTTTTCAGGATGCGTCCTTCGGTTTTGGACAACAAACTTTAATAGAGCTGTCGGTGTACAGCCTACAGCACAGAGTTACATACAGTCTTTAAGTATCGTCTGTTATATATAAAGTAGTTGGTTTTTCCTGAAAGTTGAGTGTGAGTTGAGTCTCTGCACTGCAGCTTCTCCATCACATCTTCACATCTTTCCTTGACCTTGTGACGTTTTCCATTGAGTTCAAGGATAAGTGGTTAAGAAGGGAGATTATTTCAACTCTCCAACCGCAGCCAACATCTCTGGTTCCGCTGCATTGATTGTTTGTGCTGCTTTCAGTAAAAACACACACAGCAACACGCCCACGCACATACAATGTTATCAAGCATGAATCTGGCAACACTAAGTGTTAAATGTTCTTCACACACTGATATAAATGTGCTACATGTGTGATATACACATATGTATATCACATATGGCTGTTTGTATATGAGAATTTGATCAGAGGAAACAGAGCCTAATGAAAACAAAACATGATCCACCAGGTCCCAAACAAACAGGCCAATTAACCAATTAAGTCCCCGCATTATCTCACCTAGACGCGTTAATGAACTTGTTGAGCAGAGGGAGTCAAAGCAATAACATGCTGATGGGATTACACTGAATATTAGGAAGACCAGAAGAGGCGGAGGCTGGATTTGAACAAATGTGTGCACCAATCGAAGGAGAGTGAGAGTGATCACACTAATCATCCGAGTGTTTGTATGAGAGAGATGTGGATATGATAAGCTAATTTAGTTTCTTTTGTTTTGTTTTTAATCAACTCAAATAGTATCAGTAGCTTATACAGTATATAAGGGAATGCACTTAGAGATGCATGTAATGGAACATCATTGTCTCCTGACCACCCACAAACACTGATGATATTTGTGGTGAATTACAGCTATTCTCTTAGTCTGAGCTAAGCTGAGCTGGAAGTGGGATCATGAAGAATATTAGCTGTCTAACTCTCCTGTCTTCATGGAACAATTAAACAAACTCCAACATGGTATACATGAGGGCATGGATTTTCTAATAACCAGGATTGCACCTGACTTGTACTGAACTGTCAGTGCACAATTAGTGTCTCTCCATCTGCAAAGTTTGTATTTGATGCCACTGGGACAAACTGGTAAATGCTGTATTTAAATAAACAAGAGGTTGGTTTCAATAATTACGTAATTTACCCACTTTTGTAGAACTTGAATTATATGTTAAGATATTAAAACTTAAATTGAAAAGAATTGAATTTTAAATAAGAATTGTGTTTTATTGGGTGTTCTCCAAATGTCACAATTTCTGTACAGGAAGGAGCATTTCCTGCAGTTTCAAATCATAATCTTTATTGTCTTTAATTAGGGGTTGAAATGTGATGAATGGTGCGTGAAGACATGTGGTAAAAGTAAAGCACACACACATTTGATTTTCTCCTCCTCTGCACTGTTTGACAGGACACCAGATAACCTGCATGACCCTGAGGTCATTCGTCTTCCTGACAAACACCCACCCACCCACCCACAGACACACACACACACACACACACACACACACACACACACACACACACACACACACACACACACACACACACACACACACACACACACACACACACACACACACACACACACACACACAGGATGTCCTATTTCACTTAAAACCGCACAGTTAATCTCAGATTTTAACAAAGTGTGAAATTGGTTAGAATAAATGAAGATTATCAGATATGATAATGATATCACTGAAGTCATCAAAGTAATGGTGGGCAGACACGTTCAATAACGCCAGAACACCAGTCTTTTATCAGATTGTAAATTTTTATGACTCATTAGCTTGATGGACAACAAAGTACAGGGACATTGTGTGTACCTGTGTGTGTCTTTGTGTGTTTGCGTCACTGTAATGTTTATATAGGTCATTCAGCTGGTCAGGATCCTAATCACCAAGGCCATTAGAGGACCAGCAGACCTCGTAGAGCTGCAGTGGTTTGATGCATTAATATGTCTGAATAGTTTTAATGGTTCTGAAAGGCTGTCACTCATTTAAGAATCTGCTCTGAAATATTAGAGTCAAAAAGACATTAGACATTTAATGTTGCCCTAATCGTAAAGTGCTTATGCTACAGGTAAAAAACATGAGTTAAGATATACTGTATTTGTGTGTAAGGAGCAATGTGACACAAACATAATAATACAGTTAAAAAAAGGCACTGTAGGTTGTATTGATCCACAGATAAAGATAGTAACAGTGTGCTCATTTACAAGGTGCCCACACATGCAGAGTTTCACCGAATTCTCACATCAAGAATGAATATAAATGTGATCTTTGTCACATTAACAGGATTATTGGTGGCAGACAGGCTGGTTCCAGTATTTTATAGAGCTGAGTCGAGCAGGAGTCATTAGAAGACAGTCGATATCACACATGCATATTTTTCACCTGGTCAAGTTTACATGTTATGAGTGCCTGACTTTTGACCCAACCCATATTTTTATTGGGGTCATTATTAGTTAAAAAACACAGACAACAACACAAGACATAAGGCTGTTGTGAGGCATTAATTACTACTGCAGTGGTTAATGATTATTTTGATAGACAGCAACTTATTGTTTAGAGAACCTCCAAATATGATTAATGTATGAACAGACTAATGGTTTAACTTCTACCACCACACACACACACACACACACACACACACACACACACACACACACACCTACCACTCATGTCTCAATATGACTTCTTGTAGTAAATTAAATAGCGATTAGCTGAGGTCATTTGTTAGTCTGTTTGACACCTGACCAGCTCCTGGGAGGTGCTGGAAGATGAATGGAGTGCTCCACAAGTATGAAGTCAACAGGTGAAGATTAACTGGCTTTAATGATGCTATTTGCTTAATGTCTGCCATTTTCTTTCTATCTCTGCCTGTCGTTGATTCTTTTCTCTAGAAACAAGATAAACTGTGATTAAAGGTGTTTCAAACAGAGAACGTTTGTCTGAGGTTTCTCTTATCAAACGGCTATTCATGCCACTTCATTATATATATGGAAAGTTTATCAAAATAAACAGTTATTATTTATATATATATATATATATATATATATATATTATTTAAATCTATTGTGATTGGTCGATTCTCGATGCAGTCTCAGGTAGGTATATATATATATAAATATTGTATTATCTCACGTGTGACAAATATATTTTTGGAATTGGTTTGATTTAGGTCTTTATTTCTGACTTGTTCCTGAACTATGTGAAATTTTGGATATTTCTCTCAAATGTAATTTGTTTGCATGGATCTGTGCAAACAAATTAGCATTAAGATATCATTAACTTACAAATATGTAAGGGGCAAAAATGAAGCTTTTAATGTGATTGTTATCTTTTATTTATGACTTTTGTCATGTTGTTTTCTGAATCAGGATCCGAATATATTAATTTGTAAAGTGGACACAGTACACAGAATTTTATTGTTGAAACATGGAATATTAGTGCAAAACACCTGGTGGCTTAAGACATGGCTGCATTCTTATTATTGTTCTGAGTTACTGGATTCCAACGACCAATGACTGCCTGTATGTTTTAAGCTAAATTAACTTGGAATTTAGAGTATTAAACTTTGATATAAATTCAAGCCCATAAAGCTTTTGAGTTAAATATACCCAAGTTTTCATTCTACATTACATACAAAGTTTAGAGCAACCTTTATTCTCAAATATATAACACAACTGTGAAACAACACACACCCATGTTTGTTCTTCTGTCTGAGTGAGGACACTCATTGACATAAGGCTTTCCCTTGCCCATTACCCTAGCCTTAACCATCCAAACTAAATGCCTTTCTCTTACCCTATCCTTAAAATTAATGCAGTTCTGACCCTAACCCTGAAACCAAGTCTCAACCCTAAAACAGCCCATTGAAAAAGGGAGGAGTGGTTAAAATGTCCTCACTTTCGAAAAAGTCCTCACTCTGTAGGGTCTAATGGTCCTTACAAAGATATAATTACAGGAACACACACACACACTCACACTTACTATCTACATTCACAGATTCATGCGTGCAACAGACACATTATTGCTTTTTCTCCATCATATTCTAATGAAGCTGGTATGAGGGAGCGTTTTTTGTTTACTCTTTATTGCAGTTACAAGACATTAGCATTAATGTTTTCTGATGATGGCACAGAAGTCAAATGTCAATGGTGGAGCCGGGCTCAGTCTAATGACGGAGGCAGGGGATCACTTTAATGAGCGGAAACCAATTAACTCTGACCTACTGATCTTTGGGCTCTCCCATGTGATCCTCCAGACATGCTGTGGATGATAAATGGGTTCCACGTGATCCATTCTTAAAATGTATGTGTTCGAAATCTTTCCTGATTGTTGGTAAATATCAAAATTCATCCAATTTACTTTTATAAAATGAAAAAAATGTTTGTGATGAGTTAATATTACCCAAATGCACCTAAACAAATGCATTTCGGGATGATTATGTATTCCACCCACCTTATGAATTGATTGTCAGCTAGCAGGCAAACCAGGAACATACTGCCAGCCACTCACAGCAGCTCAGCAAGCTAAATGGCTTGAGCTACCCAACCAGACAATCCAGTAACCTTTTACAATTCATTCGAGACCATTCATCTTTTCATGACTCTGGATGAGCAGGGTCATATCAGAGTGCAGCACTGAGAGTAAAAGAGCTCTAATATCACTGTTTGCTTTCTCCAGCTCTCAGTCCTCAAAGGTCAGGATGTCGAGACAGATGCTGTCGGTCGATAGCTCAAATTCACATCAGAGTTGAATTTAATCTCATTGATTCAAGTAGATTTAACTCCACTTCTCCACAGGGTCAATATTTTGCTTCAGGGTGATTTTTAAAAACTGCATTCTACATGCCTGACAAATAATAAACATTTTGTGCCTCACCATGTTTCTCCGATATTTTTTGACAGTATTTCATAAACATATACAGTAAGATTGATCAGGGCACATATTTATCAGACTTCAATAGCTAGAGGAACTACGCATTTATGAATGTCTGTGTGATTGGGTGAAAGGCAAAACTACTGAGTGGTCATCAAGATCAGACAAGCTGAATAAGGAGCATTTACCATTTGTCCGCACCAACATGCTTTCACAAGCCTGGTTAAATGGGGAGCTGAGGTTGAGATGGTTTGAGCATGTGGGGGAGGGATGGTGGGTTTATTGGGAGAAGGATGCTGAGGGTGGATGTGCCAGGCATGAGGACAAGAGAATATCCGCTCCAGGATTAAAACTTTTTGTATGCGATCTATGGATTAAACTCATGACAACACCAGTGTTACTGTTTACATTGCACATTTTACAAGAAAAGTGTGTGTACGGGAGCAGCTTCATTCTTCTCCGTATCTTGTATTTTACTAAGATTACAAAGATTTCTTTATTTGATGAAAGGACAGCTGATACACAAATAAGAACCGAACATGTTTTATATCCATAAAAACAGACGGTGGGGCCAGTGGACAAGTTCTGTAATTGACTGACTACTGCAGCAATCCAAGGAACTATTGAGTTAACATTTAAATCAATTCAATTCAAAAATGTTGTCATGAAATGGTTGGTTTTCAAACACATCATCATGTGTATTTATTCGTATAAGTAAGACAGAGTTCAGTTATGCACTCAGCTGATTAATAACAAAGACAATCTTACACAATGGGATCTTTCTCTACATTTCTGTAGCAGTGCACAGCATGCCCTCGCCCACCCAGAGCATACACAAACACACACGCACGCACGCACACACACACACACACACACACACACACACACACACAGACACACACACACACACACACACACACAATCATTGAAACTTAATATCACACTGCCTTTGTTTCAGACCATCTTAACCAATATTTGTTGTTGCTTCTTTTGAAGAAAACACGTACACATGCCTGTGTGAACACACATGCGTACACAGTCCCACAAACATAAACTTCTGCATCCCACACACCACTATCTCCTCATGTAACCAATCCTGCTGTCTTTACAAAGCTGACTCTTTTCCACACACACAAAGATGAGAGATGAGGATGGGTATGATTGTCCTCCAGTTCAGAATCAGTATGAGTAATATGGTCAGAATTGACACCAACTGTTGAATTGACCTGGTCAGACAAAGTGAGGCAGATCAGGCAGGAAGCAGCCTGGAAGAAAAGTTTGGTCCTGAAGAAATCCAGAAGCAGGGAGGTAGGCCCCACCAGCAGCCATCCAGAGCCACACAGTGAGTAGCTACAGCAGCTCAACACACACTCTTTCTGCTTCGTCTGAACCTGAGTCTTTACCTGAACTTCATACACATCTTCCTGCAAGGCAATGAACCACAGATCAAATCAGATGATGATTTTGCTGCAAAATGTTTCATTTTTCTTTGTTTGTTAATCTTTGAATTTTCGTCATATTACTCTGGCGCTTCTGCTGCTCCAGATTTCACGATGTTAAGCAGCGAGTAGATTTCAGGACAGATGGAAATACTCACTTGGCCACAGTGAGTGGCTCATTTCATGGAGTGCATTACAGAGGCAGCAGAAAGAGGGGACTTTTCTCTTTTTCCTAAATATTATTCACCCATATCCCGACGTGGGTTTCAAGTTTTGTAGCATTTCAATGTTTTATTTTAGGGAACATTTTTCAAAGTCAGAGTAATAAGATCAGTGTAATTTGAGTGCATGAGCATATGTGTTGTAGTTTGCTTTTCGCCTACTCCTGCTGAAAATGTTTCTGTTGGTTGTTCCATATTTTTGAGTCTTAAGAAAAAAAACACTATAAGGGAGAAGGAAGGAAAAAAACAACGAGGTCACTAATGGACTGGTAAAAACGTGTTGTAAAAAATATGAAACACAATCATTTACATTATCATTTACACATGGTTAGCCCCACCACTCTATGTGTTGTGTGTGTGTGTGTGTGTGTTTATGTGTGTGTGTGTGTGTGTGTGTTTATGTGTGTGTGTTCGTGTCAGTCACGCAAGACGATATTAAGAAGTAATAATCAGATTATGGTAATTCTCCTCATCTCTGTCATTTGCCCTTTTTTCTTAGATTCTTTGATGGTCAGCTTCAATAGAGGAAAGAGCCACCTACACCAAATCACCAAGAAAAACAGGAACCTCCCACGGCCACAGGAGAAGAAAGAGAATCTGCCGGCCTAACAGGCAGCCGTCTCCCACATGGTCAGCCCCACCACTCTTTGTGTGTATGCGTGCGTGTGTGTGTGTGTGTGTGTGTGTGTGTGTGTGTGTGTGTCGGGGTGTCCTGGCAGAGTGGGATGACAGGGGGAATCTGAAGATGTGGGTGGACAGTGACAGGCCCTGAGAACACAAGAAGGTAGAGAGACAATGAGAGGCAATGAAAAGGGGAGAGGGAGTTTGTGTTACAATGCAACGCACTCTCAGCATTTATTTTTCCGTTCTTCAGATATGACTTCTGAAAAAAATCAATTGAAAAGATTGAAAATAACCCTTTTATATAGTTTATTTTAGCAACACATTAAAATACGGTCCAACGTTAACCATTGAATTGGATATTTAAGAAAAATGTAGTGTTCATTACTTTATTAGAAAATGGTAATGTTTCATTGAAAATTGTACCGTAATTTGTCAGCAGAGTACAGTTTATCACACTCACACACACACACACACACACACACACACACACACACACACACACACACACACACACACACACACACACACACACACACACACACACACACACACACTCACACACAAACATACATACATACATTGAAAAGTTCTGTTGTTTATTATTATTAACTTACAAATCTGGATTCCTTTTTATTATTATGAATATTAATAATTATAATATAAACCATATTTGTTGCACCTTTTATACAAGAATGCAGCTCAAACCGCTTTACATACAATATAAAGAAAGATAAAAACATGTTTATAAAAATAAAAACGTGTTAAAATGACATTTAAACGAAAAGGAAATAAAAAATTTATTTAATTTAATAAAAAAAAAGCCTAAATGTAGAAAAGAAAGAAAGTGATAACAAACAATGAAATGATCAATTCCCTAATACTCAATGCTTTGTTCATTTACTTCATTTTATTTATCTAGTTAAATATTTAAATAATTTATCATTATATTCAATTTTTAAGAGAAAAAAAGTAACTTGATAATGTATTGGTGAGTTTTTTGTGTGTAATTTGTGTGTGTTATTTGTGCAGCTCCTGATAAAATATTGCTTATTTTAGATCCAACCATGTTTTATATTTTAAACATCATTAGCTGCTGATAATACTGCTGTTGCCACACAGAAAATATGTATGTGCAAAATCTCCATTTGGAAGGAATGAAGCCCCAGATTTAGCAGGAACACAACAATGTGAATGTGATTGTATATCTGTGCTTTATGTGCAATAATAAGTCATAAAGGAAAAGTTGGATTGAACTTTGATTGTTCAGTTTCATGTGGACAATTGTAAACTTATGTCCCTAAGTTCCTCATTAAATAAAAAGCTAAATTACATTTGATTTTCTTCAGCCCAGTAAGTTTATCACCCCCTAGCAGCAGATAGAAGAAAGATAAAACAATAAACATATCAAACTAAATAGAGTCGTGGAACCGCAGAACGGGGCCAAATGAGGTTCCAAACTATATTTGCTGTTTAACGCAGAAACATTGGAACGCTGAGGGATTATGTAATTCAGAACAGTGAAGACAACAGCAGATAGATGTTGATTGATCCTGTGATGAGGGAGCTGGAGGGCCTGGGGCCCCCACTGCCAGCAGCCCCGGCTGATTTTGGAGTCGCTGCTGAAATAAAAGACTTGTAATTGAGCGGCTGCCGTGGCGTGGGCGCACCAAGTGTTCGGCCAAAGCAACAGCAAACCCCAAGGGCCTCGTCAGCGAACCCCTCCTTCCTTTCACTTTCCCTCCCCCTTCCCTCTTGTTTTTCTTCTCTTTATTGTTTTTCTCTTTCTCTCCCTTATGTGTCACTATGTTTCATTGTTTTCCTTTCATTTCTTATTTTCTCTGTATGTTTATCTGCTTGCTTGCTCTCCTTTTAGCACATACTGGTTTTCTGCCCTTTCGCTCCTCCACTTTTTTCCATATTCTTCTCTTTATTCTCTCTGTCTTTCTCTCTTCCTTTTTCTTCCACTTCCTTTTTTTCTAATCCTCCTCACAATGATTGCTTCTACATCCCACTTCTTTCCTCCCTCGCTTTTCTGCGCCCCGTCTCACTCTTTGCTCCTCCATGAGGCTTTACTATGTTTGTATTTCTATCTTTCTTTCATTCTATTTTTCCCTTTCTCCCTGCTTGTTTGCATTTTTCAATTCAATTGAACTAAATTGTATTAGTATAGCGCCAAACCATAGTATACATTATCTTAAGGAACTTTATAAAGAGGGTCAAGACCTTAATTACCCTAAGTTTTTCCTCATCCTTTTTCTTCCTTCCGTTTCCTTGTCCTTTCTTTTCTCCCTCCTCCTCCTCCCTTCTCTCTTCCTTCCTTTTTCCTCAACTCCTCTTTTTCTCGTATCCATCCTCCCTACACCCCATCTTCCCTCTCTTCATGCCTCTTCTTTTATCTGACAGAGCTTTCTCTCCTCTCTAACTCCTCTGCCACAGTGCAAACATTTTTGTGTGCGTGGGCGAGACAAGAGAAAAACAGGCCACATTATCTGAGGACGTCCCCACAGCCAAACCGTTTCCTCATTTGAGTTTGTGGAGGTGGACGAGAAACATTCCTGAAAATGTGAAACATTCAAATGAGGCTTGTCGGCGTCGGGGCTTTTTAAACGCTCTCAGTGTTCTGCAGAAACTTAGAGCTTTTGTGGCGGCTGGGCTGTTGTCAATGGGCTGCTCACACTAGACTGTGCACACTCACTGTGGTGCACGCTGTTGTCAGTGACCTACTGTATACATGCATATCACTTTGCTGCTTCAGCTGGGGAACTTGTACTTACACACCATAATATAATGCATATTAATATATCATTACATATTGCAGGTTATATAATGTGATAATAGAAATATTCAAAGTATCTAGTGACTCAAACTTGTAAGTGTATTAAATGAAGTGCAGTAGCAAGTACAGCATATTCATCAGAACAATACCTCAAAAGTGTACTATTAAAGTGTCTGAGCACTATTTTTTACACGTTGAGCTCTGATTCTTAAAAAGCAATTCGGAAAATCCCTTTGTGCTTTCCACCATATCACACAGTTTTCATCAGCAAATCTCAGTTGCCTGTAGATAATCAAATTTGTCGTTATTTAGAGTTGGCTGCTGATGCAGATTGTGGGACGTGATTAAAGTGTTACGATAAGCACATTTTGGTTAAATTACTGTTTCTAAGATCAAGAAGGAAATTTCTTCACTTATAAATCACATGTAATGAAAAGTTGTAAAAATCAGCGGCATCTATAGTTCTGAGCAAACCACATCAGCAGAGTGGAGTTTGTAAAAGCACCAGACCCACATAAGGTGAACTTTCAGTGAAAATTGTATGTGTTCACTGAATGTTCAGTTTTTACACATTCAGCAACACTTCACTCCGACATGTCACGTTTGAAATAATTTTTTTTTGCAGCAGAACATAGCGTTTGGGGTCTGGGCTCTGACGTGACTCCCCGATATGATATCCTAGATACACTCCTGATCAAAATCTTAAGACCAGTTAAAAAATTGCATGAATTTGCATTTTGCACTGTTGGATCTTAGGAAGGTTCTAAGTAGAGCTTGAAAATGCAAAAAGAAGAAATGGGAACAAGAGACCAAAAGTTGTGAGCAGGCAATTTATTGAAAACAACAATTTAACTAAAATAGGCTGTTCATCAGCTGATCAAAAGTTTAAGACCACAGCCTTTAAAAGCCAAAATCTGTGCAAAAATTTGGATTCCATGTCATTTCCTGTCAAGTAATCACACTGTGAAGATCTCTTGATGGCAAAGGGAAAAAAGTTCACCGTCTTTGAACGTAGTAGGATTGTTGAACTGCATAAACAAGGCCTCTCACAACGTGCCATCGCTGCTGAGGTTGGACGCAGTAAGACAGTCATTTTGCATTTCTTAAAAGATCCTCAGGGTTATAGAACAAAAAAATCAAGTGGTAGACCCAAAAAAATCTCACCGGCGCTGAGCCGGAGGATCCGAATGGCTGTCCGTCAAGACACGGGACGATCCTCATCCCAAATTAAGGCCATTACTGGTGCTGACTGCAGCCCAATAACCATCAGACGGCATCTGCGAAGGAAGGGCTTCAAAAACAAGAAACGTCTTCAAAGGCCACGTCTCCTTCAACGCCACAAAATTGCCCGTTTAGACTTTGCAAGGGAGCATCAAACATGGGACATTCAAAGGTGGAAGAAAGTTTTATTCTCTGACGAGAAAACATTTAACCTTGATGGTCCTGATGGCTTCCAACGTTACTGGCATAACAAGGAGATGCCACCTGAGATGTTTTCTACGCGGCACAGTGGAGGGGGCGCCATCATGATCTGGGGTGCTTTTTCCTTCAATGGAACAATGGAGCTCCAGGTTGTGCAGGGGCGTCAAACAGCAGCTGGCTATGTGGAGATGTTGCAGCGGGCATCCCTCATGACTGAGGGCCATCGTCTGTGTGGTAACGACTGGGTTTTTCAGCAGGACAACGCTCCAATTCACAATGCCCGTCTGACCAAGACTTTTTTCCAGGAGAATAACATCACTCTTTTGGACCATCCTGCGTGTTCCCCTGATCTTAATCCAATTGAGAACATTTGGGGATGGATGGCAAGGGAAGTTTACAAAAATGGACTTCAGTTCCAGACAGTGGATGCCCTTCTTGAAGCCATCTTCACCACTTGGCGCAACATTCGCTCTAGCCTTTTGGAAACACTTGCATCAAGCATGCCAAAACGAATTTTTGAAGTGATCAACAATAATGGTGGAGCTACTCATTACTGGTCAGTTTTTGACACTTTAATTTCTGTTTTAGGAGGTTTTTGTTTTTTTTTGAGCTGTGGTCTTAAACTTTTGATCAGCTGATGAACAGCCTACTTCAGTTAAATTGTTGTTTTCAATAAATTGCCTGCCCTCAACTTTTGGGCTCTTGTTCCCATTTCTTCTTTTTGCATTTTGAAACTCTACTTAGAACCTTCCTAAGATTCAACAGTGCAAAATGCAAATTCATGCAATTTTTTAACTGGTCTTAAGATTTTGATCAGGAGTGTATATTGGGAGTGATGAGCAAATATTTATAAGACCCTGTCTGAGTCTTCAGGTGGAAGCTGGGGGGGTGGAAGGGCTGAATCAGCCTGGAGCAGCACTTATGGCGCAGCAGCAGGTCGCAAAGGGAGTGAAATCCTTGCCGCTAAAATAGACCAACATGTTGGGAGGGTGTTTCTAATAGAGGACTGTGGAGTGTTTGCAAGCGTCGCTCCATTCGGTGAACTTATTGGTGTGGTTGCATCTTTTGAATGGTGACGCGAGTTAGGGTTGGACAGGTGTTATATATAAGAATATAATAAAACTTTTACATGGTTTAATACAGGGTAAAAATATATAAAGTTGGGTTACCTTTTGATTGCCTCCGAAAATGGGGTAGGTGAATATCCCTCGTACGTTTGAAGGTCTTCTGTACAATCTAGGGTTTCCAACTACCAGTAGATGTTGGCAGGTGTTAGTGGCCACCAGCGGATGTTAGGGACATAACTTAAGTTGTTCACCTAAGCATCACCTGAGGGTACGTTGACGCTATAGGTAAATCTGGCTACTGGCTTGTGTGGCAGCACTATGAAAGCCATGTGGCCGCTCAGTAGATCAGACATCATTACCTCTGTGTCTTTTTAAACTAAACACTGTCCCATTTTAGAACATAGGACAAGATGGAGAATATCCCTTGTATGTTCTACCGCACTAATTAATTCCTATCGCCAGTTCATGTGAGCTGATGTTAGTGACCACCAGCCACAGACACACACAGCATTGATCTCCAGGTTAAGTAACTATATGGCAGTGTGTGTAAAATAGGAGGAGAACAAAAAAGCGTTAATTCCATGTCAACGCTCATCTCCACAATCCATCAGTGGCAAGGGATGATCTATGGCTAGTGACAAGGGACACAATAAATATGGCCCGTAAAATGGGGGACGGCCTCATTAGTCACAGCCTTCATTATGGCATGACAGCACGTGTGTGTGTGTATGTCAATGTGCTAATGTGCCATCCTTTAATCACTCCATATGCACAACTGCTCTGTATGTATGTATGTACAAGTGTGCGCGTCAATATGTGCATGTGTGTGTCTCATCATTATTTGCACTCAGGCACTGGTAGAATGTTTAAAGGGGGTTTCCATCGACACTGGGCCATCAGTGGGGCCTTCGTTGTTCTGTCAACATCTGTCACATTAACGACTGTGTGTGTGTTTAATGTCTCTGTCAAGCTCTCCTGTCATTTATTCAGACGGTGATTATACATTAGGCAGGAGGGACGTCTCACCTCTCACTGCCTCTGTGTGCAATGTGTGAGTGGCATGCTGTCCAGTTCTCTTCTGCTTGAAGGCTGTGTTTGAGAAACAGTGGCCTAAATGATGCTGGTGCCGAGGTTTAGTAACACAGTGACTACTTGTGGATCTGGTTGGTGAGCTGCTGCAGCTGAGGAACTGACCACGAACATGCCTGCTACTTTGTCACAATAACCACAACTTAGTACACATCTACTGCTGAGTTGCATTATCAGCACACATATGTTAGCATAAGATTGATTAAGTTTGATGTACCAATATGGCTCAGCAGCTGCAGCACAGGTAGCAGAGGAAAACCCCCAAGTGCAGTCTGTTTTGGTTTAGGAAGATTTTTACTGCAAACAGAGAGACATTTGGAAGCTCAGTGTTTTTGGCCTTACACTTTTCATTCACCTCCTGTATAGCACAAGAGTTTCATGGCGTTAACCTACAGATCAATGGGGAAGGATAGCACAGGCCCAACAAGGGAACCCAGCAGTGCATTGGCGATGGCTGTATTTCCACAGTGGAACAGTGCAGTGCAGTGTGATGCCAGATCAGTCAGACCACAGCAGCACTGTAGCAGAGGTGGATGGTAACGGGGATGATGACTGTACTCTTACAGCTATGACACTTTACTCTGGAACATTACAGGGGCGGCTACAAGTTTGAATTTGCTGGGTGGGAGGCTCCATTGCCTGAATGCACTGATCAGCCACCACATGAAAGCTAAGAACTGGTCTTATTGTGGCTGATCGGTTTGTGCACATGGAGCCTGAAAACCATGTTCATTAGAACTTACAGAAAAACTTCTGTGTTCAACTCAATTACTTCCCCTATGATTTATCAAACTTTGCTTAATAGTAGCAATTTAAGAAGCAGAAATGTAAATAAATGGGAATTTTAATTAGAAGAAACAGAAAAAATGAAAATGAGATTTAAAGTAAATCTTGACTGTGAGATCCCTCAAAGTGCATGTCTAGCATATTGTTTTATTCATGTTTATTATAAAATGAAGATTTACTAAGTTAAGCATTTGCTTTCTGGTTAGGGACAACATGTCTATCTACTGGTAAATAAAGCCACATTCTCAGATAATTCATATGAAAAGAAATATTTATCATAATGCAGTTCTACATTGTAAAATAAGTAATTTCTCTCAGTTATCACCCTCCTCTTCATACTGACGGTGAAAGGACCCTTCTTTAGTGGGTCCAGCATAAAACAAAATCCACAGCCCTGGTTTTCGAGAAAGTCCTTTATAGTTGATAGAGATAGTGAGGGGGAGACAGGAGAAAGGGTGAGAGGAGAAAAACACACAATAAATGGTGCAACTGGCCACGATGGATCCAGGGTCCTGCTGCCAAGGCGGATGTGCCTCATTCACGGGTGTTGGTGGCTGATCTCTGTCATGAAAACAAATTCATAGAAACACTACCTGTTTAGTAATTTGTCTACAAAGTAAAAGCACAACATTCTTTGTTGCTGTATTGCTTAATGTTTGAATTATAGAACTTTTATTTTAAAAAGTTGTGAACTTGGGGCTGAAGACTGTGGCGATTGTTTAACAGACCTCTGAAAAATAATTAATTGAACATATTCATTCCCGATAAGCCGGGTAGGATGAACATAACGTTTACTAACGTCAAAATGTAAAAAAGCTCTGCACACAGCATCCAGCCCAGAAACAAACAGGCACGTTTGGAACTGCCACTGCACTAGTTTCTTTAAAGTACAGTTACATGACCATCACACAGTTTCTCATTTACATGTTAATCTCGTTACTCATTATGAACTCAGCACTACTGTGCAGAACAGTAACAGTTACAGTAGGATTGTGTCACCGTTTCACCCTGAGTTCCAGTTCACCTCCCCCCCCCCCATCCTGACCATCTAAGACAAGGCATGTCTCTGTATAAAAGAGCTTTCCTACTCCGCAGCTTTTTTCTTTTATCGTCTCCCTGCTCGCTCTCTTTTCTTTTCTTCTCCTCTATCTTGGACCCATATCAGAGTGTTTCTACTCACTTTCATGTTTCAGGCAGCAGCCGATGAAAGCTATCAGTCTGTGATGCAACAAAGCGAACAGTCATGGTGGCCGTGGAGCTGCTTTAAAGAAAGAATTATGGATTTAAGAGCAGTGACTTTCCGAATTAGGGGTAATGATCTTCCACCTCGCCAAAAAATGGGATTAGTGTGTGTTAGTGTGTGTTCCGGTGGCCACTCGTATGCCAGTTAGAGAGACTGTCCTCTTGAAGTGTCTTTGACCAGGACGTTGAAGGGCCTCCTGCTAACTTTAAAGAAACTCTGGATCAAAGCTGGATGTCTCAAGTTCAACATGTGCTGCATGTGGCTTTGAATTTTTTGCCACAGGTCTGTCCAGACTGGTTTGAATAAAAGAAATAAAAAAGAAAGGAAAAAAATGTGAAATTCATACATCTTCACATATATTGCATGCGTTGTCCAAAAGTTGAACAATTTCATGTATTATTGTCGATAAAAATAAATTAAATTACATATCATCACAGCCCAGGCTGACTGAGATAAAGGTTGACTAATCAGAGCACAGAGCGCGCTTGTGCACACAACTGCAAACATGGCCAAGCCAAGAGGAACGATGATACTGTTGCTGTTCATGTAACTATGTTTGCTGACTAACGTCTGGTTTGTGGAGCTCCATCAGCAACATCCCTGGTTTGTTAAATGCTCAACTGATTCAACAACATTTGTGATGTTTTTATTATTGCATTGTGCTCTATTGGCGTTGAGTCTCATACACGGAACTGTGTGATGCAATCTGTAGATAAGCATCTAAAATAAAACAACACCTACATCTGAGTGTAAAATAGCTTTTTTCCTACACGCCTCTTATGTGAGTTTATGAAATATTACGTTAGACTGTAGCATTAGCCGATCTTGATACAGGATACAGTATCACACTACTTTAGACTGTTATTACTATGTTGTACCAGAAGAAGGTCCCTATTATGTGACATCACACGGATCGTCAATGTTTCATGGCCAAATCACTGCAAGAATTCATGACAGTAATCTATAGCTGAACCTAACTTAAAATATAAATTAATATCAATCTCATGTGTTAGGTATGGAGGTGGAGTTAAGATGTGGTTAGTAGAAAGACTGGAAAGAAGAGGAGACAGATAACACGTTCTGAAAAACTACAAAGACATCAACGGATGAACTGTATCTTGACAATCTCATAACAGTGCCGTTGATCTGGCAACAACAAGGCTGGCATGACACTGCACCCTGCTAGTGTTCATCAAGAAATAGTGCCGAAATGTAATTCCCCTAAAACAAAACATGTGTTCAAAGGCAACAGGTCAATACGTGGTTATCAGTGAACTTTAGAGGTGTTTGTTGGCTGGTCTGTTTCAGATTCAGCCAAACTTTTTCAGCCTGAATCAAGTCTCATGTAAAGCTCATCTAACCACATCCTGACCTTTTGTTTGACACACAGACATGAGATTGATGTCAATCTTCCCAACTCACGCTCAGAAATAAAAGTGAATTACTTTTCCCTCCTGCTTTAACTTTTCTTCAGCTTTAACACACATTTTTTATACGTGTTTATTTCAGCTGTATTTAATTTCTGTTGTTGCAGCGCCAATCCAAAATTCCCCACCAGAATGTAAATGCTTCATTTGATCTCATTTTACTTTCACAAATGGCTCTAGTTATCTACATTGTATTCCGCCTTGACTCTATATGAGTTGAAAGCTGTGGATGCAAAGTCATGGAAATTTTGAAATGAGAATCTGTGTGGGTTTCCCTGACAATTCATCTCTAAAAAAACAGCCTTTTACTTAATAAATCCTCTGAAAGGATACATGCGCTTTTGTAAATGTGTGTCAAGAGAAGGTTTTATTGTTTCATTTGGGATTAATGTTGGCTTTCACTGTAAAACACGTTGTTTGAGGAATTAATTTTGTGGTTAAGAGCTTGTTTTTTCTGTTGTTGCTTTGTCACACAGCCAGTATTGACATGACACGAAGCATGAAAGTTGGGTAGGAGTGATGTGGGTGTTATTCCACAAAATGCACAGAAGAAAATGGTTGAGGTTGGGCCAACAGCCTGGAACATGGGCTGGGGTTAATTGAGGTGAGACAATAATCTAAACATCCCGAATAAAAACTTAGAGTGGAGAATATTTAAGAATTTCTGTTTGAATATCTTTATAATGTACTTAATTTGTATGAGTATTCATAAAAACATACAGTAAAAAGAGTATATAACCCAAACAAATTGCAATTATTTAATGGATCAGGCTTTTACCTAAGTGCAAGAGCCGGGCGTCTTCATCACTTGTAGTGATGAAGACGCCCTGGAAAATTCAACCACCATTACATCACATACAATGATCAAAAGATTCAGCTCCACAGTCTTTCACAGAAGTCATCAAGGAATGAAAAAGGCCTCAGTGATGTGCTCTTCAATGTAGATTTAGTAGATATAGCTATGGTTGTGTTATGTTTTGAAGACAGTATTAGACACAGGATTAACTATTTGATTGGTTTGACTCCTGATTCATGGCCGAGTTTTGTAACGGAAGACCCAGGTGGACTATTTAAACCTGTTCCACATCTATCTGAAGGTCACATTCAGTGTGGTTTGTACTAAATGCAGATACTAAAGGTTCAGAGTGTAGAATTTAGTGTGGGGAAGTTGCATGTTGCAAATGAAAACCATTACCTAATCATATAGTTATTATTAAAAGTATGACCAAGGTATGTAACATTATTGACAGCTATAACTAAAATGACTCAATACAAAGCTGAAAAATTATGATTATAAAATTGTATATATGTGTGCACAATGTTAGAAGTAAGTCTAGGTTTATTATAGTGGCCCTCTGGTGGCTTGGGGGCAATAAGACACGCTAATGCTTATTAGTGACTGTCATCTATGTGTATTAGTTAAAAAACATTTCTGCCTTAAATAAAGAAATGTGCTCAAAGGCCATAAAATGTCAATCGTGACTGATACATTTCATGAAGCCATTAATAAACACTGGAAGTCAAATGTCATGTCAGATGCTGAGGCTGTTTGGTGGAGCTGTATGTCAAATGAGGTTTGATATGACTTTAGATAACTGGAAGTAAAAGTCCTGAAATCATTCTTTCAGCACTCCCTTAATGGGCATTGAAAAAGAACAGTTTTCATTTTGTTTGTCAATTCTCCGTCACTTGAAGGGGTCAGGCTTAAATTCAGACTAAATGAGCTTTCTCACTTTGACTGTTGCACACTCATTGTCTCTCCACCCCACTCACACATATAAACACAGCCCAGTTGCTTTGCTCCCACACAAACAAAAGTACGTGGGCTACAGAATCAAACGGTATCCAGAGTGGGCTGTGTCTCGATGTTGGTGACAATGTAGCAGACAAGGAAACAGTTTTTTATTCTCTCATATGAAATTTGTGGCAGTGGTATGACATGAGTGGGGAATCTGAAATGTGAACTACAAGTATCACTTAAATTTCCAGTTTGAGAGTCAGCCATTGCATTCAACTTGCATGATTACATTTTTTTTAATTGACTTGAATGCAGCATAGATTCATGTGTTGTAGGGACGACCAGTCACAGTGTAAACCCATCTCCTAACGGGGAGCTTATTATACTGTGATGGTAACATCAAATGTTTGTGTTTTCACGACATTTCCAAAAGGCGGCACATGCAAAAATGAAAAAAAAAGAAAAGAAAACAAATATGTAAGGATGAAAAAGTGGTGACATACACCGAAAATGTCAATAGAGTTGATCTGTTGTAAACAAAATCATGTGATCTTCACAACAGAAGGATTACGTTACATCCTGCCTCTGTGTGCTGCCCCACCCCGCACCTGAACCCTGCAGGGAATCTGTCTGACCACAGAACCGCCTGCTGCGTTGTGCTTGTGTGAAAAACAAACTGTGGAGAAAGTCCAGACCCATTTCACCGGAGATACTCTGGACAAAACGGCTTAGAAACAATTTACCAACTCTCTCAAAACTCAAAATATCTTCCTGTGATTAGCAGATAAAAATGGGAGAGATTGTTATATATGGTAGACGTATTAAATCTAATGTGTTAGGGTCACTGCTACATATTGTTAACTGACTATTGACAAAGGCACAGTACTTGTGTATTGTAAGAATATCAGTGTCATCAGTCTGTCATGATCAACAACAGTACAGTGAGCATATGTTATGGTGAGTACAGGGATTTCCCCTGAGGTGCGAGGTTGTTTTCTGTCAAATGTAAGCAATGATAGAAACTAATCACATCAGACTTTGATGACTTTTTAAAAAAAAGTGTTGTTGTCTTGTTTCTGCATGGCTCTCTGAGCTGAAGGGTTGTCAGTGCCAGTCAGCCACTCCGTAACTTTGCTCCAATGTGACCCCATGTACAACATCTGTTTCAAAAGGAGGAAGAGAGAAAATTGCCCCATCAAGCCCCATCACCTGCAGGGTGAGAGGGAGCACCGGCTACAAGCCACATCTTATCTTTCAACATCAGATTCAAGATTCAATGGTTCAAGAGAATTGCACAACCATTACATTTAGCAGTCGCTGGCAATGAAATGCTTGGGTCACAGGCTCTCTTCTAGCGATTCTGAAAATAGCAGACAAGCAAAAGTTTGCTATTTGCTGTGGTTTTGTAATCACATCTTCAACTATCACAGTTGTGTGTAATTTTGGGATATCCATTGTCCTTTTCTAATTTCCTGTTTGTTTCTGCAGCTCACATTTTGTGTCCGCAGGGTCAACGTTCAGCATCAATGTAACAATCTATGTGTCCTCCATGTATCTAAAGGGAGGTTAAGGGTTTGGTCGAGTTAGAAAATAAGTTTTTCATGACCAGAAGTTGTTCACATGAAAGTGAAAGAAATAGCAATGTAACCAATGAAAAAGAGAAGTTTGGGGAGAGATGCAAACTCTGCCCTTCAGGTGAGTCTATTTGGATCAGGGACTTTTCAATGTAGTTGTAGAGTTCATTGTAGAAACCACATCTGAGGGTGCACAGGCCAGGCCTACTGGTATAGAGGTCAAAGTGACAGGTGGGGGTGTTTCTGTCTTTTACTGTATCTGAGATGAAAGGGTTCAAGTTGTTAATGTGGTTGTTCTGAACTTTCTGGATTTTTTTTTATTTGCAATACCTTAAATCAATATGCTTGTTCTATTGCAGACCATTCCAAGGCCCACTGGTTGTTGGGATGACCGGGGGGGGTCTCTCTCTCTCTCTCACTCACACATATTGACAGCTGTTATTGACTAGTGTGTTATAGTGTGTTATAGTGTGATAGATGTGAGTGTGAACGTGACTCCATTTAACAAGTTGTTCCATGGAGTCACTTTTAGGTCACAAAAGGCTGGAGAATCAGACCTGACCTTCACTCTCATGGTTTTTTATTATTTATTTATTTATTTATATTTATTGTTCTAGTAGCAATAGAAATGTATGAAACACAAGCTGTTGAGACAGTGATGGTGACGTGAGCTGTATAGTTCCACACAGTGAAACAGAATCAATAATTGTTCTGCAAAGCAAGAAGACAAAAAGGTGCAAATTAAAACACGAAATTGTATGTATACAAAATGTGCCGCGGATGGGTTTACTAAACCAACTTGATCAGATGATCGCATCGTATGTTATATGGTTCCAAAAGTGCATGATGTGACAATTATGATGGACGGCGTACATACAGTTTTGTTATTATAGTTTGTGTGTGTGTGTGTTTTGTACTCTTAAGACCAAAGTGTTTTTTAATAATATTTTAATGTCAAAAGGACAAAACATCTTAAGCATCTATAATGTAAATCAAATGTCTGTCTCAAAAGTTGTTTTTCCAATACAGGTGTCACAATGTAAAATATCTGCATAAACATCATTATCTCACAATGTGGCTGCCCAACACTTTTTCAGTCGGCTGTAGCATCTCCACCCTGATGTCTCAGTGCCCTGCACTGAAAGTTTGTTTTTTATAATTGTTACAGTTCATTTGCTCTTATATCTACAGTCAGACAAAAGGTGAACAATAATCTTATATTTAGATTACAACATGAAAGAGGTGAACTGTGCAACACACTCACAAACACACAATGGAAACTATATTCCACCCAAGGTCCCCAATATTTTCTGTCTTCTGTCTATCATCTGCTGTCCACCCACGGAGGGACTTTTCAACATCAAACCAGCACCAGCATGAGTGGTTCACATATTATTAGTATATATTACTCACTTATGATGTAAATCTGCTTACCCAAAACTCAAATCATTAAATTATTATAGGTCAATACATGTTTTAAGGTTATAGGTTCAGGTTAAGATTGGGCCATGGGTTAGGCAAGTAATAGTGATGGTAGTAGTTAACTTGCAATGTAATTTTCCAACTAAGTTTAGTGAAAATCCCTCCACAGACCTTGTATTCAAACCTGATGAATGCATCCTGACAGTGTTCCCGAGGTCACCTGTGATCAGATCTCACTTTTCTGCTCTACATGCAAATACACATGGAATAAACAAATCATTTTTATTTTTAGCCAATTTGACCACACAGCTGTGCCAATGTGTCACATAGTGGACAGAGTCACTGTGTGTGTGTGTGTGTGTGTGTGTGTGTGTGTGTGTGTGTGTGTGTGTGTGTGTGTGTGTGTGTGTGTGTGTGTGTGTGTGTGTGTGTGTGTGTGTGTGTGTGTGTGTGTGTGTGTGTGTGTGTGTGTGTGTGTGTGGGTGGGTGGGTGGGTGGGTGGGTGGGTGGGGGACAGTTCTTAAGTAGGCCACAGGAGGGCACACAATGCCGTTGGGCCTAACAAACAAACTGCACAATATGTATATATATATATATATATATATATATATATATATATATATATATATATATATATATATATATATATATATATAGTAGTGATGTACCCATCACTTAATTATAATTAATTAATAAATAAAAATAATGAATGGAGCACGTATTGAAATCTATTTCTAGGCTACACTGTCATCTTCACACTTTTTTATTTCCCCTACTCTATACTGAGCTCCACACATATCTGTGAATGGCTATATTTACCTTCTCATTAACCAAATCTGTTGTTTCCTCGAGCATAGTCAAATCTCACAGAGAGTTTCCGAGCCCAGCGGCGCGTCGCACCCAGAGTAGTAAATTCCGCTGCTCGCTCCGTCTCATTTCAATGTGGTTACACCAGAGCGCCTCTCTCGCGCTCGGCAATAATCGTCACTTTCCGATGATCATGGTCCGGAATCGAGACCAAATATGGAGCATGGGGGGGTGTTCCCCTTGTTTACCGGATTCAACCTTGTATGGGTTAAGACGCGCGGCCGGAATTCCTCTTTTGACACCAGATAGAAGAGAGAAGAAGTAAAACATGCGGGGACGCGCATTTCTTCGTGCTGAGAGTTGTTGGAGCAGAGTTGTGTGTTCACTGGGGCCCGTGCTGCTGCTGTGGGGGGGTTCACTGTCTGCTGCCATTCAGCTTCCAGTGGAAAAGTCGCTTTATCTCGCGGAGCTGCGGCTTCTCCACTGACAAGCGATTCCCTTCGAAATCGTCACGGAGCATCCCAGCCTATCAGCATCCGCAGCGCCTCTCCCCCCCCTCTCCACCTCCCCAGCACCCCTCCCACTCCATATTTGGACAATGACGTAGAGTGGAGGGGAGGACTGGAAAGGTTCCCCATATATACATATTAGCTGCGGGGCCCGCGGTCCCAGCGAGAGTGACTTTTAGCCGCTGTGAAGTTTATGAGCAGAGCGCATTAAGCGCAGCGGACGCACGGAGCTCATCCTCTCACGGTGTCACACAGAGACATGCAGCGGTGACCCGCGCAAGACTGGCTAACTCGCACACGCTTTGAAGAAACAGACCAGAGAAGACAAGAGACGCGCGTTCTTCATCCTCACAATGACGGCTAAAACTCTGGAGAAGGTGCAGATGAATCTCGGGGGCTTCGTGCATCCCCTGGCCGAGAGCGTGTACTCGGTGGATGACATCTCCAGCCTGCCGACCTCCGTGGCAATCTTCCCCAATGCAGACATAGGGGCGCATTACGACCAGATGACAGCAGGTAAGATCTGCGAACTGACTCAAAATCCATTTACAGACATCTGTGGTAAAGAATAAAAGCCGTGTTCCTCCGCCTGTCATAGTAGAAGTGTAGCTTTACGTGTTTCAGATGTTAATTGAATGACATGATAAGAACAGAGTCCGTGCGTAATGGAACAGAGACCAGCTTCCTCTCACTTCGAGCCTCCTCGCAAAAAGTTGAATTATCCTGTTTGTGTTTGCGTTGCCTCACTAATGATCTGTTTTTCTTTTTTCCCTCTACAGACGGTTTGATGAGCGCGGACATGACTGGAGACAAGCGCTCTCTGGACCTCTCCTCCTACTCCGGCGGCTTCTCTCAGCCCCCGTCCCACCGCAACCAGACCTTCACCTATATGGGGAAGTTTTCCATCGACTCCCAGTATCCAAGTAACTGGAACCCCGAGGGAGTGATCAATATCGTCTCGGGCATCTTCAACGTGGCTCAGCCACCGCCTCATCCTCCTCCCTCCTCTTCAGCATCCTCCTCCCCGGCTTCTTCTGGCTCTCCCAGTCATTTCTCCGGCGCAAATTTGAGTTGCACCATGGCGGGTCCGAGCCAGGCAGAGATGGAGCATCACCACCACCTTTATTCCCCACCGCCTCCTTACTCCTCCGGCTGCGGGGAGATGTACCAGGACCCCTCCGCCTTTCTGTCCACTTCCACCTGTCCTATCGCGTCCTACCCGCCACCCTCCTACTCTTCTCCTAAGCAGCACATCGGCTCAGACGCGCAGGGGCTTTTCCCCATCATTCCCGACTACTCGGGCTTCTTCCAGCCAGCTTGCCAGCGGGACATGCACACGGCAGGTATCCAAGATCGGAAACCGTTCGGCCCATGCCCACTCGATTCATTTCGCGTCCCTCCACCCCTGACCCCGCTGAACACTATCAGGAACTTTAAGCTGGGCGGTCCGGGTGGTGGCTCCGATGGAGGGCCGCTTCCAAGGCTCCCATCTGCCTACAGCCCACAGAACTTGCCCCTGAGGCCGATCCTGCGGCCCAGAAAGTACCCGAACAGACCCAGCAAGACACCGATCCACGAACGGCCGTACCCCTGTCCTGCGGAGGGCTGCGACCGCCGGTTCTCTCGCTCTGACGAACTGACCAGACACATTCGCATCCACACTGGACACAAGCCGTTCCAGTGTCGGATATGTATGCGCAACTTCAGCCGCAGCGACCACCTCACCACGCACATCCGCACGCACACGGGAGAGAAGCCGTTTGCCTGCGACTTCTGTGGCCGGAAATTTGCCCGGAGCGACGAGAGGAAGAGACACACTAAAATCCACCTGAGGCAGAAGGAGAGGAAGTCTTCCACCGTCTCTTCCTCCTCCTCATCGTCCGGCAACTCCGGACTGGAGCGGCCGTCAGGCGCGATCAGCACCACCAACGGGATCTGTCCATAGTTAGTCAACTTTGCTGTCACCTTGGCCGCGTGGCGCACACTAACCATCGAATAATGATTCCGAAACTGTTGTGAACTAAACATAGCAGCCGAAACCGCAGGATGGGAAAGAACACGAACTTATGTGCAGCCGTGCGCAATTACGCACAGTATGCACCCATTCCTGCTCCAGAAGTGACAGAGACTGACACGAATGCACTTTGCCTGCACAGTCTACTGAACATACAAGTAAATATAGCCATTATTTCAGAAGAATATAGAAGTGCAGTTGTAATAAAGAGGATTTTTAATATACTGCCACACTTACTGAGCGCGCAAGACGCAGCGCGCTTAAATGTGAAATAACCGCAATAATGTTTTAAATGAAGGAGAAAGTTTTAAGTTATTAAGTTGACAAAGTGTTGATTCTAACATTGTTGATGATGACTATATTTCCTCTTTAGTGCCTTGCTGCGTGTCTTTTTTGTACGTTGATTCAAGGACGCTCCTAACTCATTGTGAATTGGTCTTTAATATGTACAGTGGAGACTTTCTATTTTTCTACACGTTTGGTGTATCTCCAAGTGTTGAGTCGTTGTGGTTCACGTGTAAAACCATGTTGGAATGTAAATATGTTGAACTAATACCGACTTGACATGTTTGTTGTGTTGTGTGATTTGAGACTTATTAAATGTGTGAGGATGTTAAACACAGCCGCTGTCAGTTTGGTCTGTCTCTCAGAAATAACGCACAGCACTGTGTCAACCGTGGTGCGTTCACGGAAAGTGGACAATAAAAATATTTTATCTGAATATATGCTCAACAAAAAATTTGTGTCAATATGTTGATGTTGGAAAATGTATTGGGTAAATTCCACGTTGCGTCACACATGGCCCAAATGACTCAGAATTTTCTCCCACTCACTTTTTACTCTGTTTCCTCGGGTTAGAGGCGATGATTTACTTTCCAAATAGTGGTTTTCGAGCTTTGCAGCAACAATGAACAATTATTGAAGTAAAGGCGAAATAAACAACTTGTACAGAATGTCCTGCTCAACTAATCGTCATAGGGTACATTCTAATATAGGTCGTGGGGTAAAAAAAAATATATATATATGGCACTCTGAAACAGAACAAAGATAAACCACAATATTCAAGGGTGACTTTACAAACAGTCGGCTAAATAGTAAATAAATCTAATGCAGCCCCGCCCTCCACAATTAAAAAAAAATTTGTATTCAATACTTGAGCAAATATGTGAACATGTATGCTGCCTTGTGCATGTATAAAACTGTGGCAGAGAAATACTGGATCCTATTGATAGCCTATACATTTGTATTCGCTTTTATTTACTTTGCTATTCATTTAACTACACTCTAAAATAATGGCAGCCTAAAAAAGAGACAATTGTAGAATAAAAACTTGTTTAAACCCACAAACTCCAGAGCGTCTGACAGAGGACATGACTTCTGTGACTCAGTGGTGATTGCGATAGGAAATGACTCAACTTCAATTCCATAAATAGTACAGAGATCATAAATATCTAGGTTATTGAGTGAATTATTATTCTTTGAACTTGCTATTTCGGAAAAACTTTTTGTTTTCCCAGATTTCTAAAACTCAAGTCAAGGAAATCAAATATTTGTTTATATGTTTTGACCTGACAGTGACAGAGTCTGAGCTTCAATAATATTTTTATACCTTCGCCAAAGTTTTTTATCACAGAAGTTCACACAGAGTTCCTGTGAAGTGTGGGGCCGTGTATAAACAGGTGTGCGCCTTTCTAAACCATGTCAGTTTGTAAACTCCTGTCAGGTTGAGGGCTCATATCGAGGGTGATTCAAACCAGCAGGAAGCACATGAACAGTTTTGAGCTACAGCAAAGGCTCTGGAAACATTTTTTTTTTTTTTTTTAGTTGAGAGATATTAGTATTGGATTTTTAATAAATTGGCAAAACAATTGTGTATAATGATGGGCAAGAATGTTAACTTTATTCATTTAAAATTCAACTCGGCAACACAATATAATATGAAAACTTTTGGGCTCTAACAGTTTCTGATACTGTGTATGTCAGCATTTCAAATGCATTCCAGAACTATACGCTTTGTTACTATAGGCCTTTGAATTGTGAAGTAATTTAATGTGTTCTGGTTGCTGATATGGTGATATTCTATTTTTTTTCATGTTCATAGCTTTGTCATTGTCTACTGCCATCACCCCAATCCATAATCTATATCCTCCTTTAATATCAAAGTGAAGCTCTTTGAGGCAGGTCAGATAAACTCTAGTGACAGTGGTTAACATAGCACCGGGGGCTCCAGATTATTGTGCTGCTGTGAAGGAGATATTTAATGTGGTCAGTCAGCACCTGATCCTAAAACTAAACATCCCAGGATAAACAGTAGGGGACCACTAACAACCATAGTCAGTGTATTATGGTTGTGTGAACTCATTCCTGGATTTCATGTTGATGTCAAAGTGTGTGTTACATAAATACAGTGTGTATTCAGAACGAATATCAGCATGAAATTTATCAAGAAACGGCTCTGTATTATCTGTACCAGCAACATCACGACCAGTTGTTTTTTCATTTGTTTTATTTAATTGATTGTTGTCTGATACACACTCACACTCCTAAAAAATAACTTCATGTTGAAGCCAGTGCTGGAACACCTTGCAGGCACAGAGAGAGGGCTGTTAAAGAGACGGTGCAGAGCCGTCCACTGGTCCCCGATGTGGTGGTCCAATGGACTCTCAATGGCCAGGGCCACTTTGTCACAAGCTGTGGGTCGAATAGAACAATTCTGATTTTGAGTTTCATGCCCTGTCTGTGACCAAAATGTAGCATTGTGACAACTTCTTGTGTTGTTCAGTGATTTAGTTCTGTATATTAAGTCGTTCTGGATTTGTTGGAAGCGGAAGTTTTTCGATTTTTTCAGAAGCAGCCTGAAAATGTCCTTTCTCTGCACTTGACACAGATTAGACTGATTTCAATCTTTTTGTTTGATTCTGGAGAATACTGAACACAAAGACTTTTCCCAGTGTCCCACGTCTGCTTCTGAGATGCTGTGGTGAGGCCTGGGCTAATCTATAACGTCTTTATTCTTCCATCAAACTGCACCACAATTATTCCCCTCACTGATAAACTGGCCTGATAGACTTCACACTGGAAATTGAGGATAATTGCACATCCACTGACTGGACTGACAGCATCACTATAACTGCTCTGTCTAGTGACAATATCCCTATACAGTCAATATCAGTGTGTAGTCGGCGAAGTTGCAACAGTGGCGGATCTAGGATTTCGTGACCAGGGGCTGTAAAGGGGCCACAATTTACACAGTGTGGCCAATTATATTTCCAACATATGCACAATTCCTGATAAAGTAAGGTGCTCATTTAAGTCATTACTTGTTAGCTCTATAGTTTGAAGCAAAGCTTCATATCATTGAGTATGTTTTGAAAATTGTTCCTTGCTCAAACCCATTGTGCACATTAAAAATGTTCAGAAAATAGATATGATCATATTTATGTAAGCCTACTGACAGGACAGGGGTGGATCAATCAGATTTCCGCTCAGGCCAATGCCCCCCCTGGCTCCGTCTCTGGATCCATCCCCAAGGTGCAGACATGAATATTATCACTATATTGAATTGTACACAGGGAAATCTACATAAATAAATGACAAAACCTGCATGTTGGACTTAAAAATTAAACTTTTTTTTACTGTTAACTGACTATATTGTCGCCTTCTGTCACCATTGCCTTTTTGAAAAAACAGTTTGTCACTGATGCACAAGAATCCTGGGAGAGGTTGACCCAGTTAGGCCTAGCCAGCGTAGCCTCTGTTGCTTGGAGGTGGAAGGACACATTTGTCGACCGAATTCAAAAGAGCCTTCAAATTGGCAAAATCGTCTTGTTGTGACGGATGCAGCCCCTGAAATCAGACACAGCTCAGGATTCAAACTAGGAATATTCTGAGGCGACAGCTCTAACCACCACACCATCATGCCAACGTGCCGTCCAACATAATGTGACTCTGAAATGGTGAAAAATAATTAAAGCACTGGTATTGATTTAAATTGTAATATTAAATTGTTATTCAAAAATGTATAAAATCTCAGATTATCCATTTACGGAAACACAATAGGGTCACAGACACTTGCAAAATGATTGCGTGGTTGCTCTGTGTTTTTTGTTCCTAGAGGGTGGGTTGACTGAATCCATCCCTGCAGGGTTAAATGAAAGAAAAAGCGGCTTCAGTGGGTAAATAGTTTCAAAAGAAAATCAGCCACAAACAAAATTGTGAAATTCATAAATGTGGTCATTACAGTAACTCAGATAATAGTCCCTTTTCAGTGTCGCAGCAGGAACAGATGAAGGCTGAATTCCATTTCAGTGTTCCACTTCCAAGGCAGTGATAGTGTCCCGCCGGCTCACTAAACACAGATAGAACAGTTCTATCATTGATGCCACTCACTGCAACTCTTTATTCCTGCTAGGATACGTCAGCGTCTGCTGTGAAGAGCTCTATCTGAGAGCTCATCATGAGAACTCAGAAGAATCAGACATAATTGTTGAACTTCAGAAATGTAACAACACTTACCAGATTCCCTTCTTGCAACTTATTTCTGGTCTATGCATTAATATTTACTGGGGGATTAGCTCAAATGGTAGAGCGCTCGTTAGCATGCGAGAGGTGGCGGGATCAATGCCCGCATCCTCCAGTCAAGTAGTGTTCACCCACATGGTTGAATGCACTTATTGTAAATCGCTTTGGATAAAAGCGTCAGCCAAATATAATTTAATAAAACATTTAAGTTACGAGCCAAAATGTGCACAAGGGGCACATTTTCCAGATTTACAAATATCAAAAAGTGACACCTTAGGACGAGTGGTATGAGACACCGTGACAGTCGACGCACCACGAGAATTTCCATCTACTTTATTGCTGCCTGAACATTCATCAGAGTAAAAGAATCATGGATAAACCGGCATTGAGACCTGAGTCTAACAGAGGGCAGAAGAGTGTAACTACAGTTATGTAACATACAGACAGGAAAGATGTAATGTTAATCAATCTACATGAAAAAGGTAGTGAAGAAGTCTGTTGCTTTACACCATGAAAATGTTCATGTTCCATAACACAGCTTCCTTTTGTAAAATGTAAAACTTTACTTTAAGACTGGATTGAAAGATTTCACTCTGTCTTTAATGTGATGCATCACATACGTCATATCACTGGATTCAATTACATGAGCTGAAATGACAACACATGACCAGATCTGTAGAATGAGCTGAACCTCAGCTTGTTCCCGTAACTGTCCAGTCCTGTGTAGGAACAATGTCAAGTGGAATAAATTAAACCCATATAAAATAGAGCTAAAGTATATATATATATATATATATTTAATATATATATGATGTGTGCACTTTGGAAGAAGAAATTAGTGTGTACAATAAAAATGGCACTAATAAAGAAGCATACATTCAGTATTTACAAATAAGGCAGGTGACTGGAGTAACAGGCTTTGGCATTAAGACACTATGTGGCAGTCCTCTGCTGGACAGACAGACATCATGTGTGAGGACACAAATGGTGACCCTGGTGACACCCCACCACTGACAGGATGTCAGGCTGACATTCATTCATTTGGAAAGTGGATTTCCGCTGGCAAAACATGTAGCAGTACCAACACGGTCATCTTAAGTTTGTGAAGGAAGGTCCAGTGGTCCCTCTTCTAGGTGGGGTGTCAAAGTTCACAGCCCCTGTATCTGAAAGCTTCTGCCCTGATGTAGCATCCTTTAGCAAGGCACTCATGCTCTTTGACTTTCAGGTAAGAGTGACCCTCATGTTTGACCTTTGTGTGGAAGGGGGTTAAACACAGCTCACAGTTGTGGATGTACGGACATCACAACATTCTGACTGCAATAGGCGGCAGTGATCATTCAGATAGAAACCACAGGGCCTGGGTAGGGCTCCCCTCCACACCAGAAGTCGTCTGGCTGAGGGACTTCAAGTAGCCATGTCTCCTCTTCTGTCTCCTTCTCCTCTCCCTGCTGCGCCTCGTTTCTCTTGCCATCCATTTCCCTGTGTGCCACAGTTTGCAGGATTTTGTAATAGTGACAGTCCCGCCCGTCATCTGGATTGTACGGCGGTGCCAGGATATCCAGGAAAGCAGCCGGCCCGTCCACTGCATCGATCTGGTGGAGGTTATCCCTCAGAGGAGTGAGGAGGCATGGCCCGCTGTTCTCTGAGTACTCGGCGACTGATCGCAGGGTGGAGCGCCAAAGGGAGGCCGTCTGAAGCGGGGCCAGTGGTGGATCAAAATGAGGTGGCACGGAGCTGACAGTCAAGTTATCCTCCAGTTTATCGAAGCAGCGGACCCTCACCTTCCCATAGAGAACCTGAACCAGAGACAGGACACAGGAGTTTCGGATTGATTAGTGTCTGATTAATATCTTCTCAAGACTTCTGCAGATATTTCTCAAACAGATATTTTCAACCCTAAATCCACACAACCTTCATTTACATGATATCTTCGTCCAGACAAGAACACAAACTGCCTACAAATGCTCAAACAAGCATGCCAGGCCTGTAGGTGTTGATAAAGAATATCAACCATCAGTCAAATATCAGAGGAAAACACTGTGGCTCAAGAATTCAAAGCCTGTCCATGTCAGTAATGTGGCAGAGTGATGCTAAATTTGGCTGCAATCTTGAAATTGGATCTAACAGTGCTAACCAAACATAGTGAAACGCACAAATAGCCACTGTTATTATTGTTGTTGAATAAAACATTTGCTTCCTATGGCGAAGCAAATCACAGAAGAGTTCAACTTCGGTGACCTTTGACCCACAATATTCCCTATGATGAGGGAGCAGGCCTTCAGTCTGGACAGGGCGCAAGTCACATGACAAACCACGTGCATAGGAAGAACACTTTGTGCACAATGTGAGCACATTAAAGGGATAGTTCACCAAAAAATTTAAATGCACTCATTACGTTTGAATCCACAAAACACTTCTGGAGTCTCATGGGTAAACAGTTTTGGAGCCAAATCGAAAACAATGGAAGTAAATGGTGACCCACCCCTCCATCGGCCTAGTGATGAGCAGAGAATAAAAGAGAATTTTTTTTTCAGTGATCTATCCCTTTACCTGATATAAAAGGTAACAGTGTGCCTTCAAGACAATGCCACAAAATAAACTGATAACGTGAGATCACTGGATTCATATTTTAGTGAAGCGACTGCCAAAAAAAAAGCAAATTAAACAAATTACCCAGAACAAATGACAAACAGTGAAGCTGCTGGAGCTTTGTGTGCATTAGAGGTTTTCTTTAGTTCACGGTGAACTGTCTGCACACATCTGTGAGACTGTGACCCTAGACATGGATGTCAGGGAGGATCAGACACATCTGTGCTCTGATATAATATAAACAACTTGATGTTAATCAGAAATGCAAAGGTCACAAAGTCAAACAGTACAACTTCATATATGAACAGTTTCCTGAAGCTAATTAAATGGTCCCACTCCTCAGACTTTGGTTTTTAACCCTTACGAACACAAGTCACCTAACAGACAGAGTGTGTGTGGAGCCACAACACAGCAGACATGAGGCGCTGTAAAGACCTTGAGCATCCCGTTCATGTCCGGGTGGTCGTGCAGCGGTATGGAGGCGCCGGCCCTCAGCAGGAACACCCCCATGCTGAACACCTCCGTCTCGCAGATGTGCATGTAGTTGACCGGGGGGTTCTGGAGCCCCGCCGCCCCGGAGCTCGGCTTGCTTTTCGGGGGAGCGATTTTCAGGTCCGCCGCCCGCACCGCGGTCACCAGCGAGATGAGCTCGCTCTGTGTGTCCGCCAAGTCGGCCGAAGACGTGAGGCCCCTGTAGCTGATGCAGGCCTGCTTCGCTATCTTCTGGATCAGAGGACTTTTGTTGTCCCGCGGCATTCTGGCTGCGGGTGAGGACAACTAACGGTTATCGGTGAGTCCCTGGCTCCGACGCAAACACGAGGAATCCAAGCCCAGGAAGCCTCCAGCGTCAGCAGGTTCCCTCCGGGGCGGGTCGGCGGGCGCTCACAGCAGACGAGGGGGTTGTTTCTACTAAATGAAGACGTGTTTCATTGTGATATCGTCTGATTCCAGCCCCAGATGAGAGCCTCCCCGCGGTCATTTTCCACCGTCTTCTCCTCTTTCGTGTATACTGAGCAGGCGCAGGAGGCCGAGAGCAACCTGGGATATGTAGTTTTATCTGGAAGTATCATCTCCACATCTCATTAACATTCCCATGATAAGTGGAGAGCTGTGTGATCAGACTATGACAGACATATTTCTGTGATTGTACATGATTAGAGCATATACCACCATATTCAAAAGATTCGATATTTAAGATGGTCAGCATAACCTGGAGACTACATTTCCCAGAGATGCTAAAGAGGAAACAGAGCTGCAGAGGGGAAGGCCACACAGGCCAGTGAACTCCAGGGCTGATGTTTGAATTGTCTTTTTGTTCAGGCAGGTTTGGTACCTGGGAGAAGTTTGCATGTGGGTAATGTTGTGAAAATGTTCTACTTTAACACAAACAGGGTTCTTTTTATTAAACTGAAACAATTCGTTTTGTTGCTTAAATCTTAAATCAGACCAACTGCAACTGAAAAGTGAAACCATACAACCTGAAGGAAAGTTCCAACAACCACAGGCTCCACCTCGGTAAAATGACCAGGAAGAACGAAGTTTATTTAGTGTGAACTTTCTATTTGTCTATTGACACCTGCTTTGCATACTTTTTGGATCATTGAATCAGATACAGTGTGACCACATACAATAATACCGTCAAACCCACCTGTTCACACAGGCCTTAGGCCACTCAAACCCCTGTACAGTACAGTTTTGCCATTTAACGCATGATGGTGACATGCAGCTGCTTTTACCCATTAAGGTAACAGAGATATGTGTTTCTGGGAGGTCACTAAATCAAATGCAAAGGGAAATATGTCATTACAAACTAAATGATCTCACACAAAATGTACCCAAGTGACAGTAGATCTGTGGTTTACCTGTGCAAAGCTGTGTGTCAACAGAGCACCCTCTACTGACCAGGATTGGACACTAAAAAGTTCTCAGGTTTTAATTTTTTTCTTGTCATGTAGCCTAAAAGGTATTAAATATATCCAACACTGCAGAAAACCTCTTCCATAAAAATTAATGTGGTCGTTTTATTGTCCTTATATCTACCATGAACAGGCACCAATTGATTATCTGTTACTTACAATAAAATGTTTATTGCCAAAGTTCAGTAGGGAACTTTGATTTATTACTTTGTGCCAATATTGTGAAGTTTTAAGGGATTATTCAGATTCCATTGGCTGTTATGGCAAATTTATCATCACTGTACAAAAAAGTTGGGGAAAACCAAAAAATTCAAGGCAATAAAACTTTCGATCTCAAGTTTATTGTGCCAACTAATTAAGTTTTGTTAAAATAATTATATTTCACAATCATTTGTTCAATCTACATGTTTATTTAAAACATGAATCAACAGTTTAACACTAGACTGTTCTTTATCCTTCAAATATTTGCTATTGTAAGATCTGTGTGAACAATTTAATCTTCCCAAAATATCCTCTTATTGACTGTGGGCAGGGAGGCAGATGCGTCTTCGGCTTCTTGACACCTTTGGTTTGCCCATCATCTGGATTGATGTCCTGTTGAAATGAAGAGGTTGTTCCAAATTAAGAATGAATACTCATGCCTAGCAATCACCCTACTAAAATTTAAGAGCATATCTGATTACTCAACCATCAAGCAGGTAGTGAAAATAACAGGAGTGTTCTATTTTTCAGCTAGCTCATTAATAATAGTTTATAATTCAATCAAATGCCTATCTTGAGATTGTGGCTACATTTTACTAGGAACAACATTTCTTAACCAAAAGCACAGTCTAAAACCTATGTATGCTTTTACCAGCACCTGTGGAAGAAGAAGATGAAACTGAATATTAAGATGAAACCCAAGCTCAGGAACATAATTCAAGGCCTGCCTTTTTCTCAGTGTCCTTGATGAAATCAATGCAACACTAACAGATTGAATAAATAAAAAGAAAGATAAAAAATAAGAGAGAGTGGTCAAAATGAAATGATCAGTGAAACTACTCTTATCATAATTCCCACGTTCCTCCCCTTTGTTAAAGGGGACATTGATAAAGTTACGATATATCACTAGAAAATTAAGAACAAGTCAAACATGAGCAGAACATGTACAAAGCATGGATTAAGTGTATCACTATCATCATAAAATAAAAATAAAAATGTTAGAAGCAGGGGATTTTAAGTAGGAAAGGGGTAATTTAGCCCCCTGGCCCACATTTGTTTTAATTCGCGTGTAAGTCACTTTATCTCAGTTTCAATCATTTCCATCTATTCTAAGATATTAGATAAAGTACCATCTTGTTATGGGATCACACCATGACACCTGTCAACAATGTAGCAATAAATACAGGATCCGTATGTCAACATGTTGATAAGAACCTCCGGCTGTGGCTCAGGAGGTTGATCCCTGACTTCTCCAGGCTGCATTTTGAAATGTCCCTGGTCAGGATATTCAACCATGTTACAGCTGTGCTGACATTTTATGAATGGATTATGATAGAAAAAGTGCTGCATGAAGAAGTACTGTGTGAATGAATGGTGAATGCGACTTATAGTGTAAAGGTTCGGAGTGCTAAATATGACTGGAAAAGCACAATATAAATACAACGTACAATATAAATACACCTTTTTAACACATTTTCTCTCCCAAATAAATTTAGAAGAGAAAAGCCTTTTTATCAGCAGTGTACTTCTTCTAGTATATTTAAAGCAATGTTAGTAAACAGTAGGTTTCTTTAGCCATAACAGGGCAAAACAGAAAACACTTTTTTTTACAAATTAAGGTTTTTTTGTCATCCCTCAGATCTGGTTGTTTATTGAATTTTACCACCAGGTTTAGGGCACAGGAACCTAAAAACATAAGATCTGATAACAGGGCCCAGTTGCCATCGGTGGATAGACAGACGGCAGTCAAAGTCTAGATCTAGTTTTTGTGTTACTAGGATTTGATGTTCTGAATGCTGATGAAACTTTCAAAGCCTTAATCCCATGAAGCAAAAAAAAGAGTTGAGCGACCAGACTGTCGTAGTGGCCTCGGCTTGTCACTGCCCTCTGGAGCGGAGGGAAGTGAGCATTGTTAACCAAGCAACAAAACCCAGGACTGACTCACCCACATCACAAGCACTCTTAGTAAATGGACTTTACTTAGCACATGTGTCTCTGTGTGTACTCACATGCAGTGCAATTAAACCACACAGTTGAGTGTGGGCTTTGGTTTGAGTAGCTCCTTATGTGGGTGTATTTTGTATCTGTGTGTGTGTTTGTGTGTGCGAGTTGCTTAGTGTATTCGTGCGCGTGTTGCATTATGTATGATTCAGTCTGAATGATGAGTGAGGGAGACACAAAGCAAGCAATATCCTCTTGAGAAATAATGAGGCCAGTTCATTATAGGTTCACAAACACACACATACATACACACACACTTTTATGGTTGACACAAGCACAAAAGATCTCATCTGCGATTTTTTATCTAGTAATTCAATCATCCTATACACTACACACACATGGTCGCGCAAGCAGGGTATTTTTCCCACCAAATGTTGGATCGAAAGTCATGTTAAACATAAAATATCTCAACAAACACATTTTCCAACATATCTCCACAAACAATAGAGCAACAATCTAAAGCTAATATTGATCAGCACATTATTCTCCATCATATATTAAGTAAGGTCATGGAGAAGTTTCAAACAAGTCAGAAAAGAATGTCTGACTTGAAATTACTTAAACACAACCTAAGATGTGAATCGATTAAAAAGGAAATCATGATCATACGGTAGGGGTGATGTCATCAAAGTTATCATGATGTCAGAAATAAAATCATAACATTTTAGTTGAGATTTGGAAGCAGGAAATTTGGAGGTGTCACCTTTGAAATTATTTGAGGAAATGGCACCTACACACCAGCATGCCGACTCTGGGTTAAATAATTATTTCACAAATGAAAAGGAATGATCAACTTGTTTTGACCAAAAGGAAGATTAGTTAAGAACACCACTCAAGCAAGTGATATTCTTTTCTGATTTAACTCCACTGTCCAAACTTTTGTGGAATTCTGCTCAAAGGGCATCTCACCATCCAGAGTTTAAGTTACATAAAACAATATTGTTTGAATAATGTGTTCTCTGAGGACAAAGATGTGAAACCTTGTTTGTCTGCGATCTTATTTGCATGTGATGCTGGTCCTCGGACATAAAGCCAACATTATCCCCGGGCTGTTTAAAATGTGCATGACTGACATTGCAGAGAAGTCAAGCAAGCTTCTTCATGCCATTCTAACAGCCACAGCCAAAGAACTCTGAAGGGAGCAAGTGATTCTCTGCCTGTCCACAATTTGCTTAGCAAAGACAGAACATGTTCAAATTTGTCAGACACGTGAACAATAATGCAAACACAGACATGTACACAGGTGGAAGCACGGCTGCAAATGCACATGCGCACTGAAGTACGCACACAAATAAGGTGTGATTTGAACAAGCATGTCCACACTGACTCACACACAGACACACACACTTACACACACACAAACACACACACAAATATATTCACACAAATTCCTCTGTCCTCTGGAATCAGCATATTGAGACAATGAGACAATGATAACAGCTGCTTATAGATCACTTACTGCATCCAGTCAACGTGGCCTTTGTGTTCAGTCAATACGCAGCCTGTTCTCTGTCACCAGAGTTGACATTATTTCACGACGTGTTCCACTGCTGAGAACATGAGGAGTCTTTTATTTGTTGCCCCCTGTGGCCTCGTTGAATCAGGCCATCATTGTGAATGAAACCGACTCTGTTGTCCGTCAAAGAACGCTAACAACTCGGGCCAAAGATGAAAATTCATTAGCTTGTCGGAAAAAATGTCTGCATAACTTGAGTGGAAGCGGCAGGAGACGATGCCATGCAAATGTTTGTTCTCTCCATCAGAAAGCTGCTTTCTTTCAGACAGGATTTCAGGGAATTTTGTTTAGGTTCATCGGTGGACTGTGAGCCGACTCCACCACTCTCACCAGTCACATGCCAGGCAAAGTGCTAAAGTCTGTCTGTACATTGTCGGTCATTATACACTATATATCATTTACTGTATTACTGTATATTTTCATGTCAGAAAACTACCAGCAGCTTTCTTGACAGTAATTTATATCATAGGCAGATGTTATTGCAGCTGTCATCAGTGCCTGTAGTTTTCTATTAGCTATTTATCGTTTGTTCATTCGCCTTGTCCTTCTCCATCTCCTCCATCCATTAGACCTACTAGTTGTTGCTGCTATTATCTCTCAGTGTCAAATATTAGCAGTCCACTCTGCCTCTCTCAAAGTTTTGATGAAGTACATTAGTTGTGTGTATGTACTTATTGTATTGCTACTTCTAAATTACAGTAATGCATGTGGACGGTGAATGTGACATTTAAAAGGTTGGGGAGTTGATGTAACTGAAGTAATTTTGAGAGGAATGGAGACTGTGGGTCATCTCTACACAAACTGGTCTCATCAAATCTAGATAAGCCAACCAAAACACACTGTGTGTTTCAGGGCACACACACACACACACACACACACACACCACACACACACACACACACACACACACACACACACACACACACACACACACACACACACACACACACACACACACACACACACACACACACACACTATTATTGCGTTCGTACCCTGTGTCTTTTATGGTTGGGCTGCAGACCTTGACCACCCAACTCAGATCTCTAAATTTGGAGTGATGACAGGCAATATTGAACACACATACACAGGTTCTACAAGTGACACACGCACACACAAACACACACACACACGCACGCACACACACACACACACACACACACACACACACACACACACACACACAAACACACACACACACAAACACACACACACACACACACACACACACACTGTTGCAGTTTATTTGATGGACAGTTAAACATTCATAATTTAACTGTCAAATAAGAAAAAGTCCATTATTCCATTATTTTTTAGTAACACTTTTTAAGAATTTATATGTTTGTGTAACTAATTTAGTTAAAAAGTGTACTTTGCACTCATTGAAATTATTATTATTGTATAATTATTTGTGTCTTATCATTTAATTTTAATTCAGATGGTACTCTGATCTCATCCTCTTGATTACACATGTGAGAAATAAATTAGTGAGTCAATAAACTGATGAATAATTCAGTAAATTATGAAAACTATTTTTTCTTCATCAATTCTAAAAGAAAATATATTTCCATCAAGTTAATTGTAGATATTGTAGATGTCAACATAGTAGTATTTGTTATGAAACATTAATTGCATCTGACCCCCCAAGAAAGCTGAAGTCGGGAGCATAGACACTAATCCCTTCCCTTCTCATAGTTCACTTTAAACACCTTGAGTGGTGATAAATAATATTAATTATTAATAGGGGGTGGTTTTTGTGTGTGTGTGTGTGTGTGTGTGTGTGTGTGTGTGTGTGTGTGTGTGTGTGTGTGTGTGTTTGTTCAGGTGGTCTGCTTCGGTGTGGCCCAGTTGCTTGATGTACTCTCCCTGGAGCAAATATGCTCCACAAATGAGTGGACTTACTAAAATATATGAGCAGGTTTTTTGTTGCACCACTTTTGATACTTGAAAGAAGCCTATAGCAGGATGATGCTGATAAACATGCATGAAACAAAGTACTTGATTTATACAAAAGTTGATGGTAGGATGGGTCAATAAAAAACAAATCAAATCTTTATTGATCTGTGGGAAAGAGGGGGTATCCAGGATTCTTTTTTACACTTTTCATAAAAAATGCACATTTCTGACATTTCCTCTTTATCTTCAGGGGAAAAATCTGGCTTATATAGAGGAGTGATATCCATGATTGTGTGAACTCTACTGAGTGCCACTCTAGTTTGTTTATTATTCTCACTTGGCCTGTATAGTGAATCTGAATTGTTGGGTGGGGGTTTTGACTCCTTCTGAGACACACTCCTGAGGGAAACACTGGTTTGTGAAAAACCATCTTCACATCTAAAGGTGATGATAAAAGCAAGTGCACCTCTATCACTCAGGTCTAAGAGCAGCATGAGTAAAGTGTAAAACAATGGGGCGGAACCAGCCCATTTGTCACTGCTGTTGCTGTTGTGATAGAAACTATTAGCTTTGTGTAAGCTGTCTGACTCCAATGCGTCTTGTCGGTGTGCTGTTTACCTGCAGTGTTGTGTTGGACTGAGTTGGTTTTTGAGCAATCGGGGACTCTATCCACACGCCCTTTTATACAGTTACAGTACAATGTCATTCTATTTTGTTTGTACACCCCTTAATAGAGACAAGCTTTTTATTCATTAGTTGGACAGTTCGTGACTACTGATGAAGATGAGTCCATCGGCTATTTAAAGAAGAAGAAGCGGTTGTATTCCTTGGTGGGTTCCAGTCACACGTACTTGGATTACATCTCTGGACTTTGCCGTGATTCTTCTTTCAGACTCAAAAATAATCTGAAAAATAATTATGCTGGCATTTATTTTATTTTTCCAAACAAGGAATGCAAGGCAAAAAACTGAAATAGAACTTTTATATTACACTATAATCTACCAGGAGTGTGTTCATGTATGTGATTAACCAATGCTGTCATTTCCAGATGATCTCATTTTAGGAGATGCCAGGATCAACTTTTTTTACAGGCAAACATGTTTCATCAGAGGCGTCTCTCGCCATTTTCGGACATGAGGTCCAAAGACATTTCACAAAATTGGGTCCGGACTTTCTGCTGAGTTTGCCTTTCACAATGAACGACTCAACAGGAGATTCTCCACTTAGACACACTCACAGCAAAACAGAAGCGGAGCGTGAGGTGAGGGCTGGCACAGAGACCGCTGCAGAGCACATCGACACCGGCGCTGGCTTTTTTTTTCACCAAAAGCTCTCTTGACATCTTCAGAAGTCTGTATGGCACTTTTTCATACTGAGATATTGTTTTCTTTTTGGTTTTTCTTTTGAAAATTTTTGTGTCTTTGGCGTGTTCATCAACACACCCACTTGCTCGTTGTGAATCCTGCGGAGGTTCTCCTGCTGTTTTCTCACATCGGCTCATTCAGACATTTTCTAGAGTTTTCACTTGGGGGCTGGCTGGAGAAACTCCGGAGAAAGTCCAGAGCCTCTCACTTGAACATTTGCGTTCTCCCATACAGGCGGAGAGTGTCCTGAGATGATCCGGAGTTCACTGCATGTCTGAAAGCAGCTTGTGTTAGCCCCCCTGCTGCTCCACCAGACTTACCTTATTCATATGAATGAGGGGGCTGCGTTTTACACGCAGGACTTCAGGCGATTGGAACGCAGCCTTTAGCCTTTTTGAAACAGAGATCCTGCTATATATCCTTATTATTCCACCCTTGCTTGTTTGCACTGAACCAAAGACAGCTGCATGTAGTCGCATCAGTGTATTTCGGATATCTTGCCAGAATCAGAGGCATTATGTGTGATAACAGCTTTCTTTTTTATACAGATATCAAGTTTGGCTCTGTGACTTCTGACTCAAATGCTCCCTCCTTCCTCTATGTTAGAACCGTTTACACAAAACATTGAAGTGGAATAAGAGGGGGAATAGTTCCCCATGATCAGAGAATGGGGGAGGGCTGATTGGCACTACAGCAGTGACAGCCGAGCTTCCCACTGCTATGCTAATGTTCTGCTCATCAACAAGAGGCTCCTCATCAGTCCTTTGCTGCCAAATCACATATTAACCAACATCTGCAAACACATCTGGAGTTATAAATATACAGTGGCTAAAAAATTGCCCATCTTTGACCCTTGACCTCTCTCTCCTTTTGAGAGAAATGAACTGGTTAGCATGTACATGTGATATATGTAACTAGGCCTATTGGAGTGGATGTTCATTTGCTTCACCGTAAATGCTTCTTATCTCCTCATTTGTCACAAAAAGGAATGAGTCAAACTAAAATAATTACATTTTTCAAAAGCTCCTATGAACCTGTAGCAAAGCCACAAAATATATAGATGTTAAATACATTTTTTAATGCATTACTGAAAATGGTGCGTCACCTTTTATGAGAGATGCCTCCCTATGGATGTCTTTGGATGTTTTGAGTTTTATGAGACTCATTTAGTCAGCTGTGCATATATATAATAATTCACGCAAACACATATTGTATATTAGTATTGTTTTTGTCTTTTTTTGGAAAATAATAATCTGAAAATCGAACTTCAAGTTGATTAAGAGGAGGGGACTGGAGGGCTGATGCTTGTGGAACTTGAGGAGGGGGTTGGAGTGTGTGTGTGTGTGTGTGTGTGTGTGTGTGTGTGTGTGTGTGTGTGTGTGTGTGTGTGTCAGAGGCAGGAAGGACCCACCTCCTACCTCCTCCTTCCCCCACCCCCCCAGCCAGGCTCTTTGTTTCCTGATGATGTATGAGACAGCATCTCCCTTGGAGTACCACAGGAACACGACAGCGAAGCAACAACGCTGTCCCATAATGGAGACTGATGGGACGGCTCCCGCTCTCTTCACTTTGTCCACTACTAAGATTGAGTTGGCGTGGCACTCCAGGCTCCGACAGGGCCCTCGTAAGAAAAGAGTCAGCCTGACGGCAGCCCACGTCTGTCAGTCGCACTGGGTCCCACCATGGCCTGACAGGTGGATGGATGGATGAGGGACCTGTACAGGTCTTTGTGGACTGATGGGGGATAGAAGAGGAGAGGTGATGGGAATCCCTGGTCCTCTGTTTCCTGTCTGACATTCCTGAAATGACTGAGCTTGTGAAAAGGCAGCCATCAGCTGAGGATTTCTGCATAAGGATGTCACTGGAGAAGAGCGGGGGTTAAAGATTAACAAATAAAATTGGGGTCAATTTAGTAGAGAGGTGGGAAACCATTCAGTAATATGATAAGGAATTTAAAAAAACAGAGGGAAATGGAGGAACACTGGATAGTTTCAGTCTCAAACAGCTCCAGTTCTTGGTGTCAGTCATTCAATAAGCTGTTGAAGACATTCTTATTGGATTCACATCTGGATTCAGTGTTATGTTTATGAAACCTGCAGTTTGAAACATTTACTCTGTGACATAAAGCTGGAAGTAGCCATTACCAGATGTCAAAGCATGGTCATAAAGGGATGAACATGGTCAGTAACAACACTCCAATAGACTGTGATATTCAAACCATTATTGATTGGTAGTAAAGAGCCAAAAGTGTTCCTCACACTGTCACACCAGCAGCAGCAGCAGCCTGGACTGTTGACATGAGGCAGGTTGGCTCTATGGTTTCATGCTGTTGACTCCAGATTCTGACTACCATCTGCAGCTTCAGCAAAAAGTCACATTCATCAGACGAGGCTACGTTTGTCAGTCTTCAACTGTCCAGTGTTGGTGAGTCTCTGTCAGTACAATCTCATATTTCTGTTCGTGTCTAAAATGAGTGGAACCTGACTTGGTCTCTGCTGTTGTAGACCACCCCCCTTAAGGTTAGATGTAGCCTTTCTGTCACCCCCAACCAGTCTGAAGGCTCCAGTATGCTTCTACGTATCCGTTTCTCGGAGAGGGCTGCACGAGGGGCAAAGAGTCTTTTTGATTTTTACTTGTCCGACCACTGTACGTTGAAAAAAATTCACTGCCAAACCCATAGGTGGCGCAACGGAAGACGAGCTCAGAGAAGCCTACCCCAATTTTGGGAAGAAGAAGTCCACGTGTGTCTGTTTATCTCTGTCGGCTTGTCCCCACACACTGAACCATGGCAACTAACAGAACTAAATAAAGTGACACCCAGGGGGTCAAAAAATGCTGATGTTATCATTTCTTAGCGCAGCGGTTCTCCGGTCTTGTTTCCGAACTGTGTTGCTGATTCCACAGCTTGAAGCTCCTTGTAGCTAGAAGCTACACGGAGCTAGCTTCAAGCTAGCTCCCCTCCCAGCTTCCAACCAGTCAGCAGGGACTCCCGGCACTAACTACTATCCAGTGTTTGCTTCTAACCTGGTGGTATTGTAGAAACAGTGTCATGATAGAAGTGGAATTAAAGTTGTGACGGCGGGTTTTTGCACTGTTACCACCGCAGTTAGCATGGTGGCTAGCCCGCTAGCCTAGCCTGCTAGCACCGTTTCGAAAGCTCGTTATAACTGTATGTGACCGTGCACACATGCCGTCAGTGCTTTAACGAGCCACCGTCAGCCGGACAACTCCGCTGGCTTGACACACACGTCACATTAATCGTAGAATCGTAGTTGTGTTTGGGTTTGATGTGACACAGGGAAGGAAACAGGAAGATTGAGGTCCGGAAATGACGTCGCAGGGAAATTTTGTCGTAGGGAAAGTATGTCGTTCGCGGACCAATCACAGCCAAGGTCTGTCCGTGGGCTCTCCGACATAAACACGGACAGTAAGAAAAATCAGAGGTCTACGAAAAGCTGTCCGAGGCGCTCGGAGAGGGCGTTCCATGACGGATAGGGCGGTCTTATCTATCCATTTTAGAAAAGACGTAGAGGCATAAATTGGCCTTGAGGCTTCTCCTCTGACCACTCCCATAAATGGAGCGATGCTTGCGAGCTAGTTAAGGCAGGCAACACGAGGTGCGCTGCTCCAATCATGTGAAATACCTTACTCTCCACAATCATCTATAATACACACCCATCTTATGAGGTGGTCTATTTAAGCTGAGAACCTTTCGCATCACTCCCTTTTCTTGCCACCACTGCTGCACCAGTATTGCTGCCAGTTGCCAGCCCCTCCACCCCCCCAGCATCCACCTGTAGGCTCCGACAGGGGTTGATATATATTTGCTCATCACTCCCATCGTATCTATGTAATAGTATCCAGAGGAATGATGGAGTCGGAACCAAGACACCAAACACTAACATGTTCTACTGTTGCAATAAAGATTTGTAAACACGAGGTGTCTGACTGACCTAAAGGTTTTGGACTTAGGAGCCATGCTCTGTGGGACTTCCTGTTAAAGTGAGTTTTTGAATTTGTAGGCTGCCTTGATTTTGTTTCCCTTAATGTTTCCACTTTCTCTTATCTGTTCTGGATTGGTTCTCAGATATTAACGCAATCGTCCTGAACACGTGTGGCCTCATTTTACCAGCACAGACAATTAGGGGGACATTGAGTGTGAAGTAGTATTTGGTGACCTCCTGACCTTTCATTCAGCCCTAGGCCAGGTTTACACAAAGACGCACAGAAGAAATGTCACAGTCCAGGTAGATGAACCCTTTTTACTTGGGATACTTCCAAATACTGCTCCCTCACACCTGAAATACCACCTTGGCATTGTTTCTATAAAATGTATTGTATTGACTATGGTCCACTGAGGATTTATCCAAGTAACTATTTATTATAACTTTAAATAATATGATTAATTTTCAATATAGAATTTCCAGATTAAGATTAAGGCAATATAACACTGGAAGGTGACTGAGGTTTTAACAATCACGGTAAAACCTAAAGATTGGTGTGAGGGTCTGAAGTTTCAGCAATGAACATATCTAAAACTCAAAATTACAGTAATCATAAAACTTAAGAGGGAAGATTAATGAGAGAAGAGTGATAGAGAGATACACATGAAGACAGAAACAGAAAAGAAGTAATCCAGGGAGTGTGTGTGTGTGTGTGTGTGTGTGTGTGTGTGTGTGTGTGTGTGTGTGTGTGTGTGTGTGTGTGTGTGTGTGTGTGTGTGTGTGTGCGTGCGTACGTGTGTGTGTGTGTGTTTGTGTATTTAGACAGATCATGACTCAGACAGCAAATAGATATGAGGATCTTTCAGAGATGGAGGCACAATTACTGAATGGATAATACAGTATAATATCTGAATACTGATCCCGCTACACAAAGACTTTACACATATGCTCACAGCTGTTTGTAATGAAACATTTCCTGTGAACACAATAATACAGCAAGTGAGGAGTAAACCCATGTACATAGATGAAAAGTACTGACCCTGGACATACATCTGACCCTGAAATGTTATAGTTATATTGCAATTCAGTATGTTTATTGGTAAAAAAGAAATGTTATTTAAAAAGAAACAAATCTACAGTATTTTCACCCAATGACAAAATGTACAATGATGACTGTGGCCAAACTACACAAACATACACTCTCTGCAGATAAAAGATGCTTAATGAGGGAGCCACACCACTCTTTCAAAGGGACCACAAGCACACCTATGTCTGGAATATTGAAACAATGTTGGGTTTGAAAACAAGCTGCTGGTCTATTTTATCAACTTCACAGAGCAAGTCAGACTGAAATGTGCCATCATTCCAATGTAAAATAAACATAAACTGGCAAAAGTCCAAACTATATATACACTTTTTATATATTAATTTATAGATAATGTTATATTCATATATCCCCCAATATCGATATTTGGAGCCTGTATTTTGATAATTGTATCTCATGAGCCAGGACGACGATCTATTTCTTTATCAAAATCATGGTGCCTCCCTAGTGGCAGCCTGTTGCAGCAGCTGTATTTTTGAATGCCCTCTTGCTGCTGTAACTTCGCAAATTCCTGAATAAAGGATTAACTTTTCTTGTCCTACTCCTCGTAAAAAGCTTAAGTCAGGAAATGGTTTTCCTAGCTTTGCATAAACACTGGAAGCAATTATATACTTTCTGCAAGTATAGTTTAATTTATTAAATGTCCAAGAATGATCTTTTACAACTGTCTCATTGTTAACACTTAGACAACAAACATAAGGTGGTACTTAGAAGAGTTTTTAAGTGACTTTCTCCAACTAAGAGTCAGGTGTAAATATCACTTTGAAGAGCGACTGTCAGGTGATCACATGATCGATCTAATGCAGGGGTCTCAAACTCAAATTACCTGGGGGCCGCTGGAGCCAGTATCTGGGTGAGGCTGGGCCGCATCAGGTATTCCACAAAAAAAAAACTTTGCTAAAAAAATCCAAACTTCTCTAATGTCATTACTAACAGTTATTTAACTTCAATGGGTTCTTCTGAATAGAAGAAATGAATAGAATATTGAAGAACACGAACGGTTCTTGTAAACATGGCTTCTCTTGCCTACTTCTTGCTGCCAGAGACCTGGCAGCGCTTCCTCTCACATAGCTGAGCCACATTTGGCTTGAGGGATGAAGCAGTTGAGACCCTCAGTATGGCTTGAAGATGATCATCAGTAAGCCTGGACCTGTACCTGGACGTATTGAAGTTCAAGGTGGAGAAGAGCTTTTCACACAAATATGTGCTCCAAAAAAGGCACATGGTCCGCTTGAACATTCGGGAAAGCTCAAGGAAGCTGGGGTTCAATTCTCACAAAAATTGCCCAAGCTTGTCTTCCTTTCCACTCACCTCCCTGAACTTGGCTTTGAGGTCAGAGTTGCACTGCAGGCCAATGAGCTCCATTTGAAGCACAGGAGGGGCATATTGCACATCAAAGGAGAAGGGATCCGCAAAATTTTTGTAAAAGTCGCTCTGTGCTTCTTGAAGTCTGCAAATCTATGATCAAATTCCTCCAGTAGCCTCACATTTTTCTATCCATTTTTGTGCTTACTTTGTGCCGGCGTGTTGGCTTACCTGCGTTCTGGGACTTATTTGAGCAGATCCGGTACCTCTCGTATCGAAAAAAATATGAATATTAAAAAAAGTTTTTTAAGAAATGATTAAAATAAAATATAACAATATAATGTAATCACTAGAAAATTAGGGAGCCCCTGTTGACATCGGTGGATGAATTACTAATTTGTGGCCACGCAATAACAAGATAATCTAATAAATTATATATAAAGCTTTCTTAACAACAGCATCACAATTTCATAAAATAATAACAAATGCAGACTTCTAAGATGAACCAAAATAACTAGCACATCGTCATGTACAGTCCGTGGCTCGGTGCGTAAATGTCACCACCAGAGGATGAGGGAATTTAAATCATTAAAATTCATCCACACATATCAGGTGTAAATAATAATGTATAACAGCCCAGACTGTAAAATGTAGATATTAGCTCAATGACGTGTTATAAACTGCTGCGGTTTAGAATAATCTGTCTGCGTAAAGAAGCTCCAAAACCTCACAGCGCAGCGTGTGCGTAAAGGAGCCGTGGTGTCCCTTGAATTTGCCTTCAATTTAACAAATTGTGTGTGTGTGTGTGTGTGTGTGTGTATGTGTGTGTGTTCCGTTCCGCTGGACACAGAAGTCGCCTTTGCTCAAGACGCCACTTTATTAATCACTGACATAAAGACTGATACCGTCACTGCAGTATAGCCTAAATAAGTCCCACTGCATTGTAAGTGGCATGTGTGTGCTGTTTTAAGCGGCGTTTTATGTGCGTTCCGGGACCTGTGCTCGTCGTACCTGCGCTGTGATATGTACTTAGTGTTCCGGCACCTTGTGATTTACAAATGAAGCACTGGATACATCATGACCTGCGCGAAAGAGGGCGGAAAACTATGAATTTCACCCTCCTGCACCGCACATCGAAAGCCACTCTTTTCTCTCCCGGCTCTCTCTGTCACTCACTCTCACACGTACACACACACACACGACCCCGCCCCCCATGTCACTCACTTGCATGCTGCGTTCACTGGTCAGGCACACAGTAGGAAACCAGAACATCATAACATTGTCCCACACAGCAGCTAACAGCGGAGCTGCTACAATGTTTGTGCGGGCCGCACTAACATTAAACTTTCATATTAAGGTGGGGGCCACAAAATATCGTCCCACGGGCCGCAATTGGCCCGCGGGCCGCGAGTTTGAGACCCCTGATCTAATGTATAATCAGAAAAGAAACAGCCAGTCAGAGATAGACTGACCCTACATCCAAAATAAACAATTGGTCGTACAATTGTTGCAGTTTGGCTGTGACGTCTCATGAGGTTTCATATAGTGTCTCTGTGTTTCTCCCTGTTTTCCCTTGTGTCTTGTCCTTCCCTGTTTGTCTGAGTGTAGTATGTGTTTGTGTTTGTGTGTATTTGTGTGTGTGTGTGTGTGTGTGTGTGTGTGTGTGTGTGTGTGTGTGTGTGTGTGTTGTTGCTGTGGGCGTGCCTTCTCTTCTCACTCCTGGTCCCAATCATCTCATCACCTGCACCAATCCTCCAGCACTCCAGCCACTCGTCGCCAGACTTTCGGTAACACCTCAGTGCATCTCCACACCTGTCTCCACCAACCTCTGTCTGCTCACCTGTTGCTGTGTCCCTAACACACAGCAGCCACCAGCCACCCTCAGCCACTCCTCCATTCTTCAACAGAACAGAATAAATACCTTCAAAATAGTTTAAAGCATGCACACAGATTGTATGGCATCAAGACTATCTGGAAGAGATAAAGGGTTCTAGTGGGAAAATCAGGGTCCAGTGTCATGCAGCCATAGGAAACTGTGATGACAGACGTCTTACCTCACCATTAAGGAGGGCCATTTGGAGCAGAATAAATTACTTTTGGCGGCTGTGGCTGAGGGGTAGAGCGGTCCAACCTGGAGGTTGGCAGTTCGATCCACAGTCTTCCCAATCTGTATGCCAAAGTGTCCTTGGGCAAGATGCTGAACCCCAAATTGCCCCTCATAGAAAAACAAAGTGCTACTAATAGATGCACTGTATGAATGTGTGTGTGAATGTAAAACTGTACTGTAAAGCGCTTTGAGTGGTCATCAAGACCCGAAAAGCACTCTATAAATACAAAACCAATCACCATTTACTTTTGCCTTTAGAAGTTATTGGATTACATGAATATTAAATCTTAAAGGGATAAATGGATCATCTCATAAACATATGGGCTGATGGAGTTTTTTAATGGCAGAGCTTCATGTGCATTTCAAGACCCAACTAAAATGTTTGCACAATGGCTCATACTGCTTGAATTACGATTGTCAAGACTACCCTAAACAATTTGTGTTTTCTGTACCCCACTGTCTGAGTTACCCACAGTGGATTTAAAATGGGTATGCAGTAAAACAAACAATGACTATCTTTCAGAGCTGCTACCATATCTAAGATGCATAAAACTGTTATCTTGCCTTAAATGGAGCGCATTTGGCAAATGCAATGTTAATATGACAAAAGTTGTCTGCGTGTGTCATGAGGGGAATCCACGGATCCAAATCAAGGAAGTGAAAGTGCCTGAACAAGGCCAGCTCATAGGTCACTGAGTTTGTGTGTAGGTGGATGTATGTAAGTACAAACTTTGAAAGTCATGCTGCTAAAAATAGTCTCAGTGTCAACAAACCACTATTCCATGACATGTGTGATTGGTCAAATGTGTGAGGTAATAGATTGAGGGTATAGACGATGACAATGTTTGGCCAAACTCTGACTGTTATGTCATGGGGAGCAAGCAGAAGTGTCAGTTACAGTCCAACTTAAAGCTGCTGCTAGAAGGAATCAAGGCTCTATAGAACCCAGAAAGTGGCGCCTGCAGACTGCTCAGGGTGGCATGTGAGAAAAAGTCATTGGGTCAATGAAATTATAAAGCTTAATAATATCTTACGCATGAATATACTCAGTGAAGTTCATTGTAATCTGTCCAGTTGATTCTTTGCCTTCTGGCCAAAAAGGCAAAACGGAATTACAAAACATGCAACAGAGAACACAACTGCTCCAGGGCCCCAGGTCCTCAGCAGCACCTGAAGACTCCAGCTTCACCAAAGCTGATTTGAGAGATGCACTGATTTCTCTAGATCCTCCGTATTTTCTCTAGAGGAGGTGCATGTGTGAACACAAAATGTCCAAATATGAGCCTTCTAACACAAAAATGAAAAAGAAAACAGGTATAGCTCAGTGAAAAAGCAGTGAGTCACACATAGAAGACACAGACGAGGAATTCAAGAGAGTTTTCGGAAATAAGAGCTGACGACTGTGTTTCAGGTGCTGTAAACATGATCATGTGATCTCCGCAGCAAGATTTCTACATTACTTCCTGCTTTTGTCTTTCCCGCCCTTTTGCCCAACCTCTCGGCTCAATAATGTGGAGGATTTGCTGCTGTTGTGAACACGCTGTGCAGTATTTTTTTGCTTTCTTAAATATTGCAAGATTTTTGTATATTTCTCCAGAAATAATGCAGATATCTTGATACAAGCAAACGTAGTTGACTGGTTTCTATGAATGTGCGCAATTTGGATTGTCGCTTTATTGAATTTAAGGACTAAAGAGTTAGGATTTAGGCCTGTTGGGCGCTCTCCTAAGTGCCATTCTAGTTCATAGTGTTTCCATCTCGAAAGCACAGTGTTAATTGTATTATCTACTCAGCTCCGCCGCTCCCATAACGCGCACTACGCGCTGTGCGTAGGGCACCAAGTCCTGAGGGGGCCCCAAAAAATAGGAAACTGAAAAATCATCATAGTTATAATAATTATGTAGCCGAGGGTTTGGTTGTGTCATAGGTCCGGCCTCAGCCGACAAAGGACACGACAGCAGGTCATGCGCTCGGGACAGCACACCCGTTTATTCTCCGTTCACTTTACAACTTCACTAATCACAGAGCCCACTTCCTTTAAAACCCCCTTTCGAAATAAGAGTCACTACCAACAACCCGCTTAGAACAGGAAATACAAATCAACCCTCAACAATAACGTCATTAAATAAAATAGCTTACAATTATGCTGATATTATTTCAGTATAGAAATATTAGGCACCTTTTAGGCATGTATATCACAAAAAAGGCAGAACAAGAGATATATTTAATTGCTCAAAAAAAAAGTTAAGATGGTGCTCTGAAAGAACAAGTCCTTGAGAGTCCATCAGCAGGTGACAATGTATAGACCTGTGTGCCCCCTCCAACTGATCCTGCTCTTTGGCCGCCACAAGTATTAGACGCGGATCGTGTTGAAATAGTACGAAGTGGTCTATTTAAAATCCCATCAGATTTTAATTATTCAAGGGGACTAGATGGCAGGGCGTTTCATAGTAGCCTACAATTCAAAACACTCTCAAATGGAGAGAAAATCACGAGAAGTTGGCTTGTTTATTCGCAACAAGGCAAAGCTGTGAAGATTTTCTCATAACTTGAATGTGTGTGTTTTAGCTGTTCTACATAGTGTGTTTACAAAGTAAAGTAAAATTGTGTGAATTATCTGCTTCTAAATCTTTGCTTTATTGAAGAAGATTGCTGACTTGTATACTTCTGCTTTTAAGTTTGTATTTATAGATGACTATTTAATTTCTACGAAGATTTTGCACATCCCGATACTTGTTTGTATGTATGTTTTGGCTGTTCTGTGTACTGTGTTTACAAAGTAGATTTTCCTTTTTCGTTTTTAATAACATGTTAAACTGGCAGAAACAAAAAAAAATTCTCGGGGGGGGGGGGGGGGAGCATCATAAAGAAGTTATGCTAAGGGGACCAACATGGCTTTCTGCATGTTTATTTCATTATGTCCAGAAAAATATAGTAAAAAAATATTAAAACGATCAAATTAACTTGAACATGGGAATGTGAGTCCACAAGATAATTTTCTCCATATGTATGTTATTTAAGGTGGAATGAAAATGCAATCTGTATCAATATGTGTTCTAAGACCATATTAAATGGTAAATGGAAAATCCGATTGAACTGACTGAGGAAATATTCACCGTAATGATTGCAGATTGTGTTTTCGTTTACATTTTGACCCAAAGAGATTGGTGACATGTGGCTGCAAATGGATTAGCCTGTTTCACTCATTGTATTTTAATATTGTCCAGTGTATAGCAGGTTAAGGGTTTGCAAATGTAATAATGAAATGTCAAATTATCAGCCAAAAATGGACGATAATTGTAGGTTCAACTACGACTCAATGGACTGGCATTACATTTTAGTTCATACATCCATCCAACTGTGAAGATCCTCTCAGGACGATTTCTGGTAACTTTTACAATCCTCTGACTTTTCATCTCGCACCACTTAGCTTATTTATGAACAAAAACCTGAAAAATGTATATTAATATTAACTTATAATAGCAAATATTGATGCTAACACACTAAACCAGGATGATGGCCATAAAACATTATTTCCTAACATCCCAGTACAAATCAGGCTGTTATCAAGTATCCAGGTAATTTACTTTATGATCTCCGGTCTAACACATCAAAAACAAACTAAACTAAACTCATGGAGCTATTTAACATTTAAAATTTTACAGTGATGGAAAATACTGATTATGTTCCATGTTAAGTTTTGATGTCCGGGCCTTTGACAATTTAATGGTGCTTCACACCATGTACTATTTGTGTTTACTGTTCAAATGGTAACAGCCGGACTCAGTGATGTGGATATATTGGCTATGGATTTGTTATGGTCTCATTCATCTCTCTCTCCTCGGTTTTCTCTCACTCTGTGATAACATCAGGTCATCTCTACTAAATGACGGATCATTCCACCGCAAACACCACAACACTGAAAATGGACCAATTCATCAGCTCACTTTTTTGGTGTGTGTTTGTGTGGGTGGCTGAGAAACTGAGAAAAACAGTTAACACCCCCACCCTCCCACCAGTTATCTCAGTGCAGTCTCCAACATAGACACCTGTACTGTTAATTGATTATTATTAAATATGAATATTAATAGAGGACAGGTATTTTGCTTTGCGGTGTGTGACAGTTAGTGGGAAACATGATAGAGAGAAAATTGGACAAATGGGGAAATAATGGATTCCAACAAGAAAGACACCTCACAGATCAATATATTTAAAAAATGTTACCATAACTCCCCTGAAAGCTTTTCTAAAATATTTGACTGAAACTATTTTATAACACTTATCATCTCACCCACTTTAAAACCATATTTTTTTTAAGCATTATGTCACATGGAGGAATATTATTGATTTTGGATTGCTTTGCTCGTACATTATATGGATTAGTCCCTCTAATTGGAATGTGATATTTTTGTATTTGCTGTTGGTTGATACTTTACTTGCATATTTATCAGTTTAGCTTGATTTTCCATTTGGTTTTATTTCATTTTGGGAGTCTTCTGAACTGTCTTTGGGTTTTGGTGTGTGCTAATGAAGCTACGTAATGAAGTCCTAACCAATCAGTGAGCCAGCTGGCTGTTTCTCTGCCGAGTCATTAAAACCTGGTTGGATCTATTTTCATGTTTTTAAGACAGTAACAATTGTACTTCCAAAGCAAACTCAATAAAAAGGCTAAAAAAACTGAATTAAAAGTTATAAAATTAGAAAAATCGGAGAATATTAATTAAATGAAAGAATAAGTATAAAATTTGGATGGCTGATATACCTGGCCTTATCTGGACCCACGGTTAAGGGCTTGTGCTTGTACAACACTTTGTGGTCTTGATGACCACTCAAAGCGCTTAACGTTACAGTTTTGCCATCTACACACATACAGTCCATTTTTCTTTCTCAATCATACATAACTCACAGCCGTTGGGGTTCACCAAACAACATTTCAGCACATGGAAAGGTGGAGACTGACCCTCTGGTTTGCGGATAATCAATCAATCAATCAATCAAATTTTATTTGTATAGCCCATATTCACAAATCACAATTCGTCTCATAGGGCTTTAACATGGTGTGACATCCTCTGTCCTTAACCCTCAGCAAGAGTAAGGAAAAACTACTAAAAACCCTTTTAACAGGTAAAAATACGTAGAAACCTCAGAGAGAGCCACATGTGAGGGATCCCTCTCCCAGGACGGACAGAAGTGCAGTAGATGTCAAGTGTAGGAAAACATCATCATAATCACTCGACTGCCTTAGCTCACAGCCACCCACACTTCAAATCAACATCTAAACCTAGAATCTTTTTTGTGACAATGCTTTTTGATAATGACATAACGTTATCTTGTGAATAGCATTATGTTAAGAGATTTATTTCACGCTTCTTTTACCAAGAATCATTGACTATTGTGCTTTGAAGCTGTGTCCCAACACCATGATCTATTGAAGCTAGACACAGAAAGCAATGACTTAATTACTTGTAAACCTTTATCACCTTTTTTAATTTCCAAGGACTAAGCTTTTGAGACGTTTCTGCTGTGATACAATGTATATTCAGCCTTTCCTAGTTAGATCTCTACTTTGAGTTTGGCGGGCATCACAACTTATTGCGTATTTCCTTTATGAATTTATTTTTAAGTATAAGAAGAAAACATGACTTCAGAAACCATTTCAGGAATGAAATGAATGATCACCATCGTACAATACTGATGACAAGTCCCTAATGCAGTGTCAATATTTTGGCACCGGCCCTGCGTTGTGGTTATTAAATATGAAGGGTAAATACCAGATGCACCAAATAAGATAATGATGTTATTTTAGAAATTAGGAGGAAGGTGTGAATGGATTACCTACAGAACAACAGGCACTTGATGTTAAAGAGAGGAATTTCAAAGGGTAGCTCAGGCTTTGCTGGACTCTTCATAACAAGATGGTATAGTGATGACAAGGGTAACTGTAGTTACAAGACTTTAAGTAAAGGACTCAGAGTTTGGGATTATTTCCATCAAACAGAACAACACTTTTTACATATTACATCTCTGAAGTGATTATTGATCTGTGGTGCTGAAGCCTGCTCCTTAATATGAACAGTCTGCCGGCACCATCCAGTGTTAGAAAATATTTACTGCAGCACTTACCCTCAAGAATTACAGTAGGTTGTGTCCATCTATCCACTGTACCATTCATCCCTTGATGGTCCTTTGTGATTGTCTGGGAAAAGTTTATACTTTCCCGATAAAAAAGGAATGTGGATCCACAGTCGCACAGGAAGGCTTCTTATCAATGGGACACATTACTTTTATATGTCATTATCTGGAGTAGGGGTTAGGAAATGTTGTAGTTTATTAATTATTCATTTGTACTTGTATGCCTTCAATATACAAAGTGTCTTTCTCCATAGTTATGTCAACCATTTATTAATTTGTCTGTGTATGTGCTTCTCTGGTTTTCTTATACATGTTTAAAAGTTAATTGGATGTTTTTATTAACAACTTGTCAGGGACTGCAGATGAAAACTATTGGCCTGTTAACCGGTACGTGTGTTAATTAATGTGCAATCGTATTTACATGTCATAGTAATATATATATATTTTTTTTTTCTTTAGCATGAACTTCTGTCTGATAACAGAAGACCAGTTTGTATATTTTTTTACGTCAGTCCCTAAATGCATGTTTAGGGATTAGGGGATTGATTGCTGGTGGTGACTTCAACTGTGTCTAAGACACATTCATGGATAGGTTTTCTTCATGCCGAGTCAACCCCTGCCTAGACTCTACAGTTGTGCTGAATAACCTGTTGAAATCACTGAACCTCTGAAAAGAATATTTTTTATTGTCACAAGTCCATCGCATCTATACAAGGATTGGTTACTTTTTAACTGACTCTAAATTAACACAGGCAATCTCCTCATCGAAATACCATAATATCTTAATCTCAGATGACAGTCCTGTCCAGGGGCGTCGTTAGGCCTGTTTTAGGGGGGCTGAAGCCACAATTTTTTCTCCACCTTCAAATTACAATCCAACAGCCTCTCATCATACTTAACTATAAAAGACCGGGCACTAGGACCTTGGGGAGTCTGCATCGCTGCTGCGCTGGCTTTCTCACTCTGCCAGGTAACGTCTCTCATCAAGACAGCAGGATTACAGCCAAGGAGTTTAGCTCATAGTAAATGATGCACGGAGTGAAATTGTAAGTACAGGTAGTTACAGAATGTGGCTATCTGTAGTTGTTAACAATTGTTACCTGCTTAAATTTAGGTTTACTTGAGGCAAATGAAAGGGAATATTGTAACGAGCTATGTTAACACTAAGCTAGCTATTTCGTTAGAAAATGTCTCCAGTGAGCAGGAGTGTGAACGAGCAAATTTGAAATGTAAGAAATAACTTTCGACAGCTCTCTATTTTTGCATTAATATCTATCTCTACTATTTTAAAATTATAATATCAGTGCCTATAGAATGTTGTTGTTTATAATCAGTTAATGCTAGTGAAAACTAAATGTCATAGTGTCCCTCATAACGCTATTGTACCGGTATATCATCCAATTCATTGACCAGATGGATATAAGAAGATTCTTTAGCAGAGGTGACAAATAACTTCTGTTATCTTATACTGAATGAATGCAAGCAAAGATACAGAGAAAAATCACACTCTTTCTGATTGAACCAATCTATGAACTGTCTGAAACAATGGATATCCGCAGCCCCAAATGAGCCCCAAAAAATTGGCGCGCGCTGCGCGCGCAGACATTCAGCATCCTCAGGGGCTAAGCCCCCCCCTTCTTTGAATTCTAGAAACGCCCCTGGTCCTGTCACTATAAGTATTCAAGTTGGATGGAAGAAGTCCAAGTACAATTGGTGGTTTAATCCAAATCTGTTTTACAATGAAATATTCTTAGATAAATGCTCAGTTTTTATAGCTTTCAGTGATACAGGGAATGTTTCAGATTCAACCCTGTGGGAAGCCTTCAAAGTAGTGCTAAGAGGAGTGTTTCACCCCATCATGGTTGGCTATAGAGCAGGACATTAGTGGCAGTTCCCTTCCAGCGCTACTCCATGCTGCAAAAAACCTCAATGGTATCAAATAAATAATCATGCATTTCTCCCTTCAAAACTAGATGTTGTTTTTCCAATCTGGAGGAGGAATGGTCTTGCTACCATCAAGGACTTGTAGGCGAATAATGTATTCTCTTCATTTGCTCAGCTTAAAGCTGCATTTATACTTCAGTTGTATAATATAATTATGTGCAAATCAGGAAGTGTGTCAGACGAAATGTTTAAAACTTTTAAACTTATAATTCTCCTGATGAACTTCTGTCCCTATTGACAGCTTAACCTTGTAACAAATCGCCCTGTTTAAACCCCTGGGGAAAGTTACTACGCTTTAATTTTTAAGGACACGGGCGGACCCGACCCGCTGTGTACGTTGCACGCTGCCTGAACAAGTTAGCATAAACGAATGATCACTAGTTGCCCACAAATTAAATAAATATATATATAAACGAAATACACTCAAACAGGTTGCGTATTATACACTGTATTTAAACAAAACACCAATCAAACCACACTTATCCCCGCGCTCGTGCCCGCAAACTATGGCGGACCCGTAAACATAAACACGCTATTTACACACATTCAAACATCAATATTTTCCCACCCCAGGTCCATAACATAATCCCCCAACAAACGACCAGACAAAAAGACTGCAGGTGTGGCGAGGTGAGTGTCGCAAACAAATCCAAACAAAGTCCACGCTTTCTCACCCCCTTCCAGTGCCCAGAAAATGTTCAGTCCTTGAAATAATCCATTACGTAACTCCCAGGCAATAATCCCATTCCAGAGAAAAATCCTTGCAAGTTGTAATTGATCTCCTGGCCCTTGAACCTCTGGCAGCACCGCCAGCCCGCAGCTCCAAAAAAACCATACCCACTGTCGGGACGTCACTTCCCCATATTTAACACATTTCCCATTACAGAACCCCATATATATATACTATAATATATATATAAAAAAAATGTATTTGCTCAGCTTAAAGCTACATTTATACTTCAGTTGTATAATATAATTATGTGCAAATCAGGAAGTGTGTCAGACGAAATGTTTAAAACTTTTAAACTTATAATTCTCCTGATGAACTTCTGTCCCTATTGACAGCTTAACCTTATACCAAAATATGGTCTCTAAGTTTGTAAATATGTATGCTGGTCAGACTGCTCCATCTATGCAGCATCTTAGGACATCCTGGGAGGGGAAATCTCAGTGATTTAATGCAGCATTAAAATGAAAAAGTTCACTAAAGGAAATATGACAGCATTAGATTCCTGACAATTCAGAAGTTTTGAACTTGAAAGGAGGTGGGGAAAGCTACCTTCTGATTGGTTGACTAATTCAGCTCAATATAAAGCATTGCATATCCTAATGGTTCCATCTTGCACATTTAGAGAAAGAGTCTGCGCAGTAACAATCGGGGGATGGAGCTGTGGTAGCAAGATACCATCGATAAACATGCTCAACCAGGCACCTGTTAGTCTCACCTGTCAATCTTGATGTTTCACCCAGTTTTATATCATCAAAAAAATTTCAGAAACATGAATACTTTAACATTCAATAACAATTGTGATAAGAATTACCAAAAATGTCAGAAACCATTTTTGAGAAAAATGTATTTAGCGTGAACTTCGGTCTAAACTGCCGTCTGCCACCAAATGGCGATCGAGACTATTCGGCTTCACTTTTCACTGTCATGCCAACAATCTAAATACAGTCTATGGACATGACTAAAGAGTACAGTGTGTGGATACAAACAAACTGTTGCAATGGATATATTATTATCATTTAATTTAATTTAATCCAGGTGTCATTCAGGGTCACATTCAACATAATATTGTGGCAGAGAGTCTCGAGGGAAAGTAAAGTCAAGCATGTTGGGGATTCCGGACACAACACAGGAGCTCATGCCGACGCGGCACATCTTTGACCTACAGATATATCGCCACGTGTCAGTGCGAGGACAATAGACTTCATCGCAATTAGTGGTGGTGATGCCCATGAAGCCCCCAACAACATAGAAGTTGTCTTCTATCACCTCAAGGCAAAGGTTGCTACGGTGAGTCAACATGGGGCTCAGCCGTCTCCAGGTGTTGGTCTTGGGGTTGTAGGTTTCAACGCTTTTCAGAGGGTGTACGCCATTAAAGCCACCGATCTGGAGGAGGAGAAGATTTGGGTCAAGGGTTTGAATGGAGAAAAAACGAAACATTGTACATGAGTACACAGAACAAGGCAGATGGGTTAGTTTGACTGGTGGATTAGAAGGTCCAGATTTGGGTGGAATTTGGTGCAGATGTTCAGATAATCCTCTGAGGTCTCCTCTAGGGCAACAATGAGGTTGACATTAGTGGTTTAAAGTAAAATATCTCAATATTTACATTACATAAAAAATCCCTCATTTTAAATTAAAGCATTGAACTTTGTATTGAAATGACTGCCATAATATTTGGTACAGACATATATGTTCCTATGAATTGCAATGTCCTTAGCAACGTTCAGCCAGCTGTGGACTCCTGCTGGATAAGTGCTTGCTGCGTAAACCGAAGCTTAACCTTACTTTACACATTTTGGGGTTACATCTGCACCACTAAATGACCAAGCAATATCATCAAGAATTTGAACTGATGAAATATGTACATGGTAGCTATGGTTGGGATATAACTATATATACATGTACTTACTGCATAAATTTGGTTATTATATGCAGCAACTCTGTGTTGACTTCGCCTGATGGTCATATGGTCGATCAGTGTCCACTGGTTGGTCTCTGGATCATAACATTCAGCCGTCCACAGGATTTCAGTCCTGTTGACACCACCGCAAATGTATATCTGAAGTGAGAAGGAGCAGCAGTGAGTAGCTTGTTTTTTTCTTGGTTTTAACTGGTGACAGTATTTTCGCACACATTATAATTTCCCTACATAACTAACCTTGCCATCCAGTGTTGCACAGCTGGCACTGTGCCTCCCCTCGATCATGGGTGCAATAAGCATCCACTGGTTGGTTTTGGGGCAGTAGCGCTCTGCAGTGTTGAGGCCAACATCTTCATTAATACCTCCAAGGGCGTAGATGAACCCATTCAGTATGGTTATGCTCATTAAGCAACGTCGGTAGTGCATGAACATCACCTCCTGCCAGTTGTGTGTCCTCAGGTCCAACCTGACCATGCTGTTTAACCTCTCCATCAAGTTGGAGCCTCCGACCAAGTAGACATAACCATCAAGGAAGACGGTGCTGTGATAGGCCCGAGGAGACTCCAGCTTATCACTGATGTTGATCCAGCGATCAACAAGGTGATCGTACATCGCAATATCGCAAGATGCTTTGCATCTCCTCTCGCCTCCAGTGACCCACATAAGGGAATTAGGCAGACGAGGACGGACGGAAGTGTTACTCCAACCTGTTTTGGGCATGTGTGTGGTTAAGAACCCTATTATTTTTAAGGAATCATCAAGTATTTGTAGGCACGCAGGGTTGAGCCTCACCAGCTTGTTGGTTATCACGTTGTCCCTAATGTACTCAATGCTTGTCTTGCCCAGCCGCACCTACACAGGAATGAAGGAGTGGAACTTGTTGTTAATAGGTCCATTTGAACTAAAACTGAATCAACTTAAAGCAACATTGTTTATCCTAAATGAACCAAGCTGCAAGTGTCAAAGCATTTATTATACATGCTGGAGATGTCCACTAAATCTAGACTAAATCTAGAAAAATAAATTACCTTAGACAAAAGCACAGCCATGTGTTGTTCTCGTTCTTTGGGTATGTGGGCGATCCAGCGCAGGATGACATCAAACACAGTCCTCTCATTCTTCACGTTAACTTCATATTTGTCAAGGATTTCCGTGAGCTCCTGCACAGATAGCTGCAGGTACTCCACACAGTTAACTGCTCCCTCAAAGTGCTTCATAATGTAGTGGAAGGCCTTGCATCGCAGCTCGGAGCTGGGGCAGATATCTGTGAAATGCCAGATGCCGATGCAGTTCTGTGAGCACAGGTGCTCACCGATAAAGTTGGAGCATGCTTTTACCATGCCCATTATGTTGAGCATATCAGCTGCGAGCATCAACTCAAGCACGTTGTCTTTCGTCACAGCGACAGAGTCGGTGTATGCAAATTCAATGATGATCTGCATAACGTCAGGAGACACAAGGGGTATGGGTAAAACCTTGCCTGTCCTTTTCTGGTGTCCAAAAAAAGTCCTGAGGATTAGAAGGAGACAAAGCAGAGGATGTAAAAAAGATATTCAATCTTTTCACACAGACAACAACAATAAAAACGACTCTAAGCCAACGGGTTATGGTTAGGGGAAATTATTTTGCTTATTATTGTTGTTAGCTGTAGTAGTAGTAGAGTACAGATTCTTGTTGTTCTTGGTTTGTACCCTCATGGTTGAATGCACTTATTGTAAGTCGCTTTGGATAAAGGCGTCAGCTAAATAAAATGTAATGTAATATAATGTATGGTAGTAATACCATTAATAAATAAGATTAATATTGGCCCCACTTAGGTCAGGTAACCTGCTTACTGGAAGTAAGGGCTGCAATCACAGATGATGATTGTGTGGATTGGAAACTGAATATCTTCAACTTGGAGGACGTCGTCGCAGAATTGTCCTGCCAAGCGGAGATCATCAAACATTCCCTTCATTTTAATTTTTCTCAGGTTTGTGTTAGATTTTAAATGATTGAAATTAATTTAACTTAGTTTGGTTTATTAGTGGCAACCCACATCACTGAAATACAGACCATGGATCAAAGAGCTGTCCGACCCAAAATTCTTTGATCTATAGGTCCAAAGGATAAACCAAACTAAGAAAACTGTGCCAATCAACCAATCAAAGAAGAAGATGAACTTAGGCTGGGAAGCAGCACCGCCATCTACTGTTTCTTCTTCTTCTTCTTCTTTTGTTCAGATTATTGGCGGTGGACAATCAACTTCAAGGTGTATTACTGCCATCTACTGTGTCTTCTTCTTCTTCTTCTTTGTTCAGCGCTTATTACCAGGTGGCAACCAACATCAAGTTGCATTACTGCCATCTACTGTCTTCTTCTTCTTATTTGTTTGTTAATTGGTAGGTGGCAACCAACATCAAGGTGCATTACTGCCATCTACTGCATTCTCATTCTTCTTCCTTGTTCGGTCCAGTGGCAGGTTGCAGCCAACACAAAGGTGCATAACCGCACCTGTGTTGGTTGCCACCCACCAATAAACTGAACAAAGAAGAAGCAATTACATTTCCAGAAAATGGAGAGTGATAGTTGGAGTGATTGAGTAAGACATTCAATTCTGACTCAAAACTAGATAATTTACACCATGTTTTTACCTTTATCCTTGTTTTTATGTGCATACATGGCTCTCCAGGAGGACATCATGGGACATTACGGTTGAAAACAGGGTGTAAATGACCTTGAATCGAGTCTAATTTGAACGTCAGACCCCTGTATCCCACCACAGGAGCAGTAGGCCATGTTGGCATTTATGCTTTTCTGTCGGTGGTCAATGTTTTACCATCCTCACACATTAGCCTACTGTATATGCCACTATATTTTATGTATAGTGCATATTACAGGATAATAGTGCCCGTCTAATTCCACAGATACTCCCTTCTCTCTCTCGAAGCAGTACACAAGGTCAGGTTGTAGATAAAGGGCCAACCAACAGTACATTGTAGTGTCTACTTTGAGGGACTTTCATATCTAACCCAGATGCAACAGACAGAGACACCAACTTTAACTCTTTTCCGTATTTCACCAGTGGCAATGTGAAATACACACAATATGATTTAATTATGCAAACTTTAGGCTTAACTATCCAATAGGAAGCAAGCACCTACATGTTACATAGAGAGGGACAGAAATTCTAGCCATTCATTGATGTGCTGTTGGAATGGGTGACACAAGTGGAGGAACATTTACGGAGATGGTGTGGGAGTCAACATTTACTTCGATTGCATTGAACACTGTTTACCCCTGAAACTCTCAAAGTGCTTTTTGGACTCAAACACTTCCACCATCATCGGCATCGTGGTGAGCAGATAGTGAGTGATTTTTCCATTTTTGGGTGAACTATCTATTTTAATCTGTGGTACCGGAAGCAGCTGATCGGAAGCTGTGAATGTGAAGCGACCTTCCGTGTGGTGTTTCGTGTATAGATGTCCGTGTGTAGTGTCTCCCCTGCAGGTCCGCTGCAATGGAGCCGCACAGACTGTCTGCAGGGAAACGTCTGACCAAGCCGCTGCTGTTCGGGACGCTGATCGTCGGACTGGCCGCAATTTTCTTCAACAGGTCCGATCGCTGTGCTGCATGCGGCTGAGGCGTGCGTTCCATTACACCTCGGAGCTCGGAATTTCCCAACCCCGAGTCGGAAGTAGCAAGTGGAACACCCCCTCAAGTCGGAGAGACTCGGAAGGTCGGAGGAACCTCTCCACCCCCGAGTTCGAAATCCAAGACGGCCGATGCGTGCATTAACAGTAGTGAAAAGTGTAGTTTTAACTGTTTAATAGCACTTCAGTCATAAAAACTATTGTCTGTGGACGCTTGACTACGGCGGTAGTGTGCGTGAAATGTCGCGTGAGGCGTTATTATGAACTGGTTTGGCTAACAATGGTTAGCTGGCTAACGTAAACATTGTTCCTGTGCAATTGGAACGCTCAGTTGGGGTTATCAGGGTGTTACGTCATTCCGAGCTCCGAGGTGTAATGGAACGCGACAATGGACCGTATCAGTCACCTGGTTTTTAAATATACATACAGCATTGATCAGCACCATACATGAAGACTTACTGTGCATAGATACACTGCACATATAATATGTACCAAACATATAACATGTTCTGCACGTAAAATATAAACTTCATGTATAATATACACTGAACATATAATAAACATTGAAAGTTTAAAATAATCTGCATGCATAATATATACTGCTCATATAATATATGCTTCACGTATACTACACTGCCAGATAATATATACTGCACGTATAATAAATGATTCTTGTATAATATAAACTGCACATGTAATATATTCTACACATATATAAATGCACTGCAACTGTACTGTTCGAACTAATATTAACTTCTTTACATGTCGGTTATTGAACTTGTTTATTTCTGTGTTAAGCACACATTTGCAATTTTTGCATCTATTAGTTTGTAAATAAAGTTGTAAACGGCACTGGTTCGAAAATATAATTATGTATCAGTACTTTATAGTAGTTAACATTTTGATAGGTGTGGTTGGCATTCAAACATACTGTACACATATATATAGATGTGTGGATGTGTATATATACGTAAAATGTGGCGCTTTCAAAACTAAAACATAATTGAATCATTGTGAGTCCTCCGCGCCGATAGCGACACCCAGTGTCAGGAGGCATTCTGTTTTCCACTGAAGCCCCTTCAGTACACTTGGCTGTTTCACTGCCAGTTAACCCCACAGTCTATGGTTATTATGTTGCTGTTCATTAGCACCTGTTTGGCAAATGTCGCTTTAGGCCATATGCCCTCAAAGTCCTAAAGTTTTTATCTGTAAATTGGTCTACATTTTTCAAATATCTCCCTGAAACATTTTAAAATTATTAACAAAAATGTTTGTAAATCTTTACTTTATTTTCTATTGGCAAATAATGGTCTAGTGCTAACGTTGTTTGGAAATTGTCTTGATACAGGGATAAATGTTTAGTGAAATCTTAAACTGGATTTCCCCCTATTTATTATATACCTTACACAAAGATCACCTTGATCATCCTCTGTCCTCCTTGCAGACACAGCTTCTTCACGGACGTGGACGAGCTCAGGGCCCAGGAGCGAGAACGCAACCTACTCCGGAGGATGGAGGTCCTAGAGAGGAGGCAGAGGCAGATGGAGGAGTTGGAGGAGAAGAAGAAAGGAGGGAGCAGCTGAACACAGCAGAGACCATGTTGAGCAGATTTACGGATGTGGACACAAAGTATATGCTGTACTGTTTCACAGCCTGATTCACTCATGTATAGGACTGAAGGCTTTTAATTAAGTAACTGTCACTGGGTCATATACTGTACAAGTTATTGTCTCACATAAGTTTCCAGCAAGGACGAGAACGTGTTGATGCTGCAAACATCTATTGAGCAAGAAGCCAAACTGTGCATTCATGAATGTAAAATGGAAATCACTATTATGTCTGTTTTGAGACATATGTTTATCAATGATTAAATGGCCAAAGTGCCAAAATTGAGTTTCTGAATCATTTCTCTAGTACCCAAACTTGTCCAGCAGATTGATTACAGAACCAGACCAGGTTTGGTTGGAGGTTACATACTTAGAAATGTGTGAAAGTTTATATATTTCTTAAACACAATGTTTCCTCTTTTTGTTCATTCTATAAATAGGGGGCTGACTCCTCTTCTCATTTATTACACATGAGGCACATCAACTCCCCATCACTGATGATGCAGCATATACATTCTGACAACAGTGAAAGGGATCACTTGATAACATTTTGGGTATACATCACATTCAAATAGTCAAATCTTTTCAGTTTCTTCCTTATAAAAACTATTTGTAAACTGTTCTTAAGATATTCCGCAATTTCATCTGTAGAGTATTTATAAACAACACAAGCAACACATATTATCTTCCACAAGTGAAACACAGTGAAGAAGACACCGTAAATAAATTGAGTTGTTCTTCCCTGTCTCACAAATTTATTTCTGCATATTTTTGCTGTTTATTTTATTTTATTATGTTAAAAAAATTATGTGCAGAAGCATAACCGGTTGGGGTAAATGATCACCTCATTAGATACCTGAGAGCAAAAAAGGTTTAATAAGAACGATACAGTTATATAGTTTTATATATTGTCCGGTAGGTGGCGGTGACTTTAAACTGGTTTCCCATCCGCCAATGTAATAATAATAAGAAGAAATAGAAAGGAAGCTTCGACCTATGGCTTCGACTGTTTGCGGAACCCATTTTTTTGAAAATTTGTTTCCACTCGTTTCCCCAACGTGTGGCACATCCTTGTACTTCCGTGTCGGTGCTCGCGTTACACACGTGAGAAGAGGAGACAACAGACTGACTGCAGCCACTTCATCTGCAGGTTTGGACTTTCTGTTTGTTTGATGAACATGGAGCGTTAGAGTGTTGTACGGACACAGTTTCTCCATCTTCAGAAGAAACCATGGCCACAGTCCTGCTCTGCCTGGCCGACTGACACACAGAGAGCTCAGCAGACTCTACTCTACTCTCACCGTGTGTTTGACCACGTCCCTGTCGGGGCTCCATCGTGGACATTAACAAGAGAGCTCATAGATATCAAAACAGCACTCAGATTGTCTTCAGGATGAGTCTCTGTCTGTCCCTCAGTGTCTTCAGGATGAGTCTCTTGTCTGTCCCTCAGTGTCTTCAGGATGAGTCTCTTGTCTGTCCCTCAGTGTCTTCAGGATGAGTCTCTTGTCTGTCCCTCAGTGTCTTCAGGATGAGTCTCTGTCTGTCCCTCAGTGTCTTCAGGATGAGTTTGTCTGTCCCTCAGTGTCTTCAGGATGAGTCTCTTGTCTGTCCCTCAGTGTCTTCAGGATGAGTCTCTGTCTGTGCCTCAGTGTCTTCAGGATGAGTCTCTGTCTGTCCCTCAGTGTCTTCAGGATGAGTCTCTGTCTGTCCCTCAGTGTCTTCAGGATGAGTCTCTGTCTGTCTCTTAGTGTCTTTAGGATGAGTCTCTGTCTGTCCCTCAGTGTCTTCAGGATGAGTCTCTTGTCTGTCCCTCAGTGTCTTCAGGATGAGTCTCTGTCTGTCCCTCAGTGTCTTCAGGATGAGTCTCTGTCTGTCCCTCAGTGTTTTCAGGATGAGTCTCTGTCCTTAAGTGTTTTCATGATGAGTCTCCCCCTGTCCATCAGTATCTTCAGAACGAGTTTCTGTCTGTCTCTCAGTGTCTTCAGGATGAGACTCTGTCTTTCCCTCAGTGTTTTCATGTTGAGTCTCAGTCTGTCTCTTAGTGCAGGGGTCTTCAACGTTTTTCAGGCCAAGGACCCCCAAACTGATGGAGTAGGACCCCTTACTATAAATATATAGTATAAAATTGTGTTTTACATTAAACTGGGCCTAGTGTCATGTATAAACATAGCTACCATGTTATTGTGCATTCAGTACTTAGCTATTCAAATAATACACAGGTTAATATATTCATGTTTTTATATAAACATGTACAGGGAGGCTGTGCCACTGCCATTTATAAACATAGATCTTGCATACAACACTGAGGTATTCAATTAATTCACAGATTCATGTTAATATGTATTTAAAGACATTTAAGTTTGTGTAAAAAGACGCATGAATACTTTTTGAATACTACATTTTCACTGTATCTTTTGCCCAGATTTGCTTGTGTATATCCTCAGGGACTTTAAGCATGAGCAGGCAGTTTTGTCTTGACAACTGCTGTTACATGATGTGTAGTGTCTTTGTGCTGCAGTCGACAGGATGGACGGGAAGGTAAAGGAACAGAGGAAACATCAGCAGAAGAACAGCGGCCCGAAGGCGGAGAGGAAGAAGCTCAAGAAACAGGGAGGCTCAACGGAGGAGGATGCCCGGAAACGCAACCCCAAAGCCTTTGCGGTTCAGTCTGCTGTCCGCATGGCCAAGACCTTCCACAGGTGAGTACTGATGTGTTTCTCAGTATCTTTAGTGCTGCACATCTGCTAGGCCCTCTGAGACTTTACCCTGTAGCCTCCAGGATGTAATTCAAAAGTCACCATCTGTGTATGGAATGGAAAATATGAAACTACTCCTTCCCTGTGTATTTTCTTCTTTAGGGCGCAGGACATAAAGGGCAAAAAACATCACATACCCCTTGTGGACCGGACCCCCTTGGAACCCCCACCAATTGTGATTGTGGTGGTCGGGCCCCCCAAGGTGGGAAAAAGCACCCTGATCCGCTGCCTGATCAAAAACTTCACCCGGCAGAAGCTGGGAGACATCTGTGGACCTGTGACCATTGTCTCTGGTGAGTGTGGCAAATGGTTTCTCTGATCTTCATCCCCATATGAGCTTTAAACTAAATGTCCCCTCTCATCTTTACGAAACTGTTACTGTTTTTCATTTAATTTAGCATGGCATGATGTCATGCTCTAAGGATTCATTTAATTTTGCTCCATTATAACCCTGTGCCACCTGACCGAAAATTAATAAAGTGAGTGAGAACGGCCCCTCCCCTGTTTTTAATACACATGGTGTTCTGTTGAGTGTATATTGGCAGTGAGTGTAAGTGTGTTGTATTAGGACGGCCCAAAAAAAATGTAGGGCAAGTCAGAAGCCAGATAATAACAAGATATCCTGGGTTTGTAGAATTTGCTCCATAGTTAAGGCCCCTGACCACTAGGGACTCAGTTCACAATTCCGTGGATTCCTTCCTCAGTTTCATTTACAAATGACCCAACACTGCTGCCTCATGTGCAGAATAATATCATGTGCTGATAAAGAAATAGACATTTGAGATATTAACCAATAATTCTGGTGGTTAGTACACGGTAAGCAGTTTAACTCTGGCATTGCATCACTTGTTTATGTTTGGTAAGTCGATGCTTGCTGAGGGGTAGAGTGGTCGTCCTCCAACCTGAAGGTCGGCGGTTCGATCCCCAGTCTGAACCATCTGCTTGCCGAAGTGTCCTTGGGCAAGATGCTGAACCCTCAATAGCCCCCCATAGAATAACAAAGTGCTGCAAGTAGATGCACTGTATGAATGTGTGTGTGAATGGGTGAATGTGAAACTGTACTGTAAAGCGCTTTGAGTGGTCTTCATCAGACTAGAAAAGCGCTATATAAATACAAATCCATTTACCATTTGCTGAGGACGGCTGTGGCTGAGGGGTAGAGCGGTCGTCCTCCATCTTGAAGGTCGGCAGTTCGATCCCCAGTCTTCCCCATCTGTATGCCGAAGTGTCCTTGGGCAAGATGCTGAACCCCGAATTGCCCCTCATAGAACAACAAAGTGCTGCTAATAGATGCACTGTATGAATGTGTGTGTGAATGGGTTGAATGTAAAACTGTTTGAGTGGTCATCAAGACTAGAAAAGCACTATATAAATACAAAACCATTTACCATTTGTTGTGTTTCCTATAGGAAAAAAACGTCGCCTCACTTTTATGGAGTGTAGCAATGACATTAACACGATGATTGACCTCGCAAAAGTAGCTGACCTGGTAAGTGCTTTAATACACGTATCACTAGACGAAAAGCAGTATTATTGTCACAGTGAACCTCTACGGACAGGCCTAATCCCCTGCTGTAACCAACTGTTTCCATGATGTTACCTCGGCGTTCGCCAGTGAAGACAAGGTGGGTCTATCGGCGTTTGCGGACCTTAAGGGGGATTTGGAGAACAAAGGAGAGAGCCGTGGGGGGGCTCGCGCCGCCGCGCGGACCGATCGCGACGTGTGATCTAATTAGCATATGAATCGGAGTCCAGCCGCTGGCTAGAACCTCTCTCTACTCACCATTGGAGGAAACCACAGACCCTTGAAACTAATGTCACTCGTGATTGGCTGGTAGAAGTGTTGCTATTGGTCACCTTATGGGTCATTGCAGTGCACACGTGGGGTCACAGCATTCCGCACGTGGGGTAAGCCCCTCCCACACAATATTTATAATAAAAATGTATATATTAATATTTATTATTATTTATAAGTAAGCCTTTACCAAAAGCACTGCAGTTAATTAAAACTAAACATTCATGTGATGCTTGATGCTATAGGTGAACATATTGTACAGGGAACAAATGTGAACAAGGTATATGTGGAGTGAAAGCTTTATTTACATACAGCAAAAATATTGTACAAAATCTCAGGTGAGGCTTGAAATGTTTCTCTGCAGCCTCTGGGTCATGACTTCTTTGTGGGACTGTCTGAATCTTCTCCAGTGTGTGGACGTCTGTGGTGTGTAGCTGTGAGATCCAGTGTAGCTTCCAGTCTTATATGAAGTGTGGGACACAGGTCGGTGTGCTCCTGGCTGTGGAAGGATGGATCCATGTCATCTGTCCCGCTTCAATCAGCTGTAAACACATTCAGTAAAATTAGCACAGTTCAATGACAACATACACCTTTACATGTAACTGGAAAATTATTTAATGAATATAACCTTACCCTCTTTCTTCTCCGACAACTCCTCAATGCTGATGTAAGGTCTGGTCGGATCATACTGGCTCATAGTGTGTCTTTGTACGTCATGGACAGGCAGCTGGAAAACACCACATGTAACATGACTTTATTATTAATAAACGGAAATAGCCGCGCTGCATCACCGTTGGAAGATCCACAGCAAAAAAACACCAAAACAATTCATAAACAGTTACTTACATTCAATGGCTTAATTTTCTGCACTTTAAATCCGGACTTTCAGCGTCTCAGCCTAACGCCTCTTTGTTTGTGTGTGTGTGGGGGGGGGCTGAGGCTGTGAAAACATACAGAAAAAAGTCACGTTGATGAAAAAACTTAACGAGAACAAACTGTTACATCTAAGTAATTCATACATATTTACACATGCACTAGATCTGCTCCAGCACTCGATGCTGTATTCGTATTTTAGCAACTTTCTCGCTATCCCAAAGAGTGGCGGACATGCTTTCAGATGTACCAGTTAGCTTAGTGGTTAGCATGGCGTCTCTAGCTCACCGTAACTCAGGGACTGTGCATCCGTCTTCTCCGCCTCGACTCGTCCACACCGGGCCCGCGGCTCTGCTTCCCACGCACTCATCTTCTCCTCCAGGGAACAGCGTCGTGTCAACTTCAGCAAGTTATTTACCCCGAGAACAGAGTCACTCGTACGGGACAAGCTAAACACGACCCGCTTCCTGTCTGCGGGACACTCGACGCTGCTGCACGGCGTTTACGAGGCTCTGATTGGACGAGTCCATCAGCTGATGACGCGAGCGGGTGACGTGAGCAGCGGTTACTTCGTGGGATAAGTATTTGACTGAGGCCAGGTTTATTTTTTGTGGTGTTTAGTAAATTTACACACATGATTCACTCATGCTGTTCTGTGTTCGTAACCTTATAGTTGAATGCACTTATTGTAAGTCGCTTTGGATAAAAGTGTTGACTGTTTTAATGGAATACTGAGAAAGTTTAATAACAACAATTAGACAATTGAAGTTCAAATTATGAAGGAATTTAAGCTCTATATTGTGTCTCCTTTATATTTAAAATAATAATCAAACTGAGTGGAGATGTATGTTGTATCCAAACAGCCGGCTGCTGTGTTTTGTCACTGTGCAGTCCATGGGGGATTAAATATTACACTGAAAAAATAAATCATTAAATCAATGAATGTTTCATAGCAATTTTGAAAGTAGTGGTGAAAAGGTACCATTTATAATTCATGGAACAGCTTAGTTTGCCATTGACATGTGAATTTGATGCCAGTATTTTGGGAGGACAGATATTTTTATGGAAAGCCAGTAGAAGTTTGGAGCTTACAGGACACAGATGATCATACCCAGCATCATTTATTTGCTGGTAGAGGTGTGGTTTACACTTCCTCTGTGCATTTAACCAGCACAATTGAAAAAGTGACTGTAATCATGCCACTCTGTACAGTTGTTGAGATTTAGGATTGTTTTGGATGACAATAAAAATTTGAAATAAAGTGCATTGTTTCATTTCTTTTGACTGCATTGACCTTTGTTCGTGGTATACAATATAATTCATTATAGCACACTTACTTACTTAAGAACAATTTAAAATTTCAGGTTTAATATTTATTTTAAGCCTGGTTTACTCAGCCAGATAGTTTGTTGGTGCCTCTTACACATTGGTGTTATCTGCTCTCAGGGAAACTGATTTGCATTTGTGAAGCTCAGAGCATTGTCATTTGCATGTGAAAGCGTCCTCTAGGAGTTGGAGCAGGGGGGGTCAAATCTCAACAGCTCACAGGCTTGACAACTGCAGGAACCCTGAGCGTTTCCTTTGCTGCCTGCAGATACGTGTGAAAGTCGTTAACCGAAGGATGTGCCAACACTTCTCTGCGACACAGATTGACACAAACGCTTCTTTTCATGCAGTGTATGAAGGAGTTGGTCTCAAAGAAATGTGAAGCAATGTTCCATTGTAAAAACATGTTTGTACTTTTGAATATAATCAATAATAATATAAAACCTGATTTTAAGGTCTCTGTAAGGATGAATAACGAGTCTTGAATGACATTGATTGCACTGCTTTGTGTTCTTTCTCTCCAGGTATTGATGTTGATCGATGCCAGCTTCGGCTTTGAAATGGAGACCTTTGAGTTTCTCAACATCTGTCAGGTCCACGGCTTTCCTCGTATCATGGGTGTGCTGACACATCTGGATTCATTCAAGAACAACAAGGCTCTGAGAAAGACCAAGAAGAATCTCAAACACCGCTTCTGGACAGAGGTGTACCAGGTAAACACAACAAGCTCACATCTTTACTCCTGGAAGCCCGTCCCTACGCTCATACACAACCTCTCACATCGAAACAATAACTCCTCTGCCCATGATCATCAACAGCATAAAAGACTTCACATGTGTGTGCCTGTTGTGTTTGAACCCTTCAGGGGGCCAAGCTGTTCTATCTGTCTGGTATGGTGTACGGTGAATATCAGACGCAGGAAGTGAAGAACCTGGGCCGCTTCATCTCCGTCATGAAGTTTCGTCCTCTGGTGTGGCAGCAGTCCCATCCCTATGTGCTGGTTGACCGGTGGGTGAGTGTGACCTGGAGATGAGCACACTCCAGAGTCACATGACTTTACTGTCATTTAAGACAGACGCTCACCTCAGTCAGTTTGTGATGTGCTGGACATGTGGGCACACTTGTATGCTTTTACTTTGTACTCATTATGTTCTCCATATTTTGTTGTGCATTGAAACAGTATGGAGGACCTGACTGATCCAGAGAAGGTGAGAACAGATTCCAAGTGTGACCGGACTGTGTCACTCTACGGCTACCTGAGAGGGACATATTTGAAAAACAAAGGCCAAGTCCATGTACCAGGTACATACTTACTTTTACAAAGACAATTTTTCGTTCCTCTGGTATTTCCTTTTACACATTTGTGAAAGCTAAGTTTTGCACTGTTCTCTTGCAGGTGTCGGAGACTTTCAGGTGGCCGACGTGAACTTCCTCCCCGATCCGTGCCCGCTGCCAGATGCTCAGAAGAAGCGAGCACTGAACGAGAAGGAGCGCCTGCTCTACGCGCCCATGGCTGGGGTCGGGGGGGTCGTGTACGACAAAGATGCCGTGTATATCGACCTTCCTGCAAGCCATGTCAATCAGCAGCAGGTGTGTCTTCGCTCTCAGCATGGCGGGGAATGTTCTACATCTCAGTTATCTGAGGTGTTTTTGTAGAGACCTGACAGCCTGTTGTTCGTGGCAGTTTTCACTATCTAAAATATGACCATTGATATCACAATAGAAGTTCTGTTTTGTATTCTTCTTTCTGTGGTGCAGGAGGAGGTGCGGCCCACCACAGAGCTGGTCCAGTCCCTCATCGACACACATGCTACCCTGGATGTAAAGATGGCTGCCAGTAAAGTGTCTCTGTTCAGCGGCTCTGCCACCCTGGACCCAACAGACATCGAGCAGCAGAGCGGGTGACACAACACACAGCTCCACCCTCTCTCTCTCCTCTTCTCTTCTCATGCACAGACAGACACTACAGATCTGAGAGTCACTGCATTAAGTAGTTCAGTTGAATTTATACCTTTCACAATCCAGTGGATTTGTGGGTCCGGCTCTTTCATTGTCCTTAGGTTGTGTATAAAATAAATAGATGTTAAATATTTAAATATCGCATTAAGAACTTTGGGGCACAATCAAATCTGATCAATTAATGTGTCTCACCTCAATAACAGGAGCCATTACCAAGCAAAATAATGTTCTTTGAGCAGAAAAATACACAAGGTTTTAAAATATTTCTATTTAAAACCGTATTTACTAATGGTGTCCAAATCCAGTTATCTTGTTCCTGATCCTGATTTGACTCCATTCAAAACTAATATATGTTGTTTGTCAGTAGCGATATTCGTGTGTAATATCACATTTAATGGCAAAAGAGAAGTCTATCATCAAGGAACCATGACAGTTTCTAAATGTTCTAACTTTGTTTATATTTGTGTGCCAGAGAGAAGGAGGGTCCTACCGAGAAGCGAGTCTGGGATCCCAACACCCAGAGAGAGAGGAGGGCGGTAGTCTTCTCTGAGGAGGACCACGAGAAGGAGGAGGAGGATGATGAGGAAGATGAGGTGGAGGAGGAAGAAGAAGAAGAAGATGATGATGATGTCAGCGGTTCCAGCGATGATGAGGACAGTGACCAGGAGGAGGAAGAGAATGAAGAAGAGGATAACGTTTCCACTTTCCTCAAAGAAGCAAGAGCCAAATCTGAGGGGACAGAAACCATTTCAAGAATCAGCCCACCACTGGTGAAGAAACAGAAACTAGAGGAGAAAGTAGAGGGGGAGAAAATCGCTGAGGTGCCGGTATTTGCAGACAGTGATGATGACCTGGAGGCGAGTGAGGAGGAGAGTGAGGAGAGGGCGGAGGCTGGGCGAGCAGGAGACTCTGGACACTGTTCTGAGGAGGACGAGGAAGCGAGTGATGACGAAGATGATGAATCAGAGGAAGAGGAGGATGGTGCAGCGGCGGAACAAATGGCCACTGAGAGTGAGGACGTGGAAGAGCAGGGTAAATACAATTTTGCATCTGTTTATTTTGAAAGGCAGTTCAGTTTTAAGGATAAGGATACGTGACGGCACTTTTCCCCCTCATAATGCTGCTGATACCGAAACCTGAAAAACATACAAAACCACAGCTCTCACAGGTTTAAAATGTAGAATTATATGGGAAAAAGAAAAGTCAAACATAAAATAAGAATTAAATGTTCAGACCAAGGTCCAGATGGGAAAAGAATTAACTGGACCAGCCAATATGGAACAAATATGTTGTCGCAGTTTTAATTTCCATATACAACCTGATCAAGAGCCATGTTGTGACACTGAAGGTTCATTCTCCTGTTTCATCCTCAGGGGATCTGAGGTGGAAGGAGGGTCTGCAGCAGAAAGCATCAGAAGCGTTTCTACGACAACAAGAAGCTGTCCCCAATCTGAGAAAACTGGTTTATGGATCAGGTATTTAATGTACCCTCCTATTTTAACACATGGCTCATTCCATGGACATTATCTACGTATTTATACTTGCGTTAATATTCATGTGAAATCAGGATATATGACATTATATAACATTGAGTCAAGATTTGAGATAATTCACTTTTTCACATGAATATCAATATGTTCAAAATACTCACCATGTTTATAAAACCAACATACAATTATGTAACTAACCAGCCATGGCTGAATCTACCTTTGAATTGTATTCAGCTATATATTTGATTTATGTTAACCGTTGTCTTTTTTCAGTCGTCAATGCAAATGACTCTGATGAGGACGAGGAGGAGTTGGGTGGACTGTTTCGAGTCAGTCGACCTCAGAAGAGCAAAAAGTTCACGGCAAACTCGATGGACTGCTCCCGTTTCATACCTGACACGTCCCACAACTGGGATTTAGAGGAGGTAGTCATTTCAAACTCTTTCCTAAAAACTGTTTCCCTCTCTTCAATCCCGATTCGCTGTGGATATGTAAACAAAGGCAGGAAAGATGATGAAGTAAAATGTTTCTTTTCCAGATGTTAAACTCCATCCGAGACTGCTTTGTAACAGGGAAGTGGGAGGAAGGCCAGGATGCTGCCACACGGCTGAAGGAGGATGGTAAGGAGAGGAGTTCAGGAAGAGAAACAGCTCATACTGGTTCTTAGTAAATGTTTTTGCTGTGAAGAACCATCCACTCTGATGCTTTTGAGCTGCAACTTTAATTTAGTACTGGCTAAGTGATTTGGAGTGGAGCTTGAAGTTGTGCTCAGTTTTGTTTCTGACATAAGAAGCACACACACCATTTGGCGTGTAAAAATATATCTCATCTCTTTTTTCTGTTTTGCTTTATTTAGAGGAACTATATGGCGACTTTGAGGATTTAGAAACGGGAGAAGTCCACAAAGGCCAAAAGGAGCAGCAGGATCAAGCTGATGTACGTCCTGTTTCCTTTGAATATCTGAAACTAAGCTCATTTTCCACTGCTGTAATATTTCTGTGTGTTAGTTTAGCTTGCATATCAACATTGCAAACAAAGCCGTGTTAAAACAGACAGAATGTTCCAGTGGTCTGTTCCATGGTTGACCACTTCAAATACCTTGGACTCGCAAAGGACAATAATACACTCTGTCTTACCCTAACTTATCATGAAATTGTAAAACATTATCATCCAACCCATCATGTTTCTTTAAAATGCTTTCTGTAACAAACCAGACAAAACTAACATGCATAACCTGGCTGAGGCTGGCTCTGGCAGATGTTTCTTCCAGTTAATGAGGGAGTTGTCTCTCTCCACAGTTGCCAAAGTGCTGCTCATTGTGGGAACTCTCAAGTTTCTCTATTATATTTCAGGGTCCTTACTTTGTAAAGTGCCTTAGATAATGTAATTGGCACTATACAAATCTAATTGAAAAATATATCCCCTGCCACTATAATCGGTCTTCCCACACCCAACCTCTCTGAACGCAACTGTTACGCCATCAACCGCATCACAATCTCAAAAGCACATCACTCACTCCCTCAATAGCCACTTTAGTATATCGCTATCAGGACACAGGTACAGGTGAGGAACAATAGGGAAAGCTTCATCAAAAGCCTCGTTACTGCAGATACAGCAACACTTAATATCACATCCCCTCACGAACCCGGCTCTTAATAATCAGTGTTTCATGTTAATGAGATGTCCTTGTTTGTTATTGTAATATAATGCCCTTATATTGTAAATTTATATGAGGGAAAAGTATCTCAGACTTGCCTCAGGAAAATTAGCTGTTATTTACAAGGTTGTGCTGCTTGACTTTACATGAGACACTGACTGAGAGGATTTTCAGCTGTAACAACTTTAGAGGCTGTTTACAGCCACATTGAGCGACACTTGGGGTCTTTTTATTGGTTCTATGTATATAAGGTTATCGAGCAGATGTGGATGTAAACCATAAGTCAATCAGGTCATGTTTTGAATCCTACATAGAAGTGATTTAATTTACTATTTTACTTAGAACCTTGATAGAATGTGGAACATACTGTGTCTGAGTAGCTACAATTAACTATACATTTCTAGAATGTAAAAACAAATGGTTTCCAGCTACTGGAATCTCAAGAAAACTTTTTTCCCCAGCTTGATTAAATCCTTTCACGTGCACTTTGTGACTAACAGAAAGATGATGATGATGAGGAGGAGGAGGATGAAGCTGAGGAGAGTCTGGTGAGGGTCGACGATGATGAGCTCCTGAAGAACAAGCGCCTGGAGAAGAAACGCAGACTGAAAGAGCGATTTAATGCAGAATACGACGATGAAGACGCAACTTACTTTGATGACCTGAAGGAGGAGCTGCAGAAACAGGCTGAGGTATCATCACTTGCTACACTGAGATACTTTTTAACTATCTGTCAGTTACTGTCACTGTCTTAATAGGTGTGTGATTTATCATTTAACCATGTGTCTGTTTGTATGTTCTATCTTATCATCTCAGCTGAACAGGGCAGAGTTTGAGGATGTGGACGATGACACCCGAGTGCAGTACGAAGGCTTCAGGCCAGGAATGTACGTCAGATTAGAAATCTCCTCTCTCCCCTGTGAATTTGTCAACAACTTCGATCCCCATTACCCAATCATCCTCGGAGGTCTCGGCTCCAGTGAAGGCAACATAGGATACCTGCAGGTACGTGCAGTGGTTTGCACATCACTAATTGTGCTATGAAATTGTTGACACTGTATAAACTAACTAAGTTTGGATTTATTTAAAGCTGCACTCATCAATATTCAGGTGATAATCATGAATTCTCCTCAAAGATTTTAAACTGAACAAATTCGAAGCCCCCAATATATATTTGCTGGTCTGAAAACATTTGGGACCGCTATTACATTAAACAAATTTTTAAAAATGACTTCTTATGGGTCATGCATTTTATTTGAAACTCTGGAATTATCTGTATTTTTTAAGCCAGTTTGGCTATACATACGTGTCCATTGATCTTCCACGTGTGCTTGTGTGTGTCAGTTGCGACTCAAGAAACACCGCTGGTATAAGCGCATCCTGAAGACACGGGACCCCCTCATCCTGTCCTTGGGCTGGAGGCGCTTCCAGACCATCCCCCTCTACCACATTGAAGATCACAACGGACGCAACCGCCTGCTCAAATACACACCGGAGCACATGCACTGTGGAGCCTCCATCTGGGGTGAGATGCAGTCAAAGCACTGGCGGCCGTTGGTGTATTGTGACGAGAGAGTCTTCAATCTGTATGAACCTTAATTTGATTTCTGTCTTAATCCGTTCACATATCTTCAATAAGCTGAAGTGTGTTAGACCTGTGGTTCATAAGAATTAGTTCTGTCAAATACATGGAAATTCCAGACCCTATAATTAGTCTTGTTGTTAAAGATGATCCCTTCTATGATAATGACCATGATTTTGTTTCTTGTGTCTCATTGAAGGTCCAATCACACCACAGGGCACCGGGTTCCTCGCTCTGCAGACAGTAGCAGGAGTTAAAGTAAGTCACTGAATCACTTGGTTCAGTTCAAATATTACAGAGAATAACTTCATTTAAATTCCAGTTGTAATAGACGTGAGAACATTGCCACCTACACTGTGACCTGATGGTTACTTTTTGAAAATAGGCAACATTCTTCTTAATATCAGAATGTTGTGGTGTTTTTTTTTTTTTTTTTTTGACGACCATCTATATGGCTCAATTCTCATGGAATTTATAGAGTTTTTGTATTATGTATTTCCCCTGTAGGCTAATTTCCGTATTGCAGCCACAGGAGTGATCCTGGATCTGGATAAATCAGTGACTGTAGTGAAGAAGCTGAAACTCATTGGTTACCCCTACAAGATCTTTAAGAACACCAGCTTCATTAAGGTAAGGAAACACCATTTATCACGTTGTTCTCAGCCTTAATGTAAAAAACATTTAGTTTTAAAGACTGATAAATAAATAATCTCCAAATCAAGATTAGAGAGACACTTTGCTCCAGAAACATTCTTTAAGATTTAATTACTTTTTAATGAACTGGAGTGACTCTAATCTGCATAATCAAAGTTTTTTTTTAGTCGAGGTTTAAGTACATGGTTCAGTAAGACAGTCATTTCACAATAACAGCACACGCAATAAAGCAAACATACATTATGTTTTGTTGTGAGGCAGCATGGTTTTGGTTATTTTTAGAAATGATGAGACAGTGAAGCATGAAGAAGCAGACGTGTTGTATTTAACCATTTACCTTCACTGATCTCTCTCTCTGTTCACAGGGCATGTTCAACACATTGCTAGAGGTCGCTAAATTTGAAGGTGCTTCTGTGCGGACAGTGTCAGGGGTCAGAGGTCAGATCAAGAAAGCGTTGTCAACACCACCAGGAGCTTACAGAGCTACGTTCGAGGACCGTCTGCTCATGAGTGGTAAGCGCCTGTTTGACTTGTGTTGATATTTATTTTAAATTAGTGGTCCTACTGTTTCTGAATAAACTAAACCTGTGACGCTGAATTTTGGGGAAATGCGAATAAAATGATGCTCAAAGATATATAGAATATTTCCGTCTGATGGAATGGTGCAAAACATCTGAATATCACACTTTTTTCCATTTGAAAATTATTTTTGCTCAGAAGTTTACAATTGCACATTTTTTTATGATCAATTAATATGTGAATTTTTTTAGTTAACCCATTATTAATTCGATAAAAGGCAAAAGATTGATTTTATTTTTATGAGGAGTTTGTTGAAAAAGCTAATTCCTTGACTTGTACCTGTAATTCTTAATTCTTGTACCTGTACCTATACAAGAATTAAGTTTTGAACAGTGAGGGCCAAGCTTCCTAACAGACTCGAGTAATTGATTGTGGAATTAGTTGCCAACCGTTTTTTAATCGATTTTAATTAATCAATACGTTTTTGCAGCCCGAGTATAATACAATTATTTACCATTATCATCACCTGTTTGTCTCTATTTGGTGGACATGCTGCAAAGAATTAACATCTAATCAAACACTATGTGTTTACTTTGTTTGTGTGTGACTCTGTTGTGCAGACATTGTGTTCCTGCGCTCCTGGTATCCAGTCACTGTTCCTCAGCTCTACAACCCCGTCACCTCTCTGCTGCTGCCTGTTGGTCAGAAGGACGGCTGGGCGGGCATGAGGACCCTGGGGCAGATCAAATATGACATGGAGATCCGCAACAAACCCAACGCTGACTCTCTGTACAAGGTAGTCTGATGATCTGTAAACAGCTAATGTGATGAATGAAGAAAGAATTAAGAGTCTTTACGTGCTACAGCGTAGTTCTTTAATATGACAGTAAACTGAACATCTGGGGTTCTTGACTGTTTGGACAGGGTGGCACGGTGATTAGCGCTGTCACCTCACTACATGAAGGTTCTGGTTCGAAAACTTTTGTCCTTTTCCCCTCAGCCGGTTGTCCGAGCCCAAAGACACTTCAACCCCCTGCACATCCCCAGGGAGCTCCAGAAGGCGCTGCCCTTCAAGAGCAAACTCAAATACCAGAAGCGTAAAGGAACGACACCCCGAGACCTGAAGCGTCCCAGTGTGATCCGAGAGCCCCACGAGAAGAAGGTGTGTGATACTGAATTCAGCTCAAGATTTAGCTCTTAGCCACAGTTATACTGAAACTTCAATTTGAAAATTTAGACTAATGATGAACAAAATTTTTACAGAACTGAAATCAGGAGTTTTTCTCTTTTTTTAAATTATAGAAACAGAGTGACACAATAAAGAAAAAATGACAGAAGATAAATATGATAATTGATACAGTGGACAAACATACAGACCATACTATAGAGCAGTTACAGTGATGTTTGTGTAATGTACAGTTTATCCACTGAGGTCACTGCTGTTTCTCCTTCTCACGTGTTTAGTTTTCTGTTTGGCAGCAGTAATTTGCATCTGTCCAGGATTTTTCGGGGAAGTCCATAGTTTTGTGCACAGGTTTCAGCTGCCATGACGTTGTACCTGCAGGTTCTGTTTGAAAGCAAATAACAATTAATGGCATCGTTTCTATCTATTAATAATATGATTGAAACAATGGCCAGAGAGAACGGTTTGTTGTTGGCTGCTTTCACAACAAGAGCACCTTGTACTACTTCTTGCAGTGAAACATTTTTCTTGTCCCGGTGCTTTAGGTGGCCGCCCTGCTCCACGCTCTGAACACAGTTCACCACTACAAGACAAAGAAAAACCACGTGGTGCAGCACGCCAAACACAAGGAGTTCCTACAGCAGAAGGGGAAAGAGGAGGAGGCCAAAATGAAGAGACAGAAGGAGGCTCGTAAAAAACTGTACCGTGTCATGGGCCAGTTGGACAAGAAGAAGCAAAGGTCCAGTCTGAAGGGGGCGCCACAGGACGGCTGACCTGGATGAATGAGGCAAACCGCTGTGTGCTCCTGGGACTCTAAGCATGTTTTTCATCACTGTGGAAGGTTCATTTTTACTATATTTTTCTTTGTTTTGAAATGAAAATTAGCTGTAAAGAAAAATGTATCTGACAATATTTTAATAAAACATCTCAATAATAAATGGAAATATGACCTCAGTCATAAAGCTTGATGTTTTCTGCTCATAAAAATATGATTCCAGTAAGCAAGACAGTTATTAGCATTACATTTTCATTGAATTTGTCTATGGTGAGCATATTACAAATCGTATTCAGTTTAGTGACAGTGACTCCTCGTGTTTCCTCGTCTACATGTTTGATTTGTTCCAACAGTTTGTGTTATTTAGGTGTTGGGGGGGGGGACAAATAGCTGGAGGGCCTTGTTATCTAACTGACAAATTAATGATCAAAGAAAATATCAAACAGTCTTATTTGAGGATTTTTTTATTTTTAGCTATTTTAAAATACAGTGTTATGGATGGACCTTTTCATTTCTCTAAGTTGACGATACTAGAACCTTTCATGGTCTTAGGCAATGATGTGGATTAATACATGATCATCTGGAAGATTTTTTTTAAAGAAGCCATCTGCAGGGAGGAATTGGGAATGGTCATTGTTTAAATTATGAAAAAGTCCAAATTATGTCAAGTCAAATTTTAAAGTCAATGTAAGACTTAGCATGAGAGTACGAATTTAAGTCGCAGTAAAAGGATTGTCATTTAAATGTGATCATTTTGATTTGCTATTGCATCATGTGGTTTCCAGAATCATAAAGTTGACTTTGATCATCCTAGATTCTTGTGTAATGTTTTGATTGTAAGGTCTATTGCACTGACACAACTCACTCTCCGAGAAGGTTTAACTATGACCAAACCACCTGGAAAGGAAATTATTTAAATACTATGAAATAAGAACTTGTTTTGGGGGTAAATATAGAAAATGCTACATGTTAGAGGTTGTGGTCAAGCTTTTATTGTGACGCTCCCGAACAGGAAGTGTGTGTGTGTGTGTCGCCACTGAAAGCAGCTGAGGCTCAGAGAATAAGAGCTGAGTTGGTAAAAGTTTGATTCCCAGGATTTACACGGGGATCTTCAGACGGAGCACGGGGCTGTTCCCGAGGCTGCCTCTTCACAACATGGGTCCGACCAACGTCATCCACAAGTTCTCCGCCGAAGCGGGTAAATACATGCAGCTCTCCCGGCGTTAGCACTTAGCTGTTAGCCTCCTGCCTCACTGAGTCCAATGTAAACTCAGACAGTCTCCGGCTGACCACTTGTTACACCACGTGTGTGTCTGTCTGTGTGAGGTGGAACTAGCGCAGATAACGGATGTAACTGTAGCACGTGTAACCTGATGTGACAGTGGAGCGATAGAACATTAGCGTGTAGGATGATAACAGAGCAGGGAGGTGCAGCAGATACATGGAACAGCGTGGTTTCTGTACACACTGCATGCTTCTGTCAGTGTCACGTTTCACACTGCACCGCTGGCGAAACGTGTGTGTGTGTGTGTGTGCGTGTGCGTGTGCGCGTGTGCGTGCGTGCGTGCAACAGAGCGGCAGTTCGACTGAAATGGGCGAAAGGAAATTCACCCACTGCACCAGACGCATCTGATGCAGTTGTGACAGACCCAGCGGTCAATGTGGAGGCCACTGTCTATCACAATGGGACACAACAAACACTCCACAACAGCAAGAAAGTCCCTCCTGAACATTAAACAGGCAGAGACAAAACTACACTGGACTGGACTGAGAATGCAGGGAAAGCTGGCATGCCTTGACTTTGCTGACCACTCTGTCTCTCATACAATGTACAGGAATGCCTCTGTAGGAGAGGACATCCTCTGCTTTACTGTTAAAGCCAGACTACAGGTGTCGCCAACTAAATACAATCTTGCATTGTGGTACCCTAATAATCATCATCCACACTGTATAATGCATTCTAATCCCAACCAACATTTAGAATCCATTGCTCATATTGTTAATGGCTGTAATAAGTTCAAAGGACTCTATACTGCACGCCATGATCGCATTGTCGACCTCATTTCTAGTACTGTTAAGGGAGTATTCCCCCCAAATGTGTCAATGTACAAACACTCCCGTATGATGCCAGATTGGTTTAACAGTTCTGATGATGTGTTCTGTAACATCCCTAACACCCCTGATGTTGTTTTCTTGGACAAGGTTAAAAGGGAGGTAGTAGTCCTTGAGGTCGCCTGTGTCTATGACCTCTACATGGACTTAGCCTTCCTTGACAAGTTGACCAAATACCAGCCCATTGTTGCTAAAATGAGAGACCTAGGCTATACATGTAAACTGGTAGTATTGATATTTGGAAGTCTGGGGCATGTCCATAAACTTTCGGTCAGTGGGCTACGACTGGCAGGACTTAGTAAGAGACAATCTAAACAACTAGCAAAGTTCTGCTCTGTATCAGCTGTTATAGGTAGTCTTGCTGTTTGGCGTAGGAGATGTTTCTTGTACCCATGAGTCACTGAGCTGTATTCAACCTCTGAGAAATGTGTGAATCCTTGTTGTACGAATATGATTGGTGGATTCAAATAAATTATTTAAATGTGTGTCCTCACATCTCAGCCCAGTTGATTATGAGAGGTGTTTATCCTCCTCCAGACACTTAAGCCCTATTACACTGTAGCCCATTCTGTAGACCTCACAAACTGGTAAGACACCTGGTACAGTTTTTTCACTGTATTAGTCATCAACTGTTATTATCATACACAATCGTTTAAAAAATTGCCTAGAAAAAACCCATCCAATTTATAACATTTGTAGTTGAAGGTAGGACAATGCATTTATTGATGTTTACCAAACTTGGTGGGTTTATTTCCTGGGCAGATATCTCCAGATAAAGGCCGAACTTAAGGATAATGTTGGTCAGAAAATGATTCTCCATCATATGATAAGTGATGTTATGAAGTGAGAAAATGAAATAAATAGCACAGACATTTTTCCAGGTGCTCTCCATCCTATAGGGCTATAGACACGACGTAAAGGTTTTATAGATCCAAGAATCTTTTAAGATTGTATGGCAGGAATGATTTCATCAGGACATCACTATGAAGTCAGAAAATAATGTCATAGTCTAGTAATGCAACTAATCCGTTTTTTTTTTTTTAATTGTTGCAAAAGCTGCATCATATTTATATGAACCAGTCATGAGATTATGAAATGATGTTATAACACTATATAAAAGTTAGCATTGTTTGACTGGGCTATTTATAACAGTATGAATCATCCCCTCTGGTACTTTTCATTCGCAGAATGAATCCATCAAGTTGAGTTGGGTTCTTCATGTTTGATTTACACTTTCACTGTGTTATATCTTAAAATCCAAGCCGAATGGGATTAGTTCAGTCAATCAATACAAGTCTATGGGACAGTCATAAACAGTTATAGACAATATATAAATTTGATATATATATGATTGTTATATTTTTTTCAACATTGATTGACACTAGACAACAGATTGAGGGATTTCATTTTGGAAGTGGTGGTTGGAAAATTTTATTTTTTTTTGTTGTTGAAAGTTTGTCTCACACTTGATGTATTTGAAGGTTTCTTTTCCCCGTTAGTCAAAGTCTCTATTTTCTCTCTAGGATCCAAATGTCTATTAGAGTCGGAACTACGAACAGTGCTGCAGCAAAGGATTATGGTCCTGGATGGCGGGATGGGAACCATGATCCAGCAGCATAAACTTGAAGAGGGAGATTTCAGAGGGGACGAATTAAAAGAGCACCCGCTTCCACTGAAGGGCAACAACGACCTTCTCAGCATCACACAGCCCGATATAATTTACAAAATACACAAGGTACTCAGTCAAGGAGAAAAAACTATGGCTCTGCTCGACCAAACTACATCTTCTCCCTCAGCTTCATTGGTGTCAGCCATGCAGTTCATTTCCCTTTAATGTGTTGTGATTTTGAGATAACTCTCTGTGATTTGTGCTTCCAAACCAAGAACTGAAGTGAAATGGATATTTTTGTGTTGCTTGAAAGCAGTGCAAAGAAACGCGTGGTCTCTAACCACAGGTTTCTTTACAGAGCTAGTGTCTACAGAAAGAATTATCCACAGCACTAACTGTCCAATGTGAGCTCTGTGCATCCTCGTGAGTAACAGTGACTATGTTTACATGGACGCCAATATTACTATTGAACGTATTCAGAATAAGACATTTTATTGTATTATGGTGTTTTATACCCTTATCCTGAAACAGTTTAATACAAGGCTATAATGATACTATAATACGATACGATTTCACAATGCTACATTTTAGATGTTTTCTGTCTTGTTTACACCCAGGGTAGTGAATTTTGAAGAAGTTGGTCACTGATGTATGACTATCACAAAATACTTTGAAAACCCCATTAGGACATTAATAGTGATTAAGACTTGCACGTCTAAATACATGTGACTAAGGTCATAATACGCCACATGTCTTGATTCAGTTATTGCTTATTCCAAATTTGACATGTGGGTGAAGGTAATGAGAAATGGCTGTTTTACGTGGCTGTCTCTTATTTAGACTACTGACTATATTACTATCGGAATTTTGGTGTCCATGGTAACATAGTCAGTGCCCTTGTTTAAATAGGATTCACGTTGAATGTGTGAGTTTTTTATTTGTGTGACCTGTGCTCTCCTCTGTGTGTAAAGGAATACCTGAATGCTGGTGCGGATATCATAGAGACTAACACATTCAGCAGCACTTCCATCGCTCAGGCAGACTATGGACTGGAACACATGGTATGATGTTTACCTACGATGCTTGACCTGCATGGACGACCGCAGCATAAATAAATGTCAAGTACACAGACTGTGGTGTTAACTTATTGACATCCTAATGAATCGTTTCTGAAAATGAGAACTGCCCCCGTTACTACAAACAGCTGGCAGCTCTTCAGCTAGTTCTGTGTCCTTGATCCTCCCAGCATTCAGCAGACACAGCTCAGACAGTTTATCTCCATAAACACTACATCTTTATCATGCACCAGGAAAAAACTTTAAACCATTTGAATGTTTTTCTATTTTCACATCTAGGTTGAATTTGAAAAGGATTTACTTATTACATTGCTTTGGCCTAAAGAGTTGCATCACTCAAAATCAAAACATCTGTATTAAAATAGATAATACATCACACAGTTATGTAATATCTAGTTTCATATCATACATGTGTACACACAGAGCCCTGAGGACTTTATTAACACCTGTAAACATACTCATTCATGCGGCAGTGCAATTACCCATTCTGCCAATCATGCTGTAGCAGTGCAGTGTAAAGACTCCTGCAGATACACATCAGAAGCTTGAGTGAAAGTTTATATCAAATATCAGAATGATAGATGATAATGATAAAAAAAATGTGACTTTGATTGGTTGTTGATGAGGTAGCTCAGAGGAGAATGGTCCGACCAGTTGGAGCTGATAGAAACTGCCTCGACTGGTTGAGAGCAGAGAATTGGTGGATCAAAGATAAAGCGGGGATGAGAGAGACCAGGAACAGTTGTGGAAAGTTCTGTTCACAGAGTTCTAAGTTGTGTTTTGAACTTCATATTGGTTGTTATAATGACTACAAGAAAATGTGTTCTTGTAGATGTATTAATATTATATATGATAACAGCTGCAATGGTAGCAATACCAGTAGACAATAACAATAGAAATTATAATAACAGCTTTTAATGCTATTTTGCCACACACGCACTGTCACTCTTATGCACTCTTTTTGCATTGGTGAGCAGGATGGGTTGCTAAGTTAGTCTGTTTGAGTTGGCACGTACCAAATTAATAAATGACAATGAAAGTGTAGCACAATACAGTTGTAGCATGCCTTCATAGCATAGTTACACTTTCGGACAAATACTTCACATTCACAAATTACTACATGATTATACGCTGTTAATGAATACAGGGGCATAAAGTAGAGTAAAAGTTACATGTGTGATTGAATTACCAGTTTGTCACAGGCTCATTTATCTCTTTATAATGTAATGTATGTTGTGCGATTGTGGTGCAGGCCTATCGTCTCAACAGGATGTCAGCCGAGCTGGCGAGGAGGGCTGTTGACGATTTCACCAAACAAACTGGTAAACTGAATCTTGAGCACTCTTGGGCAATTTCTCAGATGCGCAACATCAACCGTAATCTGTTTGTGTTATCAGGTTCCAAACGCTACGTGGCCGGGGCAGTGGGCCCCACAAATAAAACCCTGTCTGTATCACCGTCTGTGGAGAGACCGGACTTCAGGAACGTCAGTAAGATGATTAAGTTTTCTTGAGATCTTGGGCTGCAGAAAGACGACTCCTCTCCTTTAGGGAACAGAAGTATTCATAACATTGTTCCCTGTGTGTCACAAAGAAGGGACATGTTTTCACGACGCACATAGCAGCCCCAAACTAGGGTCAAACCTCCAGCAATCTATTGTATTATAGTCTCATTATATGCAACACCATGTCCAAATGGTAAAACCTAATAAACACGTGCACTGACAACAAACTAGCTGCTGCACAGATATCACTATGTTTACACCTTTAATCAATGCGCATGAAATCGCCATGCCCCTGATCGAAGGTGCTCACAGGCCTCTGTTGTTGGAAGACAGAGCGATGGCACAAGATACATGGAACATAACTTCCCCTCCCCCTCTAATGCAAAAAAATAGGAGGATAAAAGCTTAACAAAAAATGCAACAATAACGTTTGGCAAATCCGCCACCTTTTTGCCTAATGTAACTTTTGAGCCATCAGAAGTGAACTTGTCACAGAATGGGTGACCTGTCAAAGCAAAGGTCACCCACCTGCTTTGCAGGCGTTTAAAGAGGAACCATAGACTTAATGGGCTCAAAGGAAGGACCTCAAGCACAACTGACAAATCCCATGAGAGAATGTTGGATTTTTTATCATTAGTCAAAGCTTGATATATCATCCAGATAGGCTAAAAAGTGACCTGTCACAGAAGGGGAGCTAATGTGTGTGTGTGTGTGTGTGTGTGTGTGTGTTTGTGTGTCTTCTTCAGCGTTTGATGGGTTAGTAGAAGCCTACACAGAGCAGGTCAGAGGTTTACTAGACGGAGGAGCAGACATCATTCTGGTTGAAACCGTCTTCGACACTGCCAATGCAAAGGTAAACCCATGTAACTTATGTAAATATATTAATTAATTAAATTAATCATCAATACATCAATTGTCCTAGCACCTTTCTTAAATGTTGGTTAATAATTATAATCACATCACTAATATAATCCAAGATATTGCAAAACATTTACAGGGGGGTGAAAACTGCTCAGTATTAGGGCCACAGTTATGTAGTATTGATTATTTCAGTTACATTTTCTGATGATTAAATTGCAAAAAATTCAGATTTTAGTTTAAGTATAATATATTATAGTCTATTTCTCTATATAAGAGAGTTTAAATATGCTTATATCTTTTGATCACAACTGTTTGGGTGGACATGTGAGATACACCTTTTTTTAAAAGAGTAATTCCAATGGACAAATTCTAATGTAGCTTTGCGATGCTGTTATTATGTGACTTGATGCTATTCTTGTCCAGGGACGGATTTGTCTAACGGTTTATTTTTTTCTTCGACAGGCTGCCTTGTTCGCCATCGACCTGCTGTTTGAAAAGAGTTATGAAAGAAAACCCATATTTGTATGTTTATTTCATTGTAACATTCAAACCACATTTTCCTAAATGTATTTATTTTCACATGCCTAAAAATATTAATAATCTCTGAGCTGTTAAAGATAAATATGGTGATTGTAAAAACACGATAGACGTTTGGTCACTGTCTCTACACTCTTGTGGCAAACAAAAGTGTGTTCTATTAAGTTTATATATATATGTATTTAAATATTCATGTTTCCCTCATGTCCCAATCATGATCTAGATCTCAGGGACCATTGTTGACCGAAGTGGAAGAACTCTGTCTGGTCAGACAGGAGAGGCCTTTGTTGTGAGTTTATCTCATGCTAAACCACTTTGGTGAGTTACCTCAAAACTAACTACACTTGAGCTGCTTTCAGACAGGCAATGAACTCTGGAGATCCTCCGTAGTCCCTCCAGAGGACGGTTTGCTGGAACTAAAATGTCCCAGTCTCCAGAGTTTCTGCACACTGTATTTGTGCGGCCCATTGTATAAAGTCAGCAGAAGTCGTTGTAAGAACAAACTAGGAGATTCCCAACTGGATTCACCACGAGCGAGTGGAGGGGTTGATGATGCTTCTAAAACGCAACATGCAAAAATGAAAAATAAATAAATATAATATCTCCGGGTGAAAATGAGGTGTCATAAACATAGGAGACACAGAGGGCCAACGCACTGGTATTGATGCGCTGTAATCAAAATCACGTGATCCCTGCAGAAAAATTAATACCTGCTTTACTATGTTGTATTATTAGAGTCTTGAAAGTAACACAACTTTGTTCTATTACGTCTTATTAATCTCTGTGAGTCTCACTGGCTGTTCCTCTCTGTGTTTCAGTATTGGTCTCAACTGTGCCTTGGGAGCGACAGAGATGAGACCATTCATTGAAGCCATTGGAAAAAGCACCACAGCTTTCATTATCTGTTATCCCAACGCAGGTAACCCCACACTCAGTCTAAACATCTGTGAAACAAAACACAGGCATGATGTAGCTTATGGTCTCATGTCAGTAATGTCATTACAGAGCAATCAAGGCCTAAATCCAGATCTTACATTCAAACGTTTTGGCTCTTGTGCTCAAAGTGTGTTAGAAAGACAGATTACACCATAGTGTAGTGTGGTGTATGGAGGCTTGAGTGTGCAACTACAGTTAATATAGGATTGTCTGTGTTTAATTAGCAGTTTAATCAATTCAAGCCAATTAAAGTTGGTAGTTAGTACAGTGCAGTTGTGGTATGTTTTCAGGCTGTTCAGAATTCCTTCTATTCCAGTCTCGTCAACACAATATCTCAATAACGCCTAGAAGGAACTGATCAGAACCTGGTGATCAACAGTCTCTGTGACCTCATTAAAGACATTTATAGCCATAACTTAAGCATTCATGATAATTATGACTAAATATACCTAATTGATTTTATTTAGTTTTTTCAAAATCTTCTCTACACATATTTTTTGAGTTTGGATAGACATTGATGAAAATGTATTCAGTGTCATCCAGCACTGCATGAATTTATAAGAGTAATTGCATCAGCACACTCAAGGCTCCATATCGGCTGCACTGAATTCAATATGGTGCAAATGTAAACCCCTTTTCAAATTGAAGGCATAATTTATTTTTAAATTATGCGGGTACATGGTACATTCCAATCTTGGCATCCTTCCAGATGTCCAGGGGTCAGGTTGTTGGGAACATTGTCATGTTTTATTCGACTGTAACTAACTTTACTCTCTTGTTATAAGCAGGTGTAGCTCTCAGACCTTTGGCCTAATTTACGTTGCATCATATGTCGGATCATTCATGTAATATTGTCACGGTCGCTGTGTGTTATCTGGTAGGTCTTCCCAACACATTCGGAGGGTATGATGAAACACCAGAAGTAACGGCCTCCAGTCTAAAGGTTTCTGTGCTTCTATTTTTTTTGAAAGATTGTCAAGATATAAAGATTAACATTATCAGGATGAGCAGGATGATCCTTTAATTTTGAAAAAATATATTGTGGCATTTTGGCTGAGTGGAAGGACGTGGTGCACTGCTCCAGTATTTGTTTTCTAACTTCCTGTGCCATATGTGGCAATGTGTAGCATTGTCTTGGTTGACGTCTTTGATGCAGTTGCATTTTAGCAAATATTTCACCAACCTTTCAGTAACATCAGATATTTTCTTGGTAGCCGTAAAATCATTCAACACTAAGCCAGGGAGCTTTCTTGCTCTGCCCAAGCTTTCTTGGTCAAACCTCGAGGAACAAAAGCAGATGACACATGGCAGCACTTTCAAGAGATAGTCAATCGCTGAAACAGTAACAAGTATTATTACAATTTTGGAAAACATTGCATTATTACATTACATTACATTACATGTCATTTAGCTGACGCTTTTGTCCAAAGCGACTTACATTTTTAATACACTCAACATTTTATGAGGGGCCATTTAGGGGTTCAGTATCTTGCCAAGGACACTTCGGCATGCAGATGGGGAAGAGTGGGGATTGAACCAGCAACCGTCTTGTTGGAGAACGCCCACTCTACCCCTAGGCCACACCGCCCCGAAACATGCTTCCCAGGCTCTCAATTGTTTCGCGAGCTGGATAAGACTGAGGGTTCAGTTCTGAATCGTCCCTTTGCTGCAAGATTTGCCTCATTTTCTCCCCCATTTTACTCTGGCTGTCCATTGTCCTCTAAATAACATACAGCTGAAAAATTCCCATAAAATATGTATATATTTTAAAAGTAGATTGGTATTAATCTCATGTCTGTGAGAACTGGAGTCTGAATGGGGTTAGATGAGTTTAGTCTGGAGACCTGTAAGACTGGAAGTGGCTGGAACCAGCTGGCCTGGCTCTGTTCAAATACACCTACAGGTTTAAAGGTCATTAACAATACCTGTCAGAGCTTTCTGTTGAATCCAGACACAAACGTGGAGACATAAAAGAGACAACCGTTATGCTAAGCTAGCTCAACGTCTCTGAGACATGCTGATTCACTCACACCAGATGATGTCCCACCACTCATCTCACTTTTAGAAAGAAAGTGAATAAGGATGTTTTCCTAAATGTTGAACCAATCATCACTTTGAAAGTACAGGAAATAAAACCTTTAATCCGTTAATTTCTTTATTCCTTGTCTGTGATTTCTGTGTTGTTTAGTGAAACATAATTAATAATTCTTGAAAAAAGATATTGAAGATGCTCAGGACCATCCTGGTTAGAATAAAAGATGTGTGCTTTTTCAGTGGCTGCAGCTCAGTGTTTGTGTCAATTTCTGTTGACAGGATTTTGCTCAAGATGGACTGGTAAATATTGTGGGAGGCTGCTGTGGGACCACTCCAGGACACATCAGGTCACTGTCATGTCTCTGATACATAGATATGTTTCATTCGATTTTTATTTTTATTCAAATGTCATCCTCTCCGTCCTCCCCCCGCAGAGCCATATCTGAAGCAGTAAGACACTGCAAGCCAAGAACTCCCGCTGCTGATGTTCATCAAGAGAACTTGCTGCTTGCGGGTATGAAAACCATCTGTTAACACCTGGGAAGTCAGCTGTATAACTCTTTGGATAGAGAGTGTTCTGACCTGCTCTTCTTTCAACTTGCTATTGAAAGACGAGATCTTTGATATTGTGTCATTCTCTTTTGGATAAAGGCTTTTACTCATGAAATTTAAAACATTCTTCAACATTCTACAGAGCTTATACACGTCGACCGATAATAATCGCCCTAATGTCGATTGAGCTTCGTCTTTGCGCTTAAAGAAACCAGTCCTCTTAACATGTATGATTTTTCCATGAAATATGTCATAGAAATTCAATGAAGTTGTAAAAAAATGCCCAATCTCATTATGTGAAAGAAAGTGATGAAAAGTTGCTGGATCTGCATCAAAATGTAATGGGCTCTTCCCTGACTTTTATCTTGTGGCGATCCGTCCAGAACTGTTTATGTACTGAGCTGACCACCCATACAGACCTCTCTCTGATTTCTAGGCTTAGAGCCGTTCAGGATCGGCCCGTACACCAACTTTGTAAACATTGGAGAGCGATGTAACGTGGCCGGGTCACGCAAGTTTGCCAAGTTGATCATGGCAGGAAACTATGAGGTGAAACAAAATTTCCTGAATCTTTTAATTTATTCATTCATTTGATTGTCATTGTTGCATTTAACTGTTTGTTTTGGGCGCGATGTGCTTCTCTATTTTTCTTTCCAGGAGGCGCTAAGCATTGCTAAGACCCAGGTGGAGATGGGAGCCCAGGTCCTGGATATAAACATGGATGAGGGGATGCTGGAGGGCCCAGCAGCCATGGCCCGATTTTGTAACTACATCGCCTCTGAGCCAGACATAGCGCGGGTAGGATTTTAAGACAGTGGAGCTGAACACACACCTGATGCAACAAATCTGCTTCTATTTTAACGGATTGATTGAATTGATCATGCAACAACAACTCTACCTAACACTGCAGGCCTGTAAACATGACAGTGCTTTTATATTGACACAGATGGAGCACTGCAGCTGCTGTTCTGCTAATGTAACCTCCTGTTATATAGGACACCACAGTGACACAGTGTCATCGTTGGAAAAAGCTGCTGTTGATGTTTTACTTATTGTGAAGGAACACTGGTCTGTTATAAAATCCATGTTCATCAATCATCTCCTATATAAGCTTCTACTGGCTTACAACTGGCCTGTTTACTAAGCAGACATTTTGGAATATCTACGAATTCCTCTAACGTCTGTCTATCTATATATATGTGGAATACATATCTTCACAATGACAACCGTTCATCTAATCAACTTCCTTCTTGGCATGTATATTCTTACTGGCCCAAGGGTGAGCAGTGCCTAGTCTGGTGTGGTTTGGACACGCAGTACTTTTAATATGAATATAAATTTATTAAATAGATCACTCTCTATCAGTCGGTGGGGCAGCATGCTAACAGTCAGTCTGGGGACAGAGTTGAACATGTGGTTTTCTACATGCTTGGATAAACTACACCAGTGGTCGACAACTGGGTCAAACCATGGCCAAAATTGCTGCCAGATCAGTTTGATTGTTGATTGTTTTTATTTGTGGGAACTGTTGGGTTTCTCTATAATTTTCAAAGGCTTGACCTTCTATGTAAAGTGCCTTGAGATAATGTTATTATAAAAATAACACTGGTTAGGTTAATCATTCAAACTTGTATATAAGCTACACATTTGAACACCAAATTCAGTTTAAATTTAAGAAATGTGAATAAAGTTCCACCCTTAAATCAAGTGATAATAAATTATATTCACTGTGATAATAGTGCAGCCAGAGTGTGTGCAGTAGTGTCTGTGGAGTCACAGTATCGAGGTCTGGTCACGTCAGCTGTCAATCATGAGCCTGTTTTTATATCAGCAAATAACTAATTCAAATCAAACTTAAGAAACATGAACACTTGGACAGACATGAATATGATTAGAACTTATTAAAATGACATAAACCATCTTTAGAAAATAATTAAAACATTAGGTCAGCTTACATGGACATCACCTCTACCTTTATTCTGTACAGCTTTATATGTCAACTTCAATAGTTAGTTAACAGTTTATTGTCCTTTTTATTTTATTTTGAAAAAGTCTAATTTAGGATATGAACCTCTTGAAAACTATGAAATAACCCTCTCAGTGAATCAGAGAGACAGAGATGGACCCTCTCCTTCTGCTCCCCAGGTTCCTCTGTGCATTGATTCGTCCAACTTCGCCGTGATTGAGGCTGGGCTGAAGTGCTGTCAGGGCAAGTGCATCGTCAACAGTATCAGTCTGAAGGAAGGAGAGGAGGAGTTCCTCCACAGAGCTGCCACTGTGCAGCGCTACGGAGCTGCTGTGGTGGTCATGGCCTTCGACGAGAAGGGACAGGTGAGGACTCAAACACAAAGTCTCCATCACAAACACAAACGTGCATGCTGATCACTGCTCCGTCCTCCCCAGGCCACAGATTCAGACCGCAAAGTGGAGATCTGCAGTCGAGCCTACAAGCTGCTCGTCAGCAAAGTGGGATTTGACCCCAACGACATCATCTTTGACCCAAACATCCTGACCATCGGCACAGGCATGGAGGAACACAACGAGTATGCTGTCAACTTCATCAAGGCTACCAAGCTGATCAAGGTAATGAAACAAATCTTCATTCCTTATGAGCATTTATGCAAAGTCAATGAGATTCAGTATGTGTCAAACTAAAGACCATTATAGAGGCTACATCATGTGATAAGTGAAATGTTTCATCTCTCATCCATGAGGCCTCTTCAGTTCAGTTTCGCCAGGACTTGTTATTAAAGAACAGATTTATAACTCGTGGCCATGAGTTATTTATCTCGTCCCAGCGCATTTTGTGTAAATGGTAAATGGTAAATGGATTTGTATTTATATAGCGCTTTTCTAGTCTGATGATGACCACTCAAAGCGCTTAAAGTACAGTTTCACATTCACCCATTCACACACACATTCATACAGTGCATCTACTTGCAGCACTTTGTTATTCTATGGGGGGCTATTGAGGGTTCAGCATCTTGCCCAAGGACACTTCGGCATGCAGATGGTTCAGACTGGGGATCGAACCGCCGACCTTCAGGTTGGAGGACGACCACTCTACCCCTCAGCCACAGCCCTAGTGTGATATATCTAAAGTCTATCGTCATCACGATATCCATGTAATGGAAAATCAAAGATGGCAAAAAAATGCGATAAATGGTGCCATGTATTCACGCTGTGCATGTCAATATATCTGGCCAATCAGATGGAGCCCTGCTGCCGTAGATGATACATTTGAGATATTCAGATCACATCTCAATGAATCATTGTCGTAAGAAGAGAAAAGCAAGAGAATCGAGAGAAAACTGACAAACGCGAAAAGGCTCTTGTCAAATCTCGTTCTTCCTCTGATGATCAATTTAACTGTGTGAACTTCTAGTGATCACACTTGTCCCAGGTCAGATTCTTCACAATGAGCGGTTGATTCAATGAAAGAATTACATAGCTTATTTAGGATCCCAGATCCTGTGGGAAAGCGCACACACACTGACTCTGCTGCTCTCTCTCTCTCTCTCTCTCTCTCTCTCTCTCTCTCTCTCTCTCTCTCTCTCTCTCTCTCGCTCTCTCGCTCTCTCGCTCTCTCACTCTCTCACTCTCTCACACACACAAACACACACACACACAGAGTTTGACTGGACACATGTGTAAACCCAGACTGTAAAAACAACAGACTTTGTACACTTAGATAAAGCATGTAGAGCTGGAGGAGATAGCGGAGCTCTGTTTGGTTTGACGCACACAGCACGAATGACAGAGACACAAGAGAGGAGCAGTAAATAATTGTAAAAAGTGTAAAAATGTAAACAAATTGTATGAAAAGACCCAAATTAACACTGTAGGTGGACTTGAGGATTTGTGCATGGCTCCCTGGTGTCTGCCCCGGATTTGGTGAGGCTGCTGCCAGGGTGTGCGCCTTCTCCTGGTTGTGGAGCTGTCCGTGGGCTCCGCGTCCGTAGCCAGGGGCTGTTTATGTTTATTTATCGCAAGTCATATCGTCATCGCCATATTAAACAACGTTATCGCACTTCGGCTGTTTTCCTAATATCGTGCAGCCATAATCGTCACACCATTTTTTCCCACGAAAATGTCACCAGGGAGCTGGTCTGTATATACCTAGAAAATAGAAACAAAAGCTCTTTTGAAATTGTGAATTTAATCTTACTGCTTCAAACATTAGATACTTTTGATAAGTTTGATGTGTGTGTGTGTGTTTGCAGAAAACCTTACCGAGAGCCAGGGTGAGTGGAGGTCTCTCCAACCTGTCCTTTTCCTTCAGAGGAATGGAAGCCATCAGAGAAGCTATGCACGGAGCGTTCCTCTACCATGCCATCAAGGTGACACACCTCACTGTGATAACACTGTACACTGCTAAAGCTTAGACCTGGATCTTTGGATGACAATATTTTCACTTGGCCCTTATCATGAAGTCACAGTGACAATAATATCAGAACATCTGCGATAGAGTTAAGAAAATGATAATATTGATACAATCAGTCATTTAATGTCAAAAATTGCTTATCTTGTGTTTTTTCTCATTTTTGGCAAATGAATGATGGTCAAAGTATAAAATAAAAATTATTAAATTACAAGTAATACTGATACCGATAATGTATTCTAGGATTGTGCAGATATATGATGATTTCTTATTAAAGGTCACAGTGATCATAGAGCAATTTTCCCATTAATATATTAAATTACTATTATTTGTTATAGAAGTAGCATTAAATTAAAATCAAAGTTAATTTGGCCCACTATAATTTTGTGTCTGCATGTCCCCCCAACACACACACAGACACATCGCATCACTCATCAGGTCATAGACACAACATATATACAGTTTTGTTTATTTCTAATATATTATATAATTATTTATTAATAACTAATGCTAACCTTGCTGGTACCTGGCTTGCAGGAAGTGAATGGTAACTTGTTACACCGTCTTTCTAACACATAAATGATTTAAGAGGTGCTGGAATGATTTACCCACAATAAATGTTACATTAAATCAAAGTCTAAATATTACAATTATTGTCACTATCAGAATATTGCAACAGTCCTAATCCAAACTACTTTATTTGGAGGTCAAACAGAAAGTGGTGCACCATTAGTGAACAGGAAAACTGCGTACAGAAGAAATTAGATGTTAAGTTGTCCTATTACCAAACAGAGGAAATGTGGCTTAATTGATATAAATAATTACCCTCTCACACTCTCTCTCCTGTCCCAGGATGGTATGGATATGGGTATAGTAAATGCTGGAAACCTGCCGGTGTATGATGACATTGATAAAGAGCTGCTGCTACTTTGTGAAAACCTCATCTGGAACAGAGACCCTGAGGCCACTGAGAAACTCCTGGCCTACACACAAGTACACACATACACACCTACATGTATCAACAGTATATCAAGCTGATGTTGCTGTAGTTTGATCAGCAGATGATGACTTTACTACTCTTGTGAACAGACCTATGTGAAAGGAGGGAAGAAGGTGGTTCAGACGGACGAGTGGAGACTAGCAAGTGTGGAGGAGAGGTTGGAGTATGCTCTTATCAAGGTAAGATATCTGATGATTAGATTAGATTCGATTAGATCACAGGACACTTTGTTCCCTCAATGTCAGGGAGAACCTCGGCTTTGTGGGCAATTTCTCCAAAACTTCTTTCATGTCTACCTGTTGAACTGATACTTTAAGTATAATAATAATTTCTACGTCACTCATTCAGCAGTACATCAAAAGTCATTCAATTGTATCTCTTGTAAATGGTAAATTGTCTGTTTTTATTAGGGCTGCAACTAACGACTATTCCCGAACTTTTTACTTCCTGGTGCGCGACCTCGCGCGGCAGCGGACGCCGACATCGGTCCATGTTTTATCGCTATTGCACATGCGCGACTTTCAGAGATAGGAAGGGAGCGAGATGGCTCACTCCTCAGCTACTTCCATCAGCACCTCCGGTAAAACGCCGTTTAGTTCCGCTGCGCGGCACGAGAAACACGCGCTATGACGTCACCAACGAATCATCGACTAGTAAATTCGTCGGCGACTATTTTGGTCATCGATTTTTGTCGACGACGTCGACTAATCGTTGCACCCCTAGTTTTTATATAGTATTTTTCTAGTTTTGATGACCACTCAAAGCTCTTTACATTACAGTTTATTGCCATTCACACACACATTCATAAAGTGTACCTGAGGGGCCTTTCAGTATCTTGCCCAAGGACACTTTGGCATGCGGATGGGGGTGACTGAGATCTAATCGGCAACCGTTGTAGGACAACTGTTCTACCCTCTCAGCCAAAGCCGCATTGTCTCGTCTTGTCCGAATCTTTTGCCGCACGATACATTTGCATAGATATCAAAGTACTTTGCTTTGGCCATTTCTCCCTCAGCTTGCTGTCTGTGTCAAATTTAAAGCCAAAATAATCCTAAATACTTGATTTTGTATCATTTTGCATAGAGTTCTTTCGTGCATTCACGGGTGCACACCAGACACACATACACACACACAAACACACGCACACACACACATGTTTAGAAATAATTTTAACACTAATGATTTACCTGTTGTCATCCTTCCATGTGTTGTACGCAGGGAATAGAGAAGTATGTAGTGGAGGATGTGGAGGAGTGTCGCTCTCAGGATAACCGCTACACTCGACCCCTTCACATCATCGAGGGCCCCCTGATGAACGGCATGAAGGTGGTGGGAGATCTCTTTGGAGCTGGGAAGATGTTCCTGCCACAGGTAGGATGGTGCTAGTTACTCTGTTTCTCCTGTGTCCATCTCACATTAGTGTTTGACTTAAGCTGCAGGTTTATATATTTATATTGGTGTGCAACTGGTACTGATAACCAATTAGAGTTAAATTGATTCTAATAATTCTAAATTTTTCAATTCCTGCACCAAACAATTTAAATTCCAAAGAGTTATCACCAGGATAGTGGCAACATTTAGAAGACATTGAACAGTGTGAATTGGTCGTTTGTCTTTTTATTACATTTTTTTGCTGTTAAACCGGGGTCGTTATTCCAGGGCTTAACTTTCAACAGCTAGATGGCGACACTTCTAATATTCCCTAATACTCACTTCTTCTATCATACCTCTTAACTTTTTGTAGAATGATATCTGCTTAGGAAAGTTCTACCAGCTCTTAATATTAGATATATACCAAATTGAGTATTAATCAGCAATAGACATACATAACACAAAGTTCATTTCAGTTTGTCTCTGCTGATGTTCCTTTCCGTTGGATGGTATGTTCCCTGCCAGACAGAGCAGAGGTATCTCAGATACGTGTCTTTAGATTTGGATTCAACAAGATGATGATTTTAAAAACACAACTGCTCCGTGTTTGCAGGTGATCAAGTCGGCTCGTGTTATGAAGAAGGCCGTGGGACATCTGATTCCTTTCATGGAGAAAGAGAGGCAGGAGATGATGGCGTCATCGGGGTCAACTGAGGAGATCGTCAGTCTCAACTTAATATAACACCATTTAGTGTATCATTTACACTGATTTACAAACATATTTCAATGCAATTATAAAGAATATTAAAAAGCCATTGTTAATGGAAAAATGCATCAGTCATTTCATATAATTTTCACACTTCCATGGCAGCAAATACAATGTCACTTTTTTGTAAATCTAGAGTTAGGAACTTTAAAAGGAGCAAGACAGCAACATTCAAACAAATGATACCATGCACATATAGCAAACAGCTGATTCAGCCTGTTGCATGGTACCCCACCACCCGGTAATGTTTTCTCTTTGGTCTGCAGGATCCCTATCAGGGAACCATAGTTCTGGCTACAGTGAAGGGAGACGTCCACGATATTGGCAAGAACATCGTAGGTGTGGTGCTGGGTTGTAACAACTTCAGGTAAAACTGGTTTGCTATTACGTTTAAATGGTTTACCATCTGAAAGTGTTCACTGGTATCAGGTTCTGCTACCCTCTCACCAGTATATTCAGTCTGTTCAGTGAATCATTAATAACTAGAACTGACATTCAAAACCAGTCAGAAAGAAGAAGTGGTTAATCTGCTGTTATTTACAGTGTATGTTTGAACATCAGCAGAATCCTTATAGGCTTTTACCGTCCCTCATCATGTGCTCTGCTGCAGGCGTCTGTTTGAGGTTAAATGTTAATTTTAATGGTAATGGCACCAGTTCACCTCTCATTGCCTTTTGATCCCCTGCAGGGGCAGTGTGGTGCATCATGGGAGTGAAGTGGTGGTGTTGATCTGTTGCCGGGCCCTGGGCAGCAACCCAGTGCTATTACTGTTGTTTAATGGCAAGAAATTGCTGTGTGTCTGTCTGTGTTAAAGTGCAGGTGCATGTGTGTGCATGTGTGTGGGTGTGCTTCCATGTGTGTGCCTGTTAACTTAGTTGGTAATTTCTTACATTCTGTAATGTTCTATGTGCATGCAGAGATAGGAATAGGAGGGGATAGAACAAACTTTTTAGGCTCTAAGCAAAATTCGATTATTTATACTTAATGAATTTAGTTATTAAAACTTTTAGTATTCATCTCCTTAAAAGGTAACCCCAACCCAGGTGATCCAGCTGATGTTGATCAGACCTTGACTTCTGTTCGGGTGGCATTAGCTCCTCCCCACGGCTCTTCTCTCCTCATCCCAAACTCATCTCATCGTTTCTTCTGCTGCCTCAGCTATTGTTCTTCACCTCTCCATTCAAGTGATACCCAGTGCACTCAAGACTTTGTAGAGTGATTAAGCCGTAAAACCTCTGCAGCCAATCTCGATGGGGGTGCACCTGGTTCATGCTGTTAGTGACCAGCTCTTCATTCTTGGTCTTCTTAAACGCCTTGACTCTCATCTCACAGCAACTGATGGCTTCTGCGATGCATTTCAAAACCTGGTCATTGTGCCAGGTTTTAGCCTTGTCCAAGAGCCAGTCCAGCAACTCAAGATATGTTCCAATGTTCATTTGCCTGTGCATTGTTTTCAATCCATTGATCCAAGGAGACATTAAAATAACATTCAAATGACAGTAAAACTAGGTGATTCAAATTTCTCTAATGACATACAATATTTAAAAACATTTAAAATAAAGAACATTCAAATTAAATATAAAATACACTTCTTTACATCGTTCTATTCATTAAAGGGCCAACTCAACACATCCCTCAGGCAGCCCAAACAAATCAGGGCTCTTCAACTAGATGTTCTTAAAGAAATTATAAATACTTCAGTTATATCAAAGAAATGAGGGTGAAAAAGGCTTTGTGTTTTCTTGCAGGGTGATCGACCTGGGTGTGATGGTTCCCTGTGATAAGATCCTCAGAGAGGCCATCACAAAGAAAGCAGGTGCAGTATACAGTTAATATTTCATATTGTCAGTGAGGTGAACTCACCGACATATTCTACATATATATATATACTGACATATTTTAAATTTTAAATTTGTAACCTCACAAAAAACTGTTGATAGATATATAGAAAATAGTTATTTGTTAAATGGATCATCAGTCAGAGCTACTGAGAGTGAGTGACAGTGCTCTAAATTGTAAAGATAGAAATAAAACATTATTTTACATAATTCATACAGGCAAACAACATGTCATTCCTCATGGACCACAATGCAACAAACAATGAGTATGTGGGCAAAACAATAATAACCGCAAAATAGCTAAAACAATTCACTCAACATTCCAAATCCTTGCCCTTTTTATGTTTTTCATATCTGACAATGCCAATTATTCTTATAATTCATATCCTTTTATTGTAGCAGCAGCAACACTTACTGTGTATTATGTCTATTCATACAGATATAATTGGTTTGTCTGGTCTCATCACCCCCTCTCTGGATGAGATGATCTATGTGGCCAAAGAGATGGAGAGACTGGGGATGACAACACCACTGCTGATTGGTGGAGCCACCACATCAAAGTAATACAAACACAAATGTATATAAACCTATGATAAGGCAGAAAGCATGTGGGTAGTGGGAGGGCAGTGTGGGCCACTGGTGAGTTAGCAGCGTATTGTAATTTTTTGGGTGCAGGAGACATGAAGGTAAAACCTGTGTTTTTCTAAAACATTACACAAAATCAACTCTTTTGTACTTTTGAAGGAACGATCGGAATCTTTATAATCAGACATTCTAAAGCAGCACCTCTTTTGCTGATTGTAAACGGAGGTTGATAACATCCGGTGTTTTCCTGGGCTGCAAACATTTGTGTTGTGTATTTGATAGGACGCACACAGCTGTGAAGATCGCCCCTCGCTACAGTTGTCCTGCTATCCATGTTCTGGACGCCTCCAGGAGTGTGGTGGTGGTAAGTGCTGCAACCTGAGCTCAGTGAAACATTTATAGGGTCTTAAGTGGTCTGCTAATCGTGAGGTTGATAGATTGAAATTGTTCCTGATGGCTGTGTGATCAGTGTGTGAATGAACTATAAAAATAAGACGAGAAAACCCTCTGGATTTAAGAGGAGTTCAGATTGAAGATTCTCAAAATATCAGAAAATGTTCAAAAATACTTGGTACTTCAAAAATCCATTAATAGTTCATGGATCGACAAGAAAATCATGTTCCAGCAGTTAAACATGAAATATTCTTATCAGAACTTCAACTAACAATCAAAGAAGAATGAAAATCAACATGTCATAGAGATTTAACAATCTCTTATTTGATGTGATGGACAAGGAGTTGATCTAAGTTGATAAATTAAGCAAAGATTTTGTTGACTGCTTTGATAAGTCCAGACTATAATGTGTTTTTTCTTCCTGTGCGTCAGTGTTCCCAGCTGCTGGATGAGACCATGAAGGAGGAGTACTTTGATGACCTGAAAGAAGAGTATGAGGACGTCAGGCAGGACCACTATGACTCTCTGAAGGTAACAATGGTTCTTAGATACGCCGAACAGGGAGGCACCAGGGGAGACTTTTTTCTTGGATCACTAAGGTGACCGTCTTTGTCATCAGTGTTGCATCCACATGTTGAACCCTCATCAGGAATACATGCAGACTGCTTGATTCGGCTACAGCCGACTAACTAGAACCCAACTGGGCTCCTGTACACACCTCCAAGACAAAAATATGTCTTATCTCTACTGCAATTTTCACACAGGCAGGAAAAGTATTTTTTTTCAAGGCAAATTATTTATCATATTTAACATTCTTTTGCGGAAGAAATGAAAGTGAACTCTGAGATTCTGTCTAGATTATTGTTTTTTCCCCCTTTAAGGCTGCACAAGATACAGACTGCATGAAAAGTGAAAGAGTGCTGCTGGAAGAAGCACGATGACTCAAACTTTTTAATTGAATTTATAAAAAAATAAGATAATTTCTTTGCTGTATTATTTACTTTTAAGTACACTGACAAATTGAGGTATGAACCATTTGGAAAAATTGTATGATAATACAAGTGTTTGAGTTGTGATATAAATCTTACAAATATATAGTTTAATTTGCCAAAAGAGCTCAGTTATTTCCTGACAAAATAACATGACCTTGCTGCACAATTATGGGAAAACTGATAATGACATAAGTGTTTGTAGATTTCTACCAAACCTGCAAGTCCTAAGGTCACATTCTTGTTTGGATCACAACACAGCTGCACATTTATCTCTCTCCCCTGATAGCCCTCCTCTCCTTGTCCTATAAATGAGCTGGTATTAATAATATCAGTTACTGGAATATCCAGACTTGTTTTTGTAGCAAGGAGGGGGTTTGTATAAGTATTTTGATGTCAAGGTTTGTTGAAAGCAGTGCTGTTTAGTTAATCTAAAAAATAATTTTTGATCGTCCTAAAATGTATGAATAATCATGATTTATCAATTTTATCAATCATGACTACAGTTCTTTTGTAGTTTGGGGATGTTTGTACATGTATTTTAATGTAAACCACTATGAGTTGACTTGTTATTAAAAGTTTTTAATAAATAAAATTGCCTGTTGTTCCTCCTCATCCTGCATCTCCCTGTTTTGCCTTCAGGATCGCCGGTATCTGTCTCTCTCTCAGGCCAGAGACAAGGCGTTGCGTATAGACTGGTCCTCTCTCCCCAAACCAGGTGAGGTGGTGCTGATTCATTTAAGACATGTTCTTCTTCAGGAGCACCGATGTGGTTTAAGTTTGTCCTGCTAATCTGTAGAGCTAATCTTACATATACTTCTTAAGTCTGCTGGTGATCCATTTACATCTGATAGATAGTTTATTTTTCGGCCGAATTAATACCAAGTGTGTGCCCTGTATTTGTCTTTGTGTGACAGTGTGTCCTCAGTTCCTTGGCACCCGCGTGTTTGAGTGGTACGACCTGAACAGTTTGGTGGACTTTATCGACTGGAAGCCTTTCTTTGACGTGTGGCAACTTAGAGGAAAATACCCCAACAGAGGTTACCCCAAGATCTTCAAGGACAAGACTGTTGGTATGATGAGCTCAGCCTCTGTCAATGTTCATCATTAATCTGGCTACGATAGTTTACTCATCTGATTTTAACATACAGTTTTGTAAAAATGTATTTGCAAGGTGAACACGTGTTTAAAATAAAATATAATAGTAAATCTTATGTTTGGATTTTTTTTAACTAAATGATAAATATATCATCATTCAAAATAAGATAATTTGTTTGACTCATATAAAATTCACATCTTCATATACAAAAAGAAACAAATTTAGAAAATGTAATGGAGTAACATTATAAAATAGATAATTAAATAAAAGATTAAAATTAAGTAATTAAGTAAATAATAAATAAATTTACTGTTACTAAGTTAATGGAAAAAGTAAATATTTTAAATAGTGCATACAATAGAGTGTAAGTTCTATGAGATGTTTGTATACATTGTGATGCTCAGGCTTAATGCAGATGTAAGGGACCATTGTAACGTGTTTGGACCATAGTGAAATCATATGCTAAAAGAAGAATACAACTGCAAGAGCACAAATCCCTGGTGGTAATGAGTTAGTTTATAAACATTGGTATTGCGTCTGATCTTTATCATATTTGGCTCCTGAAGGATCGGAGGCTCGTCGAGTCTTTGACGAAGCCCAGCAGCTGCTCAATCAGATGATTGACAGGAGCAGTCTAAAGGGGCGGGCTTTGGTGGGTTTCTGGCGAGCTCAGAGTGACGGAGACGACATCAATGTGTACCAGGAGGATGTCACGGTGCACAGAGACACCAAACCCATTGCCAAATTCCATGGCTTACGGCAACAGGTAAGAGGCACACTTTAATGTAAGTTTAAACAAGGTTGAACATGAATATTAATATAGCACATTTAACTTTCAAGCCAGTAATTGATACTCGAGCCTAACCGGTCTGGATTTTTGTGGGATGAAGCCAATACCAATATATCAGCATACATTTATTAAATGATTCTCAAAATGTCGTTATCAAACCTTTATGACAAATCTACCACAAGGAGTGGATCGGGCAGAGACACAAATACAGCACATCCTGACAAGGAATCTGTGACAAGCTGGGTTAAGCAGGTTAAGGGTGCTGTGGGATGGGTCGGGCAGTCATTTCATAGCATGCTTGCAATGATAAAGCTCCAGGAAAGAAGAGGCATCGGCTGATTCAAGAAATCCAAGACAATTTGAGAAATGGCTCAACAGGATAATGGGCATGCATATTCAGTGGGCATGAGGAACTGGGATAACCTGAAAAGAGCATCAGAAGTGTCGTGGAATTTTACCAATAATCAAGCACAAGTCAGCAACTGTTCTTTCTGGAGTTTTAATTCTACATCAACAGATGGGCATCAACGTACAAGACCATGGCAAGGATTTCATACACTGAGCAATGACATGCAGGACACACAGCAGTTTTAAACACTCACAAGCTCCTCCTGTGAGAGGAACACATGTTTATCAATTAACCTCTTTGATCTTTAGAAATAGGTGATCGGTATCCTGTCTTCTCCTCGGTCTCAGGCCCCTTGAGTGAAACATCTGTTTTCAAGATCTCTTATCAACATTTTACAACCCCCTCACATCCCCTTTCCTGTGACCTCTTTGTTAGGTGACCCTGTAAGTGAGGGAGTCATATAACATCAGTTACTTTGAGAAACACCCTGATAACTAAGAGAATCCATTTGCTCATCTTTCTATACATCAAAGTAGTTCCTTCCATCAATCAATGCCCAAATGTTAAAATTCCCACCACAGAAGCCAGCACAACTGTGACTCAAGTGTAATGTTCATTCTGTCCATGATACAGTTCCAAGCCCTGAAAAGATTTACTGCAGGGTTCTGGCAGACACAGCAGCAGAAACACAACTGCTGCCCAAATGCCTGAGGAGAGAGCTCCATGGTCAAGCACTGAGGGATGTCACAAACACCATCTGCACAGGAATCCACCACAGAAAGCAACAACTCCCAACAAAGGGATACCATCACCTTCCTTAGAGCAGGGATGAAGCGCCAACCCCAGTTCAGGGCTCCTAGTTGCTTTTGTAACAGCACGCAACTGGCCTTTAAAGGTCAACCCAGAAGTTGACCTTCCCCGACTAGATTGCATCTGAGGTAACAAATAAGTGGTTGTGCTGAAACTCACTCTTGGAGAAGACCAGATAGAGGAGGCCCATGAGCATGAAGAGGCCTAAGAAACTACCAACTGGTAGTGGAGTGCCAGAAGCAGGGATAGAAAGCAGTGCGACAGTTGAAGTGGGTTACAGGTTGCTTTGCATGGCAGCCTTAACATCAAACACTCGATGGGGAATACCAGGGTTTACAGCAGAAGACCTGCAAAGAACCTCCTTGAAGCCACTGAAAAGGATGAGTGATCCATGGTGTAGCACTAGGACGCAAACTTGGGCTGATCACACTGGCTGGTTCACCAGGGGAAGTGTATCTGATGATGGAGAGTGTCACTGATGATGCCCCACCTACGTGTATTATAGTACAAACAAGTACTATATCCTCACAAATGTGAAAACCATCAACGTACCACAGAAATATCATAGTTGCGATATTTAGACGGCAAACAGTTATTTAGAATCTTCATGGGTCATATTTTCAAGGTCTTAATTTTGTCCTCTCTTGGAATTTCTCAACAGAATCTTGACCTTCTGAAGAGAGTAATAGGCCTAAAGTTATTATTCCATTAACTGGCTTAATGCTCACTACCTGATCGAGAGCCATCTTGTTTAACATTGTATAAGATTGGTGAACGAATACACATCATACACTGAGGAGCCACAACATAATGACCAGTATGATCTGCACGTTCACAGCAGGGTGCAATGTATGTGTGTTAGGACACATTCCTTCAACATTCATCATTAAGATTTTCTGAAACTTGCACCACAGTAGTCCTTCTGTCGATTGGTAGTGAATTTCCTAGCTGTAGTTGCCTTTGTTAATTAGTGTTGAACCAGTCTGAGCACATCCATCCTCCTTGGACCACTGATTCATACTCACCATTCCTGATAGATGTCTAGTGTTGGATTTTTGTGCCCTGTACTTTTCTGAGAAATTGACCCTCATTATATGTGTGTGTGTGCCACAGATGGAGAAGGACAGCTCCAGCTCCGAGCCCTTCTTGTGCGTGTCGGACTTTGTGGCCCCTGTGGACAGCGGTGTAGCAGACTACATCGGTGTGTTTGCTGTGAGTGTGTTTGGAGCCGAGGAGCTGAGTCAGCAGTTCCAGGCTGAGGGAGACGACTACAACAGCATTATGGTCAAAGCTCTGGCTGACCGCCTGGCTGAGGTACAGTATGGACAGCATCCTAACATAACAGGCCAACATCACAGCTGCTGGTGGGTGGCGCACGGGTCAGTGAGTCATTGGTGCTGGTGACAAATTAACTGCTGGTGCCTTGCTTTTTTTATGTTTCTGTTACAACTTACTGGTTCTCCTCCAGGCGTTTGCTGAGGAGCTCCATGCTCGTGTGCGTAAGGAGCTGTGGGGCTATTGCGCTGACGAAGCTCTGCAGGCAACGGACCTCCACAGAATCCGATACCAGGGCATCAGACCTGCAGCTGGCTACCCTAGCCAGCCGGACCACACTGAGAAGACCACCATGTGGAGCCTGGCAGACATTCAGGAAAAGATCGGTTAGAGCTCCAAAAAACCACTTCACTGTCATAGCTGCAGCTTAAAGGCTCAAATACTGCTGTGTTGTTCACTCTCTGTTCTGATGTGTTCTTAGCATCTAAAACAACTAGTGAAATGTTTTCTCTATCTTATCAATCTGTACATTTACATGCACTCACGAAACTGGATTCCTCACTGAAATCAGGTTGAGCACGTAATGTGAGAACACATTTTCATGCATTGTAGTAACCAGGATAATGTAGTTCCATGTGAAGCAGAGCCATAAGACGCTTAGATTTGTGGAATTAACTCTTCTGGCATTTAGCTACTCTCATACTTCCCCATGTAAAGTCTTCTTTCTTTATTATCCATTATCCAAAATAAATCTAGCGTTGTTTCTCAATTATATGAGAATTAGAAATACTATTATTTTAGTGTGTGCCACAGGTTTATATTTAGTTCCTCATACATCAGGTGACAGGATTCATACCCAGGTCAGTTCAGAGGGTGAACACTGAGCATTTAGTGTGTTGTTTCTTTGTCTACTGGCCTGTGTGATCCTCAGACACACCACAGTGGCTCACATCACTGCCTAGACTTCTAGGCAGTGATGTGAGCCTCTCTTTTTTGGGGGTTTAAGGCTGAATCCTGGAAAAAAGGGCAGAATATTGAAAGAGAAAGAGCTCTTGGTGCTTCATTTATTTTTCAATGGCACTCTGATTTCCACTCTTAAATAACCACAGTGTGAAATGAAAGAACCAGACAAATATATTGTGGGATGATATATAAGAAGCAGACAAGAGTAAGGAATGGAATAACAGAGAGCATTAATTCATCTTTTAAATACTGATCATGAAAAATGAATAATTCATTGTCAAATCCTTTTACTGATCATGTCATTTTGATTATATTCATTGAGTAAATGCAAATTTAATTAATCAATTTAAAATTTATTTTTAAACATGTATATATTAATTGGCTCTTCTGTGACACCTTAAAAGTCAATCTTTTTGGTGCCTAGACTTTTCCCATAAACAGAGAGTCAAAGCTACTAAAACCTAAACTGAGTATTATGGTAACTTTTTACATACAATACTAATAGAATGGTGCAGTGTATTTATAAAGCAACTACTTAGATTGACAGAAAGGGCACCAAAATATGAAGCTCCATTTTCCTGGATTGAATATGACATGAAACAGTCAATAACCACATTAAGTTGTCTGCAGAACGGATGTGTTGTGTTTTTCAGCTTGTCATAGCATCTCCACGAGTATCAGTCAATCTGTCTGTTCAACTTCCCTCTGATCGTTGAGCTCGTCTGCTTGGCTGATGCTGACTCAGCCAAGCTGCTGTCAAACTCCTCGAACTGTATCAAGTGACGAGCATTAGTAATAGTGATGTCATCACAACACTGACAAATTCCAGTTTGAGCAGCTGCATGCAGGTGGGGAACCTCAGGATGCTTTTGGAACAAATCAGTGTGTGTGTTAGAGGGGGGCTTGTCTATTTATCATAATGTGGAGGCATACAACTGTTTCCACAATCACTGTGGAAACTCACCTTCCACTTGGGACAAAAGAGCCCCAGGGCATAGGGTCAGTCTCCACATAATGAGTAGAACACTGTGTGTGTACTGGATTGTTTTTATCACATGGGTAATTGTTTGCTTTGCTATCCATGTGTGTGTTTTGTCTGTGTGTGTAGGTATCGGTCTGACAGAGTCCCTGGCCATGACGCCTGCTGCCTCAGTGTCGGGACTTTACTTCTCCAACCCTCAGGCCTCATACTTCGCTGTGGGGAAGATCACCAAGGAGCAGGTAAACTAACAATCTCCACATCTTAAACTGCTTCATCAAAGGTTCAGTGTGTGGAATTTAGTGACATCTAGTGGTGAAGTTGCATGTTGCAGCTGGCTGCCCCTCCCCTCACCCTGGCCTTCCAAACATGACAGAGAATCTGTAGAACCTTCAGTAGTCATAAAAACTCAAAAAGTGTTTAGTAGCCCAAAGTAGCCCCCCCCCCCATGCTAATATAAAGTATTTAAATATAAAGGGCCCATTCAAGGATAAAGAAAGCAATGATATGTACAATTTAGATGGAATGCACTTGTGAAAACATCCCCTGGATTATTTTATATTTAATTTCTGTCAATAGATCCCTTTCACCTCAATCTTACACACTGGACCTTTAACGAGACAGTATTGGTTTTCATGTCACTCACATCAGCTGCTTTCAGGCATGCACTGAACTCTGGAGATCCTCCAGTGGGAGCCTCCACTGACTTTTTCTGGCCAGTTCCCTAGCATAAAGCCTGCAAAATGCCAGAAGGAGCTGATGTGACAACACAGCTCCTCCACAAGCGAGTGGGTTTGTTGATGAAATTTCAAAAAAGCGACAGATGCAGAAATGAAATAAACAAAAGAGAACAAATATCTCAGATTGAAAAAGCGGTGCCGTACACTTAGAAGACACCCAAGAAGATTGTTTACAGTCTTTGGTGATCAGCGTGACGGCGGTGTCAATGTGCTGTAAACCAATGAGATCTCTGCAGCAGAATGAATGTGTCACACCCTGCCTCTGTCTGCTGCAGCATCCCCTCACCTGAGCGCTCCACAGATTTTTGTGTTCTGCCGGCCTTGTACTAAAAAACTAAATCTAATTAGCAGCACAGCTTTCAATTACGGCACCTTAGTGCTTCATTATGTAATCAGTTTATGATCTGTAGCTTTGACCTGCTTGACAGATGATTCAGACATTAGGAGTCACTTTACATTTATGTTCACTGGTCAAGAATATATTTACTTTTTGGCAGCAAACTTGTTGGTTTAGCCATTAGAAACTGTGAAAGTGAGCCTTTTAACATTTGTTTTGTGGACTACCTTTAAAAACCCACTCTACTGTAAACATCTTGAAGAAATTTGCTAGCCTAACAACATTAGGCAACAAACAACCCAGTTTAATTCAGATCAATTTAGTTTTATTTTTATAGCACCAAATCCTGATAACCATTATCTCAAGGCACTTTACATAGTAAGGTTGAGACCTTAAAAATTAAATAGAAACCCAACTGTTCCCACAGTGAGCACCTCATTAACTGAGAGAAACCTCTAGCAGAACCAGACTCAACGTGGGCGGCCATCTGGTTGGGGTGAGCTTAAAAAAATGGGAAGAAGAGAGGAGAGGTGGTTGGAAAAGAGGGGAGAGAGAGTGGGGGGAGAGACCACGAAAAGTTGGGTAATCCTCATATTTAAGCTCTGTCTGACTTTTTGAGTGGTATTAATTGATGTAACGACCCATAATGCAACATCTGTTTAAGTGCCAGTGCCTCAGTCCTCTGATGCTGTGATGTTGTGTGACTATATCTGAAAAGAAAATCAATGAATCTAGCTGAAAGGATGTAACGATAAATATAATATTCTAACTATATGAACCATTGTGAAATGTAAAGTAACAGGATAACACAATGATACTACAGCAGGAGTGTCCTTTTTTTCATGGGTTTAATGTTATAATTTTCAGTTAGACCTCATGAGGGCAGTGTTGGGTAAAGACAGATACAGTTATGCTAATGTAACATAATGTTGCAGCACCAGGGAGTCAGGATTCGTGCAGAAGGTTTTCTTTGATGTTGAGTGTTTTTGCGACAGTAGCCGTGGAAATTAATATAAATCAGAGACCACTGATGATGAGGAAGATGTTTTTGCACCCAGTAATAATTCAGAAGCAGAACACTGCATGAGAATGATGCTGCTAGCTCAGATGACATGAGCTCCAGGGTTTCCCCCAGTGCTGTATAGGCCTGGCGGGCCGCCAGGCTTTTCTCCCCCCCCCCCCGCCAGGCTAAGCGTCGCTTGTTTTTTTTATTTAAAAAAAAAAAAAAAATCCGTCACTCGCACACATCAACAACACTTCACTTCCTCATTGAGCCCCAATCCCCAAGCAACCCCATCCTATTGGTCCAAACAGTCACATGTCCCACCCCGACCCCTTCACTGACCCTCAGACATCAGAACGCTCCTTCAACACAGTGTTTTACTGAACATAAGTCAAAACCAAACATAAACATAAACCTAGTCCGTTACACTATTAGGCTGCAGCTATTTGGTTTTATTTATTTAAAAATAGGGTACTTCTTATTTCATACATTTTCCACAAATATGGGGAGGACTCAAATAGCCCTACAAAGTTCTTTGTTTAATTTATTTCAAAGTAGGCCGACACTTGCCTGTGTATTATTTTGTTGCTTGTCTGTTTGAGTAGCTGGCTGAAAGCAAAGAAGTAGTAGGCTTACCTTTTATTGGTAACCAAACTGTTACGGTTCATTGTTTCTGAAATAAGAGGCCTGACTGCTATGTTCACAGCAAACTTGAATTTTTTTAAATATTAAGTAGGGCTGCCACTAACGACTATTTTTCTATCGATTAATCTGACGACTATTTTATCGATTAGTCGATTAATCTAAACGATTAATTTTCCTCCAAAAAAATCAAATTGACCATTTCAATTCAGTTAATTTTATTTTGATAACAAACTGTATGTCATCGTATAATGCAGCAGAAAACAAAATGTAAACAAAGGCTCAAATATTAAAGTGCAAAACTGTAGGTTTAAACTAGCAACTCCAACGTGATAAAAATAAATAAAAAAGAGGGCTTATAAGTTAAGTCAGCAGTGCAACTCAAAAAGATATGAAAGTTTCTATTTAACCCCTTATCAAAATAAAAAAGTTAGGTCCGCATATTAAACAAAGTGCAACATCTTTAGAGAATAAGAAACAATGGTGTCCAGCTCAAAATCCGACCTAACCCCCCCTCTCCGCGGGCGCCGTAGCTGAGGTGACCGCGAGAAGGCTTCTCTAGCAGCCCTACCACCAGGCTTAGCAAGTTTTCTGGGGGAAACCCTGAGCTCCAAATATGAGGATAGTCAGGATTCAGCTTTAGAGGTGGTCACAGGGGAAGCTTGGACAGATGAGGGGGCTTCAATGAACACCATGCAGCAACACCTGTGTATTCACACGATTATCCATCAGCCAATCAAGTGGCATTCAAACGTTCAAACATCTATAGTTTCATTTTGTATCATGTTAGAAAAGCTTGATCGAAACAATCATAAAATCAAAAAAAGTTTACTTGGAAAAAATCTAAGCTAGCAAACATTTAACTCACATGACTGATCAGATGTTTCTGCTTCTATAGAAAAAGGAGAAAACAAGTAAACATTATAACGTACCCATTCCAAAAGATTTTTTTCAGAAGCCCTCGCTCCATTTCTTTGTTGCATCTTTCCTGCCTCATTTCAAAAGTTTACACCACTTTACGAATATGCTTGACAATTATATGACCACACCTAATGACTGACTGTGGCATGATTTGTGGCATTTGTGATTACTTTGTCAATTAGCTTGTTCTAGCTATAACATGCTGTGTGTAAGATGTATTTTACCATAAAAACATGAAATATTAGTCTGCATGTTAAGAAATATCATTAATCTTGTGGGGAAATTCGTATTTCATCTAAATTGTAAGAATTGTTGTTTTATTTACCCTAGAATGGGCCATTTAAAACTATTTATTTACATCAGGAGCGTGTCCTCGCTACGGAGGCTGCCATGTTTTGAACAGTAGCCCAGACTGGACAAACTAAACACCTTTAGAGTTTTTATGACAACTGAAGGCTACCATAGGTTCTCTGTCATGTTTGGAAGGGGAGGGTGAGGTGAGGGGTATTAAGCTGCAATATGCAACTTCACCACTAGAGCTCACTAAATTCTACACACTTAAACTTTAATTTGTAATGTGACTAAGATTTGTATTTTCTCTGCTCTTTCTCTGTCTTCAGGTGGTGGACTACGCCACGAGGAAAGAGATGAGTGTGGAGGAGGTGGAGAGGTGGCTTTCTCCTATCCTGGGATATGACAGTGCAGTGTAGATTGTGACCACACCAGCAGTCAGCTGGACTACAGAGGGATTAGAGCAGGGATCCAGTCCAACCATTTTATCGCACACAGGTTCTAACTGTGGCTGCCTACATTGGCATTTACTGGCATGCGTACTGAACAAACACACTAGGCTTTATCATTTCACACTGTCACTGCATATTTCATGATGATCCACAAGCTTTCCACTGTGCCAACAGGTCATAACAAACTTAAAGTCCCCTCTAAAATCAATTCCCTCTGTTTTATTGGAGTGGTTCTATCAGGTTTACTCATGTAATGTAATAGGCGGTTGAAAATCTCTTAGTTTGACATCACATTCACAAAGCTCTGTCTCCACCAGTGCTACAGGATCAAGCTAAAGTGATTGTCACAGTTATTTTGCTCATTGTTGATATCATTAATGTTTTCTCTCTTAATCCTCGGCCTGACCTGATGTCAGTTACACTCAGTGCCATGATGAGTCCTGACTTCCTGTGATACGTTTTACATTTATCTTAAATGGTTCAACATGTTCAAGACTTTTTTTCTGAGATGAGAAGATCTCACTGAGCATCCACACACTCCTCGGAAGGTCCCAGTTCCAAGAGATGTGAAGTCGTCAGTGATCATGTGCTTTGAAGTCGGAATATTGAAAAACATGGAGGCTGTAAACAACATGTTTTGTGTGCAACACATTGATGTTTCTCTTAACAACAAACAGCAAAAAAAAGTGATCAGGTGTGACGAACATTATTTTAAACATGTTTGTTAATCATAAAAACATCTGTATTGACAAAAAATTGCCATACAGTTTGTAGTTGACATTAGAAGCTACTATTTAAAGCTGATTGTAAAATTATGTTCATTGGATTATAAATGATCTTAGCAACTCGTGTGGGAAAATTTTTGCGAACTTTCTGATTAATTGTTCCGACTTGAGATGCCGTTCACATAGATTTTCCCAGTTGCGAACGAATTTTCTGGCTCCTGCTTCACACTCAGGACTGATTTAAATCTTCTCATCTCACTCATAGAAGGAAAGTGCACAAACATGTTTCCCAAAGTGTTAATTTCTTCCTTTGGATACAAAAGGATTTTAAAAAGAGCCTTGTTCTAAAGAAAAAAAAAAAAAAAAAAGATAAATAATTTAGATTAAAATCAGGACATTTCTGATCAAAGAATCAACGAATCATACTGTGAATCTGTTGTTACATTCAAGGCCAAACTTGTGCCGTTTTTTATACTTGGCGGTACGGACCATTTCATTTGTTACTTGAAAAGCATCGATCAGGAGCTTTAGTATAAATAAATGTTGCTTCAAATGTAAGTGGAGAACGAACTGACAGAGCAGTTAATGAATATTATTGAGTTCCCAAATGTTTCAGACAGAGAAAAAAGTTTACATGTCTTGGCATACATTGTATTTATTTCTTTCTTTTCATTGTCTTAAGCCAGCTCATCAAACACTTAAGTACGAGTTTCATATATATATCCACATATTGTTGTTATTGTGTTTTATCAATGATGATTAATGGAATATTCATATCTGTATATTCGAAGATCCTGAAACATTTATATATGACAAAATAAAACAAAACAAGAATCTGCATTTCACATGTCTTAAAAGCCCTGATGTGCTGCAGCAGATGGTCTCATTTTGTGTGAAACTGTTTTACTTTCTTAAAAAAGTAGATAAATGGCTACACACTATTGACATGACAGTATTATTTTATGAAAAATAAATTGTTTGAATGTTATGTTCTCTGTGTGTTTCTGACTCTGGTCTAGTTTACTGTTAAGGTTATGCCAGCCTATGAAGAAAGGTTTGGTGTCAGGATGTGCTACAGTAACATAATCAGACTCTTCACCTGACTTATTATCATAGAATGTTTACATAAATGGACGTAGACATAAAGTGAAGCCCTGGTGGAAGTGCCTGAAACCGGTATTCTTTTGAATGGTCATCAGAGGGCTACTCCACTGGTTGCTTAATGGCAAGGCAATTTTATTTATAAAGCACCTTTCATACAGAGAGGTACATTCAACATGTTCCCGTGAACATTAAAGAAAAACAACTTTAATTTAAATCAAACAAGTGAAGATAAAGACAGTTAAAGACAAATTTCAAGCAAAACAAAAAATAAAAAAGAATAAAATAAAGAGGGGACAAAAGAGATAAAAGCGTTAAATTGTATTAAAATCTAAGAATAGGTTGGCAGGGAAATGTAATACAAATAGAACTGTGTGAAATGGAAATTGGCTGATGTGCCTGTCTGTCACTAACCAGCCTGTCTGTACAAGCCAGAGACGATAGTCAGGCAGTGCATGTTCATGTGTTTTTGGGGGGTGTAGTTTTGATGAAAGGGCCGATGGGACCTGGTAGGATGTATCAGTTGCTTAATTTAAAGATGCGCCTACTCTTGTTAGTTTTTCCAGGATTACCAACCCCAGCTTTAATTCTAATTTGAATTGTTTTCTGCCATTGAGTTATTAGTTTGGATCCTAATTTTCAATATCATGTAAGTAGTTTAAATAATCTACAAAGTGTTTTTAGCTGGAAGAGTCACCAATCGTGTACCACAGTAACCTACAAGTAATAAACCAAAATTTCGCTCAGCGGGGGGGATAACTCTACCAAGGCCCAACAGTTCCCCTTAATCCAAGGCCCACTCAAAGACATATTAATCATTTAAATATGCCTGATTTCTTTTGATCAAGAAACATGAATTATTCTCTGGTAAATTTGTAAAAAACATAAAAACACCCTGTTGATGAAAGTGAAAAAGAATTCTTGTCTCTGTGCCTCTGTCCAGATCAGTAGCAAAAGTGAATGGGTCCTGCTTTTGCCCATGTCCCATCCTGCGATACATTTTTTTTATCAAAATCAGTGTGTAGCTGTTTTTGCGCGATGCTTTTAAAAAGACAGAAAAACAAAGAAACAGTTATGAAAAAATAACCTCCTTGGCAGAGGTAACTACAATGTTTCTATATTACTTATTATTATTTTTATGAACTCGTGCTGCTATCATTACTAAAATCATTTCCTCTATAAATACCACTCTTGTTATTTTTGTTAAAACCACCAGTCTAACTGAGCCTAAATATGATTGTTACACAAATGTCCCCCCCCCTCTCTCTCCTCTCTCCCCCCTTGCTTTTTCACCCCAACCTTTTTATTTGTTTTTCTCTCTGGCTCATTGTGGGAACTGTTGGGTTTCTTTATAAAACTGTATGATCTCGTTCTTACAATGTTATATGCCTTGAAATAAGGCATATGATTTGGTACTATACAAATAAAATTGAATTGAATTGAATACATGCACTAACAGTCCCCTTATAAAATTCAGGAACATGTATTTGGATCTGCACTAAATTGCACACACTCATTAATATCGGTCCCCTCAAGGCAGATGCACACAAGAGGGTAATCAGACTGACTTTAGACCCGATTTGCCCCTTCTGACAATCAGTGGGGGTGTTCCCGACTGGAAGTCAATCCGCCCAAAGAGTCCTGAGTGGGAGGGTTGACAAAATAATCTTAATGCTACCCAATCTTGATTCGTAAATATCAAACATGTTAAATATTTCCAAAAACAGGTTCTGACAGAAACCTGCAATAGCAAGAGAGAGACCGAGCTGATCCGGAAGCTTGTGTTGCAAAATGTATACACCTTCTCAGCCAGGACTTCATTCTGTCTTTGCGTTTGGTCCTCCTCTGTTTGTTTTTCTTCTGAAGTCACGTTTAATCACGAGGCCGTTCCACACTCTAATTCAGAAGTCGGCGGTAATGCACCTGAAAGTAACACGAGTTTCTGGGAGATTTGAAGTGTCTGGAATCAACATTGTAAATTGATTTGCTGTTTGCTACAAACAGCAAGTGTGTGGTCTGATGTTCTGGTCAAATCGTTTAGTGTGTGCGTTCTGAAGATATAAGATTAAAAAATCAGTTAAATCTGCCATTATGTCTGTGGTCTCCAGCGATTCAAAAATAAATCAAAAGTTGAAAATCCTCTAGTTTTGCATATCTATAGATATGAATAAATTAGTCTTGGAGAAATCAAGGGAAATGTTGAAAAACACCCAATCTCACAACGTAAAACAAATCCTGGAACCTCCCCAAAGGGTAATGGGGTCAGGACCCGCCCCTTTCAGAAATGTCATGGAAGTCGGTTGTGTAGTTTTTGCGAGACCCTGCAAACAAACAAACAAACACCGTCAGTGTCTTATTGTGATTACAACATCATTAATCAACAGGGGGGGGAGGGGGGGGGTGAACTTCCACAGCCACAGACGCGGGATGGGGGGGGGGGGGCGGATGCATCGGCTCGCGCGCGCACGCACATCCTCCTCCTCGCTCACACCTGTGCGGCTCCTCCCTCGGTCAGCGCGCGTCATCCAATGAGGGAGCGAGCTCCGCGGTGTGCTGGCTGTTTCCGTCCGGAGGCTCACAGACCCGAGCCCGGACTGCACCGCAGAGACAGCCCGCACGCGTCCGTGTGACAGAGAACCATGGCCGAGGGAGGGGAAGGCGAGGACGAGATCCAGTTCCTGCGGACTGTAAGTGTGGCTGTCGCTCCTCCAGAGACCCGGTGCCGCTGCGGGGTGTCACTGCGTCTTTCTGCTGGGCTGTCTGTGTGCGTGTGTGTGTGTGTGTGTGTGTGTGTTTGTGTGTGTGTGTGTGTGTGTGTGTGGCAGGGAGTTTACCGCATTAAGGATGACAGCTCCTGTGGTCATTGGTCAGCGGGTCCGCATCGTGAGGACATGGCAGAGGTGTGTGTGTGTGTGTCTTTGTGTGTGTGTGTGTGTTTATTTGTGTGTGTGTGTGTGTGTGTGTGTGTGTGAGGGGAGAGGCTGTGCGCGCTGCGGTCCCTCTCTCGGATGGAGCAGTGCGTGCGGCCGCGGGTGTGTGTTGGGTGGATGCGGGGCGCAGTGCGGTGCGGTGCGGTGCGGGCTGCGTGATGCCTGCCGCAGCTGCTCCTCTCCCATCCGCAGGATCAATGGCCTGGGCTCCTTCCACCATGTCAGTCACATGTGGAGGTGGAGACGTGCGGGAGCTGATGGGGGGGGGGGGGGGGGGGGGGGATTTGGAGGAGCTGGTGTTTTATACAAAGTCACGTGAACAATCGCACGTGAATCCACTGCACCCGAGTATTTACTTTTTAAAGGAAGGGGGGGGGGGGGGACGACACACAGGTCGCATCCCACTTCATATGTAGATGAATATGTCATGTATCTCTGAAGAGCAGTGTGTAGGGTTTCTGAGATGATCCCGTTGTTTCCAGTGCAGCTCCTCTCGTTTCTCATATCCTGACAGCAAAAGAAATATCGCTGCAACATGTTAGTACAGCACGACTTGACTTTTAATAGGATGGGACCTGCTCATACAGTCATCTCACCAATTCGTTGTTTAATGTTAACATTGGATTAGGGCTGCAACTAATGACTATTCTGATAGTCGATTAGTCACCGATTATTGAAACGATTAATCGACTAATCGGATAATGAATGACACAAATTCTCAATTGCTATTATTTAGCAAGCAGCTTTTAAATTTAGCTTGAGGTTGTTCAAGGCACTTGATGACTGAAAATAAAGACAATAAAGATAGATACTTCATTATAAAAAATGACTTTTAATAAACTTTGCTGCATATAAGGGTACTGTTGACACAAAAGCAAAGAAAAATCAAGTTTTTGTCCATTTAAAACCAAGGACAGGCAAAGTGCTAATAAAAAAAATTAATTTAAATTTAAGTTTCCCTTTTTACTGTGAACCAAGAACAGGCCAAGTGCTGATACTAAAAATAAATTAAAAATCAAGTATCCATTTTTCGTGTTAAAAAAAAAGGACAGGGAAAATAACATTAATATAAACATCAACAAACGAAACTACAGTCTTCATCTGACTAAATCATTTTGATTAAAACAAGACGTTTGTCAGGCAATATGATAACATTTCGCTTTTAAACTCGTTAAAAAAAAGTTTAAACCATATTTTTGTAATGGATGCTAGATTCCTGCGCGCAGGTATATACGTTTATATATAACATCTGACAGAGGCGAGTTCGCATCGTCTCCGTTACGATGCGGACTCGCCTCATTCTCAAATGCGCGTGTCCTGCTTCCCTGGAGAGCAGGTCCTCTGTACAGATACTGCCGGTCGTTTTTCTCGGGCCATGTTAAGAGTGTAGTTCTCCCGAACTTTTTACTTCCTGGTGCGCGACTGCGCGCGGCAGCGGACACCGACATTGGTCCATGTTTTGTCGCTATTGCACATGCGCGACGTTCAGAGATAGGAAGGGAGCGAGATGGCTCACTCCTCAGCTACTTCTATCAGCACCTCCGGTAAAACAACGTTTAGTTCCGCTGCGCGGCACGAGAAACACGTGCTATGACGTCACCAACGATTCATCGACTAGTAAATTCGTCGGCGACCCTACATTGGATCAACCGATTGTTTGTAATGTGGAAGGAATTATCACCTGACACCTCACATCCACTCAGTTCATTGTTTGGGTTCAGTAACACACTTCTTATCAACATATGTACACCAGACATACACTCAGTGTACACCACAGATTAACCCACTGTACACCACAGGTTAAACTACTTTACCCCACAGATTAACTCACTGTACACCTCAGATTAAACCACTATAGCCCACAGATGAACTCACTGTACACCTCAGATTAAACCACTATACCCCACAGATTAACTCACTGTACACCTCAGAGTAACCCACTGTATGCCACATATTAACTCACTGTACCCCACAAATCAGTCCATTGTATTCCTCAGATTAATCCACTGAATGCCATTAATTGACCCATTATACACCACCTAATAATCCACTGTACACCACAGATTAAGACACTGTATACCATTGATTGACCCATAGCACACCACCTATTAACCCACCGTATGCCAAAGATCAAGACACTCTACGCCAACGATAAATCAACTGTACACCACAGATTAACACACTGTACATCACAGATTAACCTACTGTTTGCCAATGATGAATGAAATGCTACAGATTAACCCACAGTATGCCACGGATTAACGCACTGTATATAACAGATTAATTGACTGTTTGCCACAGATAAATCCATTGTTCGCCACAGAATAGCTCACTGTACACCTCCGATTAAATCACTGTAAACCACATTCACCATGTATGATACAGATTAACTCATTGTACACCACAGGCCAATGGCAAGCATCAGAAACCGAGACTATAGCTGGTGATCACAGTGGAGCATTTGGTGGCACTGCCTCTAAAGAAGATACAACTTAATAGAAGATATTGATGCAGATTAAAGTTGTCCCAGATCAGTATGAATTAACATGCCACTAACTGAGATAGAACTTGTTTTGGTAGAATTTCTCCTCTAATTAACATTTCCTGTGCTAATATCAAGATATGAGGAAGAAGTAATGTCAACTTCTCTTTTCTGTATAGAAATGGAGAGTTTCATGTTAATATATAACGCAACAGTAGCTCTGCACACATGCTACTGGATTGTTGTGAGGAAAAAAACGCTGAGGCTGAATTTCAGTTCCACTGCTCACTGATGGTGATGAGCTGAGGGTGCTGAGTGAAACACAAACATCTCTGATTCCTGCTGCCACTGTGAGCTTTCTTTTAGGGTGCCTGTACTCAGATATGCAGATACATCTCAGATTAGGATTCGGGCTAATTTTGCAATTGTTGCAGTTCAGTTTCATCAAGCTGCCTCTCGGATCGCTCCCTCTGGGTATGTTCCACTGGTCGGGGCACACCCAATACATATAGATGGTTTAAATACTCTCGTGGTGGAGAACCTGCAGACGTGGCTGTCGAAAAGACCCAGATAAACAGCTGAAATGGATAGGATGTGTTTGATACTGGGGTTTTAATACGTCTCTGCTGTAGGGACAGAGCCACTGCAGTGGAGGTTACTGGTTTCTGTACAGGCTGGCCCCCAACAGGCCACCAGTCACAGTTTCAGCATGTGGTAGCTGCTGGGCCATGACCTGCAGTGTGAGGTGCTGCTCTGTTTCCACATCTCATTCCTCCTCACACCGGCTGAAGGAAATTGGGTGCAGCTGATAGATTTAGATAGGCAGAGACATTTCATCAGATGATTTATAGGCATTGTGCCTTCGTTTTTCAACCTTAGTATTGGATTTAAGGATGTTGGCCAAAGGTCCAGTCCAGTCCAGTATGTTTTTCATAGAATATCACATTAGTTGATATTTTCGTTTTTTGTATGTAATAGCATAGCTGCTAAATATTTGAGAGGTTAATGTTTTATGTAGTTTTCTGAAAGGATCAGCACAACATTTAATATAGTAAAAATTTGAGACTCTAAAGATATTTAATATTTTTATGAGCAACAAAACACAACTTTCAATACGAGTGGGACAAAAAAACATTTGACTTAAAACACCAGCAGTTTATTTTTTTACGCAATTCTCTATTTTATAGACAAAACTATGAATGAAAATACAATAAAAGCCACAATATGGCCAATTTCAGTATTCAAACCACTGGCGCTGCATTTTCTTTGAAGGAAATAAGTGAGCATAGCATGATGAGTGGGTGATACAGCGATGCCTCAGAGTATAAACCAGGTCATCTAGATCTGGAGGAACATTTGGTTTTGACGGGTCCCAGTAAAAATCACATCATCATCATTTTTATATTTGACATTTTTCCATTAAAGATTTAACCACTTAATTTGTAAGTCATCACAATTGCTGATCGAAACATTATTCCACACACTAAATCTAAAATTGCAGCCATTAACCCCCCCCCCCCCACACACACACACAAACACACACACACACACACACACACACACACACACACACACTGTTGCAGTTTATTTGATGGACAGTTAAACATTCATAATTCAGTGAATGGGGACATCCACTAAGCAGCACTAATAACTAACATCAGTCCTGATCTACAAAACATGTGCAGCAACACACTGGGACTGGGTTGCTGCTGTAATGAGTTGTCCAAAGGATCCAAAGTCAATACCTCCATCGTTTTCATACATTTGATAATATTTTCTTACAAGAGCTAAAACAATTTCATAATTTACTAATAATCCAGCGCAAACTATGTGAGTGGACATTGCATGTCCACCAAGTATACAGCCTCCTGATAACTGTTAACCCCATTCTTTGATAACACACGTGATGTTGAGTTTTGTAAATGATGATTTAAATAAAACCATTTTTTTGGCTTCAAATGAGTTACTCTTCAATCAGTGTGATGTGTGCTGTGATGTGAGTAGTAAACCTGCACCTACAGGTACTGCTACATTATGTGTTCAGACAACTTAGCCTGTTAAGCAGCGGGTGAGATTCACCTAAAATGCCTGTCTGAGGAGTACCTTAAGTAAATTGAAAGCTGTTCTTGAACCATTTGGAGTACATGCATGATCTTGGTCTCTTTGAAAGGTAACATTCTGAACTTTCCCCCCCCAACAGTCAGAATCAGTCTAAGTGCTACTGACATTGAGTAATAGCAGTTGGAACACAGTGAAGTAGAAGGTTTTTATTTTCGCCTGAATATTTTTTGTTAAACAGATGCCTGCAGATGACTCTAGCTGGGACTTATTAGCTGGAAAACACACTGGGACCCTAGCATGAAGCCTTGACTAGCCCAGGTTCAAATTTAATAACAATACCACAGAAAATGAATATTTCACAGATTTTTTCCTAAGGGCATGTCTAGGCGTTTTCCACAAAGGCCATTTGGAACTATGGTAACCAACTAGACTAAAAAGGCTACTTTTACACTCAAAATCATACTATTATATAAAGGAGGCAAAACCGGTCATATGGTTTAAAATGTATACAAATAAACATCTTTCATGTTGTTTACATCTCGATGCTGGCTGCGTTGAGATTACGCAACAGCTGACTGTGGCTATTCTATGATGTAATAGTGTGTTTTGGACTGATTATGTTCCTGGATTGGATCGTCTGGACCTTTGTACCAAGACTGTTTTCATTTGAATGTTATCGATCTGTGGATTAATATGATGCTTCTTAGGTGAGTGACGTCGACTTTGTGATTGTTTTTTTTGTGTTAGTGTCTTGACTGAGACGTTAATTGTACCGGCTGTGGTGATCGGATCTTGAAATAGTTTACATCAGTCGAATCGGAAAAATCTTAGCTTTCTAATGATATGTTGTATCAGTACCAAGCCGTATGAGGCAGTTCTGTAGATAACAATGTTTGAGTCTTATCTGCCTCAAACGGCAGCACCGTCCTTCTCGTTTCTTCATAGCAGACCCATAGCCCACCATCATTTAATTCAGTTGTCTATTGAGTGAACAGTGTTTTTTCTATCATCTACCCCAATACTTGTTCCATGGAATGGATCTCCATCCTGGTGTTTGAGGTGCTGGGACTCTCTTGTTTTTGTTTTTCCTGTTTGGACTTAGTTAGTATCTATTGTAAACCAATTTTGTATTGACTATTAAGTACCACACCTCAGTTTAGGACTATCTTAAGCTGCCTCACCACCACTGTCTTTGCCTGTATACTGATGTTCAGTGTGACAGTGCTTGCTGCAGACGAGTCACTGAACCTGGTTCCAGTATTCTGATTGAGTTGTCAGCACTGCATGCTTTTGTTAGAGTGACACTGATGGTTATTGAGGTAAAGTGATGGATGTGTTCACCTCGGAACATCTTACCACTGTAATGAAGCGGTGCAGCAAGGACAGAGATGTGAGGCTACAGAAACTGAACCCAGGGACGGCATCATGGCACTCTGCTTCATTTAATGCTTCATTAGCTGCAAGTGACTAATGTTTGGACGTGCACTGCATCTTCAACAAAGTCAAACGCTGCTGGCAGGGACGAGAGCAAAAGGCAGTAGCATAGCAACACTCATTCAAAAGGAGCGGACGGTGCAGAGTGGCAACACAGACAGGAAACTGTTATCTACGACAAACTGAAGATTATCCAGAAGTGCCCGAGGGTAATAAGGAAAGAAGAGACACTCACAGAGACACTCTTAAGGCTTATTTATATTCAACGTTAGATGCGTATACAGAAAACGGACGAAGCATTCTATCCATACTCTTAATTAATTAATAAACAGATGAAACAGTACCACTGGAAGTCTTTTTGAGGAGAGACTTTGCAAGTTGGTTAGAAACTACAGTCGTAAACATTATTACCTTGCTCGTTTACAATGTGACCCATTTTTGCCTTTTTCTTAAGAGGAGCATGATAACCTCCACCGTCTCCATCTTTGTTGCTGTCAGAAACTCTCGACTTTGCGTCCACGTCTAGAGGATTCATTGCTTAACAACAATCATGCCAATGTAAAAGACACATGGAGGTATGTGGGCAGTGATTGTGACATAATTTGAAAATAAATAATAATAATCCCTACAGTTTCAATAGAGCCCACACAATGTCAGTGCTTGGGCCCTAATAAATGAGCCTTTAGTAAAGTTTAGTAGAAGAGTGATGGTGGCATGGGGCAGAAACATAGCCAGAACAGGTTGTCCAAAACAAGTATGCATCCACAGGGCCGTCCACAGTTTCCAAAGGTTTCAAGAGGTAGGGCTGGCAGATAAGTCAAAAGATAAATATAAAAATAGATAGGAATAAGATAAAAATAGATGTGTCTGTTTTTGTTTCAAGCTTGAAATCTTTTGATATTTCTTGTTTTTCAAACATCCCATTTTGTCAGACTTTAAGTGTCAGACAGTTGGGAAAGAGAAGTAAAAGACCTGCACTACCTGCAAGGCTGTCTTTGTTATAATAATAAAAATGATAATAATCTTAAACATTATATATTATGTAGCACTTTTCTCAACAATGTTACTAAGTGCTCAACAACAAGAAGTAAAAAGTAAAAATAAATAAAAATAACAGACAGACATTAGTTACATATACATATACTCAAAGTAGTAAAAATCTAACGATCTAATCAAATCTATCGTATCCAAAATAAAAATCTATCCCATGAAAACTGTATATATATATATATAAATGTAATTTTGTCAGATCTTTCAACAAAGGAGAACATGAAACTCAATTTAATAATCCTGTTAGACACAAACTGAGATTAAATATCAACGTATTGATCCATCTGCTCCGGCTGCTTCTCTCTTGACACAACATCAACATGACACACGTGCAGACAGATGGCTAGCTAGTGTTAGCTACCCATCAAATAGAGACAGACTGAAAGAAGAAGAGATAACATCTCATTAACAAACAGAGTGCAGATCAGTATCAGTTATTCTTTTCAGTCGGTCCCTCTCTCTCGTTGATATGAGAGTCAGCAAAGTCATCCAGAGTAGGGAAACGCCTGCAGTGGCAACAATCCTGAAAACTGCAGCAAGGGAAACTGAGATGGATTGTCAGTTTTGGTGACACAAGATATTGCAATTTTTATGTTCATCAACTGATGCTCATTGGGTCAAAACCCCTCTTCCTGCGGCTGTAAATGGTCAATAGATTTTTCAGAGCGTCACAAACTGTCGTGTCGAATTTGATTCACTTCTTCCAGTAATAATTGGGAAGTCCAGAAGAGCCGTGGCATTGAATAATTTCCTCTTGTGCCGACCAACGCAAATGTCGGACATGAGCTGTCGACCTCTCAGAAGGACTCTACTCATGCACTTTGGCCCAACCTGCAGGACAAAGCCTTTTTTCCACTGAGCAACTATGTTGGGAGAACGTGGAGTCCCATCTTTCTACTTCCTCTGAACACAGACCGATGGTGCATCATGCAACTGTCATTAAGGAAGTCTGCTAATGTAGCCGGCCCCCATCTATGACACTTTTTGCTGAAAAGAAACCTCTTGTGCAAAATGTAATAATTAAGTCTTCACAATAAAGCCATTTTACACATTTTGAGCTGTTTGTCTCCAGTTACAAGACTCCGATGTTTGCTCTATGACCTTTTTCTGAGTTCTTAACTGCTTCCAAGATCAACAGCCATGTTGATTTTAATAATGCCATATTTGTGTCCCCATCTTGTTATTCGCCCTACAATCGGAAGGGCAACAGAATATTGTTTTCTTGGATGTAAAGAATCTTGTAGCTTAGCGGGGGCTGTTGACTTTGGCATGTGAATCATTGTCCCAAGTTACTCACTTTTTAAATATGCTGGGGCTAAATTAGAGATCAGTGGGACATTGTGTGCAGAGGAGCGGGATCAGATGACTGGAGGCAGGGCGACTGAGGGCCTCTTGGTGGACTGGTGGAAATGGCAGGGTCCAGAAAGCTCCATGACGATTTAGGGGCACCGAGGGGGTGTATGGCTGATGAAAGAGGGCTTGACAGATCAGGTGTCACTAGGACTTTTTTATATAATATAAATAATGATTGATTCCATTTTGAAGATGACTCACTTTGGTTCTATACATGAGCTGTGATGCTTTTAGTGTAGCTTGCTGTTATTGAGCTGCTGTGACGTGGACAACCTGTCATTCGTATCCCAGTAGGTGAGCAGCTGCACTGCTGTCCTCTCCATCAGCTCATCATAGCTCTTCTAATAAAATCCTCTGCAGTCTTATTTTCTTGTCTTCCGGTACATTGCTAGATTTGCTGTAGATCAGGTCGTACACTCTCATTGGTTGGGATAAACCTGCACTGTGTTTTAATGGCTCACATGGTGAATTGGCTGCAATGGCTATTTCCTCAGCACTAATTATATCAGTACAACAACAGAGGGATTTATTTGATATGTCACTGCAATATATCATCCAATGATACTGTTATTAAGATCTTATTGACCCATGCAGTGCTTCCCTTTATATGAGGTTGGGCATCCAGTGAATGGTGTGTTTTGTTGATCTCAATGAAAACCAATTGGCATTTGTGATCGGGTTAATCTGTTTGAAGGGTCATTGATTATTAGTGGTTTATACCTGTTCAGCTTAATGTTTGTAATCAGCCCAACCGGGTCACTGCACCACTGGCTTCACCCACAACACAGCTGCCAACAGATGCTGTGTAGCTCTACTTCCTTTGTCAGGGCACTAAAAGCAGCAAAACAACCTCCCTTTACAAAGACGTGTGTGTGCATTATATCCACAGTTTCTAATAGCAGTTGTCAATTTCCACCCAGCCTTTTTGTTTCCTCTTCCGTCTCCTCCTCCCTCCCCCTCCTCTTGTTTCATCCTTACCTTTCACCTCCCCAACATCACCCATCCCACTCTCCTACAGTCCTGCAGCACTCCCCGCTAAGTGCTCTTTGAATGCAGATCAATATATGGTTACTGGTGACTGCTGATGTCTCAGCACAAAGCTAACAGCATGGCAGCAGCCGTGTGTTTGTGTTCATTTAATCTCTCTTACAGAGAAATGTCTGTGTTTGCACACTGTTAAAATGGACTGAGATGAGATTTCCACTGCAGGTCAATTAAAGGGACACCCCACCCATAATCTTCACTCATCTGCTGTACCTTGATACAAACGGTTTGTCAGTATTAACATCAAGATGTTTAACTGTGAAGACCATCCTCAGTAGGAATCACATCATTCTGGTGCTTAGGGACATGGGTGGAGACTGAACGTAGTTTCATTTGAAACTAAATGTGATTTTCATCTTAAAATCCAGAACCACACTCCCCAACTTTAAATTCAGTAGATGTGAATTTAGCAAAAAAAAAGCAAAGTGCTGCTAATAGATGCACTGTATGAATTTGTGCGTTGATGGGTGAATGTAAAACTGTACTGTAAAGAGCTTTGAGTGGTCATCAAGACTATATAAATACAAAACCATTTACCATAACCTCAGCGGAGGTAACAATTGAAATATTGGACTTGAATTCTTAAGTTGAAACATTTGAAGATGCAGTAAAAGGACAGGGTCTCTAGTAAGAGTGCATGTGTGTGTGTTTGCCCATGTTTGATGTGAAGCCTCAGATTCAACTATGGAAGACAAATTATTTGTGACATCATTATTTCCATTGATAACAAGAAGACTAGTACAGTTCGATTGTTAACATAAAGAAAAAAAACTAGATTCCTCCAGCTAAAGTGAAATGAAATTATGTGTTTCCTTTCAAAATTACTGATGTTAGCTCTTTCGGATTGGATGCATTTCTCAGCAGGACAACACATTTGGTGTCTTCAAATCTCCATTACAGCGAAGACTAATGTGACTGCTTCCTGATCTGCCACTGCTATGATTGCTAGACCCCTCCCAAAAAACACCATCGCCATTACCGTTGGGTAACAATTTTTGTGAGGATGAAAAGACAAACGCAGCCAAATGCTTCCTTAATTCATAACTTACTGCCAAGCACCTTTCAAGAGTCACTGCGACCACAGCCATTTCAAGGTTTGCTGGTGTTAGACGAGTGGAGTGCAGTGTACAGATATGAGCGAGAGGAGAGTTCAGCCTGTTGGTAGGTGCAGCCATGCAGAGCTTGTTTGTGTTCGCATAAAAGTTGCTGTACCCATTCTGCCAGTTCAGCACCATCCTAAATTCATCAAGGGAGCTCAGTCCCCCTTGTAAGGACAGGCTGACTGGCCTGTGGAGCAAAGCAAGTTTATATTAACGTATACAGCTGACCCAGAATAGAATTTAATACAAATGTTATGAAAAGTAAATAATAAGCACCGAAGGTCGGAAAAGAAAAGTTGGAATGGTTAGAGTCAGTCCATGTGTGTCACATCAGTGCATCAGTCCATGAGACAATATGCATTGTTGGAATGAGGTACGTTTACTTTTTGAACATGTTGTGGAGGTGGTTAAGTTTGGCAGGTGCCAGTTGTACATTCTTTGCATCAGAATTTTAAAGCATGTATTATTAGCGCCGTTGAGGAGTTTATGGTTTCATATACGGGCGGCTGTGGCTGAGGGGTAGAGTGGTCGTCCTCCAACCTGAAGGTCGGCGGTTCGATCCCCAGTCTGAACCATCTGCATGCCGAAGTGTCCTCGGGCAAGATGCTGAACCCTCAATAGCCCCCCATAGAATAACAAAGTGCTGCAAGTAGATGCACTGTATGAATGTGTGTGTGAATGGGTGAATGTGAAACTATACTGTAAAGCTCTTTGAGTGGTCTTCATCAGACTAGAAAAGCGCTATATAAATACAAATCCATTTACCATATACGTTTGTGTGTTATAACAATAATCACTTATTTCCATAAATCATCTTTCAAAACGCCGTTTACAAAGTGATTATGAAAGAGGACTAGTAAAAACAAGAATCCGAAAACATCAAAGTTATCAAGCAAAATGATACAATAGTTTGTTTATTCGCAGGATTACACAAAAAAAACCCTACTAGACGGTCTACCGGGAAACTCGGTGGAGGGATGAGATGTGGGTCAGGAAAGATTCCATTAAATATTGGTGTGGACCTGGTACTGGACTGTTGGGCCTTGGTGGAGCTGTGCAAGCTGCTGAGTTCCCTTCTGGTTTATTATAGTTTTATTATTGAAGTGGAATAACAATTCACAGAACATGCATAGAGCCCATCCAAAGTTAGTGTACAGTAACACAAGAGGAAAGTTAAAGGGTCCATTTAAAAGAAAGAGGTGTTAAATCATCTGTTTGGTTTAAAGTATTAATCAGGCACATTGGAGCCAAGGCAAAGGACCCTGGGACTGTAACAATAAAATGCAACTAAAGAATGCATTATGTATTTATATTGGTGCTACAATTGAACTAGTGAGACCTACATCTAATGCTTTACAGTGCCTCAGTGTGTCTTGTATTTGATGGATGTATTCAGACACAGTATTTAGATGCAAAATGAAGGATAAAGTAAAAAATTTAATGGATATTATAATTAGGCACAGAAAAGTATGTAAAGGATAGTTATTTGATCAGGATATTAAAGTATCTCAGTCAGTTACATTGTAGCCTACGACAGCGTTTATTTTTAGATGTGATGTTTTACTTAGTCACAGCACTCAGGCAAAAGTGTCAGACTAATCTGAAATAGGATGTGACGTTTTTTTCTAAATACTGTTAATATGAGGGAAGTGTAGGTTTTTTGTGTGTAGGTGTTGTTTATGCATCAGCCACAGTGTCAGTGCTGGCTAACTTCGGGAAATAAAGTCCACTAAAAATCCAATAAAATCAGCTAGAATTCTAACAAAATCCAATAACAACAGTTCAATATGCTCTATGAAGTAGTATTCAGGGTAAAAATTACAGTGGAAAAAACTGTCAATGCAACACACACACACACACACACACACACACACACACACACAAACACACACTCATTAAGAGGGACATCCCCTTTTCTCCATATGAAAGTTTAATGACTTCCCTCCTTATATGAACGTTATGTCCTTTTTGACCTATCTAACCATCTAACAATATAACCATCTATCAACCGAGCACTTTGCCACAGTATGTGTGTGTGTGTGTGTGCGTTTGTGTGTATGTGTGTGTTTCAGATTTGTGATCACGCTGCTGCTCACCACTGCACAACACGATGAATTTACAGAAACATTTTGACATCAAGTCTGAAGTCTGGCAATACACTGTTAATTGTCTAATTGTTAATCAAATAACTGTTCATACTTATCAATTCCTCAAAAGGTGTTTTGGGCACAGGCCCTTTTTCAAAACAAGTATAGAGCAGAGACGCCTTGCAGTACATATACTCAAATGAAAAAACAGCAGAGGTCATGTGATCTTCAAGACCACCTCTTGGTGCAGATATACATGTACTGTTAGAACCCAGTGTTGCACCAGTAAAATGGTGTCTGGACCAGCAGGTTTAGATTCTATTGCCCTAAAGAATATCATTTCAATTAGGTTTCTATAAGTCTGATTCAGCTGGTGGTGAGGATACACACCTAGTGTCTAACCAGGACAGGGTAATATGGATCTAAGATCTGCAGCCATGCCTATTGTTTGGCTCAATGGCAATACACAATATTTATCATAATCATCAATTATAAAGTTGTAAGTCAAAACCACATGTGAGATATCACAATAACTTTTATTAAAGCAGACTGTGATCCAAATAAAATGCAAAGACATGTTTTCCTCTTCTGTATATAGCTGGATAAATATGAGGCCGTGTAAATTAAAAATTATATTGAATAAAATGCCTCTTTAAAAATCATAAATTAAATAAAAATGAAGCAATAATTGGTCTATAGTATTTGTACAAGGTTAAGAAGCACTAAGTGTAGGCTTGTAAACTACTTAATGGAGAAATAGCTTTAATCCCATATCATCATTACTCCCAAACTACACAGTAAAAGCACTTGATACTTTTTGTACAAGTACACTTATAGACTACTTATGGAATAATGGGTAGTATCGGAGTATATAATATCAGACTTTAAATCACTCCAAGTTATAGGTGTGGGACTAGTCAAAGTAGGTGAGTGTTTTGTATATTAGATACTGGTAAAATGTTTTACACTTTGTGTGAACATAATCCAATCTTTTTTCCACATTTAACTCTACTCTGTTAGTCCTCACTTGATAATCCTCAAGCTAAATCCGATTTAGAATTCATTGAAATTGTACTGTTTGTGCTAAAGGTTTAACAGCATATTTTCAGGTAGATGTCTGGTACAAAGGTCTTTAGAGGGTGAGATGTAGAGCGATGGTGGGGGCGGGGCTTTGCCGACTGTTTCTGTTCTCAGGAGAGATGCAAACACAAGCACGGATTTATATTGATATAAATGGAATTTCTTAATCCTATACCTTCTTTGAAAATGTAACCCCTCTTTGAGTTGGATACATCTTTCAGTCACACTCGATAACAGCAACTCTCCTCTCATTGACCTGAACTCTCGGTTAATTAAATTCTATTCGATTTGTACAGTGCCAAATCACAACATACATTATCTCAAGGCACTTAAGGTCAGGACCTTAAAATTATAGAGAAACCCACCATTTCCCACAGCAAACAAGCACTTAAGCGACTGTGGAGAGGGGAGGGGGATAGGGTTTACAATCTATCCCTACATTTTAGTTTATCCATATTTCTCAATTTCTCTATTGTACTCTTTTGACCAGCTCATCCCCCTTCTCTCACACGTTCTCACTGCCACAACAGCAGGACAAGCATACTTGAGCTACACAAACAGCGTTCACAATCCCAGCGTGAGATAGCGTGAGAAAGCGCTGGATTGATTTGGTCATTTGAGGTGGAGTGTGTTCAGACGGTTTTATCCAGACAGCATAATGAGGTCCTGAAGAAGCACTCTCTCCGTTCACTGAGCTGTTGTCATCGCGTGTCACTGGGATTGGCTCGGCTAATTGTGGCCCTCACTCCTCTGCATCGCTTTTCTTTCTCCCTCAGTCACACACACACAGCAGTTGACTGCTCTTCCTTGGGGCTGGTCGAGCTCAATTAAACGGCACATGCCACTGCTGAATAATTCAAGGAGTAGGGAGGCTGATTGGTGGATTCATAATTAATATTGGACAACATAATGGTTAGTGCTCTGCTGTTATTTAGAGCCTGTGTTTGAGTGTTAGTCTGTGGTTTGTGAACAGCTGAGTGTTTTCATTTGTTTTGTAGTGTTTGAAACTATAGGCCCCTTATTCTTCACTTCATTTCAAACACACAAACATTTAAAGCAAAACTTGAAAATCCGTGCAAAAAGAAGAGAAGGTAGAAAAATGGGGTAAATTATTGATGGTCCCTCGCATGCTTGAGAATCAATGAATTAGTACTCCTGTATCCATGAGCCTCATCAGTTGTCAGGGAGGGGCTTGAGATGCTGACTGAATGCTTCATCATTGCAATCAGGATTAAACATGCAGGGCGCAGGAAGCTGAGAATTCAGAATAAATAGATTCTGATGATTTTCTAATTGCATTCCTGTGCCAAGGCCTAACAGTGCCCTTAAATTAAAACATGCATCCGCTAGGGCCACATTATGTTTCTAAGCTACACATCAGTGGTAGTTACAGGTTTCTAACACTTTTTGTTACCATACAGTGGCTGAGAAAAATGCCCGAAATCTACTTGATACAGATTTCTATTTGCATTGAAATTCATACTAAAGGCCAATTTATGCCTCTACGTCTTTTCTAAAACGGATAGATAAGACCGCCCTATCCGTCATGGAACGCCCTCTCCGAGCGCCTCGGACAGCTTTTCGTGCACCTCTGATTTTTCTAACTGTCCGTGTTTATTTCGGAGACCCAACGGACAGACCTTGGCTGTGATTGGTCCGCGAACGACATCATTTCCGTATGACGTCATTTCCGTATTTCACATTTCCGGACCTCAAACTTCCTGCTTCCTTCCCTGTGTCACAAAAACCCAAACACAACTATGATTCTACAAGCCAGCGGAGTTGTCCGGCTGACGGTGGCTCGTTAGAGCACTGACGGCATGTGTGCACGGTCACATACGGTTATAACGAGCTTTCATAACGGCGCTAGCGTGCTAGGCTAGCGGGCTAGCCACCATGCTAACTGCGGTGGTAACAGTGCAAAAACCCGCCGTCACGACTTTAATTCCACTTCTATCATAACACTGTTTCTATAATACCGCCAGGTTAGAAGCAAACACTGGGTAGTAGTTAGTGTCGGGAGTCCCTGCTGACTGTGTGTGGAACCTGGGGGGAGCTAGCTGGGGGGAAGCTAGCTAGCTCCGTGTAGCCTCAAGCAGATTCAAGCTGTGGAATCAGCAACACAGTTCGGAAACAAGACCTGGGAACCGCTGCGCTAAGAAACGATAACATCAGCATTTTGTCCCGCTGGGTGTCACTTTATTTAGTTCTGTTAGTTGCCATGGTTCAGTGTGTGGGAGCCTAGCCGACAGAGGTAAACAAACACACGTGACCTTCTTCCCAGAAATGGGGTAGGCTTCTCTGAGCTCGTCTTCTGTTGCGCCACCTATGAGTTTGGCGGTGAATTGTTTTCAACGAATAGTCGTCGGAGAAGTAAAAATCAAAAAGACTCTCCGCTCTTCGTGCAACCCTCTCCGAGAAACGGATACGTAGAAGCATAATGGAGCCTTAAGCCCCTAAATATGCCTGCACATTTTTATTAAGATTGACAAATAATTGTCTGAGTAATTACTCAACTGATGAGTATTTGTCTTAGTAAAAACTCCCTATGTCGCAATGTTAAAGAAATTTAAAAAAAGATTCCTACCTCATGATCTGGATCAACACCAAAATGTATCGGGGTCTTCCCTGACCCATATCGCATCCTTCCACCAGTTGGTTGTAATCTGACCAGTAGATTTTGTGTAATCCTGCTAATTGACAAACAAACAAACGGGACGGGGGTAGTAACTGATTTTTAACTCACAATTATGTGTTTTTGTACTGTAAAGCTCTGGGACTAGTAGTTTGAATCTTTTGCAATCAAAAGATTAAAGTTGCCAATATTTTAAACAGTTGTATGAAGTTTGGGCATCTCCGGGGAGGTGACAATCTTTTGACTGAAAAGAAATAAACAGACTGTGTTAGTTCACTGTTTTGTGTGTGTGTTAGTGTTTGTGTACATGCCTTTGAGCGTGCATGCTTGCATGCATGTGTGGACACTGGGGGCGAGGTGCTGTAAACGTGAAACATTCTTTGAAGTTGACCTTTAACAGGTTCAAAGGATGAACAGAGTGTGGACGAGGCATGAGTCAGAATTTCAGCATGGAATTAGGGTTTCTCATTTTATTTAGCAGCGCCCCGATCTGAACTTCTCACAATCCTCCTGATAAAAGGCAACAACAAAACAATTCCAGCAACTGAACGGTGTTCAATAAAAGATTAGCCAGCTCTCAGTTGGACTCGTTTCCAGGCTCACTCTGTCCCCCAAGAACAGGGTCCAATCAATGTTCCACACTCAGTTTTCTACAGATTACCTCCCCGGGGTCTCTCTGGACTGATGAACCACGAATATAAGTCTAAGTCAAAATGCAGCACACGTCAAATTTATCACTATTTGTCAGGTGTAGCCTGCAGTTATTGCCATCTTAAATGTCATTCTAAAGTATCTCAGCCCACATACACTATGGGATTACAAATGGGCTGGTTCAAAAAAGCAAAGAAAAAACCAGGTGAGTGACAAATTAAAGCCAAAATATGACCAGTCGCCTCAGCCTCTCTCACGGGGAAATATAACCAGTCCACTCAGTCTGCGTTCACACTGCCTGTCCTCTCACTGCTCATGATCAGACTCCTCAGCTGGCGAGACATTCATTGCTGAAGCAAAGTCGGAAGCCAGAATTTAGCGAGCAAGTTACGGAAAAGTCGCTTTCGTCCAGTTGTCTGGCAGTGCACGTCTTTTGGAAGCTTTGCTTTGATGAGAGGGCTGATGGGAGGTGGTGGGACGTATCGGCTGGATTTTTGAAGGATGAAGTGTAGCCTGCTCTTGCTAACTTTTCTAGGATCACCAACCCTAGCTTTAAGTGGAGAGGAGAGGAGTCTGGGCTAAGCCTCTGATTAACAGTCTAGCCAGCGCCCCTGTGGCTAACGTTTACCTGTGCTGTGGCAAATCTGGTTGCCTCCCGGTTGGCTAGTAGTCACCATGTAAATAAACACAAATAAAAAATCATGAGAGCATTAGGGATGTCACTTTTAATCAAATATGGAACTGTAATATACACGAGAAGATATTACATAATTGAATTGTATTATGGCTGAAAAATAATGTGTAAGTTTGATGGGTTTTAAACCCACTTGGCTTCTTGCTGGATGCTGCTTTGCAGAATGTTGTATCTTGCTTTTGTTTTTGCTCTGTCTTGCTGCCATGTTCATTTTACTACTTGGATTCCTCCCATGGGCTCTTCAGAAAACTGCTTATTAGAAATTGTCTTGAGAGCCATTAAATCTTCTCACAGTCTAAATATTTGGCTTCAAATAAAAAAAAGTCTTCCAGCACCAACTGAATTATCGTTTTTCTGTCTGCACTAGCATACCAGTGTGCCACACTTGTTCAGAAGGTCTACTTTGTAGTGCTATTAGTGCTTTGCATTAATGAGATGTTTCTCCTACAGTCCTGCTCAAAATTGTTGTCATGCCAGAAAGTACTGAACAAAATTCAGAATATCTACAGAAGTAAAGGAAAACTAATTATTTCTGTACATGCACTTCAAATATGAAATAGTGTGTAATAGTTTAATACAAGACAACATGGGCCCTTGACCCAATCATTCACATCCTGGCTCAGGAGGAAGAGCAGGTCGTCCAGTAACCAGGTGGTTCGAATCCATTCCCAGTTCTGTGTACGGAAGCGTCCTTCATGATATTGAACCCCAAGCCGCCCCTAGTTGTTGTTTCGGCAGAATGTGAGAGATGATAGAGTAAGTGCTGCACATAGGTGCACTGTATCAATGTGTTTGTGAATGTGTGAATGTGTGAATGTGAGAAGGTGAGAAGGTGAGAAATGAACTGTGAAGCTCTTTGAGGGGTCATGAAGACCAGAAAAGACCATTTACAATTTATCCTTTACTAATATTTGGTTTTAGAACATTTGATAGCATCAAAAGCTTGTAGATTTTTCTTGTTACCATCTAGAAGCTTCTTGCACAAGGCTGCTGGTATAGCTCCTCTTTCCCTTCGTTTGGATTAAAGCTCTTTGACGTTTGCAGGAACCTTTTTACAATGTTACATTAAATCTCTCTCCATAGGTTTTCAATTAGATTTATGTCAGAACTTACTGCTGACTAGTTTTATCTGGACAAAAGACAATTACCTTGGTCATCATCTGATTTCCTCATTCCTCTGATTCATTTAATGCCTCCAGTACCAGAAGCAGCAGAGCAGTCTCACAACATAATATAACCTTCACCTTGTTTTACTGCAGGGGGTTTGTTCTTTTCCTTATGGATTTAATTTCTTAATCTATAAATAGACTAATGCAGTGCATTACCAGAGAGCTCTACTTTAGGCTTACCTGTCTTTAGACCTATTTTCCAGAAAGACGTTTTTTTGACTAGTTTTGCAAGGATTAGACTTGGGCTCTACCTTTCTTTGAACAGTGGTGTCCTCCTTGGCGTTGGCCCACAGAGCCCAGCTTTATTCACTGTGTGTAGCGTATGGTGGTGACTGCACTAGGTCAGGCTGAAGATCTTCTTTGGTGTCTTTTTACAAACTATATCAATCTTCGCCGACTCATGTCTCTCAGTTTCTTCTTTATATATCACGTCCTGAAAGCGTCTTAACAGTTTTGCCTGTGAAGCTTTTTGAAAACATCTGTTGAAACAGGGATTTCAATGTCTTGAGATTGTGAAATCCTTTGGAATAGTTATTTTTTCTTTTAGAAACAATCAGACTATCGATGAAGATAATCCATCATTCTTCTGTTTATTCAGGACTTGTGAACACTGACACTGAATTAAGCACAGTGTTATATGTTTTTTTTGGTTGAGGACTAATTTAAATCAAAAGTTGGCTAATGGTTGTATATCGATGTGGTTTGTATAATCATGTTTAATTCTAATATAAAAGCTGTATATTAGCTAGAACATTCAATCTTTTTGCACTGGAAATCCAATTTAAAGATTATCTAAAGAAGTGACACCACAGAAAGCAACAAATACCAGTGTTGGCACTAGTGAAGCATTTCTATTGCAGGGTTCAAACACTCTAGTTACACAAATGTTGTTTTATGCCTTTATTTCAGAGTATATTCTGAATTATGTTCTTAAGATTCATGCGTACCATTAAGTGGTCTGTAAGGCAATCATTTTTTAAACTCATGTTCTAGATCATTTCAGATGATTATACATTTTTTCTTGCTTTTGTTTCTTATTTGTTCTTATTACTAGAAATCAAATTACAAACACAGCATTTCAAATTTCTAGCAAAAGACACTAAGTATAAAAAAAATGTAATTGCTCTCGTTATCCTGATATTAGCACATTGTGGGACGTGTGTTGAAATGTCTGTCTCAGCACCTCAGTAAGAAACTGGTCTACTCAGCTCCACCGACTCTACATATTTTATAGCGCTGCTCTGGAGCAGAACAAATCCTGCTCTTTTCTCCGTTCAACCTCCTCTCTCAGACCCTCACTGCAGTGAGGACATATACACCAAGCAACAGGTGTGTGCGTGCGCTTGTGTGTGTGCGAGCGTGTGTGTGCGCGTGTGGGAGAGGAAGAGAGAGTTATGAGTTGTTGTATAAAAGAGGAAAAGCAAGATAGCAGGGCACCCCTCACTTGGCTGTGTTTCTCCCTTCCTCGCTGCTTCTCACTGCAGTGCTCTTATGTAATCTGATTGATCGTAGCGGAATGTTCCAGTGGAGACTGGAAGGGAAGAAACGAGAGGAGAGGAGGAAAGGAATTGCGCTGAGGAGGGAGAAAAAATGAGATGAAAGCACAGGGGAGATGAGTTTTCACTATGTCAGAGGAACGATAGCGTCTGTAATTGTGATCACTGTTTTCGGCTCTAACACACATGTTATCTGATGATTTAAGGGGCAAATAGCGATGAAATTGCCTGCATTGATCTTAGGAGAGCTACACATTCATCTTCTGCCCTGTTACGTTCACCACTGTGGTCCAGATTGTAAAACAGGATACTGAAGAACTTCGTTATGATTCCAACAACAATGGTAGTATTAACACTATTTAAAATGGTTGTATATAGATTTTTTAATTTATAAAAGAAGGGTATTTGATTTTATGTGAATTAAAATAATTTAAAATAGGTCAGATAGACTACAAAGTACAACTAAGCAACACAAGTGACCACACTTGGGATTTCCAGTTTATATAAGATCCTGTTAACACCCGAGCTTCCTCAGTTCTGTCCTGGGTTGTGTCTGATGGAACTCGGTGAGGAGCTGTCTCAGTGAGAAACCAGACTGAGAGACTTTATAAAGATAGAGAGGATACTTGTCGATCAGTAGATTACTGAACATAGAGTTGAATTTCCCTGGTGAGTGTGTACATTTTTTATTCTATCTTAAGTGAAATACATCTGTAGCATGGTTACAAGGAAGACAGATCATACTATTATATTCAATAACTACCAATGACAGAAGGAGTAGTGAAGCCCTCAGTAAAAGACCCCACAGAAATTTCACTATACAGACAGTTTCTTACCACAAGGATTATCTGTGAACCTGGTGTCTAAGTTACGGATCAGACGGGGAGAAGAACACGGAGGGTGTCCAAAAAAACCCCACTACTCACTAGGGATGTCACGAGAACCGATACCTACGATACCTTTCGATACTAACATAACAAAACAATGCCGATGCCCAAGTTTTTGAAGTACCGTAGGCACCGTCAGCTTCGATGCCAGCAGCTGTTAGCAACTTAGCATTAGCATCGGGGCTGCGCCAGTCGACGTTTACATTCTGAAAACCAAGTCGGCAACTGCGGCTGCAGCGTTCGCCCCACCTCGACTTGTTTATTAAAAAGGCACAAAGAGTCGTGTATGGAAGTATTTTGCGTTTGACGCCGGGTTTACACCGTACACGGAAGCAACGCCGCCGCTCCGCGCTAATCCTTGGTGCCGGCACATGGTTGTTTACACCGGAAGCTGAAGCGGCGCATGGGAGTGGATGGGAGCCAGCTGTTATTTAAGGCTTGGTGCTGCGCTTACGAGTCGCTTTGGCGTCGCTTCAGCATCCGGTGTAAACCCGGCGTGAGGCAGATGTATCATTTAATGGTAAATGGATTTGGATTTGTATTTATATAGCGCTTTTCTAGTCTGATGAAGACCACTCAAAGCGCTTTACAGTACAGTTTCACATTCACCCATTCATACACACATTCATACAGTGCATCTATTTGCAGCACTTAGTTATTCTATGGGGGGCCATTCAGGGTTCAGCATCTTGCCCAAGGACACTTCGGCATGCAGATGGTTCAGACTGGGGATCGAACTGCCGACCTTCAGGTTGGAGGACGACCACTCTACCCCTCAGCCACAGCCGCCCTCAATGCATAACGTGTCTCACAACAAAGCGTCACTCACATGCGACCGCAACTACCGTATAACCCTCAGTATATGCACAGCGCAAGCACATTGAATTACCGTATATGACATTAACAACATCCAAATAATGCACTTTTTTTTTACCGTGGTATCGAAATTGGCATCGAGAATCGTGTTATTTTACTGGTATTGGCACCGACTACTGAATTTTTGGTATCGTAACACCCCTACTACTCACAAAATAATAGAAAATACACTATGAAAAGAAGCCTGGTGTAGGTTTGTAACTCATTCGTTGGTCTGATGAAACCAAAATAATTGAGTTTGGATCAGATGGAGTCTGGCATGTTTGACATGGACCTGGTCAGGACCACCAAAGTGACTGCTCCGTGCTGAATGTGACACACGGAGGTGGGAGTTTGCTGATGGGGGCTGCATGAGAGCAGAAGGTGTAGCACAGATGACATTTATCGATGGAGCTGTGAGGACAGGTTTGTATTCCACAAATGCTGCATGGAAGTATGACTCCTATATCAAGAGGATTGTGAAGAGTGGGATTTGATCCCAAACCCATTGAGAGAAAACTAAGAAAACCTCTGGAGTATTTTGCAGCAGAAGGCAGAGCAACAAATAAGCCTCCAGCTATAGAGCAGCTAAACACACTCATCGTCTGTTCACAGATTTGTGTCAGACTGGTAATCATCCATGCAGGACGAGCCAATATGTCATCAGAAATATAATCAGACACACTTAATATGAATTAAATATGAATATTCACAAAAACTTACTTTTGTGGTATACTGCACCTTGACCCTAAATGGATGGATTGCAATAAAATGGCATTCTTTTTTCATTCTAATATTGACACTGGATGGGCTGCCACAATTTCATGGAGATTTATTCATTTGACCCTCTGGATTAATGGATCTGCTTGATCAAAAATCGAATTTGTCTAATACTTTGCAGGTATTTTGCCATAAATCTGTGTTTTTCTGTAGTTTTTTGCTATTTGTGCTATAGCAAATGTTAACATGGTAAATACATGAGTGTATTTTGAAAACTGGATTCCAGAGACCTCCTGTGTTTTCGTCCACTTTCTGCGGTCCGCTGCACAAGTTCATATTATTAAAAATAGTAGTAAGAATAAGGATAAATACGGGATAAAATGTAATAAAAATAATATGTACAGTTAATAAGTTTAGCTATTTACAGTTAAAAAGTAAATCAATAAATAGATGTGTGGTTAAAAGGCCCTGTGATTGAGAAGTGAGAGACTTATTGATTTGAGTGGTTTTAATGTGAAATCTAACCTTTTCTCAGTTGTATGTCAATCATTCAGTTTCTGCATTTCTCATTGGGTAGTAGCAAAGTCACAGCCAATCCAAGTCATCTGTCTTGTATCGGGCGGGACTTGAAGTGCAGGTGGTGGTTTAGCATGCCTTGAGCAGGTGGGTCAGAGAGAGAGATAGAGTCCAGATGTCCTGAGGAAAAGTGTTGTGCTGTGGGAAACATTTAAGAAGTATCTTCCAGGTCGGCTACTCGTGGTCCTGATATTAACTCTTCTATGTAACCTGCCAAAGGTAAATATAATGTGGATGCCTTAAATTGTGAGCTGTAACTTAATGTTGTAGTGGAAAAGACCAGAGTGTGATGTAGTTAGCCACCCGCTAGCTTAGCATCACGTGTCATAGCTTTAGCACTGTTGTTGTTTTCAATGCTAAAACGGGCTAACATTAAGTCAGTACGATTTAGTGTGATGATATTATGGCTCAACAGAGTTCATGTAATTAAAGGAGACGGACGTCTGTGAAGAGAGAGAGAGAGAAACTGAGATTGCTGGTGGATGGACCCTGCTGTTTCTTCTTCCCTGTATTTTCATTGCTGTGTATGCTGCCTGTATTTGGATTGTGACTGCCATCATAACCCCTATCTGTGACATTACCCTATTGCTCCTCGTTTGGACCTGTGAGTATTGAACTGATATGACAATGCACGTGCTTTTATTTTCTGCTCTTGGCTGAGTGAAGTGGCCATAACAGTTTTCAGGCCTCACCGCACCCGAGCATCACTACAGGCCTGCAACTGAGTCTACAGTTTATCATTTCAGTTACCTTTCATATAACTGTTGTGCATTTATTTTGTTTTGTAAATATTTTACTTCCTGAGAGAGGAGCTCTCGGCAATTTCATTTGTTTCATATTGTAAATAAACACCTGTGAAGGTTTTGACGTTTAAAATACAGTTGTGGTGGTCTTCAATATTAATTAGAGGAATTTAAACAAAAGATAAGATTAGTTTCAAATATTCTTCTGAGATCTTATTCATTTTTTTGTGTTTACGAACTCAGGCCCAGGAGATCTGGGTTACATATATATTGCACTTTTCTAGTCCAGTTTGCCATTCTCCCATTCAGACACACATTCATGGCAGCACTTCTTTTCTTCCTATGCTATGAGGGGATGGAGTTTGCATGTTCTCCACACGTCTGAGTTTTCTGTCCACTTCCCATGCCGATTTGGGATTAAGTTTATAAGAGATTTTAAATTAACTGTAGGTGTGAATGTGAACAGCTTTTTCTCTCAGTATGATGGCCCTGCGATACGCTGGTGTGCTGTCCAGGGTGTACTCAGCGTTTTGCCAAATGTCAGCTGGAATTGGTTCCAGCCCCCCCTCAGTACCCTTTACAGGATAAGTGGTACAAATAATGGATTGATGGATATATTAAATATTTAAAAGATTCCACTATACTGTAGTAGGTGTTTGGAAATTAGGAGTGGTTAATCCAACTACACTGTATCAAACAACAATTCAATCGTGAAATTGAATTAGGTTTATAACAAATGTTTAACAGCTAACTTGATTTCATTTCCCTTTTTGAAAAATGATAATAGTAACAATGGTAAGATGTTGTTTGGAAAAGTAAGCCAGTGTTAACTGGAGCCTTTGGAAAGGAGCCTGGGTGTGCTCTTTAAAACACACCAAAGTAGGATAAAGTTGTCCTATTTTTCTCTGCGACCCTTAACAGACATCACAGCAACCTACATTCTGAAAGTTGAGCAGGTAAGGGTGTGTGTGTGTGTGTGTGTGTGTGTGTGTGTGTGTGTGTGTGTCAGAGTGGAGCAGAGTATGCAAAGAGTTTGAATAATGGGCTCTGTGCAGCGTCTCATACATCATGGCAGATGTGTGCTGTGGATGGATGGCTAGCTGCATGGGCTGCCTATTTCTAGACCTACCTGTGGCATAGAACCAACACACACTGACGAGTTGTTGCTGCAGTGCTGTTTTTTGCACTGGTCCCAGAGGCCGCCTGCGGCCTCTCAAAGACACCACAGAACTCTGCAAAGTCTTAACTTCATGCAAAGTGTCCCACATATGAAAGAACTCCATGAAACAACAGCACAGCCTCTGTACCGCTCACTGAGAATAGGATGAGCTTTCCAGTCTTAGTCTGACTTTTAAAGTTTTTTGGCATTGTTGGGATTTATTACAGACAGACTTGGAATTATAAAGAGACGCCTTCTATAGACATTTTGGTTCACAGTTGACATGCCCAGGGTTCCCGCGGGGTCTTAAAAAGTCTTAAAAGGTCTTAAATTTAACAATCGAAATTTTAGGCCTTAAAAAGTCTTAAAAAGGTCTTAAATTTGATTCGGCCAGGTCTTAAAAATGTTAGGATTCTCAAACTGTGTCGCACGCCCCAGGATCGCGCGATTGGGAGGTGGAAATGTGAGGCGGAACTAGTGTTGTCACGATACCAAAATTATGACTTCGATACTATACCTGCCAAAATATCACGATATTCGATACTTTCGATACGATACCACCAATACGATACAATACCACAAATACGGTACGATACCACAAATACGGTACGATACTGGTATATTTATTTATCATAGTAATAAATAAAACATCTGTAAGGTTCCCTTTTTTACCAGCTTGTTCCTGCCCAGCTTTTTGAACACTTAACAAATGGTATTCATATTAGTATTAGCCTACAGCAAGATATAAATGAAAACTACATGGTGACATCATAGCATTGATTATACACGGCGATGCAGGCCTATTGTCCGTATCTGACTATATGACTACATAGTTATTTCCACAAGAGTTACATAATTTTACAGATGTGTGTTTGAGGTGAAAAAAAAGTAAAAACATGCCACCTGAGCGAGTGAGTGGGGGCGGGGCCCCGGGGCCTGTGTGTGTGCGCACACAAACGCACACACACACACACACACTCCTGTTTTTTTCATGCTGGTCTGATACGATGCTGATTTGACAAATGAACGTGACGTTCCCGTTCAACATATGAACACTGCACAGGGAGGGGCCGAAGAGCCACGGGATGAGACCCCCCACCCCCCGGCTCCGGAGAAACAATGACTTGTTTTCGTGTTCCGCCGTGTAAGAGATGTGGACGTTACAGACCCGCGTCACATCCCCCCCCCTCTCCCGGTGGCGCGCTCCACCTGTTATGTCTCCGCCCGGCCGCGCCACAGTTTGAGAGAGAATCACTTCCGAAAAGCCGAGGACGGTCGGCTCGGCCATGTCTCCCCTCCTCGCTGTGAGTGACGACTGCCTGTTGCATGTGTGAGAGCTGGGTAGCCCCGCCCCTCGCAGTCAATGCATGCAGTCAGCGGGACAGGGAGCGAAGCAGAGAGTGCGCTCTCTTTGCCTGCTATTTTAATAAAGTACCGGTACTAAAAATATGCTAAACCGTATCGTTTTTAACGTAAGGGTACCGCAGTACCTTTCTAGTACCGGTACACCGTGCAACACTAGGCGGAACATATGTTTTGACGTCGGCATCTCCTTAACGGTGGAACTGTAAACACATCGTTCTTTCGCCGTAGCCAGGAGTCGCGCAATACAGTCTGTGGTCGCAACCCGCGGCTCTGCAGCGGCTCCCTGTACAGTGTTGTGCGGGCGAATGCGTGTGTGTGTGCGCCCCCAGACAGCACACACACACAGGCCACGGGGCTCCGCACCCACTCATTCGCTCAGAGAGACACACAGTGAGACTGTGTTTCTTGGGAAAAGGAGTTAAAATGTGTGAACAACATAAAGTGAATGACCACTGACAGCGTGATGGGAGTGATGCTGCTGCTGTACAGCGAGAAAATAAAGTGTCGCCGTTAAGAGGGAAAGAAACGTCTCCTCCTCCTTCTCCACGGAGTGGTCCGGAGCCGCGATACTGGCCTCGGGGGGGGTTAAGGTATCATCTGCAAAATGTCCCCCCACGCAACAATTCGTAACGAAATAGATCAGCACGAAACCAATAATCACTTACTTTGCAGCCCCCGGTGAGGACTTATCTGCGAACACCCAGTGCTTGGTGGGGCGCAGAAGCATTACAGGTGGGCGCCCGGCCGGGAGGGGAAATGTGAGGCGGAACTAATGTTTTGACGTCTGCATCTCTTTAACGGTGGAACAGTAAATAAAACGTTTTTTCGCCGTAGCCAGGGGTCGGCAAGCCGCGGCTCTGCAGCGGCTCCCTGTACAGTGTTGTGCGGGCGAATGTGTGTGTGTGCGCGTGTCCCCCCAGACAGCACACACAGGCCCCAAGGCTCCGCCCCCTCTCACTTGCTCAGAGAGACACACAGTGAGATCAGAGCTCGTTCCCGTGCAGCCGCCGGTCAGTGACAAACAAGAGACAGTGTTCAAACACCAAGTTGAAAAGAAAGTACGAAGCCTGTCTTGCTCTTGGGTTCACAGTGAATGAAGGAGGACATGAGGAGAGACCAGAGTGGATTTTAGGTCTGAAAACTGGAAGCTGACAGTATGACCCAATAAATTAAGAAGACACTTAGAAACATTACACCCCAGTCACATGCATGTGTTCTTTTTGGTTGAGCTTCATCATCGTTGTAACAAAGTGATAATAATTTTATACATTTTTTTTCTATTTTTGAAAAAGTACAGACTGATTGAGGAATGCAGTGATAAATGTCACCAAAAGTACTTCAATTAAGTTGAATTTAACCAAAGTTATTGCACTATTCTTTGAAAAAAGTGTCAAAAGTTTCATCAGAAATTACTTAAAGTAAGGTGAATTTAATGTTCATGTGTATTTTATGTAAATACACATGATGTTAAACTTGGCCCATTTTGTCATAATTTTGTTGGGGCAGGGGGGGCATAATTTTGTTGGGGCAGGGTAGCGGGTGGGGCATGAAAAATATTCTAGCTCCAAAGTGGGGCATGACAGAAAAAGTTTGAGAACCACTGGCATAGAGACTGAACAGGTGCGCAGCAATCAAGCGAAAAGAGGGAAATTTTACTTGTGTGTCGATGAATTTTGTAAATAATGGGGAAGTGTAAGTTTAACCCATCTTGTTTGCATAAAAGCACGTTTAGTGCGTGGGCTAAAACCAGTGGAAGGAAATGCTTTTGAAGCCCACTGTACTCTTTGCAAGAAAACAGTAAAACTTGGAACATTGGGTGTAAGGGCTTTAGAGTCACATGCCCAGTCAGATAAACACAAAACCCATGTGAAAAGCCAACTACAAACTCCTGCCATCTCGTCAGTGTTCCCCCTGCTTCGGGACCATCACCTGTGTCAAATGCTCCATTAGCGAGTGCGCCTGTCATACTGGGAAACTGTTTGAAAAAAAAGCATGTTTATTGATTACAAGGCTCAGTTATTTCTGATTCTATTTGTTACCATTTTGGACTTGTTTGACTTGTGTACTGTTATGTTCAGTCATTGTTCTTATGTTATATGGATATAAATTTACTTTGTAAGTAATTCTGTGACTTATTTCTTCTTTCATAGTAATTTTCCTTCATACTTTTTGCCAGTATGGTCGTGAAATAGGTCTTAAATTCTATTCAAAGTGGTCTTAAAAAGGTCTTAAAAAGTCTTAAATTTATCTTGTTAAAACCTGTAGGAACCCTGCATGCCTTTATATCTGCATTTTTTAAAAATTTAATTCCTAATTCTTTCCCTACGAAATCAACGAAAATGTTTAAAGACAACGTGAAAAAAATGCCTGCATCCACCCCCCTTATCCTGATCCCCTCCAACATGTAATGGGTTCCTCCCTGACCCATACTGCATCCTTTGAACAAGTGTCATATATGTCCATCCAATAGTATTTTTGTCATCCTGCCAACAGACAAACAAATGTAGATAAAAACTTACTCCTTATTGGCTGTATACTAAGGCCCAATCCCATTTCACTCATTAGCCCTCCCCCCTGTTTTGCGCGTTCACGTGTAGGGGTAGGCTGTCCCAATACCTGTTGGGACAGAGGGGTAGGGCCAAGGGGTAGGGCTTCATAGCCCTCAAAACAGATGATTTTTCTGACCCTCACTTCAAACCTAGGGGTACCCAGAATGCCTTACAAATCACGGGCAAGCAGGGAGAGAGACCAACAAATGTAGCAATTCCTCCATTTATAAGGATCTAAAATTTTTGATAATGATTATAATACCTTAGTTTAATATCATTTCAATGTATTTTGGAAAAAAAAAGTTCACAACAACCTTGAAAAAAAGATTGCGAGCCCGCTAGCGTAAGCGTGCTAGAGATCTTTTTTACGCAGGATAATCCCGTATTTTCACATAATTTCATATTGCGGGGTTCAGTATCTTGCCCTGGACACTTCGGAATGCAGACGGGAGAGGTTTCATCTCTATGAACGACGAAAGGATATTTGTGTGGACAATGTCTTTTGCTTGCAAAGGCAAACAAGGACGTCTTTAATCTAAAAATGAATATGGTTTTATATATATATATATATAGTACTTTTCTAGTCTTGATGTCCACTCAAAGCACTTTACAGTGCAGTGTATTAACACGCACCTATTCACACACACATTCATTCACATCAATTTGGGGTTCAGTATCTTGCCAGAGGACACTTCGGCATACAGATGGGGAAGACTGGGATCGAGCTGCCGACCTTCTGTTCAGAGGACGACCACTCCATCCCCTCAGCCACAGCCACCCCCCAAAAGTTGTCATTGGGGCTAAAAAAAAAACTCCTGCGGTGAAATGATGTTACGCACATCAATCGTCTTCTTTTATCTGGTTTATATATTCGCTAATTTTAGTGCCAAAGAGGTATTAGGAACAAACAGTGATGTGTGGTGGCCTGGCATCAGTCTAACCCCAACCTACAGTGGATTGAGTGAACTGATCCTCAGTTTGGACAATGACTAAGCATTACAGTGCTCCCTTCAACTACAAGAGACCACTTAACCCTGGTTCAGAACCCACATTAGAGAAGATCACCTGTCGTGTTGACTGAATTCCAGTTACTTTGAATCCCCCCACAGACTACCTGGTCACACTATTCAGTCACCCTTGCACCAATATTCTCAACTAAATTGCCACTTACAAAGTTAGAAGAGCTTAAAGCTCAGCTCCAATTTATTTTCGAAATTGGTTTTATAACACTGTCACAGCAGATAGAAACAAATGTATTCATGATATTTTCTCACATACCAAGTTGTATATAACAACTCAAACCCCAGTCACAAACTGTCAGGAAACAACACCTCTAAATATTTCCTGAGATTTTGAAAAAATTGACACTTTTCAATCGCAGGTCTCAGCTGGATTGTTGGAGGTTTACAGTTTTTCAGAGTTAAGCTCATGATCCACAGTTCTCATCAACTTTGAATCTATTTTTTCACTCCTTGACATAAAATCTCATATTTGTAACAGATATTATTCCCTCATGACTCACAGCTATTGTTCATCTTTTTCATTGTCCCCCTGTTAAAGGTTCCTATTTAGATCCATCTGTTCCTTAAAAAAACCCTCAAAATATATAGTTTACATCTAAATCCAACATTATACAAATTAGTATCCTGGATCAGATTTTAGGACAAAACCATAGAGTCCACTTTACTGACACTGCATGAAAACAAGCGTTTGTGTCAATCTGTGTCGCAGGAAAGTGTTGGCACATCCTTCGGTTAACGACTTTCACACGTATCTGCAGGCAGCAAAGGAAACTCTGCAGTTGTCAAGCCTGAGAGCTGTTGTGAGGTGACCCCCCTACTCCTACGCCTAGAGGACGCTTTCACATGCAAATGACAATGCTCTGAGCTTCACAAATGCAAATCAGGATAGTTCCCCTCAGAGCAGATAACACCTTTTTCTAAGAGTAAACTAAACTATCTGGCAGAGTGAACCAGGCTGAAAATATATATAAAACCATGAATTATAAATGCTACCTTTTCACCACTACTTTCAAAATTGCTATGAAACATTCATTGATTTAATGATTTATTTTTTCAGTGTAATATTTAATCCCCCATGGACTGCACAGTGACAAAACACAGCAGCCGGCTGTTTGGCTACAACATACATCTCCACTCAGTTTGATTATTATTTTAAATATAAAGAAGACACAATATAGAGCTGAAATTCCTTCATAATTTGAACTTCAATTGTCTTAATTGTTGTTATTAAACTTTCTCAGTATTCCATTAAAACAGTCAACACTTTTATCCAAAGCGACTTACAATAAGTGCATTAAACTATAAGGTTACGAACACAGAACAGCGTGAATCATGTGTGTAAATTTACTAAACAACAGAAAAAATAAACTGGGCCTCAGTCACATACTCATCCCATATGAAGTAACCGCTGCTTTAAGATATGGAAACTGTGAAAACCTCATGTCACCCGCTCGCGTCATCAGCTGATGGGCTCGTCCAATCGCAGCCTCGTAAACGCCGTGCAGCGTCGAGTGTCGCAGACATGTAACTCCGGCTTGTGTTAACTTTGTTCCGTACGAGTGACTCTGTTTTCGGGGTAAATAACTTGCTGAAGTCGACACGACGCTTTTCCCTGGAGGAGAAGATGAGTGCGTGGGAAGCAGAGCCGCGGGCCCGGTGTGGACGAGGCGAGGCGGAGAGAAGACGGACGCACAGTCCCTGAGTTAAGGTGAGAGCTAAGCTAGGAGACGCCATGCTAACTACTAAGCTAACTGGTACATCTGAAAAGCATGCCAGCAACTTTGGGATAGCGAGAAAGTTGCAAAAATACGAATACAGCATTGAGCAGATCTAGTGCATGTGTAAATATGTATGAATTACTTAGATGTAACAGTTTGTTCTCGTTAAGTTTTTTCATCAACGTGACTTTTTTCTGTATGTTTTCACAGCCTCAGCCCCCCCCCACACACACAAACACAACAAGGCGGTCACTGCGCGTGAGGCCGAGACACTGAAAGTCCGGATTTAAAGTGCAGAAAATTAAGCCATTGAATGTAAGTAACTGTTTATGAATTGTTTTGGTGTTTTTTTGCTGTGGATCTTCCAACGGTGATGCAGCGCGGCTATTTCCGTTTATTAATAATAAACTCATGTTACTCGTGTTGTTTTCCAGCTGCCTGTCCATGACGTAGTAAGTAACACTATGAGCCAGTATGATCCGACCAGACCTTACATCAGCATTGAGGAGTTGTCGGAGAAGAAAGAGGGTAAGGTTATATTCATTAAATAATTTTCCAGTTACATGTAAAGGTGTATGTTGTCATTGAACTGTGCTAATTTTACTGAATGTGTTTACAGCTGATTGAAGCTGGACAGATGACATGGATCCATCCTTCCACAGCCAGGAGTGCACCGACCTGTGTCCCACACTTCATATAAGACTGGAAGCTACACTGGATCTCACAGCTACACACGACAGACATCTACACACTGGAGAAGATTCAGACAGAGTCCCACAAAGAAGTCATGACCCAGAGGCTGCAGAGAAACATTTCAAGCCTCACCTGAGTTTTTGTACAATATTTTTGCTGTATGTAAATAAAGCTTTGACTCCACATATACCTTGTTCACAATTGTTCCCTGTACAATATGTTCACCTATAACATCAAGCATCACATGAATGTTTAGTTTTAATTAACTGCAGTGCTTTTGGTAAAGGCTTACTAATAAATAATAATAAATATTAATATATACATTTTTATTATTAATATTGTGTGGGAGGGGCTTACCCCACGTGCGGAATGCTGTGACCCCACGTGTGCACTGCAATGACCCATAAGGTGACCAATAGCTTCTACCAGCCAATCACGAGTGACATTTAGTTTCAAGGGTCTGTGGTTTCCTCCAATGGTGAGTAGAGAGAGGCTCTGGCCAGCGTCTTGACTCCGATTCATATGCTAATTAGATCACACGTCGCGATCGGTCCGCGAGGCTCAGGAGCCCCCCCGCGGCTCTCTCCTTTGTTCTCCAGATCCCCCATAAGGTTCGCAAACGCCGATTGACTCAGCTTATTGTCACTGGCGAACGCCGAGGTAACGTCATGGAAACAGTAGGTGTATGCGGGGGGATTAGGCCTGTCCGAAGAGGTTTCCTGTGACAATAATAGAACTTTTCGTCTAGTGTGAGGATGACACAAGATTTGTCCTCATATTTAGATTCTGGCGATAACACAATTTTGATATTCTGCTTCTAATACAGTTGATCACTTCATCCTCTTGGAACATCAGCATTCAGAAGACAGACTCCTGAGTGGTTTGCCTCCCACCACCAAGAAAGATCAGCCTCTATTAGAATTGATAATGCATCTTGAATAGTTGATATATTTCAGTTTGTACTGAATTGCTAGTTTGATTGATTGCGGTCCCGAGAACCACATTGCTGGGTTAGCAATAAAATAAATTAAATTATAAAAAAAACTTACTTAATTTGTCAGACTCAACACACTCAAGAGCCAGAGAAGATGTAATATCTGTGGTCCCAGGCTAGTTGTACTCTTTAAGACTAGTTTAATGATTTTATTTGTGAAATATTTTGAATCTTTTTATGATACCGGTACATTCAATCTAATGGAGCTGGTGAAAATGACTAAAGTATGGTATTTATACAGTATAGTGTCTGATCTTTTGTCCTGCTTCAGTTAGATGCAGCCGTTTACCTGCTCAAGACACCCTAAACTACAGGAAACACACTTGCTGTTGTCTAAGCTGTGCTTCATGCAAGTTCTTTGAGGGCTAAAATCAGGGATGTTCTAAAACAGAGCTCTGCAGATTTAGTATTACAACTGTAAAAAAGGGGAAGTTAAAAAAAGCAGCAAGATCAGAAATATTGTTTTCTTTTACCACATCTTCTCTTTCCTTGTCAAAACCTATAGCACCTACACTACACAAAATGAAACGTGATCACCTCGGTCGATAGTCTCAAGTTAAGATGAGTGGGCCAAAGAGGTCTGGTAAGTTCTCTTCTTTCCAATTCCACACCCTCAGATTTCTTCATTTTCCAGACTTGTAGTCTTCCAATTGATGCTGACAAGTGAGATAATGAAGACATATGAAGACATATATCAGACTTAATATCATTTAAACTCTATCAGGGGCTTGGAGGAGAGGCTCCATATTCAGACTGCACAGCTTTTTCTTGCTTCCTAAATGTTACTGAATTTACTACTGTGCCACTTTTTATGTGCAATGCCAGTTCAAGCCTATTTGGAATGGTGTGTTCTCTTGACCTGTATTAAAGCTCCTAAACTACTTCAGAAATATACCCTAAGATTAATGAGTCCTCCTCAAGCAGTTCTACAATATTGGCACTTTTTTTGTTTGTGTGCTGGACTTTATGTGCAGATATTTTTATATACAATCTATGATGCAGAATGAAGTTTGAGGATTTTATGTTCATCCTACCTGGTTTATCTGCAAAGAAAGATTTTATAGTCAAATGTTTTTCATGAAATGAAACTGAATTTGCAGCAATATTGTTCACGTGTGTGGCTTTTTTATGATTTACTTAAATAAGTCATTTGTTTTATACATTGCATGTCGATTATTTCAGAGGTCTGTGAAGCAAGTGACACAATCTTCAGACCCAAATTCACACATTTTCAAAATAGAAGGAGCAGACGACGGTGCATAGGAATGACATAATCAGTCGTGGCCTCGAGTTATGAATCTGTTCCTTGATAACCAGACCTGGTGAATCACATGATTTAGCCCTGACTGTGCGCAGGTGTATCTTGGTGACAGGATGTGCGTTGCGCATCTGAAAACAGGGAGATTGAGATGTAGCCTACTGGGTTTGTATGAATACATGAACATAAATCTTGGTTAAATCAACCACGTGTAAGAATGTAAGGAGGACTTGGGTGTGGTGGAGGGAGCTGCTGCAGTAAATTGGTCTGAGTGCAATTTTCAGTGTACAGTGAAGAAGTTTTGGGTTATGTAGAAGCAATGAGAAAGGTAATCTCCCCCAAAAAGTATTCTTTCCTACTTAAATAAAGAATGAGCAGGTTAGAAAATTCCAGATCAAAATTGTATTATGGAGAAACCCATTCCAGGAAGTCAGAAAGGCAGGTACATAAAACAGGTTCCTACACACAGATAGTCATTTCACAGGTAAACACACCGGGAAATAAGGAGTTGATCTGACATCATGCACTGCCTTGGATAATAAGAAACCTGGGAACAGGTTCACCTTTACACTCTGATTCAAAATATTAAGTGGACAGCCTTGTCTCTGATTTCTTGATTTAATGCCTTCTTAGCAAATTAAATGTTAATTACACTTACAATATGAGTTTAAGTTAAATGATTCATTTATTGAAATCCCTTCAAGCTAATCTCTCAATTAAATGACCAACATAGGCTGTCCTTCAATTAAAATAGGTAGGAAGTAATTGTTAATCATTTTTAAGTTGTTAACTTGCATTTGGACTCTTAATCTCCTGACACAAGGACAATGAATAATTTTGTGTGACTTGGAGATAAAAAAGTCAGGCTTTTGTTTCTCCTCTTTTCTGTCATGTTTTATAAGTATATTGTATGAGTTCTCAACAACTCAACACAACAACAGAACCAAATATGGGGGGCCGGGCAGAAAGAAGGAAGGGTTAGGGTTGGGAACAGATGGATTGAGTGTTTTTGTGAACTAATATAAATGACATGGAGAAATCATTACATGAAAGGATTTGGCCTTTACCAAGTAGCAAAGCATTTATTTGCAAGGCCATTTAACAAAAACTCGCCTTTGGAGAAAGGCTTGCTAGCCTTTGCTATATCGAATGCCACCAAAAAAGCGTAGTTAGAATGCTTCGTGGCAAAGTTACTGCTGATGTTGTACTCCATGAAAACTGCGACAGTTTCTCGGCCCATCAGGCATACAGCCTTCAATTGGACTTCAGCGAAAAAGTATTTTGTTGTCAACTCTGTGTTAAGCACTCGGCACTCATTGCCCACTCTTCGTTTCCTTGATCCTCTCATTTTACAGAAGAGCTCACAGGGCAAGCGAAAAAGTGAATGGAGAACATTTGCCCTTTCTAGCCCTATACACCACACTCCCGGTCAAATTTAATTAAGCTGATGCTCTATCCAAAGCGACTTACAATAAGTGCATTCAACCCCGAGGGTTCAAACCCAGAACAACAAGAATCAAGAAAGTACAATTTCTTCAAAAATAAAGCAAAACTACAAAGTGCTATAAGTACGTCCAATTTAAGTGCTACTAAACTGTTAGTTTAAAAAAATGTTAGTTTTTTTTTAAATCATTTTTTTTTAAATTTGGACAAGTTCGGCGGGCCGGATTAAAAGCCCAACGGGCCGTACTCTGCCCATGTCTGCTCTAGAAGCTGTTCCTTGTCCCATGGTAAAATAGTAAAGTAAACTTGGAGGGCATCTATATTTATATTGATGCCTTGCATCACAGAGTGGCTTTACCTCACTATTGGCGGTGGCCTCAGCTCCATGCAGAGCAGTGGTTCTGAAACCAAACTGCTGGAAAAGCATTGCACTTTCTTCTTTTCTGAAGTTGCCGCAGATGAGAGGTGTTGGACAAGTCTGGGAATAATCACAACAGGGAAGGAGGGTTTTAAGCCGACTCTTAAACGTACAGATGTCTGCCTCCCGAGCTGAAAGTAGGAGAGGATTCCACGGGAAAGGAGCTTCATAGCTGAAAGCTCTGGCTCCTACTCTACTTTTAGAGACTTTAGGGACGACAAGTAAGCCAGAATTCTGGGAGCGCAGTGCTCTAGTGGGGTGATATGGTACTATGAGCGATTTTTAAGGTTTTTTGGTGCCATATTATTAAGGGCCTTGTAGGTGAAGAGGAGTATTTTAAATCCTATCCTAAATTTAACAGGAAGCAAGTGTAGTGAAGCTTATGCAGGAGAAATGTGGTCTCTTTTCCTGGTTCTTGTCCACTAAGCGAGAAGACAGTATCTCAGAGATATTAAGGCAGGCTGCCTACATAGGTTCATGCTGTTACTGCCAAATTCTGAGCTCACCATCTGCAGTGTCAGCAGAAATCCAGATCCATCAGACCAGGCTACTGTCCAGAGTTACCGACCGTAGCTGATGTTCACTGAATGTTTTTTGTTTTGGGCTCGATTCCGAGGGCGTGAGGAAATCTCAGGAGAGATTTTCAGAAACAGCTTCAGAAAGACTCAATCCAGCTTGTCTGGTAGTTAGTGAGTGAACAGTACAGTCCAATGCAACAGCACTTTATAATTTTATAATTTTACCAGTTTAGTTCTTGTTGACCTGGTTCATTGAGCTTTTTGGTAAGATGGTGTTGTATTAGACTGTCCCATGTTGTAAGTGTTAAATGAGTGGAGACACACACACACACACACACACACACACACACACACACACACACACACAAATAAACACACACATACCAAACGACATTCAGTACACAGACCGTTTCCTTTATAAATAGGTAAAGTAGAAAAATGATAATACGTTTAACTACACTGGATGTTGGTGCTGTTAGTAGCAACACTATTGGTACAGTCCACTTCTAAGGCAGTTGTATATATTTTTCATTACGTTGGTTTTCCAGAATGGGTCTGGAGCTCTCACTGAGTAAATAAACACTGAGAGTAATCACTTTAGCATCCTGCTCATAGTGTAATTTCTAACACAGCAGTTAAAACTCGTTTGTAATATTTGCATCTGTGTAATTGTGTGATTAATCCGCCTGCAGTATTCAGACAAAAAATGTATCTAAAAACAGGACTCTACAAGCCTGGTTAATGTGGCCTGTGAGCGCAGCCTGACCTGATGACCAGTGGGAGAACACCATGGCATTTTCACATATGCTGAGGATAGTGCAGTCAGTGAACGTTTCAGTCAGGCTGATATGTGGTCGGCTGCTCTCTCCCACTCACAGAACACAGCTGAACCACAGCCACATTCAGTGGGAGGACTGCACATATACTGAGCAGGATTCATGTGTGCCCAGAAATCTGAGACTACGACTGTCACATTTTCAAATCCTCTCAAGTTTGAATAACACTTGACTTATCATAATGCATCTTTGAATTCCTGGTCTTTTACTCGAGAAGAATCAGCTACTGTGGGAAGTTAAACAGTCACCAGGCAGCAAAAAGGCTCCTCAGTGTTATTACCACATCATCCGACAACAATTTCTGGCCATCGGGAGAATCTGAACTTTTATCTGATGAGCTGTTAAAACAAATTGGACCATTGGCTCAATGTGAGAAATGCAAAACATCCGAGTGAGGCAGAGGGGGATGAATGTAGCTGTGCCCAACAAAGCAGGATATGCGGTCCACACTGGTTCTATGGCTGTCATCTCCCTCAGCTCTGTCCCCCTCTGCAGCCTTCTCCACAGTGTTGAGAACCTTTCCAGTATAATATTGAATTATAGAAAGATATAGTCCTGTAGAGATATTCTCCATAAAGTGGAAATGCTCAAGTAAGCGTCTCTTTAAACTCTACTGTACAGTGCGGAAGTTAGTGTGTGTAACAGCCATCACTAGTGAAGATAAGTGCAGTATCAAGTGGATAAAGTGGCTACAGTGATGGCTGCCTGACAACTAGTACTGTGACAGTGCATTTCCAATGCCACCATCCTTTGCTCACCGATTGATGATTTATTTTGCAGTGAAAAAGGTGGGATACGATCAAAGGTTATAGAAGCTATAGTCAGCAGCAACTTTTTCATGCTATGATTGATTTAGCTACAATTTCCATAGTATATGATTTTAATTATTGGTTGAGTTGAGTCCACTGCATATAATTTAGGAGGATGTGCAATTGACACAATGGATAAGCTGAAACTGGCAACATTTCATAAGAACAGTTGAGCATTTTTGTTAAAGAAACATACATGGTGTAGTTTTTTTGAATACAGTTTTTATTCAAAAATAGAATATACTATATTTGTACTATAGATAAAACATATAATAGTGAGTTTTTCCCCATGCAGTTTAACACAATGCCATTGTGTCTACTAATTCATGAGACTCAATAATTCCTTGTTTATTTGTATTTAGAATTATTATAGTTCTTGTCCTCATGTCAATAGAGACAAAACTAATACAGTTTATGTAGCAGGCAAAATATATCATATGCATCCTGATCCATTATGTGCACTGAAATGGGTGTTGGTTTATTAAAGCAAAAGACTGACTGTCTGTTGTTTGCAGGGCTGTGGTTGTCCCGTTGTATCAGGTTGAGAGTGCTTGCTGCTGAGTTGGTTTCAAACTTCAACTCAGCTGTATGTGTTTAACCTGTTGTGAACTCGGTGCTGAAAGATGCACAAAAAGTAGAGGAAAGTCATACAGTGCACAATAAGACAATGTGCGTGCATTTGATGAAAGGTGCTCATGCCCATGTTGATTTGCTTTAAATCCTGACAGGATTCAGAAAGATGAACAGCTGTTAAAACATCGGTTAGGATCTTTCTGAGAAATCTAGACTCCTCTCCTCAGTGTCAGGTCCAGGGTTCAGGTTTCCAGCAGTGGGAGTGTAGTGTAGGCTGTGTGTAATCACAGTCTATTGATCTTTCTACAGTATTTGCATAATGCAAAACAAAACAGAAAATACATACACACGTGCACGTGTTTATGTGATCTGCAGCTGATGATGTCTCCATCTCAACACGAAAACACACTAAGAGAATGCCGTTGATTGGTTTGTATTATATAACAGGTCTGAATGGGAAACTTATGACTTGGGGGAAATAACAATCTTGACATGACAAAATTTGTTATATATATATGTAATGCCTTATAATGTATAATAATATTTAAAATGATATGTGTTTCCTTTGTGCATGAACTCCTAATTTGGATTTCTCAGTTCCCTCTGTGGTGTCCTGGACTGCTTGCTTCTAATTGTGCAGTTGTTCTGGGGAGGGCTGCAGATTGACAGACAGATGTTTAAAAAAAATCCAGCTCAGCTGAAAATAGACATGGCTGAAGGGTAATCGTGTTTTACTATGTGAAAAGTGAGCAACTGACAACAATTTGTCCTCCAGATTTTGACATTTCTTGGGTTCAAATGTGGGCTTAACACTAACCTTGTAATGAAAAGCATCAATGGTAGTAACAGAATCTTCCTGAAGCCCTGTCTTTGTGAAATGCTACACTGACACAAGTCCCTCAAATTCCTCTTGAGGGGCTCAAGCTCTTCCGCCTTATTGTCCAGTGATGTCATGTTGTCCATGACGATAGAAGGGAGATACGCCCTGAATCTCCACTACTCCCTCCTCTGTGTCCTCCTCCTGATTTCTGAGATGTCAGCCGGTTTTCAGCACAATCCGCTGGTTCCTGGTGTAAGCAGCTTGACCTTGAAATAACCAGTTAACGCAGGCTGTTTTCAGGGTGATGACTCCCTATGTAAATTCTTAATCTCTGCCGTATGTCTTCACTCCTTCATGAAGTCATGGCTTACATAACAGCTGGATGCACCTCCCTGCTTTAACCCCTCCACAGTTCATTCTGCGCCGGTTATTCTGCTGCTCTCACGAATCTCTCTCTCTCCCTCCTGTCTTCAAAATCAACATTCTTCTTCTCGTCTGGTTAAAGGGAACCACATAATGCTGCTCTGTTATTGTACTTAGCGACATTTGTGATTATGGCAGGAATGTCACTGGCCAGCTCTGTGTGGGTTTGTCTGTGTATGTGTTTGCTAGATGTATTATTAGAGTCAGTGTAGTAGTGTGGTCGCCAGCTGGATGGGATAGTGTCAATAGTAGTGTTGATTCGAGGCAAATCAAACCTGTGGACAAAACTTTTAACACAATACTAATTGTATTTGGTTCAAAACACAGAATACACTTTTTTTTTTGTATTATTGAACATCGCATTGATCGTTCCCAGTAATGCTAAAGCAAAATAAGACACAACTTCTGATTGATAATTTAAATAAAAATCTTTAGTCCTTATTGCTAAAGGAAAACAACAAACCAACTGTAGCAGGATGATTTTCGCAAATGTGACAAAATTAAAGAAAATTCAAAGAAAGAGAGAAATTAGGCCGCATGAAGGACCGACATTTGTAACATTTAACCAACTTAATCCTCCTCACTCCTCTGCTGACATATTACACTTAAAAAAAAAAAACATCACTAATGAGTAGTTATTAGGACACGTACAGTACTTGAAATTTACTTTGTGTTCGTTTGATTCGCTCTAGACTTTGAGACGTATTTAAACACATTGAAAAGAAAGTCCAACATTGTGCACGCACGCAGTTCACCTGCCACACACAACACAAGATTTAAACGTGGCCAGGACATCAGGGTTAAACTGACCGGAACGATACGGATTCATGATCCGACACATTTCATTGTATTTCCTCAACATACTGGCTTCAATAGTTTTTTTTAAATATAATGTTTGGATTACATTCTTTGGTTTCTTTGTTGACATTGTTCCGTAAACTGATTCCTTTCAATGTAAGTTAACATTCAATCAATTCGGTTCTGAATCTTGTTTATTTAAAGACTTTGTCTTTTTCAAATATTTTCTGGATTTTGGTTGGTTGGTTGGAATTTCTTATGAACTTTATACATCATTTGTTGCATACTGTAATCTACTAGTTCCTGAAATGTCAAAAACTATAACTGAATGAATAATAGGTTTGATGGATCTCTTATCACCCAGCCTTAGCCACAAGTAGTAATGTGTGTTGAAGCCCTTGTGCGCTCGACAGGAGGAAGCAGTTTTATTGCCAACAAGAAATTGTGAGCAGTGGTGGGCGGTTATGAGCTGAGCCAAGTGACTGCAGCTAGTTTCATTCTGGTTGTTTCATCATCAGTAAGCCTGCTGCATTTCAATAATTGTGCCAAATATAGTTCCACCATGTGCCCACCCTTCATCAGATGTGAATTAAACTTGGTCTGTATGTTGAGTAGATGCAGGATGTCTTCAGTGAATCCAATCATCTTAGTATTTAGTATTTGTGGCGGCTGCTTTTCAATGGGTTCAGCATTACTTGGTAGAACTATACACAAACCCTGCCTCAACACATCTACCAAGATTTATGATAATTGGACAAATCGTTCATGAGTTCTACCCATCTTCCTACCAAACCCCACCATTGTAAAGGTCATCGGTTAATATCTTGAAAACTAAACAAGATATAGATAAACTTTACAGAACTTATAATAAGCTTTGGTCTATGGTGATCTAACAATTAGGATGCTCTCAGGCCTAGGATTTGTTTTAAGAACGTTTCAAGATGGAAGAAAATCCATCATGGTTGTCTTGAAGACACTCCAGTATTGCCCTCAGGTCAAGTGTTGGGCTGAAAGATGAACAATCTCAGGTCTTAAACTCTGGCGCAGGATTTCTTCAGGACCTCTCTGTATTTGGCTGCATTGATCCTTCCTTCAGTTCTGACCGGTCTGCCTGTCCCTGCTGCTTAGAAACAACCCCCACATTTCATGACTATTAAGGTCACTGAATGCCTTTGGGTCGGATCGATACCTCACTGCAATTTTGGGCACATGTGTTGGTTTTTGTCCTGACATGCAGTGTTGATTGTAAGAATTTGTAAACAACGCCAGCAAATTCTATGTGCAGAGATGAACTCAAATGCATGTCTTCTCAACGTCTCAAATGACTAACTGCTTTCTTCAGAGTGTGGTATATTTAGTTTTTGACCAAAACCCTGATTTGACATAGTGGATAACTGTATTCTCTTAAACTTTCTCAAAGTCCAGGTAGCAGTTCGGGTCACTGCCCCCCAGTGCTTTAGCAACTACCCAATACAAATTTCTCAGTTAAGATTGCAAGGTTCTTCTCCTTATCTGCCTCCATTACTTATGGAGTACCTCAAGGTCCTATGTTAGAAACCATTTTATTTGCTTTTGTAAATGCTCCCTATAGTTTCTCTCTTTCTTAAGCACGTCTCTCCTCAATGGAGATGACTCATTGACACATTCAATTTGACATAAGCTCTTTAGTGAAAGATTGCTTCTTGTAAAGGACAAAAATTGACATATTTAAGTCCTTCCTCTCTTTCAACGACCCGAAGATGGTTTTCACAGAGAGAGAGACACTATACTTGTACTAGCATAGTTGCACTTGGTAGGACTTTCAAGTTCTTTTATCTGTTTTTAAAACTGTACATGGATTGTCACCACATTTTATACAAGTATTATACAACTATAAAGAGAGATAACAAATATTTTGGTACAATCTTTTCAGTTTGTTCCAGACAAATCTGCTCTGGAATTAACTGTGGCTTAAACAGAGAGTAGGACAAAATAACACAACGCAACAGGAACAACTGATTGTCAAAACATGTGTTGAGATGCAGCAGCCCTAAACAAACATGGGACACATTACCCTCAAACAAACTAATTGATAAGAACAAAAACGAGTCACCAACAAACCAAATGAAATAAACAGTGCTCAGGAAGAAGCAGATTAGTTCCCTCTGCCTCTCCAAGTACTTCCTTTTATAGCCACATATCGCAGTGACAAATGGTGTATAATGAGAACATAATGAAACAGTATTCACATACAAATACATAGCTCAGCAACAACTTGCCCCTGCTGGTAATATGCATGACCCCAGGTTGAAACCACAAAATCTAGCACTTTAATGTCTGTTTAGAATTCTGCATTTAAAAAATACAAGGCTTTATGTATCCTCAGATCTCTGTAAACTGTTAATCATTCCTTAGGCAGACTCTGAAGGAAAGATCAGGTATTTTTTCACCTGTTGTCCAACCGTGTCTTGTATCTCAGAGGTTTTCTCATGATCTCACAAATGTCTACTGTCTGTCTGGAAAATAAAATATTCTAGGTTTAACATTGCATTTAAGAAGACCAGAACAAGGCGGTTTGTGATCATATTGAACATCCGGGATGCTTATACAGTCCTTCAGTAGAGTAGTCAAACCAAAGGAATTGATTTTGTTATTTCAGTTCTTTATAAATGTATCTTCATTCTGACTCTTTACATATTGACAAAACCTGTGCATGAAGTTATACATAAATACAGTTTGGCAACTGTCATCCTGCATCATCAGGACATCATCAAGACCTACATGGGGAATTTAAGTTAAATGCTTCCTATGTGTATGGTCTCTGGTGTAAGAAATTAACGATTGATTGTAAAAATGTAATAATGATAAAAATGTTGACACAAATTAGAAGGCATCTTGTACAGTAATATATTCATGAACTTTAGCATGTAACACTTTTGACTGCAGAAGATTGATCAGAGACCATCTCTGCTCATTGTTGATGCACAAACATATCACCCGGCCACCAAATAATTTCCATAAATATACAAACAACAGGTATATAACTTACAGAGAAAGCAGTAGATTTACATTCAACAACAAAAATATGTCAATGTCACAACAATGTGACCAAATTACAAATCCAATCAGTCAGACAGTGAATCCTACAGTCTTTTTTTGTCAATAAAATGTTATAAGTTTTTATATTTAATATGTATTTATATATGTCTGATTTCGTTTTTGACATTGGCTTGTCCTGTTCATGGATGATACCAGTCTGACACAAATCTGTGGACAGATGTTGTGTTTCTTCACAGATGATTGTGTTCAGCTGCTCTATTGCTGGAGGCTTTTTTGTTGCTCTGCCTTCTGCTTCAAAATACTCCAGAGTTTCTCTTTGTGTGTTTCAGTTTGTTTTGGGATCCTTGTCACTCTGTAAAATTCCTCTCTTGACAATCCTCTTGAAACTGGGAGTAATCTTTTCATTTAGTATGGGTTTATACAAATCTGCATTCATAGCTCGATCTATAAAAAACATCTTTGCTACACCTTCTGCTCTCATGCAGCCCCCATCAGCAAACTCCCACCTCCATGTTTCACAGTCAGCACTGAGCAATCACTTGCTGGACTCACATATTTTGGTTTCATCAGACCAAAGAACATTAGCCAGGCTTATTTCCAAGGTCTTTATTTTTCTGTGAAAATTTCTATTATTGTGTGAGCAGTGGCTTTCTCCTTGGACACCGTCCGTGTCCTCCTTGCTATCTGATCAGATAGTTCCCTTCTAATGAACCAAACTCATTCCTCCTGGGTTCACAGATTATCTGTGTGTGATGTCAGAAGCTATTAACTGTGTGTGTATCTGTGATGGACTCTTGTATCCTTCCAATCTGAAAGTCTCTCAGTCTATTTCAGACAGTCCCTGACTATGTAGAGGCTCGTCCAGGAGGCAGGTGACTTGCATTATGGTGTGTAGAGCGCACTGAAGACCAGCTATTCTCCCTGTGTGGAGTCACATTACTTTGACCAAAGATGCTTAGTGGAACTGGAACTAGCAAATGTTGACCCTGAGTTATTTTGTCTGTTCTATTACCACCAGAGTTATAGTCCAAGAACAGATGTTTGGGTTACAGAGTGGAGAGAGAAACCATACTTTATTTACTGTATCATCCTGATTTGAAGCTGCTATTTTAGGGTAAAATAGTTAATCACTAATTGAGGTATGGAAATTGCCCTTAATCTTTAAAAAGCAGTTCATCACATTTTCACATTTTACTATTCATTTGTGAATACATTTTAAAAATCAGAGTAAATGACAGTAAATAAGTTCAGTAGTACTCAGTATTTATTCTGTGTGCAGCAGTATTTGATCTGTTTCCCTCTTCTCTCTGCTTTTCTCAGATTACATCATCACTGACGCTTCCCCTCCTCCACACTCGCTCACTGTCTCTCTCTGTGCCAGGCTTTAAAACCCTCCTCCGTTGACCTGCCCACTGTCAGTGTGTGTGTGTGTGTGTGTGTGTGTGTGTGTGTGTGTGTGTGTGTGTGTGTGTGTGTGTGTGTCTTCAAAATCCCTGATGCTGTAGAACACTGGATACTTGGAATACTCTCTCACACACACACACACACACACACACACACACACACACACACACACACACACACACACACACACACACACACACACAGACACACACAGAGAGAGAGTGCTACAGCACAGACTGACACACATCGATCTGAGCAATCTGCCATATACAGCAACTGCTGAAATCACTTGGTAAGATAGTGACTGATTTAGTACCAACTGTTCCTCAACAACTAAATATATACACAAGCTGACGGAATATATTTAAATGAAGGTGAGGGGCTTCAGAGGGAGTGGTGCCATCTTTTGTGTCCCTCCATAGCTTTAATTTGAGATTTAGAAGACATATATATATATATATTAGAAGACACCAATACAGCTGACGGTGCTGGTCAAAATAGACATAATACGATCCATCACTTTTTTCAAAGGGATATAACGTTTAAAAATTCCTTGATCTCGACACAACACTAATGCTCATTTCTGACTATGATTAGGACACATAAAAATTAAATAAATTAGAGCAACTCTAATGAGTTATTATTTTTAAATAATGGATGATATAGTATATTATATATATATTATGCATGTTATATATATATATATAAAGTATCAAGTAGCATAATGACATCCTCACTCCATCTCCTTACTTGTCATATTCTTCATTTTATTTCTCGCGAACAAATCCAGTGTGCAAAGCCAAACCAACAATAAATGCAACCTCTGAGTCGTCTGATCCACAGAGCTCCTCTGTTTCCAGTGACTATTAAAACACATCAGCGAGTCACACTGTTGCACAGGGTGACATGTGCACTTTTTACATGTCTTAGTCAAACTTCCGTAACTCGTTTGCTTCTTGTTCAAAATGCTGCTGCTCTTCTCTTATCTAAAACAAACAGTAGGTCTCACATCACGTTGATTCTTGCATCCCTTTACTGGTTGCCAGAAAAACTCAGGATTCATTTTAAGATTTTTTTTAGAACTTTCAAATCTCAACATGGGCTGACCCCTACTTTGCAGCTCTTGACTCTTCAACACATATTGCACCCTGAGATCGCCCAGCCTGTCCTTGTTAGCTGTCCCTAGGTCAAGGCTGGCTTCTCCTGGTGACTAGGCTTTCTCTGTCAGGGTCTGAGGCTCTGGAACTCACTGTCTGATGTGATTAGACTCACTCACTCATTACAGATCTTTAAATCGCTGCTCGGGACATATTTTATAGGAAAGCATTTTTAACATGTGATTTGTAACTGTGGTGCTACTGTGTGGTTTGAACTCCTTTTATTACATCGTATCTTATCTATATTTTATGTATTTTTTTAAAATGGGACAGCTTTTACTGCCTATGACAGGAGGTCTTAGTTAAAAATAGGCATAGAGGTTATGACGTCTGATCTACTGAGCGGGCCACATGGCTTTCATAGCACTGCCATACAAGCCAGAAGCCAGTCAGATTTACCTATAGCCTCAGCGTAGCCTCAGGTTCAGCTTTTAATATTATTTGCGATATAAAGGCTGAAACACCTGACAACTTTATGGTACAGCTGAAGATTATTGTTTTCATTATAACATATCATAATCCCAACTGGTGGAGGCAGATGGCCGCCCACACTGAGTCTGGTTCTGCTGGAGGTTTCTTCCAGTTAATGAGGGAGTTTTCTCTCTCGCCAAAGAGCTGCTCATTGTGGGAACTGTTGGGGTTCACAATGATTTTTAAGGTCCCAACCTTAATATGTTCTGATCTGTTGCTTAAAATTTAATTGAATTAAATACTTTTTAGTTGTATTCATTTGTTTCTTGTCATATGTTTCGTGAAGCACTTTGTAAACTTGTTTAGATAAGTGCAATAAAACAAAGTTATCATTATTATGATTCATCACCATTAACTCACACGCAGTAGTTTATTTTGTTTCAGTCCCACACACACAGACAAACACACACACTCACGTCCACTAAAGCAGACCACCAAATGTGGGTTAATCCACCTCCAGCAAATGCACAATTTCCCCTCTATTTAAGATTAGATGAAAACTGCAGTGAGCAGCTGGTAAAGTAAATTCCTGAACTTTGACTTAATGAGACACTGTTTTATGCTTTGACATACTGACATACAGCAAACTTTAACTCATCTCACAGAAATAAAGAATCACGCTTTTATAATGCCTTGAACTATTCTTTTAAATATTTAGTTTTCTCGTTCTCTCTGTGTCAGAGTATGATTTATCATTGTTGTGCTGTTTTATCCTGATCCTACTTGTCTATCTTTGGCTTACAGACACGTCTCTCTCTCTCTCTGTCTGTCTATCTGTATTGGTCTGTTTCTTTGTCCGCCTGTTTTTTTGCCAGTCTGTCAATTTGCCTTTACCTGTCGTTCTCTTTTTTTGTCTCTGTATGTCTGTCTATCTGTCTGTCCATTTGTCTGTGTCTGTCTGTCCCTTTGTCTATCTCTGTATGTCTGTCTATCTGCCTGTCCCTTTGTTTTTTTCTGTTTGTCTGTTCATCTGACTGTCCATTAGTCTTTATCTGTCTTTCCATCTGTCCATTTCTCTTTGTCTGTCTGGCAGTTTGTCTCTGTCTGCCCCCCCCCCCCCATCCCACTGTGTTTCAGGTAGAACATATTTAATGTCTCCTCTGACTGCTACTGTTGAATAAGCTATTGTGCAAGATGGTGTGTATTCAGCTCTGTGCTGCTGTCGAGTGTCGTTCTGATGAGCACTGACCCTGCACTTTAATGTGGCTTTTGTGAGTGTGCGCACTTTCAGTTTTTTTCCCCCTGGTTGCTTTTATGCTTGTGGAAACACTTTTGTAGAACTGTGTGCACCTCCATGTTTGTAAGGACCTGGTTGAGTTATAGACCTTATGGAGGAAGGACATATTGGACGAGTGAGGACATTTTGTCATCACAACTTCAAAGAGTTTTGTTTAGGTTCAGGAATAGGGCTAAATATTTAGTTGTGATGGTTATGGGTAGGTTTGTTTTGAGATTTAGCTTTGAGGGGCACAGGGGGAGAGTGCTAGAGAGGCTATAGGATGCATTATGACAATAAGTGTTCTCACAAAAATATAAGTACCTGTGTGTGTGTGTTTGTGTGTTGTGTGTTTGTGTGTAGGTGTGTGTCTGTGTGTGCGGGCACCTGAAAAGAATTGCGTCCTCTTCCCACACACACTGAAATCGACATGTCTTTTATAGTATACAATATCACACACACACTGCATACTTACTGTATTTAGACATATATTTAAGCTCATACAGTTGTTGTAAATGGACACCACATCTTTTTTAAGTTTATTTTCTTACAGAAAAGCATGGGCTCTTTTCATCCACTGGTTGTGTGACTCTCTGTAATTCTAGTTCTCTTACCCTTTGATGTACAGCTATATTCCTTTCCTCCTTTGCAATGTCAGTCCGTTAATAAAAGCAACACATCGAACACAGCTGCTTCATGGTAGAAGCCTTTAGATAGCGATCTTTGCTTTGGTTACTTGGGAGGAGTGGAAACAATGTGTCAACTCATCTCATAAACTTTTCATTCAATATGGTTATTTGTTAGCAAACAGCTCTTTATTTCCACATCCATCATATGAGTGGTGTTTGTGTGCACTTCACGGTTCTCCCTCTCTTGTAGCTCTGTTTGGTCTCCCCCACCTACTGGGAAATATCTAAGTGGTCCACTATGTTCACCAGCTGCTGGTGGCTGTGTCTATGTGTTTGTTACTGAGCAGATATAGGACATTGTTTTTTTAACAGCTTTTTCTCTGATGTGACGCTGTGAGAGCAGCGACAGTGAAGCAGAACAGCAGAGGTGTGGTTCAGACAGATAAACAATGAGCTGAGACTCACTATAAAGCTGAGGGAAGCTACTGATTCAGCTGATAGCTCTTTGCAGTTTTATCACTTCCATCATCATATTGTAATATGGTATGTTGCTATAAAAATGTCCATTTTAGCCACACAGCAACTTTCTTAGAAGACCTATTGCGGTCATGTAAATTTTGACATTATTAAATACGAGGGAGCTGCACAAAGAAATTAACAGTCCAGAAATCTGCCATTGATTATTGTACAAACTTTATGTGCAAAGAATGATTGAGAGCAGACATTCTCAGCAGACGCACGCACACAAGGGGCCTTTCTTAAATCAGACCCACCCGACTCCCACTCTGCAGTCACACTCAGCTGAATACAGCTCCTTTTTTAAACTGTAAGGTATATATACAGGGCAGGGACAAGTTTCTGTCTGTATTTGAGGAACTGCTGGAACCTCTCCTAATAACGATTACTTACAACTAAAGCTTAGTTGTTGTAATTTTTTGTTGTAACTTACTTCAACACACTGAACCTGTAATGTTCCGTACCCTCCCTGCACACAGAATGGAGGGTGTTGGGAGTGATTTGAGAAAAGGACATGGTTAATAGCTGACCAGTGTAATGTGTAGTGACGGATAAAGTTGAATATTGTGTTGATCGTGTAACAGATTTTTTAGCTGCTTGAGACTTTAAGACCCCCACGTGTGTGTGTGTGTACTTTATATGTTGGCTAATCGATGTTACCATTAGAAGGGAGCATTGAATCTAGTGTGTGGGTCAAAACGCAATGAAATTACTTCAATTTATGGTAATTGAGATTTAACACCACAAAAAGTCAGACCATCGCACTAGCTATAAACAGGCCACAGGTCAAATATGTTTCCAGTCTGCACCAGCCACAGTGGAGCACATGTGTTCCCTGTGTATTGGATGATTATTAACATTTCAGGGACACTCAATAAAGTTTAACCTGCAATTAAATTGGTATGATTGCTGATCCAGTGTCATCTTATTCACAAGCTGTGAGTGTCAGACGGTGTGTGTTTGTTACACCATCCAATTTCACCATCTCAGCAATTTCCTGTACTGATAGAATATATGATCAGGGTTTCGATGATTTGGGGGAAAGGAAACCAAAGTTAAAAAAAACAAACAAACTGCATTTTCCCTTTAATCAAGTGGTTGTTTGTAATCTAAACCACAAACAACCAATTCGAGTTTGTAAATTAGTTTGCAGGATGTATTATTGAATGCAGTCTGGTCTGTCTCTGAGTCAGCCTCTAGTGGTCATTAGAAGACATGCAACTTCAACCCTCAACAATTATGGTTTCCACTTTAATGACTAGATGAAAGTTACACACTCGTACTACAAATCTACGCTTACTTCATGTGACTGACAACTGCTGCTGTGGTTTTGTCACTCCGTCTGCATCTATCTCTTTTCCATTGATTCTCTTTATTATTTTCTCTCTCTCTCTCCATAGAAGGCCGGAATGCACACCGCTGCTGACAGACACCAGACGTCTTCATGCAGGGAGCAGTTCTTTTCCATCTGTGTATGTGTGTGTGTGAGTGTGTGTGTGTGTGTGAGCCATAATAAATGTCACTGAGGCATGATTCTTGGTAACGATAGCCATAGTAGATAGATAGCACAGATAGCTGACTATTTGTTATGTGTGCATGTGTGTGGGCAGGAGAGGGTGAATGTGCCAGACATTAGAAGTGTCATTAAGTCATTACACTAGCTCACATGTCTGAATCAGAACCACAGTGACCATTGAATTCCTGATGCAGCTTCAAGTGTTCCCTACTTGGAACCATATAACACTGTATCATTTTCAGTTTTACCTAGGAAAACACTTTCTGCTTCAACAATCTCATCAGACTTCAGTAGACCGTTCACCTGAACTTTACCCTGGGAGAGACCACCTACTTTGTTGCCATTTTCTAACCACATTGGGTCTGTTCACAGTTCTTGGGGAGAGAGCTCTCAAGAATCCTCCTGCACAGGATCTCCCGCGGTGTTCTCACATCAGCTCCTCCAGATATTCTGTGGAATTTCTTCTAGCGGACTGGCCAGAGAAAACCCGGGGGAAAATTCCGAGGCTCTAACTTGGACCTTTGTGTTCACACATACAGCCCCTCCGGAGACTGTCCTGGGATTGCAGTTTCTTTCTTTATTTGACATGGTTCATGAAACTGATTATCCTGCAGAGTCTTGTATTGTGGGATTGTTAGCAATAGCATACATGCCATACCTTTTTGATCAATTCTTGGAATTTCTCAGGGCACTAGATACTGGGTAAATGTTCTGCTCAAAATGCTGACATGGCAGATGGTAAATATAGACTAGTGCATTATATATTAAATAGAGAGTTCATGAAATGCAGACTGTGGGTAGAAGTTTTATTTGGGTATCTCAACATAAGAGGCGTTGGTAGGATGGATAAGTGGTTGGAGTCTGATGGGAAAACACTACAGCTGAGTAGAGCTTCAAAAAGAGCTTTAATACAAAAAGTTAAAAGAAGGAGTTAAAAAGTGATTTTGCAAAACTACTGGTTCTAACAAGGCTGTACTAGCAAATAAAGTGATGCTGCAATGAAACATGGCTGAGAGGGCTAGCCTGAGTTTCTTTTTGGTCTTGACTGAATAATAAAACTTGTGTGGGGAAGTTGGCGGGAGGCGAGAGCCAGAAACCAAGCCCAGCTGTACATGAATACAGGAATAGGCAATGATTGGGTACAAAGGAACACTCCAGACGAACTCCAGAAGGTGAAAATCAAAAAAGTGTCCACAAACGTCCTTCTGCAAAGTCCTCTCTGTTCTGTCAGAGTGTGGCACTATCATGACAGCTTGTCATTTTTCACTGATGCTAATTTGTGCAAGACTGTGAACACACCATGCAATATGATTCTATCAGCGCAAGAAGATCTGATGACACTGATACCACCAAGAGGAACTGTGAACATGTGCTCTTACACTGTAGTTGCTGGCGTTACAATTGTGATCTGTCGTCATAAAGAGACGTTTTATTTTAATGTTTCTTACCATTTGTATCTGGTTGTATAACTTCCTGTCTTTGTCTTGTTGTTGTTTGACCTGCCCTCATGTGATTCACCTGTCATCAGTTATCCCTGCCTCTCTGTGTATCCAGTCTCTGTGCTCCCAGTCCTCTTTGTCAACTGTTCTGTCCATCTCCCCCTTCATGCTCCTGTTTTGTTCCTGTGGTTTTCCCTTTGTGTTCTTTGAGCATATGGACGTTGTTTGCATGACTACATGCCTACTGCTGACTGTGGGCCTGTCTATGAAATACTCTTCACTGCACCTACCACTGCCTTTGTCCGTCATCTGCACTACAGAAATTATGTACGGTATGCTACTCTGTTCAGCTTCAGCATTTGGTCAATTAACTGATTTATCATTTGACACAAATGTAATAACAAAAACTTTCCAATGTTTGTTGGCTTTAACAGTTATGAAATGTTTGTGTTGTAGACAGTTTGTCACATCCTTGTAGCCTTTAAGGAAGCAGACGTCTTGCACTATCAAGAAAATCATTTTAAATTGAAAATAATTGTTAGTTTCAACTCGAAATATGTCATGATGACGTCTTTCACCACTGGACTCGTGCTCTCAACAGGTTTTTATATGAGGGACATACCAACAGAGATTATTAGCTGACGATTGTTTGTGGTATGTGAGTGTTTTCAGTCCAGTCCAGCTACATGAGAGTTGTACTGGGATGGTTCTGGTGGTTGCTGTTTATGCACCAGGGTCCCTAATGGTCTTTGTATGGGGTATTCTTTGAATTCACTCCATGTAACTCTTGATCTCCTGGTGCCTCTGGACCAGAAGACATTTTAGAGATTGATTGTGAAGGCCACAGTTGTAAATATAGAGGCGTTGTCAGCAATGGTAGAATATTTGAGGGGGTTATATTGTGTATCAAAGCAATCTAGTTGTAATCGTAATCCACGATTACCATCCCCAATCACGATCTACGGTCCATCATCACAGTCACGATTGTTGATCAACCATCCCGATCATGATCCATCATGTATCACGATCTGTGATACATGATCAACCATCATGGTCACGATCGGCAATGACAATTCACCATCTCGACCCACGATGTGACTGCTGCAGCGATACAGCACAAGGGCTCCATGAGGAAGTCATGTTTGTAATAATACTATTGACGAGACAATAATCTGATGAAGAGGAGGAGGATTTTAGATATTACATCTGAGATGTGTAATTATAAATATAATATTATGGTTTCTCTGCACCCTTTATAAATGAGATCCTGTTCCAATTTAAGACTAGGGTTGTAAGGCAATTGTGGTGATGCATGGGAATACATAAGGTTTGTGACTTCACCTTTGGAAATCACTTTCTTCGTCCAGCTTACAGTTGTCCATTGCTTCAGATTGTGTCCTTTAGACAGTCACTTGGCATCGTAAAACACTCGCAGTGTTTATGGGCATACAAACAGATGTATGCTGATTAGATTAAGCTGCTGTGATATGTGAGCAGACATAGTTTTAATTGATTGTAACACTCTGATGTGGGACATGCTGTTATGCTGTTACTGTGACTGTCTGATAAGCAGCTTATCGTAGCCACATCATAGTACACACTATGAGTACACACTGTGAGTACACACCGTGCCACTGTGTGTGTGTGTGTGTGTGTGACAAAGCAAACATTGTTTGTCTGTTGTAATGCTACGCTCTGCAATGGATGTAAAGTGCAACTGGTTGATTGAGGCATCAAAGCAAAAGACATTAATCTAGCAGAGGTAGAAACAGGACAAAACTCAGTTTAAATCAAGAACTAGGTGGTCAGTGAACAAATATGTGGCAACAAAATTAACAAAGTGAACTGGTTTATTAATTTTCTCCATTCAAACGGCAAAACAACATGCAGATGTCAGATGCACACCTGCCTACAAACCAAGCAATGTATCAATGTAATCAAGTATGTAATGTAAACAAAGACAAGAGGCGAGGTTCAGACCATGGTTGCACATCCAGGTGTGAAATGCCAAACTGTTGATAGTGAAATAAAAAACAAATGTGGTTACGTTAATGAATTGATGAGCGAGAGATACTTGCAGTATTGCCTATTGGATTCAACTTCTTCCTTTGGAGTCAACACATGTTGATGAAGATGATGAGAACGCTCTGTTTTAATTAGTAGCTACAACAAGCAACGCAAAATGTCTCAGGGATTCAGGGTTAAAAAATGCATTGATGTCTAACTTCTATCCTCTTTGTCTGTCTGTGTGTGTGTGTGTGTGTATCTAGGATGATGAGGTGGTCCTACAGTGCTCAGCTACAATCCACAAGGAGCAACTAAAACTCTGTCTGGCTGCTGAAGGCTTCGGAAACAGACTCTGCTTTCTTGAATCCATCTCAAACTCCAAGGTACTGATACAAGCTTTTAATATCTCCTATATATTAGATGAATAATAGAATACCGCACATATGCCTTACACATAATGTGTGTAAGTCATACACTTTCCTCATTTGGGGGGGTTGTATAAAGAGTGACAAAGTGTACTGAACAGGAAATTATGTATGAATGGACACAGGACTTCCACCTGGGATACAAGGCTTAGGATTTCATTTCACTTAATGATTTAGTTTTAGTTTATTTTATTTTTTATTATTTCTCTCCTAATAAAGTACCCTCTGCTCTCCTTACTGCTCTCTAATGCTGCAACCACACCAAGGCAAAGCTAATTTTTCACGTGACATACAATACATTGACGATAATACAAGGGTGCGAGTAGATGTGACCGTGGTATTTGCATCACGATGATGACACATATGCGAATGCAGGCGAATAACAATCACCTGCCCAGTCATATCACATATCATCACTTGCTGAATGTGGGCAGTGCAGGATGTGGCACCAATGACAGCAAAGTGTGGTCAACCACACAAACTTCGTTGCAATTTGTTATGGCTGTGAAATCGCAAGTCACTGTTCTCAAAGGTTGAACTCTTCATGCTGTAGATGTACTTCAACACAAGACGTGATTGTTTTATTCACCCCTGCACCAGCACAGAATTGAAGTTAACTGGAGGCAAAGATTTTCCACTGATACATTTGCTTATGATTGACCGTGCCCTCACTCAATACAGTCAGGGTTACGTGAGTAACACAACGAAAAAATTTGCTTCATGTTTAGTTTGAATGCAGCATAACAACTGCACAGCAAAACCATGTTTATACAAGTATTTTTAAAATTAAAAAAAGACATCTAACCAAACACATTTAAGTATCCATGAAGTATTTCTACTCTGTCGACCCCACACCAATGTTGGTCACCTCACCAGATGAAGCAATTATGTAGAAGTTACTGTCCTGTGTAAAACGTGTGTCAAACATGTAAAGATTAATTCAACAATGAGTAATGAAACATGTGTGTTGTGTCCTGTTGTCTCAGAATGTGCCTCCAGATCTGTCCATCTGCACCTTTGTCCTGGAGCAGTCACTGTCAGTACGAGCCCTGCAGGAGATGCTGGCCAACACAGAGGAGAAGGCTGACGGGGTGAGCGTGAAGACACACTCATACGCACACACACGCAGACACTCACATGCACACGCACGCAGACACACACACACACACACACACACACACACACACACACACACACACACACACACACACACACACACACAGACTGGGAGATGACCAGTAGGTTGTGAGACACCAGCACAGAGGAGGTGGTGGTGACAGTGAGTCTGTCGCTCTCTGTTCATCCTGGACAGAATCATCCCCACTCTTCCTCATGTCACATGGTTCCTCGCTGGCACTGATCACTGTCCACCAGGCGGCTGTTGTCATTACACTGTATCAACACTGTGTTTCCAAACAGTTCCTCAACAGTTATATTAGAGAAGTGGTGTGATCCTGTTTGTGCAGCTGCTGTCCTTTACAAAACACTTGACTACCAGTGTTTGTTTGACTGTCATCAGTCATCATCCCGATCAAGAAGACCGGCATTATACTCTGTGCTTTCAGTTATTTAATTAGATTTAAGCATTTTTACTTTAGAATCACAGTTCTATTTGTTGATTGTTTCCAAGGGTCATGTGTTTCTTTTATTTCTGAATTAACTGTATTTTATCAATTAGAAATATATCTTATGTTACTTGCTACTACTAGTGCTGCTTTATGCTACTTGAACTAGCTACTGTGATGAAATGGTGGAATTACCAAACCTTCAAAACAACATGCTCAAACTTTATTTATCATTGTCAATTTCAGAAAAAAAAAATAGACAAACAAATTACAAAACAGATTGACTCCATAATGTTTACATCAAGATAAAAAGCTGTTTTGTGTAACTGAACCTCTCGCACTGCATTGATTGGAGTATTGATCACGGTAATTTTGGAGGCATTGAAAACCAACTTTCCCCTCAACTTTGCTGAAGTACAGAGAAGTCATCACTTGTTTCTAACCATGAGTATCCACATTGCAATGACAATCCTTTCACCCCAGTTTATTTTTTCTGTAAGATCCACATTTTCCAATTAAATAGCAGAGATTTAACTAGCATTACTAATGAAATGAATGACCAATTTTTTTTTAATCAAAATTGAGTTGTTTATGGGTGTTATTGCAGCAGCTTACTCTGTCAAACAGATAGCACTTCGGGGAGAACTGGTTTAGGGCCATATATGACTTGCAAGACAATTCATAAATGCAGAAAAAGCAACTCAGACTCAAAAAACATTCCCAACAATTCCTTTTTCTGTGCATACAGACAGTAAAACAGTGTGTCCGCTGTATGCCTGCCAGACCACAGTCAGGGTTAAGATGATACATACTTGTTATGTGTGATCACTACCAAGCATCATGGTGATTGTCAAGAAAAGTAGATGCAAAATATTGTGCTTTAAAATAAAAATTCAGAAATATAAGCAGCATAATATTCATGTCAGTGCCTAGTTTGTTCGGACGTGGTCCCAGTGATGAAAAAGACCAATCTCATCATCATTACAGTTGGAACATGCAGCTAAACTGAATGAGTTTATGGAGAAATTATCTAAGATTAAGCTAATGCTTTTCTGCATTAGTGTCCTTTCACAACACCACATTCTGAAAGAGAAAATGTTACACAGGCTTGTGGTGAGTGAGCTTATAGTTAAGAAGCTGAACCCTCATGAAATAGGATAATTAGTGAACCTTGTTGCTGCTGTAAAGCTGCTAGAACCAGACAAGGTCAAATTGTTCCAAAGTGTCAGTTTTTCTTGACAAACAGTCACAGATTAATGAGATGGAACAATGTTGAAAAAAACACTGAAGGTTAATGCAGGAACTGTCCGGTCTTTCTCTCTGGCATCAGGCTTCAAACACTTTGCCAAAGCCAACACTTCCAGCCATCTCATCAGAGCACTGTGATATGTGTTTAATAATGTAGTTTGGCCCTAGAATGATGCTTGAAGTGCTCCTAGGAACAAGGTTCCCCACCTGTGGTTTATAGCTTTGCCTTTTGTTTCCCATTGAGGGATACAAATAATTTTTAAGTAAAAATTTTAGCCACAGGGTTGTTAAATTTGAACACCTGAAAACTGGAACTCGAATGAGCAGCTTAAGAGAACGAGTAGGGAGCCGCAGTGCAGATGTAATGTTGTGGTGAAGGAGGATCTAATGATGAGATGAGAAATTTCTTCATGACTCATGTTTTTCTTTTTCTTAATGAAGTGGGGGGAGGGTAATTAATTTCTCCTTTCTCACTGTCAGCAGGCATCAAGACCACAGCGGAAGATAAATGGTTGTTGATGATTAATTGATGAGGGGCAAAACAAACACATTTGTCGCTGTTCTGTTCTCTCGTGCTGCTCCCTCACCCATGCACATCCGTGCTCTCTTACACACACTGCCTATTCAGTGAATGTATTAATCAGGGATCAGATAAGCACCATGAAAATACACTTTGTTACACCTTCTGTGTTACTGTTGTATTTTAAAAAACCTCGGAATTACCTCAACTGACATGGGGGGGGGGGGGGGGGGTGTCTTAGCAATTGCATCTCAATTCATCTTCTTGGTTTCATATTGGATCTATTCACATTTGACTCAGTTATATTAGAAATTCTCCATGGTTTCACTTTTTCACTGCTGTGAACAGACCTGACACTGATGGCATTATTTTACAGTGTATCATCAGAGGGTGCTGACCAATCTGTGTGTGATAGATGAAACATTTTATTGGTCAATGTAAAAGATTATAGTAGCAGCCACAATAGTTACCAGGCTAGAAGTCAGTATGTTCAAAACACATGTATCCCCTCTGTCAAGCTATTGGATGCTGTGAACACAATCAAAGGTCCAGATGGCAGCATCACTTATATTCTAATCTGACAGGTACCGTGGTCACCTTACTGTTGTCCCGGAGGAAAGATGACAAAATTTATACTGTTGTTTACATCAGACAGCTTGTTTGAGCACATATTCCCAAGTCCTGTATATAGGTTCAGTTGTGGTTTCGTTCAGATTTCCAGTTCAAACATGAAGACACCATCTTTTATTTAAGTTACCACAGCAAAGGTAATTTTAAATTTCATCAAAGTAAACAACACATTAGCTCAATAATATAGAAGAATCTCTTCCAGATATTCCACCTTGACTTTCATTTGCCACTGTACTGTTGGATTACTTTGTAATGTGTGTCACAAAAGAGAGATAAATACTATTTCCCAGACTAAAGCTGACAGGTTTTCGACAGACAGGGTCCTCTGTAGCTCCCAGCTGCTGGCTTTTTGCATCTCATGCAACTCTCCTGCATCAGTGATTCTGATTTAGCGGCATCAACTGGATCCTTCAGTGCTCCAGTACTGCAGTGGGTTATATAATGCTCATAGGTGACAATGCAGTGTGGTGCGTGATCATTCCCTGCCTCATACTATTTACTTTTAAATGTTAAGGCAAATTGACTTAGTATTATAAATATATACATAGCTAGTGTAGGTGAAACTGTATTTTCAGCTGTAAGAAACATATGTCTTAGGTAATGATAAAACATTAGTGAATATGTCATAACTGCGAGTGAAATCAAACACTGGTTCATCAGGGATTTTGAGCTGAGTGAAGGGAATATTTGGAGATTTGGAGAAGGTGGTAGTCAGACGAGACTCATTTCAGATTAATGTGTATTTATGCATGCAGGTCAATCATGGTTGAGTCTAGTTTAGCATCAGCACATGATGTTACAAGGCAAAAAGGATTTTTACTAGTTTTAGACCGATGCAGTTTTGTATTTTTTAGAAACCGCAACATTAAATTGACAAATTCTCTTAAGCTCATCTGAGCACACATGGTTGTGTTGGTCTTAAAATGAGGTGTGGTGGTCAGTTGTTCTGTCATTGTGCTGCAATCCTCAGGCAGAGGAAAAGGACAACAAAATCCTCCTCTGAAGTCAGTGCTTCAGTATTTCACTCTTATTTTAAGATACATTATCAAGTTATATATACTATAAACAACACCTGCAAACACAAATCTTGAATAAAGTTAAATACTTTCCTCTGCAGAAACGTTGTCACTTATTACAGTTGCAAGCTCACATGGCTTTTGAAGGGAATAGAAGATGGCACTGGTTTGTTGCATTAACAAAGAGACTAACTCTGGAAACCATGAACACGGTGCATTGACCATTTTTAATCACTTATAATAACCTGAGGTTGTTAATATAGATATTATGGTAAGAGGCTTTCACAACCCCAATGTGGTGTCATAATAGACTCCTGACAAAGGCAGGTCGGTGCAGTGAAGATATTATAATGTAAATAGACAGGCTTAAAGATGGCAGACAAATCCAAACTTAAACAACTGGTAAACAAGGGAACAGAGCAGAAGCCGGAGGAAACAGGGAAACAGAGCAGATAAACTGAAGCAGTGAAGGGAAACACGAGGACTAAATACACACCAGGGGAGCAGGTTAGGAGACACATGCAAGTAATTGGGGCAGGGTGATCATAAAAGGTGGGAAACGTACTGGGACGACGGGTAAAGTCAACCGCAGACACTGAAGGCCAACATTTCAAAAATAAAGAGCCCAGAAATAGTCACTGAAGCTGCTTTCACACATGCACATTAACCAAAGGGGCTGCATGTGAGAGACTACGGGTTTTCTCCGGAGTACCCTAGCTAAATTTCTGGATAATGTCAGAATGAACCAATGTAAGAACACAGCAAGAGATCTTCATGGGGATTAATTGTAAGTGAGTGGGTGTGTTGATGTTGTTTCTAAAACAGATGCAAAACTGAAAACCCCTGAAAAAGGATACAAATATTTCAGGACAAAAAGGCGGCGCCATACATGGAGAAGACACAAAGATGTAGAGAGAGCTTTGGGTGATGTTGGGCCATCCCGGTGTTGATGTGCTGTCAATAAAAACACATGATCTCCCAAGTAGAATTAATATCCTGCCTCTGGCTGCTGCACCAACCTTCACCTGCATACTTCAGAGATTTCTCTGCTGTTGTGAATATATCTGAGCGCAGAATCTCCTGCTGCATTGTTCATGCATAAAAGGCAAACTCCAATAGAGCCCATAATGTTTATGATTTTATGAGAGCGATTTAACTTTCTAATAAACAGTTCTGCTATCCACAAAACCCAGGAAGTCTCGATGTCTCAGAGCCTGCGAAAACAGGAGCTGTCATGTTTAGACTTAATGTGGACAGTAAGAACACAGAACAGGGATGTGATATTGGTTAGGAAGAGATTCACAATGTTCTGTGAGTCAAACCTAGAGGTTTTATGATTGCTGATTTCTTCTCAGACAATCACTAAACACATTGCTGTTGTGTTGCAGCTTTAAACAGCATCCTGCTTACACCTGACACCATTTACTGCACCCATGCATCATTCTGACTGTGTTCATTATTTCTTATTTCTGTTAAATTGACAATTAACACTTTGAACCTTGAACCCAATAATTATGTTTCGGTGATTGCAAGTTTTTCTGTAAGCACCTTTAGCATGTTGTCTTGAATCAAATGTTAACTGAACAACAGCCACCTACTGTACCTGTCCAGTTTAATAAAATTCAATAGCAGTTAAAAATATATTTGTTTTTTTTTATAGGGAAAATATTTCTATTTGCTTTCTTCCTGAGACTGACAAGAGATGTGACTTCAATCTCATGGTGTTTTCAAACCCAATTTATTTTGCTCTAGTCTGAAACTGTTTCCAGACGTGGTTTGCAGTCTTTTCGCAAAAGGAAAATCCTTGCAAACCTAAATGCATCACAACAAAATATCTGAACCCTGACTTCATTTATTATTCAGATGTGTCTGGAGCAAGAGCACAAACTAAATACAGGTAAAGAAGGCCCTGGAGCTACTGGTACCCTGACTGCTACACTGACTGTCCTCTGTGATATTCCATTATGCAAAGCACACCCACATGCTACAGGAGGCCTGTATTTGCACCATATAGACGTTTATATTTGCAAAAACCCTAAAGTATGTAAACAACAGCTACAACATACAAATCCACATTCAAATGATGTGTTAACAGCTGTACATCACTTGTAAATTATGTACATTAGGTTCACCAGTTTATAGAAACAATACTGATTTACATGCATCAGAAAGCTATCTAATGATTATTCAAATAGGAAACGTCATAATTACTTGTAGTACCAGGACAATTGCATTTAATCTTATTTCCCTTCAGTTCAACTTATTTCCGCTTATATGCTGCAAATGTTCTATTCTATTAAACATGACTGTCAATGTTCTATACAGTCATGTTTTCCCCCTGTTTATAGTTTGTTTTTTAGAAGGTTTTCCATACTCTTGTTGAGGGAGGACAGAGGGAGCCCTCTGAGACAAATTGTGATTTGAGATTATGGGCTAAACAAATATATTTGATTGATTGATTGACTGATAGTTCGATACTCTATAACATTTCAGTGATGGCATATACTGTATATAGATATATATATATATAAACAAAATATTTGAATGTACCTCAACAACTAACACTTGTGTGTTATCTTACTTCAATTTAAACTATACATTTACTTACAAAAGATTTCCTAGACACAAATGAAAGGTATGAATAATAAGGTAGCTGGAGCTGCACACTGACAATATGTAACTTGTTACCTACAGAATTTCCTGTTTGTAATCTCCGATATATGACCTGGCTGTGGCACATGACTAAATAGAACAAACAATTTAAAGAAAACAGGAACAGGAAAGTGCATTACTCACAATCAACCTCTAGGGGGAAAAATACAAAAACTAGATACAAAGTTATACAGTGAATGACATCACGGTTCATTTGGAACTGAACCGACTTCCTCTTGTCTACAGGGTCTTCCATGTGATTACTTTGTCTGTGCCCAAATTGGACCAATGTGGAAAGAATGCAGGACCCGTAGTGTAGTTATAATCACAAACCAGGATCATGAAGTGGTCAGCTTAGCTTGGCTACAAGAATCCAAGGAAATAATTGAAACTCTGTGACCAAAAAAAAAACAAAACACCTAGTAATGTAGTGTCCACCAAGAAAATAACTCCCCATTCAATCACAACCTCAACCCATAGTTTGCTTTTAACACATGAATGACATTTTTTTGCGAAGACGCATTCCTCCACATTATTCAGGCGAGAAGGCGGAGCAGCAGGTGCAGCAGGTAGATGCAGGAAGTAACAATATTAATTCGGCTTTGTGGATCACCTGGTTTTCTTTACAACACACAGACACAGGCGTCAGATCTTATCACCACAAACTCACTGGACATCTTCTATGGCTCCGCTTTTTTTTTACTGTTGAATGTTATAGGAGCCATCAACCCCCCCACTCTCTCCCGGTGAATCCAGCGGGGGATTTTATACCAGGGCTTTATTTCTGAAGATTTTATACTAAGGGGGCCAGGTAGAGAAAGTCTGCAGATAAACCGGAGGCTCTCACTCTGACTTTTGGAATCTCCGGAGTTCAGTGCATGTTTGAAAGCAGCTTTAGTGAGCCAGGCCAGCTGTTTCCAGTCTTAATGCTAAGCTTCACATCAGTTCCCAACAAAAAGACGTGAGAGTGGAATCTGTTGTCTCATCTCTGAGGAAAGCAAATAAGCACATTACCCAACCGAGCCAAATGTTATTTTGGCTCGGTAAAGGACAAAACCATGAGTTAATTCACTTATCTGTCATAACCTCCTCATCCAACAGTCTCATATGTTGGATAGCTGTGTGTTTTGATGTGTCATTTGTAAAAATGACTTTGACAACTTACTTTCTCCTCCTCTTTCTCATGTCCACACAGCATGTAGATGTGGAAATATGGGTAGGTGTGCCTCCACTTGCTGTCTGTGTTTGTCATCGTTGTGATCGTCCTTGTGTTGGCAAGTACAGTCACTGTCATGAGCATGAACAGTATGAGCCGATGCAGAGTTACCCCATATATATTATTGATATGACCGAATCAATGTCATATCCACACCTCTTAGCACCAAGCTGATACAGAGTCAGCCTCTCTCTCTCTCTCTCTCTCTCTTTCTCTCTCTCTCTCTCTCTCTCTCTCTCTCTCTCTCTCTCTCTCTCTCGCTTACTCTCTCTCTCTCTCTCTCTCTCTCTCTCTCTCTCTCTCTCTCTCTCTCTCTCTCTCTCTCTCACACACACACACACACATAGAGAGAGATCTGCTTTATAATGATCCATGGCCTCATCATTCTGCCGTGAGGTCAGAACCAATGAGATTATATCAACAGAAGATTCCTGTTGTCGATGGCCAAAAATGGAGCCGCTCTCCCAAGCAGGTTCTGTTTCAGAGAGAAACAGTGACAGAACTGGGAATAAGGCCATCAGACAAACAGATCAACTTCAACAAACTCCAGCTGCATGTTTCAGTCCAGGAGAGCAAACCGTACAGGAACCTTGAAACACATCAAAGCAGAGAGAACCCCCATTTCTTGGGGTGTGTTGAGGCTCCATTGTCTGCAGTTTAGAAGGCTGCACTGACATCAATTCCTCAACGTTTCACATCTTTAGTTGTCTCTTCAGGCCTTTTTAATGTGGAGCAGTGCCCGCTGAGCTACACTGAGTTGCTCACCAGGAAATAACAGAAAATATCAGAGTGCATACCTCCGCAAAGGCCCAACAATCCCCTTCAATTCAATCAAGCTGCACCAGATTCGACCTAAATATGGCCCTTTTTCTTTCATCAAGATCCATTAATTATTCCCTGGTAAATCTGCAAAATGTCACAAAACGTGTTAATTAGAAGGACTATGCACAAAACAAAACGCTGGACAGATTACCATGAAACTTGGGTCAGAGAAGAGCCCAACAAAATTTGGTGTGGGTCCAGATCATGCAGGGATAATTGTTGTTTTCTTCATTTAACATTGTGAGTGTTTTTCAACATTTTTTTTGAGACCCAGAGAATAATTCATGGATGTTGATGACAAAAATCTGGCCTGTTTAGGGGGCTGTTATTATACATATGTGTGCATGCAATGTGGTGCAGATTCAAATAAAACACCCAGATCAAGTAAGTCATGTAATGTCATAAGTGGACAGTTGAATATTGGAGGAGTTATGCACTCATCTGAGTGCTATTCTTATTGGCCCTTGTGTGTGGATTAGAATATGTATTTTTGAACACATAAACGATCAGTTATCAATAGCTGTTCGTAATGCTCACACTCAGAAGTGGGGCAGTGGCCTCAGTTATGAAACTATGTGTATCATCCCTATGGAAAGTTCATGTGCACACAAAAAGACTGATGAGTTGTATATTGTTTATCTTACTGTGGTGTGACTGACTGAATATTGGCTTTTTTCCATCTGTTTATCTGGTTGTTTTCCATTGGACTTCAAGTAGATCCCTTGGGTCCTCTGTTTATTATCATTAGCTGGTGACATGATGGCTGTGAAATACTCCATATACACATGACTCCAGCTTAGCTGACAAATTCCTGGTGTCACACCCCCTCCTCATAATTTAAACGAGACCTGCATCTATTCTCTCTGGAGTCTGAGGCACACGAAGGAAGCGCTTATACATCATCACAACAAACATCACGTGCCGTCTTGCTATCTGAACTCTGTCCTAACATCACTCACTTAATACCACTTCTATACATAATCAATTATTCTTGTTTGTAGCAACAAAATATTTTGTATAGCTCAACCAGGACACACACACACACACACGCACGCACGCACGCACGCACGCACACACACACACACACACACACACACACACACACACACACACACACACTCACACTCACACACTAAGCTAAGTTATCTCTTAAGACTTTAAATAGAAAACAACTGCATAGCACACCAGCATGAAGCATAGAGTGTGTGGGGATATATGCACTGATGGAAGTGCAGCATCACACACCATGCGTTGACACTGTTTAGCCTGCTTCTCACAGCAAATACAAATCAGCTGATCATCTTGCTATCTCCTCTCTGGTGATCCAGACCTCTGCTCTAAGTTCTCTTAATGTTCAGCCAAGACTGTTGCAGTCTATACGCACTCACAAGGGCTCTGCCCCCTCCTCACCTCCTTCACTGACAACTACATCTGCCTGTCAGACAGAGGGCTCCTTTTCCTTGCCCCAGTCGATGCGTCAGACACCATGGAGCTGGCCACACACGTTGACGCCTCCACTTGCTCTCTGTATCCAGGGCCCACAGCCTCTCTTGAGGCTTGTCTCAGTGTCCACTGATCTTCATTGTTGTAAGGACCTCTATCAGATCTGACACTGTTCCCTTCACTCTCAAGATGACTGTACCCTGATGATCTGAATCATTTGACTCATTTCTGTACTCTATAGAAAAATACTGGATGAAGTTGTTGTCCATTAATTCCAGCTTCAAACGTACAGTCAGTGCCATGCTGTCAGGACAACTCAGACGTTGCCTGACCTGCTTAAGATACAAACTTAATTTACAATAAACATGAACAGTGTTCTGTCCCATAAAGTACCTGATCTTGTAAGTTCACATTCACTGCCTTCTTGTACAAGCTGCAGGCTGCTTGACTACCATCCACTGAGGGACTGGGACTCGTCATGCTAAACAGCGGACGGGTTTATGACTTTTCCACACTGAGGATCAAACCTGGGATCTCTAACAGGCCACTTACTGTAGCTACATATGTTTGTGCTTGTCAAGCCGCCCCTCACTGTTCTGAGATCAGGAATCTTGTTAACATTATTTTACAGATACTTTTACAGAAAATTACCCTGACAGTCTTCTCTTGCCAAGCGTTAAGAGATGGCAGTAAAAGATAAACAAGCTAATTACACTGATTTAGCATTTCTCTGTGATCTGCAAGATCATGTAGGATGCAGATGATGCATAAGATGTGTGCAAAACAATCAGGAGAGAGAGATTGTGTAAGTGGGAGGTGGTGAGGCTGGCTACTGGAGCAGCTCTGCAAAAGTGAAGCCAAGGCATCTCGATGGTGACTGGCTGCAGTATAGGTCATAAACCCCACCTCCATCATGTTACTGAATGGAACATGAGCCAAACTAAAGTGTAAAAATACACTGTGGTAGTGGGGCGTGATCAGCGTCGGCTGCAGGAAAGAGATGAGTCCGACCTCACTCCCGTATATGACCATCTCTCCATGGCACGATCCCAGAACTCCTTCCCCACTCCCTCCCTCCTGCAGCCGACGCTGATCACGCCCCACTACCATATACACATTTATCATTGTAGCTAGTTCTCATCACACTATTATATGTACATTTTTCTGGCAAGCCTATTCATTCAAAAATGTTGAAATATCATGATTGAAAACTGAGACTGACTCGTGCTTGGTTAAGCCGGGCATGGGTTTCGGCGGGACCTAGATGCCACAGCCCCATCCCCCAATTGCTAGAGCAAAGATTTTGACCACAAATTTAGTGATCGATGGCGAGATGGCGGCATTCATATCTGGGATATTTCCTCTTAATTTCTAGAGGGTTGGAGCAATAAGAGATGTGTCTTTATATATGGAGCAGAGTATTACAAGTTAGCAGTGATCTGATACTGTGATCTGTGTGTAGTTTAGACTGTTTGTCAGTAAATGCTACACCCTAGGCCCTAGCCAGGTCCTTGTAGGCGCAAATGCCATGTCTAGCAGAATTTCTCTCAGATATTTTTGTCCACCATCAATAACTGCTGTCAAATATAGCAACAGGATGGTAGGTGACAGTGCAATTCACTCATTTATACTACTCCTACCTTTGAAATCGCAGGATGAACTTTGCACTACTGCATACAATAGTCTGCCGCACCCCTCTGAGTAACACTGCTCTCAGATGCACTGGGCTACCTCAGAATTATAAGATAATTTGGTGTATCTAAACCTAATTGCTCCCCCAACACTAAAGAAAGTGTCTTAAACAAAGTGACAAACAACTGTCTAAAGACCAACCTGCCTCTGTTACCCAAGGGTTTCCCCAAGGCTCAGTGCCCAGACCACTTTCTTTCATCGACAAAATATTTATTTTTGGTTCTCTAATCAGACATAATGAACTCTGCTACCATTGCTATGCTGATGATACACAACTGTACCTTCAGACAACATTTTTGTGAGTTGGATAACTCGTGATTGAAGAAGATTCAGGAGATCACTCTTTCATTCTTTCAATCACTCATTGGTACAAATTTTCTTGTAGCAGAAGTCTTATTGTAGTTATTCTGGTTTTTTTTTTATTCCTATCCCTCATCACTTACATTTCTATCAGGTCTCATGGTCCATGGTTTTATCTTGACTGTATGTTTGACTTCATCTTGTTCTGTGAAGCATTGTGTACCGCTGTGTTATACCTTCTTCTATAAAAAATAGATTTGTATTACAGTCTTTAACATTGAGATCAATAGTAATCAGAAAATGTACATTAAACAAAAACAGTGCTATTTGAACTATACAGTGAACTTAATAAACCTGACTAATGAATCAAACTCAGATCAGATGTACTGTATACAAACCTAGTTACCTGCAACGAATGTCAATTTAATCACATACCTAAACATAAAACATGGAACTAAATCAAAAGGATTTATTTTTTACATTACCTTGTTTGTAAATACTAGAAATTATAACAAAATTACACCAGCAACTCAGACAGTTAATCAATTAGAGTAATATATTGATGTGTCATCTTTTTCATAGAGCAGCTTTAAAAAACACTATGTGTTGTATGCATTGATTAGTTGACGATAATCGACAGCTCTGCATTTTAGTATACCTTTTTCAAATGATAGCATATTGAAATTATCAAATGTAATGTTCTTGTCTGTTGTTGCTGGTATTTCTCTCTCTGATGTTTATATCTGTTTTGCTGTTTCTCCCTGTCTCTTTGTCTCAGTGATTTTCTGTCTTCTGCATTTCTGCTCTGTTTTTCCCTTCATGTTGTCAGCGTCTCTTTGTGTGTCTTTCAGACGGCCCAGGGGGGCGGCCATCGCACCTTACTGTATGGACACGCTGTCCTGCTGCGACACTCCTACAGTGGAATGGTTTGTGAACACACACACCTATATACTGTATAATATATGTATATTACTACTACTACAATCAATCTGGCCTATGGTGATATAACTTATGATCTTCTGCATCTGAAACCGAATTGATAAAGATGAAGAAGCAAGAGTTATTGATGTCAGAATTCATTTGTGGTACTGCCCAAGTACACAATGATAAACACCTCTCAAACAACTAGAGAGCATGTTGTAACGAGTAGTAATACAAGTTTTCTTTGATGAATTGTAGTTAATAATAGACATTCTAGTTGAAGTGAGAGATTAACTGAGTCTGATTTATTGTGATTTTCTGTTTAGTACCTATGCTGTCTGTCAACCTCCCGCTCATCCACAGACAAACTGGCTTTTGATGTAGGACTGCAGGAAGATACCACAGGTAGGAGTCAAACAGATTTTCATACCTGTGTGGACTTCTTCAATCACAATGTTTGAATTATGTTGATATTAAGCACTTAAACCTTACTGACTGTTAATATACCCATTAACCCACAAAAGTATTCTAAAACCTCCAGATTGTTGTAAAACAACAAACCATTATTACTTTAAGTACTTTTCTTGCAAGCTGAGATCACCTCCTGTCACATGACGCCCCCTCCAGAAGAAAGAAAACAGCTTTACCTGCATTGACTGCCAGTGTAGAACTCAACCTGGATAATCAACTACACGCGTTGCTGACCCTGTTGTCTTCGGTAACAAGCTGTAATGCAGTTGTTGCATTTTACAATGTTACAACTGTTTAGATGCATAGGTGACAAGCTATTATTCAAGCAACCTGCGCAAATTATTTTATACAGTTCATGCTTTCCTGTTTACACTAGCACGCACATGTCCAGTGTACATGAGTGGTCACATTATATGCATTCTTCACAATACGTTGTTTTGGATTTCAACCCACAACTACTGATCTGCTTCAGTTTCACAGTTCATCAAAAGGAACAGCAGCAACAGCTGCAGCAGCTGTTTTCAGTGAAAAGTAAGCCACTATCCTGTATGTCTATCAGCAGCAGCAGACAGACAGAGTTAGAGATGAGCTGTTGAACATAGCGGAGAATTCCGCTGCTACAGAGCCGGATATTTCACTCAGGAGGTGGTGGAGACCAAACACGGAGCTACAACAGAGAGGAAATTCTCAGGAGCACAAAAACACTGCTCCAGGTGAATGATCATGGTGCTCTTTATCTACTGAATGTGAAACCATGTAGATCATTAACACTGTTACTTAGACCTGCACAGAAACAATTAAAATCTATGCACCATAAAAATACATCAGTAAAAACACAATCCTTGGTTTTTAAGCTGCTACATGTCTTAAAGAATGATGATCACTCTTAAGTTGCTAAATGAGACTACAGAGGTTGTGGTAAACAATATACTAACTAATCCATCTTTACAGCCTCACTGGTTTATACTGTCAAAGAGGAAAGGATTTACAAGAAGAGGCCAGCGACATTTCGCATTACAAGTTGGAAGATTAGTGTTGAAGTTGAAGTCATGTGACCTTGGCGTAGACTGTTGATAATAACACTACAATATAATTTTACACTGTGTGTCCTAAACTGGTTTTTCATGGTATCTATTTTCTGTAATAATCCAAAACACAGTGGATTTTGATGAATGAACCAGGGTGATGCTTACTTCAGGCTTGGCCAACAACAATACATCATACCTTTAGCACTGTATTGTAGTTTCACTGCAGCAGATCTAGGTAAACATGGAAACAGGACCAATTTGGCTTTTTATTCAAAACTCTTCTGGAATCTGGAATATGTCTTAAAGGGAAAATGTAACTGCACATTAAAATAACTAGTATGGGCACCAGTGAATAAATAATTCAAATTAAGCATCTGTGTCTTTAATATTCTGCAGATTCCCGATCATATCAGACCTTCATCAGCCAAATTAATCTGAATCAGAATAGGGTTCAGATTAGGGTTGGCCTGATCCATTAGCTCCAACTATGCTCCACACTGCTATTACTCTGTCAGGCTCTGAGTTAATGCCTGACTCCTGCTGCTTCTCCACAGTGGTTTTACCTTTGAACAAAGTCAAACCTGTACACTACTGCAAAGTGCACCTCTCCTCTCTTCTTGTTCTTGACCTGCTTGTCTAAAAATTATCCAAATTATAGTACAAGAGAACAACTGCAAAATCTAGGCAACTGAATAAGTACACACAAGCTGAGGTGACAGGAGTTACTGTTGCTTTGAGAGCCTGTGCGTCTTGTACAAGTTTTATGAGCTGTTGTGGTTGTGTCTGTATTTATTCTTTGTGTATGTGAGTGTAGGCGAGGCTTGCTGGTGGACCATCCATCCAGCATCAAAGCAGCGCTCAGAGGGAGAGAAGGTCAGAGTGGGAGATGATCTCATCCTCGTCAGCATCTCTTCTGAAAGATATCTGGTCAGTAGCAGCTGTGTGTGGGAGCACGTGTGAGGAGAGGGTGCATCAGATCCCCTGATCACTTTCACTCTGTGTCTTTTTTTATTCCTTTGTTTCCTAATTCCTTCCCTCTTACCAACTTAGTATTTATTTCACTCATTCTTCTCTCCTTCTTACTGTTTTGGTTTGCTGCTTGATATTCATTATTTGGTCAGACTGTCCATACACATATATATATATATATAAATACATTACAAACTGAAATCTTTAAGGAGACATTTTACTTTCACTGTATTTACAGTATGCACTAAAGTACTATCCATATGCCATATTAGAGCTTCTACTGTACTAGTACATTTCCATGTGCACAAAGTTGCTAAGAGGCTTTCACAATTAAGTCATAATTCAGATTTTACACTGAAGGAAAATGACAAAGGAACTTTGCAACTGTATTAATTTAATCTTTAACATTATCACCTCAACTACTCCAGGTCCTCTGTTCTTGTGTCCTCTCAGACTTATTGGTCAATTTCAATGTCATGATGAGATGTCAAAATGGAATTGGGGTTGATATAATAACATAATCAGGAGATGTAGTCATATTTTTAATGAGCTTACTACACAACTGTAGGACTGATTTCATAATCTGGAACCTTGGTCTCTATAACCTGGAAAAAACCCAGGTCGATTATCTACATACTGTATGTTTGCATATACCACTTGTTGCCTGTTTGCCTAATGTTGCTCTGTTGTTCATCTGCATCCATTTAAAACTTTGCAAAAATGTTGGTACCCCTGGGCAAAATGCATCCCTTGCAGCAACAACATAAGACATTCAATATGAGGATTTATTTAATTAACTTACAAAACAGAAGACACATTTCCTTGCATGAGCAAAAGTTTGGGCTGCCTTCTATGTCATTTTCATCCATTTAATTTTCCCTCTTTCTTTTGTTCATTTGCTGTACCATACAATACAGTTTGACACATCTGGAGCTCTGCACAGTGTCTGGTGCTCCCAGTGGTCACTGTAGTCCTGCCTCTTTTAAATGCTATGTACAGGGCTTAAACATCCTCAGTGTGTGTGTTTGTGTGTGTGTGTGTGTGTGTGTGTGTGTGTGTGTCGGTGTTGGTGTGCGTGCGTGAGTGTGTGTGTCAGGCGGGGTGTCAGTAAATTTTCCTGTGTCTCTTCCTGCAGCATCTGTCCTATGGTAATGGCAGTCTCCATGTAGACGCAGCCTTCCAGCAGACTCTGTGGAGCGTGGCTCCCATCTGTTCTGGCAGTGAAGTAGCACAAGGTACACCTGTCTTTTCCTTTGTGTCTCCATTTTCTATTTATTTTTTCCCATTTGCTTAGATTGTGATTTTTGTTATTTTACATTCTTGCTTTTATACAGTCTCTCATGTTTTGCCTCTGAAGTGTTTACAAATGTGAAAAGTTTAGTTGAAATGATCTGAACAGTGCACGTGTTATAATATTCAGACGGCAACAGTTGATCTACAGTAGTAGTGTTCAGTGTTAAGTAGCCTACAGTGAATTGCCCCAGATCTGATTTACATTACATCACATATACAGAGTATACTTCTAATATTCTGGAACTGTTTCACCAGCATTGATCATTTAAATGCTTTGCAGATGTGAGCAGCGTCTGAATTCCCTTTCTGTAATGCATTGTGGGACATTACATAACAGTATATCAACAGCACATGTAGATGCTGAGCTTTTCTTGCATCTGTTTGTTGACACTGGCTGCCGTAGTCTGTTGGGGACGTCAGGTCAGGTCTGCTGGTCTTTATATAAGTGCACATCGTCATGTTACCATAATTACCCAGCTGCCCTCCTCCTCCAACATCCAGTCAGGGTCATCAGAGTACTCAAGAGTTCCAAAATTAATAAAGTGCTAAGGTATCATGGGAACTAAGAAAACCTGACTGTTTCTCTGACGTATAATTCATGGGTCTTTCTCACATCCTCTCCTCTACCTCCAACCTCACTCTCTCCTTTCATTCATATCCCTCTTTCCTGCTTTTTCTTTTTTCCTCCGATGGCATTGTTCCCTTTCTTGTCTGTCCTCTGTCTACAGGTTTCCTTATAGGAGGGGACGTCCTACGCCTCCTTCACGGTCACATGGACGAATGTCTCACAGTTCCATCTGGGGAACATGGAGATGAGCAGAGGAGGTAATTTGCGCTGATAATTAAAACTGGGCTTATATATGAGATTGAGACTGTTATTTAATTAACAGTGTTGCTTTGGTTGTATATGTGGTTTGCCAGCACTGATTCTGTTTAAAGGGGAAAAGTGTTAGATATAAACCTAAACCAGGTAAATCACACAAATGTCAGGTTTAAAATTTGACAAAGCCGAACAGTGACTGCAGCTACTGTCTCTGTTTAAAGGATTGAGAGCTATCCTTCATTTGTTTCATCATCATATATGTGCAGAGAAAATATAAATAAACCAAAGTGTCCACATAGTAGATATCACCTTGTATACCAGGGTGAGCTCATTGATGAAAAACTTCTGTTTAAGTGCTGTTTATTAATATTTTCCTCCAAAAGAACTTTGACTGGAGTTAATGACAGGCTTATGAAAAGAGAAACAGTGTTTTTCAGTGGGGGGTCCAAGTCAGTTTTTGACTTGCTTCAGCCACAGTTGATCCAGGCTGTCTGGTACGTTTAGCTGAAGTTTTATACTCATGAAATCACACCAGTATTAAGTATATAAGGTTGGATAAGACTATTGTCAAGGGACAGGTAAAATGAATTGAAAGGAAACAAACTGTAGTCCTGCTTTATGTGCCTCGGTTGGTTGGTCATATTTTGAAAGACGTATAAATTGTGTGCAGGCCCTGGATTTAACTTCCAGTAATAACTTTCAGATCCAGACATATGTTGTCAGACCAGCTCAGCTTTTCACTATCATTATAAAACATATCTATCTGTATTACGGGTGAATGATCCAAAAGAGTTTGGCTTTAAAGACCATCCTCAATTAAACGTGAACTGTAATCATCCATATCAAAGAGTACTCATGTATGATTATTAATATTCAGGATCACTAGCGCACAGACTCTGGCTCTGAATTACATCAAAGCAGCAAGATGGCATCCAGGATATTTCAGTTCTGTTTTTGTACAACAGGAGGACGAGGAGATGAATCGTCCACCTTTATATCTATGAATAAGACACCTGTGTTGAGTAAATCTCTCCAACCAAGAGTCAGGTGTTAACGTCACTCTTAAGAGCAACTGTCACATGATTGATCACATGTGTGATCAGAGTGGAACATCTAATAAAAGGATATAAATTATAACTATTGAAACATGTAAAACATATGTAATGTATGGTTATAGACATTTACCTGTTGGTAGATGAGGTTTAAGAGAATTTAGTTCTGCACGGACTGTCATTCAAATCAGTGATTTAAAGTGTTATTATTGTTTGGAGCAGCCTGATAAATGCCGTACCAGAAAAAGTGATGTAACATCCTAGCAAATGTCAAATGCAAATATGATAACAAAACTAATATATTCCTAATTATACTGATTTAACTGTCATTGTTGATTTTTTTCATTATTATTAATATCACTGAAAACAGAGGACTGCTCAAATGTGTCTGTGCTGCAGTATTCAAGGAGCTATTAACTTAGAGGACCACTGCAACTTGCTGAGGGTTGAGAGACTTTTGAAATGAAATGTTTGATCAGTTGTTTTTATTATTTATTATTATTAAGTGTGAGAGTGAAGGATTTTTACTTTAATCTTGAAAACCTGACTTTAAGCAGCTTGATAAATACATTCTAACCGACAATATCTTCATGAAACCAGCCTAGTCACAAGTAGTGTCAGGACTAGACAGTGTATTCTCTGCTGGCTTTATACCATACAAATTAGACATGTCTGAATTAATGTTAATGTTACCATAATCTACAGAGATAGTATAACACCACCAATACAGACTCTGATGTGACAAAGAGGTCTCTTAATAAATAGAGCTTTAGATATACCCAAAAGGGACAGACATATTGTTAAGCAATACTGATCAGACGATTCATGTTCTCTGTCCTACTGTGTGGTTTTCTGGTTTTCTGGGTAGTAACATATCAATATACATTAAGTCTAAGGCAACAGGAATTGCTGTGCAGTGGGTGTCTTAGTCATACTTGTGAATTAAAATACATAATAATAATTTGTTGATTTAAAAAAAATCTGATTTTCAAAGTAGTTATTAAATTGTAAAATATATAATGTGACTGTTTCATTTTTACCCCCAGGACAGTACACTATGAGGGGGGGGCAGTGTCCAGTCATGCCAGGTCCCTATGGAGGCTGGAGACTCTGCGGGTTGTGTAAGTACAAGATACACACAATACACACATACAACAAATAAGGATATCCACCAATGAAACCTAGTTCCATTCAAAACCGTGCTGGGGGTTTAATCGGATTTACATGATTATACTATTTCAGGTGAATATAATTATGTATCGTTTTTTATTTTTACCATTCCACCTTTTTACCACCTGTCTTTTGTTAAAGCAATTTGTGACGTTGTCTACATTAAAATGTTATGCATATTGCATTATTACAAATCCCTATCCAGTAACACACACCCACACACACACACACACAGACACACACACAAACACACGCGCCTGTTTTTTGATTAGACATGTTACTGTGTTTTCTTGTCGTCTGTCGAGCTGTTTGCAGCCACTGCTGGGGATTCCTCACAGTGTACAGGGTCTAGCTTGGCTTGATAGCACTTGCTGTGCTGTGTATCACAACTTCTCCCCACAGTGTGCATTAACAGCCTTTAAATGATTCCAGTAGTTGCTAAGTAACAGCAGCATTGGGACCTGGCAGTAACTTTTAGAAAAGATTTCTCGGTTGATAACAAGGCCACAGCTCTTGGTTGTTTCCAGAGTGAATGGTTGCCATATTTTTGCAGATTTCAGAGTGAAAATGCTCTTTTGTAGCTTCATATTTTAGTGGTGGGGGTGATGTCCGAAATAGTAAAATGTACATTTTGTAACATATCTTAGTTTTATGTCACACACAGACATGTTGAAAACATGAAAATCAGTTAACAGGAAAGTCCAGCACGGTACAAACCAACCTTCTGATCATTGTGCAGCTGTGGACTGAAGAGGAAACTCTGCATTTTACTGTTTGTTTCCACTGTTCTTGAACAAAACCACTTCACATGAACACTCCTCTTATCACACTGTCTGTGCCGCTCTGTGTGAGTGAGTGGGGGCGGAGCACTGGGGCCTGTGTCTGTGTGTATGTGGATGACACACACACACACACACACACACACACATATTTTCTCCCGATCCTGGTATTTCACATAATGGCCTATACGATGATGACTAAAACAAACGTGAGCGGCATTCACTCTCAATGGAGTGGACGCTGTTCACGTTCAACATTTCTAAACTGATTAGCTCAGTTCAGCGTTCACATTAAAAGATGAACATGCACACCACTGGATGGGATTGTATCTACGCCCGATTGAAATTGAGTCACAGGAACGATGATTAGTCCGACTGATCTTATCACCTTCTGATCGTCAAATGGCATCATACATTGTTCTGTTTGAATATGGAAGGAATGACATGATATCGTTATTATTGAATTTTAGCTGTGTTGGTATTGTAAGTGTATTTTAAAACTTTGGACAGAACCACGCCAAGTTTTATAAGCTCCACAATGTTCCCCAGCTGGTCTCCAACTGTCTCTCTCAGCTTCTCGATGCCATAGGTATTCATGGATCTGACTGTGTTTGTTTCCAGGTGGAGTGGGAGTCACATCCGCTGGGGCCAGCCATTCAGACTGAGACATGTGACGACAGGAAAGTATCTGAGTCTGATAGAAGACAAGTCCCTGCTGCTGATGGACAAGGAGCAGGCTGATGTCAAGTCTACAGCCTTCTGCTTCAGAACCTCAAAGGTACAACGTTTTACGGCACTTTTATGTGAAAGCCAGAATATTACAGTGTAAAAATTAAATAACCGGTACTCAGGAAAGGTTGAACATTGATTACACATTTAAAGGACAACAGAAGAGAAGCAGCCTCCCCACCTTATTATTGGTTGGTTTGTATGTATGCTGGACATTGAACTACAACGTGACCTCTCTGTCCAAAATACATACATCTGTGCTCTCTGTCGCTGCATCTCCTCCTCAGAGAGTCCCAAGTCCAACTCAGGAGAATGGTTTGTCTGGCTCTGTGCTTCTCTGCTCCTCTCTCACTCAGTCAATTATCAATGTGCACAGTCTGAGCAACAACAGAGCCGAGATCTGAAGGAATCTCATGAGTTCATCAGACAGACCTTTATAGATATCGCGTCCAACAGAGAGGAGGTTTTCTATATAATTGACTATGAAAAGTTGTTTAGAAATTTCTCTCTTTCTTTTTAATTCAGGAAAAATTGGACCCCGGTGTGAGGAAGGAGCTGGATGGGATGGGTGTTCCTGACATCAAATATGGTGACTCTGTGTGTTACATCCAACATGTTGACACCTTCCTGTGGCTCACCTACCAGACTGTTGATTCCAAGTGTGCACGCATGGGTGGAGTTCAGAGAACGGTACCTTTCTGCACCATACTGAACATTTTATGAATTTTCATCACCTCTCTTTAACACCTGTGTCTTGTAAGTGTCCGTGTTGGGGTTTATGTTAACCAAAGTGGAAGATATGGGGAGCAGCAGCAGATTAAGATGTCAATACCAGAGCTTGTAACCTTCATGTACCATTAGAGAAAACAATAGGTGCACACATGCTTGCACGACATGTTTCTGCAAACAACTTATTTGTAAAGAAACAACAGTGACAGTAAAAACCTTCTTTACTGATGATATTTGTCCTCATGTCACAAAATTTGGTATATTTTTTATTTAAAATTTGGATTTGACACATGGTTACTTCTTCCAGGTTGACAAAACTTTATTTAAAATTCCAGGCCATCATGCACCATGAGGGTCACATGGACGACGGGCTGACGCTATCTCGGTCGCAACATGAGGAAAGTCGCACTGCCAGAGTCATCCGTAGTACTGTCTTTCTGTTCAATCTCTTCATCAGGTGCTTTATTACACACACACACACACACACACACACACACACACACACACACACACACACACACACAAACACACAAATGCACGCATCTTTAACCAAGAAGGCAAAGACAAAATAGTGTAATGTATAGTGATAAAGACACTAGCAGGGGAGGAGGCTGCAGTGCGTATTTGATGTACTTGGATAAAAATGTGACACCCTGTGACTGACAGACATTTCTTGCAACAAACTGTTATACAACTCCATATTCTGGAACAGGGTTTGATACAAATTGACTCTTGATTCTGGAATAAAAAGGGACACATATTGATGTTCAGGAATAGGTGGAGGCACATTACTGATAGTAATTTGATTAAAAAGCATTTAAAGTGTATGTGAAACACCAAGTATGCTGTATTCAGCTTTTATGTCCTTTGATTTGAGGAGAAAATCATAAGTTAACATGTGTCAGAAAAAGAAGCTTGGTACAAGGGAATCATTGTATGTGCCTAATTCATGTAAAGCAACAGGCAGCTGTAATTCAATTTTAATTATCTGCAGCCTCTCTCCGTTCAGAAGTGTGTGTGCAGCAGACATACTGCTGCCTTCAAGCATGTAGCAGTTACAACCCTTTAAGTCCACTCAGCGAGCAAAGCAATCCTCTGTAGAGATTCAGCACTCATACCAATGCAGTCAGCTGCAAATATGAGAGCTATCATCGTAATGGTCAAGTTATCAAATGTAAATACTGAGCAATGAGTAGCATCATTCATTATGACTTATGAATCATTTATAAGTAGAGGCCCTGTGGCATCTTGACCTAATCGTCAAGATGCTGATCAGTACAACTCAAGTCGTCCATCTTTTAATTCAGTAGTATGTTGCTGTTGCACATGCTGCACATTTATGGATACTAGGTCTATGTAGGCCACAGGCAACTGGGCAGTTGTGATCAGGCAGAGCGGGTTGTCCACTATTTATTTAAGGTCAGTGATTGTTCTTTAGCTCTTCCAGTCTTCATGCCAAGGTATCCTTGGGCAAGATGCAGGACTCATAAATTGCTTGGCAGTTTCTGATTGTGTGATAGAAAAAGTGCTGCGCACAGAAGCCCTGTGGAAATGAGTTTGTCAATTGGTAAATGTAACTTTGAGTGGCCGATAAGACAGGAAAAGTGCTGAATAAATTCAGTCCATCTACCATAGCGTGGACCAGCATGGGTGAACCAAAATGACACCATAGCGGGTCATTGTAGCATTGCCCTTACTGCAGCTCAACCGCCCGCATAACTATCATGCTAGCTTATTCACTGGCGCTAGCAATGTTGTGATTACTTGGTCCGAAAAGGATCCACGCATTGGATTGTCACCCTATCCGTGTTCAAATGCAATTTTTCCAAAGTCCTGCTTTTGAATCATCATATTGAAAGATGAAATGAAAATTGAAACGAAGCAAACGAAGACTTTCCTTATCAGGGAGACCATTAAAGTTCTCTTTGGTTATCTTATACTTTACAGACCGTTAGGGCCTAAATTTCAGTTTGGACCACTTAAGCACACAGGACAATTATATAGGTAATAGATATGTCTTTAGAGGGCGATAGACAGATCGACAGAGTGCAGACAGACACAAGACTCACAATGTGAAAAACTGTCTCCCATGTCTCATCCACAAAAACAGGTGGATCCATTGGAAACTCCCCCATGTTTAAAAGATCTTAGCGATGGAAATCAATAGTTGACCATTACCAAGGTTTCTGGTCTACACACGTTCTCTAATGGATTAATTGAATCATATAAGGAGAGGAGCTATCACTACGCTTGTTAGACCTGCACTTGGCTTTGGAGCAAACCTTATTAGCCGGGCTGCTTTGTTTTATGTAAAACCTACAGTCTGTGTCATTAGTTATGGTGTTATACTCCCTCCTTTTTGTCTTAGTATGGCAGGGATGCCCCTTAGCGCACTTTTGCTCTTGAGCTGTTCGCTATCTTAATACAATTTAATTTGAGTTAACTGAACTGGAATAATTTATCCCTGCCTAGGTCCATTGTATAAATGTATTGTCTCAGAGCTACGGCTAAAAGGTAAAGTGCAATAATCTGGGGTTCTCCCTCTTATTACATCTTTTCTCCAATCCTGACAGATGTCATGTCAAAAATAAACCATTCAATATGTAGCTGTTTTATTATCAACTCAACTATTTGTCTAGTCTTGGTGAAATTAGGACCAACCTTTAAAAATGCATATCAAACCCACCTCATGGTCTGGGTGCCCCGTCAATAGAATAGAACATTGGTATTTTGTGCTTGAGCATGTGACGTCACTGCAGAAAAGTTATGATATCTTAGCAACTAGCGAAAAACCAAATACCAAACTTTGTGGAGTTCTTAGTGACATTATAGGCTCAGTTTGGTGAAACTTTGACCTTTTTTTTTAAATACAGGTTTTTTTGCAATTAAACTTAAGCTGGTGTAATCATGGAGCTGGAAAAACTTGCTTATGTTTCTTGAAGATGTTTCAGCTGTCATCAAGGAGGCTTTTTCAGTTCAGGTATTTAACCTCTGCTGGTCCGTACCCGTGTTATGTCTTGAAGAAACAGAAGCTAGTCCAGTTGCCTGGATGATGGAAAATCTTCACAGACACATGTGCGTGAGAAGTGTGCAGTGTCTGAGGTACGGTCCAAGGACCATGACCATACATATTAGTGAGGATAGATGGAACCTTAGAGAGTGATGCATATCCAACACATTGGCTAGAACAAGATAACAAAGTATGCATAGATAATCATGGCAAAATAACTTTGGAGTATTCATTTTTTATTTTTTATTTTATGTAGTGATATTGTAGTATGAAATAAAAGAATGCTCAAAACCATTATTTAACAGCGCCGACCCTACATTTCTGTAAAATAAAATGTAGACTCTCGAGCCACCTCCCAGATGGATTTGTGTGTTTTGCTATAGGAGAAAGGAAAGAGGAGAGATTCTCCTCCTCGCTCACTGGAGGACTGGGCCTGTTGAGTTGAGACTGTACAGTAAACATTAGAGACTCACTGTGGCAGTTATTACTCACTGAATAATACACTATACAATGCACTGTAGATAATGTGAATCTGGATGGAGCTGGATCTTAAACATAAAGACCATCACATCTGTGCCATTCTATCAAACATCGGTCTGCACTGGGGAGTTGACTAATGTAAATCAGGTTGCAGCAAAAGAGCATATTTTAATGCACCTGCATGTTTATATCAGTCAACGCTTCTCATAACAAGAAGTCAAAACCAACATTACAGCAGCAGTGAGAATCTGTCATTGCACAGTACACACGGTGACTGATGTGTTCTCCTCTATACCCTCCATCCAGGGGTCTGGACACACTGAGGAGAAAGGGGAGGAGTTCTACTTTAGATTTACCAATAGATTCAGTCAGCCTGAGTCTGCAGGATCTGATTGGCTACTTCCAACCACCTGGAGATCACCTGGAACACGAAGACAAGCAGAACCGACTGAGAGCGCTGAAGAACCGACAGAACCTCTTTCAGGAAGAGGTGGGCAGTGGCTGTGTGTGTGTGCATGGGTGTGTGTGTGTGTGTGTGTGTGTGTACACGTGCATGTGTTAATGTGTGTGTGTGTTGTCCTGTTCAGAATTTGTTTTCTGATGTTAGGTTACAATAAAATTACCAAAGAATTAGTGGGTTTTTACATCTCTAATGATCCTGTTACAGTGTGTTTCTGTGTGACACCACTACTGTTCACACAAAGAACATCAGTGCATGAGAATTGATTAAGATAAGTGTTTTGTTTCTTTTTCACTTTACAGTAGATTAACACGTCAGAGAAGACTTTAGAGTCCAGGGTTTCAGCTTAAATAGGTGTTGTCTTTACTCACAGTGCCAAAGTTCTTACACAAAAAGTCAGTCCAAAAAACAGTCACGAGTCAGGTGGATATCTAAAGCCCAGTAACACAAGCAAAGGTCATAGAAAATACTTGAAAATAGAAATATATCCACCCCAAAAAATCCTCTCCTCTCCTCTCCTCTCCTCTCCTCTCCTCTCCTCTCCTCTCCTCTCCTCTCCTCTCCTATCCTCTCCTCTCCTCTCCTCTCCTCTCCTCTCCTCTCCTCCATACTGCAGCACTCTATAAACATTTGGGAGAAGTGTTGACAGGACTGCAACAATGTGACACTGGACTAGAGTCACACTGTCTTTGAGGTTTTCACTGCAGCTCTCTGCAGTGTCTTCACAGTGACCGTTTCTCTCTCCCGTCCACTTTATTTGATTATAATTAATAGTGTTTTGTGACTGCAGCTGAATGAACCAGTGAAACCACCAACCTCTGTGTCTCTAGGGGATGATCAGCCTGGTGCTGGAGTGTATTGATCGACTTCACGTCTACAGCAGTGCAGCTCATTTTGCTGAGGCCGTAGGAAGGGAGGCAGGAGAGGCCTGGAGCTCCATCCTCAACTCCCTCTACCAGCTCCTGGGTATACACAAGTTTGTTTTCCTCTGTCCTGGGCTTTACATTTTAATCTTTACAAAAAGAGATGATCATTCGTATACACAACAAAGATCAGGTTGAAATGAAAAACTAATCAAATGAGATTAACACTGATGTCACAATAGTAAGCAAGACTGTTTTTTCCTCTGTCCTCTTTCCTCTGTCCTCTGTCCTCTGCCCTCTGTCCTGCTTAATCTGCACTCTGTCCTACTTCCCCTGTCCCCCTTCTTCCTCCCAGCTGCACTGATCAGAGGAAACAGGAAGAACTGTGCCCAGTTTTCTGGTTCTCTGGACTGGCTGATTAGCAGACTGGAGCGACTGGAAGCCTCTTCTGGTAGGTCACCCGGACTCGGTGAGATACTCACACTAATCTGATCAATGACTCGTCCCCACTGGACCATCATAAAATGATGATGATGTTGAAATCACATGAGCCAGTGGCAGTTTTCTCAAAACACAGCAGCATATGTGAGCAGCCTGGTTCATTCAGGAAATTTTTTGGAACATTTGTAGTATAAGGATTTAGGTACACTCTTTGGAAGCACATACAGCAGATTCCGATTATATGTAGGACTTTTACAGCAGTTTGTGATGAACAGCCTGTTGCCTGTTTGTGCAGAGCTCAGTGCATTGTTCACAAATCTTGCATCCCGTGCCAGGCATTGCCTGAAGAAAAGAAAGACAAGTACACAAACACATACATTCAATCAAGACAACAGACTTGGATATCAACATATTTTCTTGCGTAGAGCAATCCATCATGACTTTATCACTTAATCAAAGTATGTACAGCTTCATGTATACAGGAATGTTAGTGTAGTGGAGTAATGATTAGTTACGTAAAAAGCTTAATAGGAATATTGTCCTATTCAGAATAAGGGCAAACGCCTCACCAATGTGTGCATACAGTAGTAGTGAGTGACTCAGCTCAGCTACCTGTGAATTCTTCTTTTCAAACCAGAAATGTAGGAGTAAGGACTGATACATATTTTCAGGTTTCTCCTCTAACTCAGCCTGGTATAGCCAGGAGCTACTTTTAGCCCAAGGATGGTGTAAAAGCTGACTCTACCTATTTATTCATTCTCACTGTATTGTATGAATGCTACTCTGTTTTTTTAGGTATACTTGAGGTTCTTCACTGTGTATTGGTGGAAAGTCCTGAGGCACTGAACATAATCAAAGAGGGACACATCAAATCTATTATATCTCTACTGGACAAGCATGGACGCAACCACAAGGTTTGGGCACTTAATTACAGTATGTCTCATAGAGAAAGGTGCAGGGATATAAATACAGATCATATGCAATTCAAATGTATAGGCAAATAACCTTCATGGTGTGAACAGGCTTGTATTCATTTGTGGGAAGAATCTGGATTGGGGGGGGGGGGGGGGGGGGGCGCAGAAGAGGCTTCAGTGCTGGTTGAAGTAAGGATTTACAGGTATAATGTGCTGGATGAAGACACATATGACCAACTTAAAGTGTGTGGTGGTGTATTTACCTGCAGTGACATTACTCACTGCCTCCGTTTTCTTTTATTCTGTATTATTTTGTTCAGGATCTTTCAATCAAGAAAGATTTCTCTAGAAAAAAAAACTGTGAGACAAATAGCTGCAGCCTGTCCAGAACCCGTCAGTCACTCTGTGAAGCTCAGGCCAGTCAGTGCCTGCAGACGTGTGTTTGCACTGGAGCAATGATACATTACAACAATGACATGTTCTCTGTGTGTCTGTGCGTGCTGGTTAGGTTCTGGATGTGTTGTGTTCGCTATGTGTGTGTCACGGTGTAGCAGTTCGCTCCAACCAGCACCTAATCTGTGACAACCTGCTGCCAGGAAGAGATCTACTACTGCAGACCCGCCTGATCAACCACGTGAGCAGGTACACACGCACACACACACACACACACACACACACACACATACAACATTAGACAATAAAATGAAAACAGAAGATAATTTCTTACATACAGTAGCCTACTTGTGGTTGTCATCATACACAGAAGTTAAGTGGTGTTCACTGTACTTCACTCTGACTTTTATTTTATTTGGTTTGAGCAAACCATTGACAAACAAAAGAAACGATACTTGCTGTAGATAGTTTGGTATTATACATTTCATAGTTTTACCTCAATTTTAAACTGGTATCTGCAGGTTGCCTTTGAGACGGTTAACATTTATATAATCTTTTCCTCCACCCTCCAGCATGCGTCCAAACATCTTCCTGGGGGTCAGTGATGGCTCCGCTCAGTACAGGAAGTGGTACTATGAGCTGATCGTGGATCAGGCGCTGCCATTTGTCACAGCAGAGGCCACTCACCTCAGGGTGGGCTGGGCCAGCACCAGTGGCTATGCACCCTACCCCAGTGGAGGGGAGGGATGGGGAGGCAACGGGGTGGGTGATGACCTCTACTCCTACGGCTTTGATGGACTTCACCTCTGGTCAGGTGAGCTGCGTGTATCGAGGGACAGATGATGGTGTAACTATGTACGGATGGTACTCAATAATACCAAGCAATAAGTTAAGTTAAGCCAGTCTCCATGTTTTCCAATAATCATAAAACATAATGCATGATGAACTCAGACAGATTATAAATACTGAGACATACTGTTCCAGTTGCTGATTGGAAATGCAGGCGTTAAACACAAACAAACCCTTCTTTCTTCACTGTTCCTCGATCAAACCTGTGCAGGCTGTATTGCGCGCACCGTCACCTCCCCCAACCAACATGTGCTGAGGTCAGAGGATGTGGTGAGCTGCTGCCTGGACCTCAGTGTGCCCAGCATCTCCTTCAGGATCAACGGTCAGCCGGTTCAGGGCATGTTTGAGAACTTCAACTCTGACGGCCTCTTCTTCCCTGTGGCCAGCTTCTCTGCTGGGGTCAAGTCAGTCCCTTACAGCAAACACTTAACACTAATGAAAGCTCACCTATTATCCACTGCAATCTTGTTAATGGGAATACAGTACCCTTCAGTATATTTAGTGTGACAACCAAACACATTGCTGCACAAAGATCTACATCTCCACAGACTACATATTTACACTGCCAGACAACCCTCCGTTTCGTTTTACTTATGTAATTCAAATAAGTAAATTAATAATAAATAATAATAATAATAATAATAATAATAGTAATCATTTTATTATAAAAACACATTTGATTATGCTGCACCAAAGGCCACTTACTTACTCAGTCCAGTTACTATCTATTCAACTAACTGGAAAGCTTTGGAATTATCCTTTGGTTTTCACAGTAGATTTCATATTCCCTTGCACTTTACTAGTGTGGGTTTACAATTCAGTGCTACTTTATAGCAGTTAGCACAAGTGCTAAGTATACAACTGACTAAAATAAAGACTTTAGAAATCAAAATGTGATGAAATTACACTTTTTCCCTTTTCTTTTTCCTCAATCAATTTATTAATTGTGTCTTTGAAATGATCAGAATATTTCAAAATGAATCTGTTAAATACATCACCACCGATCCATGTCATGTCAACAGATGTATTAGTGAGTGTGATAAGTTTGAAAAAGAACCCTATTAGCTAGATTTTGAGTTTGGGTGATAAAGTTTCAAAGTACATGACTACTAATCTAAACAGTTGAAGTGCAAGAATAATCCTGGAAAAATATACCACTGACAGAGAGCTATACAGAAACTCAATGTGATGTCTGGCTGCACACATTCAGTATATTTTATATCACTGGTAACTACTAGCTAACAAACCGGCAGAATATCTGTGTTTGGTGGTTGTGCTGAATGTTTCCTTTAACTTAAGAGAAATTCATTTTCTAAACTAATTCTTATATCTTCCATATTCCTCCTCTGTCATATGTCACACTGCAGGGTGCGTTTTCTCCTCGGGGGTCGTCATGGGGAGTTTAAGTTTCTCCCCCCTCCAGGCTATGCTCCTTGCTATGAGGCAGTGTTGCCCAGGGACAAACTGAAGCTGGAGGCCAGTCAGGACCAGACTGCAGCCAGAGACCTCCTGGGACCCACCGTCACATTGAGCCAGGCAGCATTCACCCCCACACCTGTGGACACCAGCCAGGTACAGAGCACAGTGAGGGTTGTTAAAGGGGAGGAGACCCAACATGTTCAAATCTGACAAAAAGACAATCATATGCATAATTACAAACTAAATATCTGGCATACCCTTCAGTTGTGAAATAATCCAATATGTTCCTAAAGCTCAGCTCATTATTATGATGCTCTTTCTATCTTCTCTTCTGTCTTTGTCACTGAGGACAAACAGGAAAGGCAACAGAAGCATGATGATCGAGATGTTTGTATTTGTGTGTGACTACAGATTGTGCTGCCTCCTCACCTGGACAGGATCAGAGAGAAGCTTGCAGAAAACATCCATGAACTGTGGGTGATGAACAAGATAGACCTGGGTTGGACCTATGGTGCTGTGAGTATCAGGCCAACCTCTCAGTGCTGTTCATGAAACACCGATTATGCAGAACCGGACAACCTGCACTTCTCAGCATACATGGTCATTAAACTAAATGAAAAATACAAAACTGGTGATAACAAAGACGGTTGATGCATGGTTAAATGTTACATTACCATAGTATCAGCAATGCAATAATCATTGGGCCAGTGATAAAACATGTATATAATCAATGTTAGTGACAAAAACTGACAGAGGAATGTGTGAATAATCATGATATATGGTGCCATGATAAAACATCTCGAGAATGCAGCGCTTACAGAGGAACACATTGGTGGACGTCTTATAATACTCCCTCACCTTAGATGATCAACTGTCAGGTTTCTTAGTTTTCTAGCTTCTTCTCCAGAGGAATCAAACGTGCCTTTGCCATGATTTACTATGGTCACTTACGATGATGAGCCCCAATGCTACAGAGCTGCTACAGAGCTTCTCCAAGTGCTCATCACTTGCTTTTTCCAACGTCATCGTTATTGACCTTGTTGTGGCTGAAGAGGTAGAACAGGTACTAACCTGATGGCTGTGGATCGATCCCCGGCACCTCCATTCAGCGTGCCAAAGTGTCCTTGGGCAAGCCCTGGACAAATTGTTCCTGACAGCTGTGCCCACGGCATATAAGTGATGTGTGATAGAGACAGGATTACACATAGATTCACTTTATAAATGTGTGTGTGTCAATTTGTAAAAGGCAAATCCATACCGTGAAGCACTTTGAGTGGCCATCATGAGAAGAAAAGTGCCGTATAAATACAGATCATTTACCATTTGCGTGTACAAATTGTACAAAATGTCTTCACCGCACATCCTTGGAGTTAATCAGTTGAATGGTTCTCAAGATAGATGAATTACATACAAATATACATGCATACACATAATAGTCACATTATGGTAAAAGCACTCTTTGGAGCTGCCACAGTTATCTCTGTGAGACCGTTTGGTTGTGTGACATCTTCAGCACATTCAGATGTTCAAGGGCACGTCTAAGTTCAGGCTGAATAAAACATAGCTCAGTCTTCCAACTCAAGGTCCTTACATCTTCCTTTAAATTCAGTTTACAAGCCCAGTCTGACTCGGGCTCCCGTGTGTTGTACTTTGACTTCAGCACAGCAATGGCCCGGAGAGGGAGCTTACTTTGAGGAGCTTTGCTTTGTAAACAATCCCAGGAGTTCAATTTAAAAAATCGTGGCTTTTTTTATGTGTGTTTCAGGTGCGAGATGATAACAAGCGGCAACACCCCTGTCTGGTGGAGTTCTCCAAGCTTCCCGAACAGGAACGAAGTTACAATCTACAGATGTCTCTGGAGACACTCAAGTAAAGCATCAATGCATAAGATAACACATTTAGATTTTTATCAGTTACACCATTAGGGCAGATGGAGTGTTCATACTGTAATAGTATAGACAATTATTTAATACAGTAACATGTTTGTGTGTGTGCGTGTGTGTGTGTCATAGAACCCTCCTGGCTTTGGGCTGCCATGTTGGCCTAGCAGATGAACATGCTGTAGAGAAAGTCAAGAGCATGAAACTGTCACCAACGTAAGTCAGCTCAACCACGTGTGGGATGCAGGATGATGATGACGATGTAATGATTTGATTTCATGAGATGATTAAAAGGACACAACAAAAATGGTTATTACTGTGACTCAAGCAACAGGGATGTAGACATCAGCTCTGTGAGTTTGTTGAGCAGCAGCTAACGATTCAGTGCCTCGACTCTTATCTGTGCAGCTATGAGTTGTCCGGTGGTTATAAACCTGCTCCTCTGGACCTGGGTCACATCAAACTGACCTCCACCCAGGAAGCCATGGTGGACAAACTGGCTGAGAATGCACACAACGTCTGGGCAAGAGACCGCATCCAGCAGGGCTGGACATATGGTATCCAACAGGTAGGAGACTACATAATGTGAAATATGTGCATTGAGTGTATATAAAGATGGATGACATGACAGCTCTCAAAAGGTAAGCCATAACATCTGGATCACCCCCTGGCGTCTGGTTGCAATATAGGTCATAAACCCCGCCCCCTCCATATTTTACAAATGGTACATGGACCAACTACTTACTCAACAAAATCACTACTACACAGACTGGCTCCAAATCACCAGCGCAAGATGGCAGCATCTTTATTCAGGAGGTTGGCTTCATTTTTGTAAAGCATAACTGATCGTTTCCTGTGTTCCTCTGTCCTCTGCTGCTTGTCAGGATGTGAAGAGTCGTAGAAATCCCCGTCTGGTCCCCTACATGCTGCTGGACGAGAGAACCAAGAAATCCAACAAGGACAGCCTGAGAGAGGCTGTCAGGACTCTGCTTGGATATGGATACAACCTGGAAGCTCCTGACCAGGACCATGGTACCGTGTCTGCTTTTCCTTGTATAATTGCATTTGCAGAAATGACCCCCTCATTTACACAAAAGTACAAAATATAAGATGTTTTTTCATAACTTGTCTTTTCTTTCTGTCCCTCCCTACCTCCCCCCATCTAGCAGCTCAGTCTGACATGAACAACATGTCTGCTGAGAGGTTCCGCATCTTCAGAGCAGAGAAAACCTACTGTGTCAATGCTGGGAAGTGGTACTTTGAGCTGGAGGTCAGAAGATATGTGTGAAATATATCTATATATATCTGAAACTGTTGATAGATGGAATTTTAAGACATACAGTCATGATTTTTTCTTATAGTAAAACATGAATTTACAATTTTAACCAGTGTTGAGGCTCATTCCCAAAAGATGTAAAGCTTAACACCCGTCACAATGGTCTAGTCCAGACATGGGCAAAGTACGGCCCGTTGGGCTTTTTAATCCGGCCCGCCGAACTTGTCCAAATAAAAAAAAAAAAAAAAAAAAAATTTAATTTAAAAGAATATATATATATTTTTTTTTTCTTGGAAACTAACAATTTTGTAGCACTTAAATGGCACGTACTTATAGAACTTTGTAGTTTTGCTTTACTTTTGAAGAAATCGTACTTTCTTGATTCTTGTTGTTCTGAGTTTGAACCCTCGGGGTTGAATGCACTTATTGTAAGTTGCTTTGGATAAAACCGTCAGCTAAATTAAATTTGCCAGGGAGTGTGGTGAATAGGGCTTGAAAAGGCACATGATCTCCCTTCACTTTTTCCCTTTGCCCTGTGAGCCCTTCTGTAAAATGAGAGGATCAAGGAAACAAAAAGTGGACAATGAGTGCCGAGTGTTTAACACGGAGTAGACAACAAAATACTTTTTCACTGAAGTCCAATCGAAGGCTGTATGCCTGATATGCAGAGAAACTGTCGCAGTTTTCAGGGAGTACAACATCAGCCGTCACTTTGCTACGAAGTCAGTCAACGCAAGAACGGGTTGCTGCAGCTCAGAGGTTGGCGACTTATTTACAGACTCATCAACATTTTTTTTCACAGACAAACTGCGATTAAAGAGTCATCTACCAAGGCATGTTTTTTGGGGGCATTCGAAATAGCAAAGGCTAGCAAGCCTTTTTCTTAACGCGGGTTTTTGTTAAATGGCTTGGCTACTTGGTAAAGGCCAAATCCTTTCATGTAATGATTTTTCCATGTCATTTATATTAGTTCACAAAAACACTCCATCCATCTGTTCCTGGCCCGGCCACTCTGTCAAATTTTGGAACCCATTGTGGCCCGCGAGTCAAAAAGTTTGCCCACCCCTGGTCTAGTCTGAGCTTTGGTGTGCTGGGGTGAAGAAAACATACTTGATGTTGTCACTTATTTACAAAGCATACTTACTGATACACCAAGAAGACAATGTTTGTTTACTGAAATAAAAAAATGACCAGACTCTAGTTTGCTGGATGTGAACCTGTCCCTACTTTTCCTCCAGGTACTGACAGCAGGAGAGATGAGGGTGGGCTGGGCCAGGCCAGGATGCCTCCCAGACCAGGAGCTGGGATCCGACGACCAGGCCTTTGTCTTTGACGGCTTCAAGGTGGCCGTTTTTTTCTGTGCTCATGCAGTCATACATCACATCCCATGGGTTCAGTGCTTGTCATTGAAAGACAGAATGTCTGCCGTTTGAGCTCATTATAAATTCACGTGTGAAATGTTTATCGGAGCAGCGGAACATAGTTACAGTTCGCTGTCTAGGCTCCGAATTCATCACTCCCCCCGATAAGATTACATTAGTATAATGGGGAGTGATGAGCAATAACTTTAACTCCCCCTCGGTGCTGAGGTGGTTGAGGGGCTTTGACAGGAGACAGACAGCAATATTGATGCAGGGCAGCAGAAGCATTGACAAGCAAAGAGAGTGATGGGGAATTGTGCAGCTTAAATAGACCACCAAATTGGGAGGGTGTGTATTATAGATGGTTGTGGAGAGTGAGGCATATCACATGATTAAATCAGTGCCGCTCAAGTTAATATTCAAAATCAGTGGTTATAGATGGGGAAGGATTTCTAAGCCTTGATGCTGGCAGCAGCCGTACCCACAGGTTATGTTCATGGTGTTTCCCACTCTCTGAACGTGATAACTCAAGATTTATCTCAGGGAATTTCCTCAAACTTGGCACAAACCTTCACTTACACTCAAAGATGAAGTGATTAGATCTTGCTCAAAGATCACTGTGGCCTCAAACACATTTGGGCTATAATTCAAGAATTAATCGCCTGCTATGACACAATACACTTAATACCTTTTCACAAATTCCAGTAAAGTCTTTACTACACATATTATATGTGTCTAGATAGATGTGAAACAAACAAGACAGTAAATCTTATTTAATATTTCCGCAGGTCCAGCGCTGGCACCAGGGCAACGAGCACTTTGGGCGTGCTTGGCAAACTGGGGACGTGGTTGGATGCATGGTTGATCTGAACGAACACACTATGATGTTCACACTCAATGGAGAAGTGCTGTTGGATGATTCCGGCTCTGAACTGGCATTCAAGGACTTTGAAGCTGTTGAAGGTCAGGGCAGTGTCCATTACATCATAGAAATGTTTGAATAAAGGACATTTTCCCATTGGGGAAGTGATTTGTGACATGTTATCGATCAAACCAGACATTTTACAAGGAAACACGTGTGTCTGCTCATTGTCTGTACAGCTTTTGCTGAGTGAGATCCGTAACGTTAGATGTCACTGCAGGCAGCATCACACTTCTGCTGCATTTGAAGTTGTGTGCTGTATTCAATTCCCTAGCCTGTGACGGTCCACTTCTAATAATAACATTAAAGATCTTTAAGAAGTTGTGTGGAGCACTATTCAGAGGTTTATCTCTCTATCTCTCTCTTTCAAACACTGATCTGTCTGTCGTTAAGACAGTACATGCTCAAAATATCTAATGTTTTGATTGTCTTTCAACATCAAATTCTCATCATTTTCACATTCGTTCATCTTCACAGTCAACTCCCCTCTCAACATGAGATACTCTGTGATGTGACTCTGCTGTAGAGTGTGCCCAGCCTTGAGACTGAGGGGACTCAGTCTCAAGGCTGGACGAATTACCCGTCGGGCCTGGTCACTACTCAGTCAGTGTATACAGGGTCGGTCATGTTTTAATCTGCTGCTCCACAGAGGTGAAACTTTGACTTTATAATTGCAGCATCAGAAGATTTATAAACAATTTTGATAATAGGTTTTGTGAGAGCTACCACTCTCAGCTTTTACAAAAAACTTTTATGTCTATTAGTTGGCAAGTTATATAATCAGTATGTGCCTGAACACCATGTAACACTGGCATCACTGATTACCATGGCAACCCGTCTGAATCCCTCTGGTTGACCACCTCCTTCTTACTGACAGGACAGGTTTTTGTCCCTGTCTTTGTCTCGTTTATATTGATCAGAAAATTATACCCCATCATACAATGTCATGTGATAAGTAATTTCATGAAGAAATAACATCATGCATAGTTCAAAAATCAATTTTTCCTATAGGCAAAACCTACAGTTTATTTACATCCAAAAATCATGTATGATGATATGGAAGGAACCATATAATCATAGAAAATGATTTCATAAAGTCCAGTAATACATTAACTCTTCCAACTAATAAAATTTACATTGACAAAACAGTTTATTTAGATTGATCAATCATTCATCATCATATAAGATGTCTTGTTGACGTCATTATGAAACAGCATCATTACAATCTAAAAAAGTTTGAATATTCTTAGTGGGATATACAGAGTACGTAGAGTATTCATCGCCTCTCTGATGCTTTTCATTAACACTGAAGCTCAGTTGGTTCACTGCGGCTCACAAACCCCTCAGCCTCATCTCTGTCCTTCTAATCCTTTGCTGTAAGACTTGAACACTCCTGAAGATGAAGGGTCTCAGCTCTGTCCGCATACCGCTGTGCAACATGTTAATCAGAGCTTCATAACACTTCAGAGAATCTCTGTTCAGTTTTATAATCAACAGTTCGCTGTTGTGAGTTAATCCATTTCGGGTTCAAATGGATTACTTGAGTTTATCTCTTACACAAATATGCATGAATTGACACGGTTCCGAATTGATGCACCGATTGAATATGCATTTCTCTTTTTCTGAACACAGTGGTTTATTAAATATATTGAGCAGATGGCCAGGTGCATTTTGACTTACACAAGTAATCCAGAATTTGATTTATTCTGTCTGTCGCAGGTTTTATCCCTGTGTGCAGTCTGGGTGTGTGTCAGGTGGGGATGATGAACTTCGGTAAAGACGTCAGCACTCTGAAGTACTTCACCATCTGCGGCCTGCAGGAAGGCTACGAGCCGTTTGCTGTCAACATGAATCGAGATGTGACAATGTGGCTCAGCAAGAGGCTTCCTCAGTTTGTACCTGTCCCTCCCAACCACCAGCACATAGAGGTAAGGACAGTTGTCTGTAATCTTAAAAGTAATTATGATAACTAGGGCTACCTTGTAGCACTAACGGGCCCGAGCACATGCATTTTGAAGCCGGTTGTGGTCGGTGAAGAGAGCGATCGATGACTAAGCACACGTCTCCGCGTTGCAAGCGCTTTGCGCACTGCGGCAAGGATAAACGATTCACTTTCTGCGTCCGTCAAGCAATGTCGATCCTTGCCTGCTAATTGCTCACTATGGGCAACCCAGTCAAATAGCACATCACACTGTGAAAATGTTATGTTAATTGAATGATATTTGTAAAACAAAGCCTACTTCCTGTTGCCAGTAGGTGGCGCCATCAGTATTATTACATACAGACTGAGAGATCCGTTCAAGTAGGGGCTCTGATGTAGCGAGATGACACTCATCTCAATCTGAAGTTGATCTGATGAAAGCCCTGGGACAAGTACCTCAAAGTATGGCCAAAATGGAACCTAAATGCCAAATGGCTGGCTTCCTGTTGCGTTTTTCATAATGCTCCTTAAGAATTTTTTGTATGACTGGTTACGATACACCTGGTCTACGATTTTTTTGAAGATCGGTCGAAGGGAATCCTAGGGGCTGTGTTCCAGGTGGCGCTGTTGAGCCATTTTGCCATAATCATTTTATTCTGGAGTAATATTAAATAGGCGTTGCATAATGACTGAAAACAGCGCCCCCTGGAACGCAGCCCCTGAGTTCACATTGACCGATCTTCACAAAGATCGATACACAGGTGTATCATGACCAGACAAGCAAAAAAGTCTCAAGTAACATTTGAAAAACGCAACATGAAGCCCGCCCAAGGCTTCATCAGATCATCTTCAAATTGAGATGAGTGTCATCACAACAAGTCTCAAAGATATATTTTTCGTCACGTGGCTTGGCGTCAAGTTCTGATTACCCGCCATCAAAACACGAGCTTCTGTATCTCGGACAGACATGGTCCATGAATCCTTTGATGCTTATAATGCTGGAGTTGAGTTGTTTGCTCAGCATCAAAGGCTACAACTAAAAACAAAGGAAGCTGGACATCAATGCTGTCTCAGAACTGTGGTAGCTGCTGAGAAGCCTGTGATATATGTTGTGATATATGATGATGATGGCTTTACTGGTGCCATATGCTTGGCCCTATTGTATTTCAGGGCCTAGACATGCTCAAATCGTTACCCCAAAAACGAATTGTATTCTGGAGTAATTTGAAATGGGCGTGGCAAAATGGCTCAACAGCGCCATCTAAGGAAAAGCCCATCAGTTAGCTTTCACCGATCTTCACAACAATCGTAGCCCAGGTGTATCAAGACCAGACAAACAAAAAGGTATACCGGTGCAATGAGAAAAAAGCAACAGGATGCCCGCCATTTGGACTTTAGTGGCCATTTTGGCCGTTTTCTACATTTTTACTTTGATGTACTTGTTCCAGGGCTTTCATATTAAATATGTTTCTGACAACCACATTTATTGAATGCCCAAGTCACACCATATAATGGTGTCACACTTAAGGTATAATAATCACAACAAAAAAACGATTTGATGATGTCATACTTTTGTACTGCACTCACACACAAATTAATGAGCAAACTTGAGCTGATTTGAATTTATAAAACCATCTTTTAATTTTCTGACATTGTGACCATTTGTTTGCACTTTGCTTCTTTCTCTTTAATCCGACTTCAGCTCTGCAGTTACATCACAGACTCCCCCCCTGCACTTCCTGTATTCAACTTTAACTTTCACTCTCTAGCAGAACGACCTCTGAACATTGAACACTCAGCAGATCACAAACATATTCAAGCAGCTATTTTACAACCAAGTCTCTTGTCTTTGTGAGCTTGTTGCTGCCAAATTACTTTTGACCAGATATCAAGTCCAAGGCTTGAATTACTTTTTACAATTGTGTCCGGACACACCTGAGAAACAAGGAAGCATCTGTTCCCTGAAGAGACGCAGGCTTAGAATCAGACGATAACATTCACCTTCCAAACCAAACCAAACTAGACCAAACGTCCTGAGTGAGTCCAGCTACAGGAGAGAAGAGTCAAACTACAACCTACCGACGCTCCACACGCTGACCGTGAGTTTAACAAACACCTCGACTCAGAGGGGAAGTAAACCTCAGTGATGTTCGTGGAGCTGTGACTGACTGACTGTCTGTTTTCAGCTTCACTTGGAGACTCAATGGCTTCCAAATTAGAAGAGGATCTCTGCTGTCCCGTCTGCCAAGATTTCTTCAGAGATCCTGTCATTCTGTCATGTAGCCACAGCTTCTGTAAAGACTGTTTGAAGAGCTGGTGGAAAGACAAAGTAATAAAAGATTGTCCAGTTTGTAAGAAAAAAAGATCAAAGTCAGAACCACCTGTTAACCTGGCGTTAAAGAACCTGTGTGAGACCTTCTTACAGGAGAGAGATCAGAGCTCTTCACATGCTCTCTGCAGTCTGCACTCAAAGAAACTCAGACTATTCTGTCTGGACCATCAGCAGCCAGTGTGTGTCATCTGCAGAGATTCAGAAAAACACACCGACCACAGATTCAGACCCATCGACGAAGCTGCACAACGACACAAGAAGCAGCTTCAGGAAACTCTGAAGCCCTTGAAGAAGAAGTTAAAGTGTTTTGCAAGTGTTAAAGTAGAGTTTGAACAAACAGCAGAACACATTAAGGTCCAGGCCGGACTCACAAAGAAGCAGATCAAGGATCAGTTTAAAAAGCTTCATCAGTTTCTTGAGGAGGAAGAGGAGGCCAGGATGGCTGCACTGAGGGATGAAGAGGAGCAGAAGTGTCAGATGATGAAGGAGAAGATTGAGTCTCTGAGCAAAGACATAACGGCTCTTTCAGACACAATCAGAATCACAGAGGACGAGCTGAGAGCTGAAGACGTCTTGTTCCTGCTCAACTACAAGGCTGCAGTGGAACGAGTCCAGCAGTGCCCCCTGCTGGATGATCCACAGCTGGCCTCAGGAGCTCTGATAGACAAGGCCAAACATCTGGGCAACCTGAGCTTCAACATCTGGAACAGGATGAAGGACGTGGTCTCCTACAATCCTGTGGTTCTGGACCCAAACTCTGCTTATCAAGGTCTTGTCCTATCCGAAGATCTGACCAGTTTGAGACAAGGAAAGAGACAGAAGCTCCCTGACAATCCAGAGAGGTTTGCTCATTATCCATCAGTCCTGGGATCTGAGGGATTTAACTCAGGGACTCACAGCTGGGACGTCCTGGTTGGAGACAGTACACACTGGTTACTGGGTGTGTCAGCAGAGTCTGTCCAGAGGAAGGGAGACAAACTATCTGGATCATGGAGAATAAGGTTCTATGAAGGAAAATACGTAGCAGGGTCACCATCAGCATCATCTGATCTATCTGTGCAGAAGATCCAGAGGATCAGAGTGAAACTGGACTGGAACAGAGGAAAACTGTCATTCTCTGATCCTGATACTAACACACACATTCACACCTTTACACACACTTTCACTCAGAAGATGTTTCCATACTTTAACACTATAGATCATCATCACCAAGTGAAGCTGTTACCTGTGAATATCTCTGGGACACGGGATCAGATCAGTTAGAGATAACGATTTTATTCATCATGTTTATTTCTTCAAGAGAAATCTGTTGCATTTAAATGTTGTTGAAAAATATTCCATTATTTTCTGATCTTTATATTTGGTTTGTTTTTTATTTTCAAGGAAAATGTTTTCCATCATTTAGATTTTGTGTGGATCCATGAAGTTGAGCAAACTGATGAAGATCCACATTAAAACACATTCATCAATAACAGCTGATCATTGTTCACATTCAACAAACTTTATTAAAACTCACACATGAGAAATGATTCATGTATAATCACATAAAGTCTGTTCACATATGAAATAATCCAACATATATGAGCATTTGTCTATTTGATGTGACAAGGCCAAAATGATTCTGTCTATAAAAGTGTTTATTCAACAGCAGCCTAGTGATGTGATTTTAACATTGTGCTAAAAATAATAAAAACTATGAAACAGAAACAGAGTTCTGACCTTTTTTAAGTTACAAAGTGAATATAACATTATCTGTCATTAAGTAGGATTTAACACTCAATAAATCCTTATTTTACATCAGGCCAGGATTCTTTTGTCACATGTCTAATTTGGAGTGGATTGCACCATGTATGTCCGAGATACAGAACCGTGTTTTGATGGCGTGTAATCAAACTTTGACGCCATGCCATGGTCACACCGTGTGACGATAATGCAAAATTCAAGGTATTTTATATCTCCATCTTGTTGTGATGACACGCATCTCCATATGAAGTTGATCTGATGAAAGCCCTGGGACAAGTACATCAAAGTAAAAATGTGGAAAATGGCCAATATGGCCACTTAAGTCAAAATGGCGGGCTTCCTGTTGCTTTTTTCTAATTGCACCTCGAACTTTTTTGTTTGTCTGGTCATGATACACCTGGTCTACGATTTTTGTGAAGATCGGTGAAAGCTAACTGAGGGGCTTTTTCTTAGATGGCGATATGAATTTTAGCATGTCGAGGCTCTGAAAAAAACCCAAAAGGGAAATGATAATCCCTCTATATAATAGGGCCTCCCACTGGAGGTGCTCGGGCACTAATAATAATAACTTTGTTTCTACAACACCTTTCAAAACAAAGTTACAAAATGCTTTACAACTAAACAGATGATGCAAGTAAAAAAAATGTAACAACATAAAATATTACAAACAGTTTCAACCAAACCAATAGAAAAGAATTCCATAGCAGGCACGGAGTTCCACAGCTGAAGGGCCTGAACAGCAAAAGCCGGTTCACTTCTAGTAACAAGTCACCCTTTTGGATCAGTTAGAGCCCTAATGGAGAATATCAGATAGTCTTAATGCTCACGGGGGGGGGGGGGGCAGATTGCAGATATAGGTAGAAGCCTCCCTGTTCAAAGGTTTGAAAACAAGCTGTAAAATCTTAAAATCAATTCTAAAACTCACAGGTAACCAGTGAAGGGCAGCAAGGATTGGTGTAATGTCATGCATACGTAGCAACAGCGCTTTGTATGAGTGGTTACTTTTATAAATAAGAGTGGAAGTCTGTAAAAGAAAGTAATTATCTGCTTTTTACTTCGCTGTCTCAGTTGGTCAAAGCAGGACTGACTACTTTAGTCTTTTAAGCATCGAAAGAATAAAAAAAACTCTTAGGTACGGAACAGAAGGAACTAATGGAAACACAACACATGAACTTTTCTTTTTCTCTCCAGGTGTCGAGGATTGATGGAACAGTGGAGATTTGTCCATGCCTAAAGGTCACCCAGAGGTCATTTGGCTCACAGAACAGTCACACTGACATCACCTTCTACAGACTGAGTATGCCGATAGAGTGTGCAGAGTCCTTCTCCAGATCCCGGAGTAATGGCAGCCTCTTCTCACCCAAGAGGGTAACAGATACTGTGTGTAACACACACACATGTACACACACATACACACTCAATTGTAGTCTATCTATCAGTGCTGCTACTGACGTGAATCAAATGATCCATTGTAATGTGTGACGCTGTGTCAAAACAGTTGTTATCAAGGTATTTGTAATCGCTGTCAGTTTGAGAGCAGGAGTTATTGGTTTCACATTCAGATTCTTAATGCTCTCACTCAAAACCCAGCACTCACACTAAGATAGCTCTTGCTTGTGTTTGGATTTGCTCTGTTTGTGCCCAAACTGTGCGCTTGAACTCCTGAATCTCCTGTGCTCCAGCTACAACCCCTTTGCTCACACTAATGCAAAGAGCAGGGTTGGTTATGTGCTGAAGAAGATGTGTGGTGTGTTCACTGTCTGTTCTGTAGGAGCTGGAGGACTTTGAAACCGTATCAGACTTTGAGGTTCTGATGAAGTCGTCTCATGGTCACAATGGTCCCAACGGACCCGAGAGAGACGAATTCAACAACCACAAGGACTTCAACCAGGAGAAACCATCCAAGCTCAAACAACGGTGAACTCTCTGGGATGTCTACTCGGCTGTCATTGTAGTTTGATCACTGTTTTTGAACTCAGACCAGATGATCTGCTCTTCATCAGGTTCATGTTGAAGAAGAACAAACCAGACAACAGCTGCCCGTCATCTGCTCGGCTGTCAGAGGAAGTGATGGCCGATGACCGAGATGACTACGAGTTCCTCATGCAAGCCTCCACTGTAGGTCCAGACAAAAATAAATTCATGGAACACACACATACAGTACATACTTACTGATACTAGATCCCTTCTCCAAGAGGTAGAATTAGAATGTTCACAGGTGTCCATAGGTTTATTTCCATTTTTTATGTTTAAAAACGTTTCTTAATATCATGTATTACTTCATGAAAGTAACTCAAGGGTGGTGCGATTAAATTTAATTCACTTCTCTCTGTGCAGTACTACTACTCAGTGCGGATCTTCCCTGGTCAAGAGCCCAGCAGTGTGTGGGTAGGCTGGGTCACCTCCGACTTCCATCAGTACGACCCAGGGTTCGAGCTGCACAAGGTCCGAACTGTCACTGTTACGCTGGGAGACGAGAAAGGCAAGGTTCACGAGAGGTGTGTCCAGTTCCAGTCAATCCACAGCTCAATGTCTTGTCGTGATCACTAGCTCTTCTTTAGACCATTACAATCTGTAGGATCCTCTGGTATTTATCTGCCAACATATAAAACATCATCATCATATCTCGTGTTTACTGGAATTGTCCTGCCAGACTGTGCGGAAATAGTTATTTGAGCCACAAGTCATTTTAATGTCTCTCCATTTTGCTGTTGATGCAGACGTTAAATTACTAGAGCTCATTAATCCTTTACATCCCCGCCCCCTTTCCCTTCCCAATTAAAAATAAGAAAGATCAGCACTTTGTGTTGCAGTCTTGAAATTCCTTATGAAGCAAATGCTGCTGTGTGAAATCCTGAGACCTAATGTTACAATGTTACATGGTGTGGTTATGTGTTGTCCAGTATAAAGCGCAGTAACTGTTACATGGTCTGGGCCGGAGAGAGCAGCAGTCCTGGTCAGGGGAGGAACAACAACGGTTTAGAGATTGGCTGTCTAGTCGACACAACAAATGGTCTCCTGACCTTCACTGCCAACGGCAAAGAACTCACCACTTATTATCAGGTAAAAAGGTTTTCCACTGTTGCTGTTTCATTGATTTATTTACCTTCTTCTTTCTTAGATTTTTTTCATCCAACCATCTGTATCTCCTTTAACCTCCTTCCTTCCTGCCTCCTCTTTCTCTTTGTTTTTATGTATTTTATTTGCTCCCAACCTCAGACTCTCGCACTATAACTATCTGATTCCAGCTATTTTAAAACCACTTTCTATTCTCCAGGAAATATTAAAGAAAGAATAACACATTGTACAGCTCCTCTCTTCAGCCTCTGCAGGGTTTTTTCTGTCAAATGTTGTGCCGTCTCCGCCTCTAATTCTAATTCTAGTACAGTGGAAGCAACTTCGCATTTGTCCCATAGCTTCTGTACGATAGTCCCAGAACTCAAGTCTCTCTCTCTCTCACAGACTTAGCTGACGGCTCTGACCCGCCACAGTTTAAAGTTGATATGTTTTAAATGACACCACAATATCAACACTGATCATCACATAATGATCAATACTTTTCTCAAACGAATCTAATCTTTTTTCATAGCTGAACGTTCAGTCATAACTCAGCTCGTCTCTCGCGCTGACACACACACACACACACACACACACACACACACACACACACACACACACACAAACACACACACACACACAAAACCCACACACACAGTGCCATGTGTAAACTCAGACTGGGTAAAAACAAAAGAGTTAAGAAACGTACACATGTATGGAGAACCCGAGTAGATGGCGGGCTGTGCTCAGTTTGACTCAATGCGGTTGGCAGTGCACAGCGTGAATGATAGAGACACAGAGAGAAGCAGAACATTACGGACAGAGCCGCTAAAAACTGTTGAAAATAACGTTTTTAGCATCCTTGAAAAGACCCAAATGAAAGCAGACTTAGTAGAGCTGTGCTTGGCTCCCTGGATGTCACATTACATCACAACACCCAACAGTAGTATTGACTGGACTAGTAATGAGGCTTTTCAGGAGCCTCAGGAGCATTGTTTTCTTTGGGGGAGAGTAACCCCCTTTACCACAGACTTTGCAGATCTTTTACATCCATAAAAAACATAGAGAGAAAAGAAAAACTGAAAAGGCATCAATCGCAACTAAGCACTGTCTCCGCAGGTGGAGCCCAGCACTAAGCTGTTCCCTGCAGTCTTTGCCAAGGCCACCAGCCCCAATGTCTTCCAGTTTGAACTTGGGCGAATAAAGGTAAGGAGGACACACACACACACACACACACACACACCCACCCATACTCTTGCATCACCAAAATAAACTGGTGTATTGTTGTAACTGTCCTCTAAAGCTGACAGAGGTTGAGGTGCACTCTCAGCAGAGGGTTGGAACTTTACAGTTCTGAGGGTTATTTTCAAATGTCTCACTTCTTTTCACACTGCGGTCCCGTTGATCTGCCAAAAACTCTCCGTGTCTTGCTGAGAAGGGAGTCTGCTGACCTCAGTGACAAAGGGACCCTGCCTGTACTGCTGCTTCTTCATAATAAAAGCCTGTCACATGAGTGGAGGACCAATTTTCCTCACTAGTCAGCAATCCAGCACTGAGCTTAGTTTTGATTCATTTAGGTCAACAAAGGGACACACACGGGACTCAAACCCAAATACATCAGGGATGAGAGTTATCAGACAAAAGGAGGACCATGACATCACAGGTCAGCACACTGCCTGGAAGAAGCAGTCCTCCTCTGGAATATGAATCTCAACCATAACAGAACTTTAAATGGGGTTTCACAAAGAAGATCCAGAATGGATTCCGAGCCTCATCCTCTGTGTTGCTGTAACGTGTCTGTGTGTCCTGTCAGAATGTGATGCCTCTGTCAGCGGGTCTGTTCAAGAGTGAGAAGAAGAACGCAGTTCCTCAGTGTCCTCCTCGGCTTCACGTCCAGTTTCTCACCCCTGTTTTATGGAGTCGTGTGCCCAACCACTTCCTCAAGGTAACAGCTGGCTTTTTACTGTTTTGAGTGTGATGATGCTTTTCATATGCTTTCTATCCTCACAGCAACACACCAAGTGTTGAAGCAAAAAAAGCTGAGACTTGTATAATAAGGAAGATTAAATTGCAAATGCCAGCACATGGTGAAACAGTGAAATGAAAATGTGTTTAGCATATTTACTCAAGCTCTCGAAGCTCAGGACAGAAAAATAAATGCCTCATCTCGCAACTAGTGCAGTGCCTTTAGTAAATGGGCTGTTTGCTTTGCCTGCAGTTATGCACGTTGCAGCTTTCTTTCTCAAAATTCACAAGTGACCGTCAGTTATTTAGCAGCAGCAAGTAAAGACCGGCTGCTGGAGTCAATGCACCAAACCCTGACACAACACAACACAGCTCCACAAACAACTGTTCACCTGTTTATCCAATGTTCAGGGAAGCTCAGGACGCACAAACTGGAGAATCAGTAGTCATTGCCCTTGTTGTGAAGGCGCTGTTTGGCAAGACTAGAACGGCCACAACGGTCATTTTTTAAAAGTTTTGTAATTTGTTTTTTATTTGTGTAACTTTGTTGAATAAAAAGTTGATCAAAACAGAATATATCCCATGTCCAAGTCACACTAAATTTTACACTGCACCTCCTTGGACCCTTAACAATGCACATGCCAATTGAGAAACCCCTAAGAAGAACAGTTCTTCAGATACAGTATGTTTTCCACAGACAGACAGACACTTCTGGAATTGTTAGATAGATCAATGTATCATAAGTCAATAAACTTAGTTTATGAGCTTAGTTTATATGTTCACAATAAGCTTTGTGAACTTAAATCAACAACAGAAATCCACCTTTATTATTACAACTTAGTCGCAACAGTGCAGAATGATGGGAGTAAAAGACACAAAAACACAACTAATAGTACCAGTACCAAGAAGGATGAAGTGAGGGACAAGAAAAGGGATGTGAAGGATTTGGGCATAATTAGAAAAACTAAAGAAATCTCTCGCCTGTCACATACGGTATGCATGGGGTCTCACATTGGGGTTATCCTGAGACAAATGGTGCTGGCCAGAATAACTTGTTATAAAATAAAATGTTACGTATGCTGCCTGTGAAGTGCTTACAGTTAATCTCTCCAGGTGTCAGCATCCAGAGTCAACGACAGACATGGCTGGTTGGTCCAGTGTAAAGAACCAATGCAGTTCATGTCACTGCACATACCCGAGGAGAACAGGTGGAGTACCCACAGTTCACACACACACACAAAACCTTGAACAGACATGACCTCCGGAGGATGTCCGGACATGAACAGCGCAACAGGAGATACTGGTTTAATTTAAAGCACATCAACACTGGTGTCAGCCCTTATCACCAATACGCCCCCTCGCTCAATAGCTCTCTTGACATCTTCATTGGTGTCCTCTATGTGTATGGTATCGATTTTCATCAGGAGATTTTTTTTCTTTTGCATCTATCACGTGTTAGAAATGTCATCAATACGCCCCTCGCTCGCAGTGAATCCAGAGGGGGATCGCCTGCTGTTTTCTCACATCGGAACCTTCTACTAGAGGACGAGCCAAAGAAACGCCGCTAAACGTCCAGAGGCTCTCACCCGGACATTTGTGTTCACACATACAGATCCTCAGAAGAATGTCCTGAGGATCTTAGGAGTTCAGTGCAAGTCTGAAAGCAGCTGTAGTGAGGCATAATGCATTTAGTCCCTTACCCTAACCCCAACCATCACAATTAACACAACAGCTGAAACAGTACTTTAAAAATAGGTCAAAAAGGGAGGACCAGCCAAAAACACCTCACTTTTCCCAAAATGTCCTCCCTCTGTCTAGGCTTAAAATGGTCCTCACAACGATATCTGTTCAAGTGCACACAGACACATACACACACACTTTCTTCCTCCTGCTATCTAATTTATCATGCCGTCTCTCTCTCTCTCTCTCTCTGTCTCTCTATCTCTCTCTCTGTCTCTCTCTCTCTCTCTCTCTCTCTCTCTCTCTCTCTCTCTCTCTCTCTCTCTCTCTCTCTCTCTCTCTCTCTCTCTGTCTCTCTCTCTCTCCCTGTTGTACAGATCGATGGATATCCTGGAGCTGTCCGAGCAGAGGGACTTATTAAAGTTTCACTACCATACCCTCAGACTGTACTCTGCAATCTGTGCTCTGGGAAACAACCGGGTGGCACATGCCCTCTGCTCTCATGTGGACGAAGCACAGCTCCTGCAGGCTATAGAGAATAAGTACATGCCAGGTAATACACCCAGCACAGAGGAATACTATCACTTATAGAGGCTGACCTAGGAAAATGCTAGAAGCCAGAAAATAGTCAGAGCTTGCCCTTGATCTCCTGATGCACTCAGACACATCATCAGTGATTTACCCCGAGGTCAAAGGATGGTTCGGGTCTTGCCAAGGTAAATGGTCTAAAGGTCAAAGAGCTTTGCAGTACAGTTTTGCCATTCACCAATTCACCTACACATATTTGTACAGTGCATCTATGTGCAGCACTTTCTCTATCGCACATTCATACGCTCTCAAATGAAACAGCCGTCCGGCCGCCAAGCACACTTCAACACGCAGGCTGGTGGAGACTGGGATTGAACCGCTTTACCTGCTTGAGGCCTTCTCCACAGAGATGACCTTCTTTCAATGAGCACCTGAGAGTCTTTATCTCACTTCTATGGTCTGGCATTGTGAATCCACCCTCAATTTAAGCAATCCTCCACCACGTCTTCAAATTTGGCTTGATTCCTCTCTGTGGCCTCGTCCATCTGTTCTTCCCACGGAGCTGTGAGCTGCAGCGTGGCCACCTGTCTCGATGGCTCTGACAGCATTTCTGGCCCAAGTGTGGTCAAGGTAATGGACTCCGGGAGCTGACGATAAATCCCCTCAGATCAACCTTCAGCTGCCAGTTCTTCAATGCAACACAGAGCTATTCATTCAAAAAACGGCTCAGTATTTTCCAAAGTGTTCAGTGGTGGATTAACCTTCATTTGATTCTCTGTGTGTGGGACAGAGTCTAAATATTCTACCGTGTGTGAATTCATGGTGATGAGGGAACATGTCACCCTGTGCAACAGTATGACTCACTGACGTGCTGGAGCTCTGAGGTTCAGAGGAATCAGATCTATCAGGCTTATTATACACACACTACACCTGATAGGAGGAGACACTCACTGTTTGTTTGGCTCTGCACATGGGACTTGTTGACGAGAAGAAAAATGTAGTGCTTCACCAGACCCATCCATACATATCCCTACATATGCAGAAGGCAAATAAAGTATAAAAGGAGCAGTACACTTTTGTTGTTGTTGTTGTTGTTGCTGTTGTTGTTGTACAGGAATAGTAGCAGTTTCTCTTTATTCAGTCATGAAAACATTATTCATATTATACACATCAACCGTCTATGTATAAGGTGACTGGAAAGCCACAGGCAGAAGCAAGATTATTATATATGCCCACCCTACACTGAATCACTTCCTGACACGATCTGGTCATTAATCCGTTCAGTTGAGCTTTCAGTCAGTCAATGAAGGTGGCATACTGGTAGTTTATAATGCCTGATGGAATCTGCCCGGCAATATGAAAGAATGCCTTGGATCTTTGCCTGTGAGTGACCCAGTCACGTACTCCACAGCTTTCAGTCGCTGAGTCACGCAAGCCTGCCTCTCTCTCGACCCTCATGTCTTGTTTTAAGTAGGAAGTAAAACCAAAAATAAACATGTTGTACACAATAGGGCAAGGTTTAAGATGGCAAATATTAATCAAAGTCTTCAGCTCAGAGCTCACTGGCATATCATCCATGAACAATCGTTCTCAGGTCACTAGTTGATCAGTGGGATTCTGCATTCACTCAGTGACTCAGTCAGTACAATCACTGACTGAGTCACTGAGTGAATGTGTCTCCTGAGTGATCGTGGAAGTAAATATTCCTCCACTCATGTCCTCTCTTCATCTATAATAATAATAGTACTAAAGTTAACTTGTATGGCACCTTCCATACAAAAAATGAAGCTCAAAGTGCAGCTTTTAATGCAGCTAGATAAAATAAAAAAGTGTCAAAATGTAATACAAATAAGAACAGGACAGATTTTAAGAAACATAAAACGTTTTAAAATGAACTTTAAAAGAAAAGGAAATAAAAAAGTAGATGAATAAAATAAAATTACATTTAAAAAATGGAATGAAGACTGAATATCTTAAGGTCAAAGCTGTTACATACAGTGAGTGGGACTCATGATGCCATAACTAGCATTGATCGTTCTTTCTGTCTCTCCCCCACAGGCTTGCTTCGTACCGGCTACTACGACATCCTCATTGACATCCACCTGTGCAGCTATGCCACAGCTCGCCTCATGATGAACAATGAGTACATTGTTCCTATGACGGACGAAACAAAGAGCATCACCCTGTTTCCTGATGAGGAGAAGAAACATGGCCTGCCGGGTATCGGCCTCAGCACCTCCTTGAGACCCAGAATGCACTTCTCATCGCCGAGTTTTGTCTGCGGGACCGGCTCATTGTATCGTAACAACGGCAGCAGTGGCTCAGGAGACTGTTTCCAGTACAGCCCTGAATTCCCCTTAGATATACTGAAAATTAAAACCATTGAGATGCTGACAGAAGCGGTGCGGGAGGGAAGCATGCACGTGCGGGATCCAATAGGGGGCAGCACTGAGTTCCTCTTTGTCCCTCTCATCAAGCTCTTCTACACCATGCTCATCATGGGAGTTTTCAAAAATGGCGATCTGAAGAACATCCTCCACCTGATTGAACCGTCTGTGTTCTCTGAAAGACGAGAGGGGCAGGAAGAGACTCGCAAGGACAAGATGAAGGAGGTGGAGAATGAAGGAGGGGAGGATGGAGGGAGGAACATGCCAAAAGAAGGACTGTTACAGATGAAGCTGCCAGAGCCTGTAAAACTCCAGGTAAAGTCTCTCAGGTCTTAAGTGATATATTTAGTTTATTGCAGATTAGTCAAGTAGCTCAACATATTTTTAGCATTTCAATAAGTAGAGTGCATACCTCCTCCGAGGCCCAACAGACCATTCAATAAATCTACAACATATTACATTCACTCATAGATAACATATCCCTAAATATGACAAATTTCATCAAGATCCATTAATTATTCCCTGTGTAATTGGTGAAAATGTCCACAAAAAAAAAGCCAGATCTCCCAGTTGTAATTTAAGTCAAACAAATAATCCTGGTCCACCCCTTTATCTGGATCTAATGAGTTCTCTCACGACCCACGTTCAATCCTTCCAGCATGGTTTGTGGAGATCCATCCAGCATTTTTCATGTAATCCTGCTGAAAAACCAACATTCAGAAAGAATTCCTGCCTCCTCATAACATCCCCTTGTCATGTTTCTCTGAGTAAAGTGTCACCAATCTACCTTCATGAAATGAATTTAAGTAAACAGAAGGATGGGTGGATGGATGGACGGATAAATAACATGACGCAACAGATGTTGCAACCTCTCACAAAATTTGAATGGACTATGTCATAAATTCAACGTTGTTTTCATTGATGAATTTACAGGTCTTCTGGGTAAATAAGATGATTACTTACCCAGCTGACTTCTGGCAAAATAAATAAAACACGAGCTTAGCCAGCAGCACTTTCTGCAGATTTATGGTCATAAATAAAATGTGCATTGGCTCAGTCAAATAGAGGCAGCAGGGGAGTACTGTGTCACATGGGTCCTCTGCAGTTAAATCTGTTCCCTCTAAGCCAGACACAGAATGTACTCATCAAGAACAAAGGTTGATAGAAGTCCATGTCTTTAAATCTACTGTTCCAACGGTACACATTCTCATATGCAGATTAACTAAGATCTGAGGAAGTAGTGGTTTGAATTTTGAATTATGTTGGGCAATTGTGTTAAAAAAGATCTAACATCACTGTAGCGCTTCTAATGTATAGATGGCTGGAGGTGCATGATGAAAATCTATTTATTTGATTGTATGTGGGCTGCCACTGTGGTAAGAGGGACAGGGATGTTAAAAAATGACATTTATTGTTTTTATAACAGGTTTCATAATGATCCCTTCTGTTTAAGTAATCTATTTTAGATTCTTGAATTAACACGAAGGACAAACTATTGCAAAACCAAAGAAATATTCCTGGTCAAATTACTATTTAACTATTCAAGTCCTAGAATTACCTGTGTGCCTCCGCCGACAAGTGCAGTTTCAGTTCCTCTTAGCATTCCTTACATATTGCATTGACAAGAACATGAGGCCACTGTGACCTTAACCTTTTCCCACTGAAATCTATTTTTTTGTCCAAGTGACAACTGGTCAGTATCTTCCTAAAGGGAGACTTGAGATTTCCTGTTCAAGATACCAAAAACATGACTAGTGAGGCCCCTGTGACTTTGACCTTTTGTCCTTTGACCTTCCAAATCTAATCAATTAATCTGTGGGTCTAAGTCAAAGTAAGTGCCAAATTTGAAATGTTTCTCTCGAGGCATTCTCAAAATAACTTGTTCATGAGGCAAATAATTGTTATGTGAGGTCTCAGTGACCTTTGAATATTTGTTCCAGATCCAGAGACCACAACTGATGTGGAGTGTGACTGTGTGTAATACAGACTGAAAAATAAACCAGACCAACAAAAAACAAACTGGCAGGGCTGAAAACATCACCATCTTGTTTGAGATTCAAAGTTTAGGTTTTCTTTACCTTGGCTCGTTTCAGCAATTAAAAACTTAAAAAGTTTAAAATGTTTTTCATTACTTTTCAATAACAGAGACACTAAACCTTAATGACATTTGATACCTTTTTCTTCTTTATTTGAGATTTTAAACTTAATGTGAATTTGACCTCACATCTTATGTGATTGAATGTATATATCATCTGTGTGCAGATGTGCCACGTGCTGCAGTACCTGTGTGACTGTCAGGTGCGTCACCGTATTGAGGCAGTGGTGGCCTTCTCTGATGACTTTGTGGCCTGTCTCCAAGACAACCAGCGGTTTCGCTACAACGAGGTGATGCTGGCGCTCAACATGTCTGCAGCTCTCACCGCAAAGAAGACCAAAGAATTCAGATCACCTCCACAGGAGCAGGTAAGAAGAGCGCAGAAGTAAAGTTAGACTGGGCAGGAGGACAGACGAACACCCGAGAAAGACACATGTGGAGACACATTGCATAAAGTAGCCAAGATCCAGAACACGTTCTACATATTCAACTTGAATACTTATATTAGTTTTCCAGTTTCTCCCATTTAATGTAACGTTTTTTGCTGCTTTGGCTCCTACTGCTCATGGAGACATTTGTAGCTTTAATGCTTGGAATCTTTAGCATCTTTGCAAATCAGCCAACACAGTGGTGGAAAAGATGCTCGTATCACCCCTCTGAAACCAAGTGAATGTTGGATTTCTATGATGAAGGAACAGTATGTAGTGAACAGTCACACCTGCATGTGCTCCTGCAGATCAACATGCTGCTGAACTTTAAGGACGAGAAGCAGGAGTGTCCCTGTCCTGAATACATCCGAGAGCAGCTGCTCGACTTCCATGAAGACCTGATGAGACACTGTGGTAAACGACCCTATGCCGAACCTCTAATCAAACACATCTGTATACTGCAGTCTATGATTATTCAAAAAAAACACAGTATGGACTGTGGCCTGATTTCTCCACACTGTCAGGTATAGAGTTGGATGAGGACAGAGACATTCAAAGTGACAGTGACTTCACCATTCGAGGTCGACTGCTGTCGCTGGTGGAGAAAGTGACCTACCTGAAGAAGAGGATGGGCAACCTGCCGAAGGAGAAACAGGACAGGAAGCCCAGTAAGTCCTGTGCCCCATCTCATCCATAAACAGACAACAGACAACATAGAAGGACATTTGATTCAGTAACCTAACTGTTGTGTCTAATAATGTAATCATGTAAAATGTGGTGAGTAAATCCAGACTCCTAAGGGACAATGACCTTTCCTTTAAGATTATCTTCTGGACAAAGGTTACATGTTCAACAATTGGATAATAATCCCAAAATAATCTATCAGACTGTGTGGGTGTATAATCCTAACAGTAGCTCCAGCTTTCATCACTTTACTTGGATTTGTTATTTAACAATGAACTTATGTTAACAAGCAAAGTCAACGACCTTCTATGAGAGTATTTACACACATCTTATGCTCTCCCGCTCTCTCTCTCTCTCTCTCTCTCTCTCTCTCTCTCTCTCTCTCTCTCTCTCTCTCTCTCTCTCTCTCTCTCTCTCTCTTCTCTCTCTCTCCCTCTGTGTCTTGTTGTTTGTTAGAATATATCATCATTGAGTTTACAACCAACTTGTTTCACTTGATTGTTTTTAACAGTTGTTTAAAAAGTAAATAGGAGGTGAATGTGGAGAAAACGTTAATTCCCCCTCTCGATTCCTCTCGGTCTCCCTCTGTCTCTGCAGGTACGCTGCAGCAGCTGATTTCCAATACGATGGTCCGCTGGGCCCAGGAGTCAGTTATTGAGGATCCAGAGCTGGTCAGAGCCATGTTTGTTCTGCTGCACCGTCAGTATGATGGCATCGGAGGACAGGTTGGTGTGTGTCTGTGTTTGTGTGTGTGTGTCTGTCTGTTTGTATGTACATTCAAATCGATGGTCATCATGTATTTAACAACTAGTTATGTACTATACCTATTCTTACAAAGCGTCATACAAACCAGATGTTTAGCTCTCTACCATTATACAACTGAGCTTGTTATTCAAAAGGAAAATAAGTAACTTTATTATGAATGAAATAATAAAAAAAAAAACGAAGAATGTTTAACTATTGTGTGCAATTTTACTGTGAGAATTTTATGAAATAGTGCAACCGATCTGGTGATCCCAAAATCATAACATGGAACGTTAGCGTAAGTGATGAGCAAGTGTCCTGTTCAGTCTGCAGTCAGTGTTTGTCTCTGTCTGTGAAGGTGCGGGCTCTTCCTAAGACCTACACTATAAATTCAGTGTCCATCGAGGACACCATCAACCTGTTGGCTGCCCTGGGTCAGATCCGATCTCTGCTGAGCGTCCGCATGGGAAGAGAGGAGGAGAAACTAATGATCCGAGGGCTGGGGTGAGGACATACACATGTCGGTCAGACTATATATTTCTCAGGGGACTTTGCTCCTCTCTCCTTGTTTCTTCTTAATCAATTAAACTGCCCATTTGACTGGTAATCTCATGACTATATACGATAATATGCTAAAACTGTATTCATCCATGTATACTTATTATTGTTTTTATTTAGTATTTGGCTGAGAGACAGTTGCATTTTTGCATGTATACAGTAAGCCTCAAGAATGAAGGTCATCAAATTACTTATTAGCTTTAATCTCACTTCAAAGAGGTTTTAAGCATAACTTGCTGTGGTTTTCTTTTTACTGTGTTATCAGTCAGTTGTTATAAACCTGATGAGAGTGTCAATGACTTTTCAACACGTTATTCTTTCTGTGTAGTGATATCATGAACAACAAGGTGTTTTACCAGCATCCTAACCTGATGAGAGCTCTGGGGATGCACGAGACGGTCATGGAGGTCATGGTCAACGTGCTCAGTGGAGGAGACTCAAAGGTATGAAGAATGTTTTTGTTGCAAAAAAAGACTAAAGCTGAATCATAGTTTCAATGAAACCAGGATGATTAACAGCTGTTATCTGTGCAGTGCAGTGCACCCGAGCAACAACAAAACTGTGGGAAGATTTGTCTTCTGTCACCGATCCGTCCCCACAGTGTGTTTAAAACAGCCCTTTTCAAACTTGTATCTCTTTTTTTAAACTAAAGCTTAGTACATATGGACAACTTGGGTGTGGGATTCTTGTGCAATAACTCTTTACATCTTGTTTGTGTTTTTGCAGGAAATAACTTTTCCTAAAATGGTGGCCAACTGTTGTCGGTTCCTCTGTTATTTCTGTCGAATCAGTCGTCAGAACCAGAAGGCCATGTTTGATCATCTCAGCTACCTGCTGGAGAACAGCAGCGTTGGACTCGGTAATTATGTGTGTGTGTGTGTGTGTGTGTGTGTGTGTGTGTGTGGGTGTGGGCTGTACCTTGTATGTGCTGCTTCTGTTTTTTCCCCCTCATTTCTTAGAATGTTAGTCACACAAACTGTATATGTTCCACAATGTATGTAACAGACACAATGTCTGAAGACCATGTGGGTAATTGTGTGCAAACATTCAGGGTTGGCAACTTTATTCTTTAATTTTTGTCGCCTTCCAAAGACAAGTGCTGCAGAGTAGAGCGGGTCGTCCACTAACCAGAAGGTCGGAGGTTTGATCTCTGTCCCCCATTCCATTTGTCCTTGAGGAAGACACTGAACCCCACATTTTGTGGAACCGTCTAGGTCCCTGGGTCTGTCCCCCGGGTCCTAGCCCTGGCTCTGTGCACTCTGCCTGGGGAAGTGGAGCTGTGAATTGCTTCCTGGGTCTCTAGCTTGTTCTTCAGTCCACTGCATCCTCTTTGCTTTTGAAAACTGAAAACTGAACAGTTTATTAGGTGCACATAGCTAAAAGTCATGCAGCCCTGGAATAAATCCTGATGATCAGTTTTTGAGTGATTATTTAATAGAATGTAGTATGAGGTCCTGTTGAAGTGTATACCTTTATACAGTGAGGTAATTCTGGTATTCAGCCTTCTCTCACTAATATAAATGGGGTATACAAAATAACAGAATAATTACATATTTTGGTACACAATAATATTTCAATTGGCTGTAGCCCATCCAAAGGACAAGCGGGTGATACTGGATGGAACAATGGATAGAGTCATAAATAAAGTCATGAAGCAACAACAGGTCCTGGATTCAAAAGTATCAATGGAAACAGAATGTGACAAACACAAATAATACTATGATCACCCCAGATTTGAAGATTAAGATCCTTTCTCACGTCCTGGCTGCTTTTAAAGGTTGTGAGTTGTAAGACACTATATTGATCTGATTTTAGGTTCTTTGTTTATAAATATATATATAATTGCTCACGTACAACATTTGCTGTTTGAACTGTCTCTGCTAGTGATACACCTGTGAGTGTAGCGGAGGAAATGATGTCATATAGTGATTTCATTAATTAAATTTTCCGACCAATAACATAATCTACAGATTAACCACTCGTACATCATGGTATAAATTACATCAGGATGAAGTTATAAGGAAATGGCATTTTTACAATAATGATTGTATATACAGGATGTGCAGGATATGCATCACCACTGCAATGCTTTCCATTTGTAAAAGACCCCCTCTACTCTTATTTATAATTATAGTCCCCTCCTTCTGTCCTCTCCTCTCTTCGTCCTGTCCTCTTCTCTCTTCCTCCTCTCCCGTCTTATCCTCTCCTCAGCTTCTCCATCCATGCGAGGCTCTACTCCTCTCGATGTGGCTGCAGCATCCGTCATGGATAATAATGAGTTGGCCCTGGCTTTGAGAGAACCAGACCTGGAGAAGGTGAGGTGACAAACATTTCCACAAACACTCAGACCAAAATTACCTCTGGCTGGTTGCGAGGACTTTATCAACCAGTGAATGTGAACTGAATATAATCAACTGTCCTAACTTCATGAGCTCATGAGAATTGCCCTTTTATTCAAGTTTCCTTTGCCACACCTCTCACACATTCAGCTGTGCAGAGATTTTATTTTTACTGTCCAGATGAAATTGACGATAAAGACCTTCTACTTGTCACTTGTCTGCAGGTGGTGCAGTACCTGGCCGGCTGTGGGCTGCAGAGCTGTGTGATGCTGGTGCGTAAAGGATACCCTGACATCGGCTGGAACCCTGTGGAGGGGGAGCGCTACCTCGACTTTCTGCGCTTTGCTGTCTTCTGCAACGGTGAAAACACGGAATCACTTTCAATTCACAATTCCATTTTTTCACAAGTGACACAATTGCTCAAATTGTTTCCTACTGATGACTGTTTGTGAGAGAAGCATGTGTCTGGAATCAGCATGGTGTCACAAACACTTCAACTGCTCTCCTTTCCAGGCGAGAGCGTGGAGGAGAATGCCAACGTAGTGGTGAGGCTTCTGATTCGCCGACCAGAATGCTTTGGCCCTGCTCTCCGGGGTGAGGGTGGTGATGGATTGTTGTCAGTGATGGAGGAAGCCATTAAGATCTCCCAGGATTCCTCCAGGGATGGTCCTTCTCCCACATCTGAGATCAGCAAATCGCTGTAAGACATCTCTTGCGTCTTTATTTGCTCTTACAGTGTTACAGTGATAATGAGACTGGAGGGAGGGAACACTGTATTCACAGTTATACTGTCTATCGTATTTATCGTTGTCTATGAGGACCTCATTGCGGCTTAGTAAATAAGTGCATGTCCATTCATGTTCATTAGAAAGGACAGAAACACTGTAAGTCATATGTTGCTTTGCTGAGGAATTGTGGGAGAGCAGCCTTCTCTCATAAACCAGGTTTTGCTGTATCGATAATACCAACTGTAGTGTGCTGAAGTCTTTCACTGCCTCCTTTCATCACCTTCACGAGCATGCTAGTGTGAATTTCATTAATAATGGTCTTGTGTCAGCCCAGGGAGAAAGAGTGAAGCTTCATGTGGAAGCATGTAGAGAGAAGCACTTACCACTGCCTTTATTTATTAGCACAATAAAAGAAAACATAAAAAATGCACAGATAATAAATAATGTATAGTGCACTGGGAGGCAGAGAGGCTTTCTTGAGGACTGTATATTGAAATGGATTTCCACAAAACTAGACAATATATTCAGTAAAGGATTTGAATACCAATGTCAACAGACTGATAATAACATAATATGAATAATCAGAAAAACAACAATAACTAGAATGGCATTCAGAAAAGTCCTTACTTCTGCCAAAGTCCAACATGCCCCTAAGTCCAATCAAGCTGCCTCAATTTAATGGAGTCCTCTCTGACCAATACTGCACTCTTCTAGTTGTAATCCCTCGTGTAGTTGTTGCATAACCCTGCTAACTACCAGACCAATAAACAACAAACTACACAGATAGTAAAATCAAGATTGAAGGGAAAAGATAATGTGTGAGTGACTTTATTGTTTATGTGTGTGTGTGTGTGTAGCAGTGACATGCTGGAGGAAGAGGAAGATGACACCATCCACATGGGGAATGCCATCATGACCTTCTATGCTGCTCTCATTGACCTACTAGGTCGCTGCGCTCCTGAGATGCATGTGAGTGACACCACACTCGTGCGCACACACACACACACACACACATAAAAGGTCACCCTAAAATACCTTCTTCTACATCAGTTGATCCATGCTGGTAAAGGGGAAGCGATCCGTATCAGGGCCATTCTGAGGTCTCTCATTCCCATCGAAGACCTGGTGGGAGTCATCAACATCCCATTCTCAATGCCCAACCTGGCTAAAGGTAAACAAACCCACCAACAACAACCGCAACCAATGTGCATAAAACATTTATAAAAGATAAAATCTTGACCTGTAACCTTGTGTGTGCACGTGTGTGTTCGTGCCTGTGCATTCACAGATGGGATGGTGGTGGAGCCAGACATGTCGGCTGGTTTTTGTCCGGACCATAAAGCAGCCATGGTGCTGTTCCTGGACCGGGTCTACGGTATAGAAGACCAGAATTTTCTACTCCACCTTCTGGAAGTCGGTTTCTTACCAGACCTGAGAGCTGCTGCCTCTTTGGACACTGTGAGCATCGTGTGTGTCTGTGCCCTTGCGTGCATGCGTTTTGGTGTGTGTGTAGCTGTGCCTTTTTTCAGCTAAATCAGCCGTTTGCCCTTTGACAGTTCCTTAAAAGTAAACCAGTAATTATTTTAACACATCAACAATGGTTCAATTGATTGATTGATGCGAGGCCACACTTTCAATCTACCTCATATTTACCAGGAATAGCTGATAATCTGAAAAGTAAAAAGACATGAAAAAACCCTGAGCATGTTCATGCACCACTGCAGATGATGACAAACTCAACATGTTTAGTCCAAGTCGTGTTTGTGTTGTCATGTTGTTCAATCTCATATTGTAGCAGCACTTTGAACTTGTAGACTCAACCACAAACACAACTTGCTCCTGCTTTAATCACAGTGTCCTGACCAGATTATTTTTTCCTGAAACGCCATCAACTCTTCCACTGTCTCTGTATTTGTGTCAGGTTGCTCTCAGTGCCACAGACATGGCACTGGCCCTCAACAGGTACCTGTGTACAGCTGTGTTGCCTCTCCTGACTAAATGCGCACCACTGTTTGCGGGGACAGAGCCGTTTGCCTCACTGATTGATTCCCTACTTCACACGGTTTACCGCCTGTCCAAAGGCTGCTGCCTCACCAAGGCCCAGAGGGACGCCATAGAGGAGTGTCTGCTGGCTGTTTGTGGGTAAGACTGGAATTTAAATGGGCTGTTCCTCAGACATTTGTATGTGAGCATTGCTAGAATCCCAGTGTGAACTAGACTGGCACTTAGAGAGCGCATTCCTCTGACAAGGTCCAACAGGCCCCTCATGAAACAACATTTAAATTTACAGCATGCAGATTTTTATTTGGATTTGCACCAAATTGCACACAGTCATACCAGTCCCCTTAACATGCAACATTTTTTTCTTTAAGGTCTATTTATTTTATTTCAGAAATCAACAAAAAATGTTGAAAAGGCCCAATCTCACAATGTTAAAGTTAAATCCTGGATCCGCTTCTTGATACAGATCCGCACCAAACTTGTGTGTGATTTTTAATGGCTGTTGAGAAAACAATGTAAGACTTTAACAAGTGGTGTCACATAAGGGAGAGAGCAGAATCAGATGGGAGCATGTATAACACACTCTTCCATTCTAGTTGAAATGCGGCCTCCACTATAGATATCAACTCCATTTATCACAGCTGCAGTTTGGATTCATTCAGAATCCATGGACATGAGGCACACTGCAGCATTTTGACTTTAGTCATTTTGAATATGTTTTGTGGGCATCACTATATAGCTTTGATACTCTGAACTAACTAACTTGACTATAAGCTGCTAATCAGTTATTCATTCATGATGCTTGTTCCCTTCATTGATGCATTTTAGTCCAGCAGTTTCTCTGTGTTATAATGTGACTGTTTTCAGGTTGAGCTCATTATTTTGTCAACTATGTTTTGACACTGCTCATGCCCCATTGCTTCTTCTATGCCAATTCAATTAGCCAACCAATGTGTGTCGTCTTAATAATGTGCAGTAAGCTGAGACCCTCCATGATGCAGCATCTGCTGAGGAGGCTGGTGTTTGACGTCCCCCTCCTTAATGAACACACCAAAATGCCTCTGAAGGTGAGAAACACATCAGTTATGTCTTGTACAAAGCACTTATATTGATGAATGATAATTTACGCTACCATTTGCAATCTACACGTTTTTAATGATGTGTTCCCTCAGCTTAGATCCAACATGATATTGTGATCATGTGTTACGGTGACAAGAGTTCAAAACAACACAAGTGCACTTCCTTTGCATCAGCACCTCATATTCACCAAAAAACATTTTGAGCTTAGTCAAAAGACCGTGCTGACCGTGCTTTGTGATTTTCTGGCTCTTGCTGTAGCTTAGTTAAAATGTTTTATGAACCCTTCTTCACTTCCCTAGCTGTTGACCAATCACTACGAGCGTTGTTGGAAGTATTACTGCCTGGTTGGAGGCTGGGGCAACTTTGGAGCTGCATCAGATGAGGAACTTCACCTCTCCAGGAAACTGTTCTGGGGAATATTTGACGCTCTGTCATACAAGGTGAGGCTTTTTGAAAATAAGTGAATGGGTGAGGGGTTTTGCGTTTCAAATTTACTGCAGCAGATCCCGATATATATATGTTGAGTCCCCAAGTATGACTCAAAACCCAAAATAAAACCAGAGTGCTTAATTTCCCACAAGGCACCTTCTTGTTTAGACATTCAGTGTCAGGTAACTTTTAAACGCCACACCCCTTATTTGTCACTCAGGGTTATTATAGTCAAGTTTTAGTCTCAGAATTGGAATTGGGTCTATTGCCAAGAAGGTTTGCACATACATGGAATTAGCTGTGGTACATTTGTGCAATAACAAATATAACAAATATAAAAACATTGGAAACATAAATAAAAGAGAAAATGCTATAGAGAACTAAATTGTGCAGCTGTACAGTTATTGTTATTTGTAAATTGTCGAGTGTCAAAGTCACAGGTAGGGACATCAGTGCAGTTCGGTTAAAGGCTTAAGCATTTTCAAGGTCATTCATAATGGCTGTAGTTGTTCATATGGGTATTATGATCTTTCACAATGCCCCATGCTGTCACTGCACATTCTGTGACATATAACACAAAGTGGCAAAGTTAACAGCCAGTCCTGTTGTGCCGCCTGTGGTTGTACAGGTGAGCCATATCTGAGATCGGGGCATAGTAATGCAACCTACTCTTCATCACTCTGACTGTTGTGGTTTCTGGGCAATGGAATTAATCATTCTATTCTGTGAACACATACATATTTCAAATTTCTGTGATTCAGACAGCACCAGAGATGAACCTACAGCGAAAGCAGTGCTATCTGATGTGTAAAACTGCACACTCTGTCTGTGTCTCTGTGATCCAGCGCTATGACCAGGAGCTGTTTAAGCTGGCACTGCCATGTCTCAGTGCTGTGGCGGGCGCCCTCCCTCCAGACTACATGGAGTCTAACTACATGGTCATGATGGAGAAACAGTCGTCCATGGACTCAGAGGGAAACTTCACTCCTCAGCCTGCAGACACGTCCAAGTAAACAAACAGACTTTTATGAATGATTCCTTAAAAAAATAGATAAAATCCAGTAACAGATTGAAATGTTTAAATATTCACTATTATTATTATAACATCAACATTTTATGAGACTTTGCAACGAGAGACACTTCATATGTGACTGTGATTTTTTCTGTTATCGTCAGTGTGACTGTCCCAGAGAAACTGGACTATTTCATCAGCAGATATGCAGAGCACAGCCATGAAAAGTGGTGTATAGAAAAGGTAAGGAGTGAGAAGTCAAACACTGGGCTCATCCTGTTACTGATTATTTTTAAACACGTCGCACGAGTTTGACTTTTGAAATATCTTTCCTGTATGTTGTACAGTTTCTCAACGGCTGGTCGTACGGGGATCAGCTATGTGATATCAGCAAGAGCCACACTTTACTGAAACCATACAAAGGCCTCTCTGAAAAGGTAGTGTGCATGAAACAGGCAAGAAGACTTAAAGATGTTAAAGTGTATCTGAGGTCAACACCGGACCCAAGCAGCAGGGCTCATGTTGTCACTCTTTTGCAAATATACAGATTTCATGTTCGAAACACATAATGAGACATAATGCATATGGTTGTCCGTCAGTCTCACTTCCATGGCACAAACATTAATTTGGATTCAAGGATTATCTGATTTAAATTTGGTGGTCAGAAGCTTAAGGTAAAGACTGCTCTGACCTCATAAATCACATTATTTGTCATAACTCAAGAGTTCATAGACTTTTTCTGACTAAATTTAGCACAAATGTCTGATTGGACACAATGAAAGTGAGGAGATGTTCTAAGGTCAGCTTCACTGTGACATCATAATGGGCGGCTGTGGCTGAGGTAAGGGCGGCTGTGGCTGAGGGGTAGAGTGGTCGTCCTCCAACCTGAAGGTCGGCGGTTCGATCCCCAGTCTGAACCATCTGCATGCCGAAGTGTCCTTGGGCAAGATGCTGAACCCTCAATAGCCCCCCATAGAATAACAAAGTGCTGCAAGTAGATGCACTGTATGAATGTGTGTGTGAATGGGTGAATGTGAAACTGTACTGTAAAGCGCTTTGAGTGGTCTTCATCAGACTAGAAAAGCGCTATATAAATACAAATCCATTTACCAAATCCATCATAATGTTCTGCAAACATACTTATCTGGCAGAAGGACAGATTGTGATGATTTTTCACGAATTGTGTGTAAAGCTGCAAGGTGGTGATTCTGTTTTCCTAAACAACTGTACAGGCATAGATTGGTAGAGGTATTTTATAAACTTACTTTGCAACGACTTTCAGGCTGTCATTATTCACTCTTAGCAGCCGTATGCCATGTCTTGCCACAAATATCCTGAAAAGTGATCTTTTGCAAAGTGAGCACTGGAGCCTTTGTAATGGATCAGTGAGGCTCGGTTGTGTTCTTGTAGGATAAAGAATCCTACTGCTGGTCAGTCAAAGAGTCTCTGATGACCATGCTTTCGTGGGGCTGGAGCATCGAGAGGATCAGGGAGGGAGACCCTGCCAGCCTCCACAACAAGTCCCGGAGGATATCACAAGCCAGCCAGGTACACACTGATACATACACACCAGCATACACACAATTACACTCAAATGCAAAGGAGTTAAACATTTGGCTGGAAATTATATTCATACAGAAAACCTCATGAGAAGGTGACAGTAGCATTCAGTGTGTTTCTCTTCCACAGCTGTCTTTTGAGGGAAATGCAGCTTTCAGCCCGAGACCCATTGATATGAGTAATGTGACACTGTCCAGAGACATGCAGGTAGGCCACTGTATACATCTGAAGAATAAAATGATAAACTGCATATGATCAAAATAATGGAAATTAACTGTATATGATCCCTGAGCTGTTGTAGCACTTAGAACATAAGCTATAGAGGATGAAGAGATGAATGAAGATGTGCAGTGCAACAGAGTCACATATGTTTTATACTGTGTTCGTCCAGTCTATGGCAGAGCTGCTGGCAGAGAATTATCATAATATCTGGGCCAGGGAAAAGAAGACGGAGCTGGAAGCCAAAGGTAAATCTAACAAAATACATCCTCACACAGAGTTTCCTAAATCTTTTTTTTTTTTTTCTTTTCTTCCATTGCCATCAGTTATTAGTGTTGATGTCATTAACTTGGAACAAAGGCAAGGGTCAGAATTCCAGCAGTTTGTCTGAATCAGGATATGAATATATGAGGTGAAATGGCCATTAATAGAGTTAACTAAAAAGTTGGGTTTAAGCTAGTTTTACACACTTAAATATAAGGGTTCTCTTTGCATTAGCAATTTTTCTTTTGTCTTTTATCCTCGTGGGATGTTGTTGTGTGCAGGTGGAGGAAACCATCCCCTTCTGGTTCCTTATGATACACTGACTGCCAAAGAGAAATCTAAAGACAGAGAAAGAGCCCAAGACATCCTCAAGTTCCTTCAGATCAACGGCTACACTGTGTCCAGGTGGGAAATAGGCAAACACTCTACACACAAAATGGAAATAGTGCAACGTCATTTTCATGATGCTGGTGTGCCGCTATGTGCATGGCAGTTGACCCAAAGTCACATAGTATAAACTTCATCAGTGCGTGTTTGTTCCAAAAGTCATGGGATGTGTTGAATCTAAACTACCAGGGAGAGGGTAAGAAGAGGGTGGCCTATGCATCATGTTATCATGACAGCAAGCAAGGCTTTTGAGATATAGGGATTGATGAAGACATATCATCAGCACAGATGTCTGAAAATGGCTGAATTTATATTTAACGTTCACAGTACTGAATAAAAGCATGAACTCGATGAGCCTCAGTTGTCCATACTTGGATATCTGGCTCAGAATGTCTCAGGAGCCTGTCATGGCTCAGGATCAGAGGGATGTGCCCTTCTGTGTACTCAGAAATACAGTTCAGACTGTGGCCAGCAGAAGGCTGAGGATACTGCCGAGCAGGAGGGGTTTGCAGGATCGGAAGTGACTAGAGATTAAGTGGGAATGATAAAGCCAAGCAGAGAATGACACCCGGTCTCTGTGCCACACCTAAACCCTCCAGACCTATCTTTGTAATGTACAAAGAGAAAATATACACTCTCATGTAAAGTGCTTGTTCATTGTAGGAACTGTTGGGTTTCTGTATAATTGTTAAGGTCTTGACCTTCTATTTAAAGTGCCTTCGGATAATGTATATCTTGTCGCTATACAAATTAAATTGAATTAAATTAACGTAGCAAAAATGAAAAATAAGTGTCTTTCCAAAACAATATCAGTCTATCATTTTGATGTAATGTGTCTTGTTCCCAGAGGTGTAAAGTCCCAGGAGCTGGACACTCCAGCTATAGAGAAACGATTTGCCTACACCTTCCTCCAGCAGCTCATCACATACGTGGACCAGGCCCACCAACACATGATGGAGTTTGGTGAGAATCATCTGCTGTCGAATGAAAGATAAACATATGACAGTTCATACATTAATATAATGGAATGTGCATGCAAAGTATTATTTATGTTAGTGAATATTAAAACTTGATATTATTTAAACTAGATTCACAATGGCTGGTACATAGTGGAATGTGTGGGTGGTTACCTGATCATTAGCACAATTTATGTTTGTGTGAAAATCGAATTGTTTCAATTGACCCGAGCTCAGAAGAATGACGGGTTTTCTATCTTAAGCTCTTGCACAGGAATAGTATTTAAGATCCCTCTATGATTTATAGTAGCCACAGATAATAGCTGTTTATCTGTTATAATCCATATTCATGGTAAATAGATTTATGCGATAAATTGCTCAAGCAAATACAATGTACCCAGGTGCATTAGAAAAGAAACAGTTTACTTTGAGTAGTAAGTGTGCTTCCCTTGGTGCTCTTGATGTGCATGTCACCAAGTAATACTATCCAGGTCTTATCATGCGATTCTGTTCTGCTCCTCTGTTCATTTAGATCTGGGAACAAGAGTGAAGGGAGAGACAATTCCCCATGAGCAGCAGATTAAGTTCTTTGGAAAGGTCAGAACTCATCATCTGTTTTTCATTCATGAGTGTCAGTTGGGAAACTGGGTATGTTCATGTCTTTTTATGCAAACTTATAGAAGAAAAACATTCAAGTGCATCTGGCTGTTTGGTGCTAGACAATTCTCCTTGTGTACAAAATGTTGTCAAATTAAAATGTAACACTGTCTTCAACATTCAAGTGGGGCTGCAGGGCCTGAGGCAACGACTGAAACTGACAGTGTGCTTTACAACATTGTTTTTGATCATTAAGTGTGTCAGGTGTATTTAGAATAATCTCAAAGTGGTATCTGAAGATTCAAGTAAATCAAATTTCTTCTTAAGAATGATCCTTAATATATCAGAAATATTGATCTAAAGTCAGGGGATCACATCATAGTTAATTAAACAGATTGTGGAGTGGTCCCACCAAGACACACACTCAACCAACCACGAGTCAGTCTCAGCTGTCAATCATGAAATCTCAAAACATTAAAACCAAACTTATCAGAAACTTGAACAGTTGCCTGTACGTCAGTGGGATAAGAAATACCTAAATGACAGAAACCATCTTTGGAAAAGTTTATTCAGCATGTACTTTGACTTTATAATTTGGTCCATGTCCCATCTGCTAACATGGAAGAGGCAGGGTTTATGTATGGGGTGCCGTTTGTCAAGCAGCTCACTCTGAAAATAACAGCAACATTTTGTCACATTTAGCTTCAAACCATGTTTAAAAAACTGGTGTGAATTTTTGAGAGTCACTTTTTTGCACATTTACAACAATATTTGTCAACTTAGAGATATTTTAAATATTTAAATCCAAATGTTAAATGTTACACTTAAATGTTAAATCTAAATGCTAAATCTAAATCTAAATCTAAATCTAAATGTTAAATTTAAATTTAAATCTAAATGTTAAATTTAAATCTAATTGTTAAATTTAAATCTAAATGTTAAATCTGAATCTAAATATAAATGTTAAATCTAAATGTTAAATCTAAATGTTAAATCTAAATCTAAATGTTAAATTTAAATCTAAATGTTTAATCTAAATGTTAAATTTAAATGTTAAATTTAAATCTAAATGTTAAATTTAAATCTAAACGTTAAATCTAAATCTAAATGTTAAATCTAAATGTTTCGGGTGAAACTAAATATTTAGCTAATATGCAAATTCAAATGCCGGTTACAGGAAGTAGTAACAAAATAAAAGCTCGAGGAAGTCAGAGTGTGTTTATTACGGAGCCCCCCAGGGGACACGGGGGAAAATGAGGACAGCAAAATGACTTTTGCGAGATCCCGAGAAAGTTTAGGACAATGTACATCCGGGTATCTCATAATAATGACATATTAAGTCATTATTATGAGATACGGGTTGTGGGCGGGGCGCCACAGAGCAGGGAAGCCGAGGCTGAGCGGCTGCGGGGACTGCCGCCCTACTCGCGGAAGTGGGTGACTGTGCATCGATACAGAGACATAACAGGATCAATCCATGTTTTCTGCTCCGTTCATTGTCTTAGCGAAGTCCTGTGTGTGTCTGTGTCTGCTTCCGCCTCACTTCCCTCTGTCCCGCGCTCACTTTACACTTTAACAATAAACACCAGCGCTGATCACAAGTTATTAGGACACCTACAGGACTGATGTTATGATCTCATACTATCTCATAATAATGAGATACTGACTACAAGGTCTGTCATGGAAGACTGTGTGTGTATGCTTGTCTCTGTTCCTCTTCACTAAAACTGATAATCACATGTATTTTTTAGTTATTATCCGATGATGACCGATCATGACTTTGGATCGCTCCGTCACTTTAACGCTGACAGTCCTGACTGTGCGCGTCACGTTCTGCTCGTGTTGTGTGGAGCGGGGGACTACGTGCACACGGTGTTTAAACATGTGTTTCATGAGCTCAAACAAACACAAAGTAAACATCAGTCCTGTACGTGTCCTAATAACTTGTGATCAGTGCTGGTGTTTATTGTTAAAGTGTAAAGCGAGCGCGGGACAGAGGGAAGTGAGGCGGAAGCAGGCTCCGACACACACAGGGCGACCGGACTTTTAATGAGCGTCTGTTCTGATGCTGGAGCAGCGCTGGTTATAATTATTCAGCGGCAGCACATCGCTAAGACAATGAACGGAGCAGAAAACATGGATCGATCCTGTTATGTCTCTGTATCGATGCACAGTCGCCCACTTCCGCGAGTAAGGCGACTGTCCCCGCAGCCGCTCAGCCTCGGCTTCCCTGCTCTGTGGCGCCCCGCCCACAACCCGTATCTCATAATAATGACTTAATATGTCATTATTATGAGATACCCGGATGTACATTGTCCTAAACTTTCTCGGGATCTCGCAAAAGTCATTTTGCTGTCCTCGTTTTCCCCCGTGTCCCCTGGGGGGCTCCGTAATAAACACACTCTGACTTCCTCGAGCTTTTATTTTGTTACTACTTCCTGTAACCGGCATTTGAATTTGCATATTAGCTAAATATTTAGTTTCACCCGAAACATTTAGATTTAGATTTAGATTTAGATTTAACATTTAGATTTCAATTTAACATTTAGATTTCAATTTAACATTTAGATTTCAATTTAACATTTAGATTAAACATTTAGATTTAAATTTAGATTTAACATTTATATTTAGATTTAACATTTAGATTTAACATTTAGATTTAGATTCAGATTTAACATTTAGATTTAAATTTAACAATTAGATTTAAATTTAACATTTAGATTTAACATTTAGATTTAAATTAAAATTTAACATTTAGATTTAACATTTAGATTTAAATTTAACATTTAGATTTCAAATTTAACATTTAGATTTAGATTTAGCATTTAGATTTAACATTTAACATTTAACATTTAAGTGTTACATTTAACATTTGGATTTAAATATTTAAAATATCTCCAAGTTGACAAATATTGTTGTAAATGTGCAAAAAAGTGACTCTCAAAAATTCACACCAGTTTTTTAAACATGGTTTGAAGCTAAATGTGACAAAATGTTGCTGTTATTTTCAGCGTGAGCTGCTTGACAAACGGCACCCCATATTTATGACCTGTACTGCATCAAGCCACCAGGGGGTGATTTAGATGTTTTGGTTTCACCTCTACACGCTGATTAACATTCTGTCCTTGAAGAGAAAAAAAAGATAATTTCTAAAGACATGGGTTGGAGTGTTTACTTTGTCTGTTTCAAAGGACAGTGGTAGTTACACTGTGTGTTTCTGCTATTAAACCCACAGGTTGTCTTGCCACTGGTGGATCAGTACTTTAAAAACCATAGGGTGTACTTCCTGTCCACAGCCATTCATCCAATCAGCAGTGGTGGCCATGCCTCCAACAAGGAGAAGGAGATGGTGACCAGGTGAGTGTGGCAAAGGAGCCAGTGATGGCAGTTTCGTTGGGTATAGCACTTTAACTTTTGTATTTTTGCTTAAAAATCTAATATTGTGAAATGACAAAACATGTATGACAGTCATCAAGCTGTTGGAAGTCTTAACACCAGGCTATGACACTCTATATACAATACCTCCTGCACTTTTCCCGTGGGTCTGTCTCATTTGATTATTTCTTATCTATTTCTCTGCTTTCTTCTCCACCTCCTCCTCTCTCCTTCCATTGAATCTTTTCAGTCTTTTCTGCAAACTGGGAGTTCTTGTCAGACATAGGATATCCTTGTTTGGTAAGGATGGTTTGTATGTCGTGCTTTTTGGTTGGTGAGACATTACACAAGTGCTGAGTGTTAGATATTGTGCAGTATGAGTGGACTCATGACTCATGGCATGCCAACAGAAGCAGGGGTTAAAAGCTGTCACCTTTCAGGGAAACTCACTGTTTTGAATCCAAAGTAAACTTTGAATTTGTGTGATCCTTGTATCCTTGTACCACTTAAATGAGTGAACACAGGCCATTACAAGTAAAATAAGGTTTTAATATAATATCCATGGAGGCTAACATTAACTAGCATACTTGTTATTTAAAATTCCACTTGTACAATATTACTGATTTTAAGGCTCTGGGACGACTCCTTTAACGTTACTTACATTATCGTGCTCGGATTGTGACATAAGTAGATATTATTAGTGAGGATAATTATGTCAGAATTATGGCATAATCAACAAATTTGCTTTTGGATTTGTTTTGGGACAAGTTAATGCTTTATAAGATAATATAATGCTTTATTTGTCCATTTGAAAAGAGACTAATAATAAGACATTATTTATGTTGAATGGAAGGCTTGTTACAGTCGGCTATTTATGTTGCTTTAGAGGGGAAAACATCAAACTCACTGAGAAAGACACAGACTGTGTTGTGGTTTTAGGCAGTTGTAATAGTTGTAAAGAGTACCAACCAAATTCATTCCCCCCATCATCCTCATAACGCCCCCACACCCACACCACCAAAGGGGCTTGCATCATTGTCACTTTTTTCACCTCTCATGAGTTTGCACCCCTGCAAAGGTTCCTCCCACACAATGTGGGATGAATTGGTCAGTGTGACAATTATTTTGCAATGGTTGGTGAAGTAAATGAAGCATGATTTCAAACTCTTCCTGGAAAATACACATTTCACAAAAGACAAAAGATAGGGATATGAGACAATTGTCGTGATGGCAGCTCTTCATGTAGATATTACAAGTCTTCATCTCAGAGTGACACTGTCACTGTGAGTTCACACAGCCTGTCTCATTTTAAAGCTTCCTGCATTGATACCTAATATTCTTAAAAAATGAAGAATTCAACCATTGTGCCCCTTCAGCACTCCGTATCCCATAATCCATTTGGATCAGACAATTTCTCTCTTTCAGGTGGTTCTTCTGAATGTGGTAAATATCACTTTTTATATCCAGTGACCATCTGTTAAATATATAATTTCTAATGAAAATCTAAATAAAGGCCAAGCATATAATTTAGTTGACATTTTTCAAATTTAAAGAAACATTGCAAACATGATGTCTGTGTCATCAACCTCTGCCTATTAATTGGGTATGGTGTCTCACTGCAGGATATGGGCACTCCCATTTTGCCAGACAAGCTTATCTTGACAACAACCAAACCCCTCTCACACTAATGTGTGTGAATGAGACATGTCCATTATTATCAGGAGCAAGGATTGAAGATCCACCTTTTAAAAGCCTACATGTGAGACAGACCATGTAGATGCTCTGATAGAGTAGATGTCACCTAAACAGAGGACAAGAGTCTGCCAAACCCATGGTATAAATCACTTGTAGTATTCTCTACATTCACATGCAAAGTGCAAACTGGGCACACCATATGCAACAGCTGCTTCTCCACAGAACACTGCAGGGTCCACTGGTGGGCATGGATTTATTCAATTTGGGAAAAAATCAGGATGGAGGCTCAAAGTCACCCTGAGGTTCCCAGGTTAATATGCAAACAGGCAAGATGCACAGGAAGTGCATGAATGTTACTTACGTGTTTGGTTTTTAGTCAAGAAGAGCAAAGCTGCCTCAAGAAATAACTTCTCCATGTTTATATGTTCAAGTAGGTCAAAGACAGGCCTTGTGAGGGTTTACACAACTTCAGCCACATATTTGAACAGGGACTATATGATTAATACCTTTACCATCCAACTGCACAGCCTGAGAAATGATCAGATAGTATGTGGTTCTAAATAGTCGTGTGTGCATGTGTGTGTGTGTGTGTGTGTGTGTGTGTGTGTGCATGCATGCATGATATTGTGGGTGTGTTCACACTATACTCTGCACAGCACCTGTGTGTTGTGTGGTCGGTGATGCAACTTGTTGTATAAAGTAAATTGTTGCACTTCCTCTATGTCATTTTATCCAAAGTTAAAAGGTGTTCTAATGCAGATTCAACCTTGATACAAGTAGAGACAAAGAGATACATTTGGACTATTAAAATATCTAACATTTCAATATTGATTATTGGTTTTATTAGGCTATTTAAATATGATCAATGGTGAAACTGTATATGTTAATTCCTCCACCTCATATGGCAGTGTACAAGTTCAGTACTTAATAGATAGATTGTATAGTTTGAACTAACGTATGCATCACATTGTAATTTAATGGAACATCCTTTTCTTCGACCATGATGCTCCTCTGTATTTATCATTAAAAAGACAATCATAATAAAGGGGTTCCTCAGAATTTTTTTTCAGGCAGTTCAAGTTGGTTTTTCAACAAGCAGCGTCAGTCTTGTTTGTGTGTGTGTGTGTCTGCGTGTGGCTGGTCCTCACCAATTCAACGGGCTGTTTGAGGGTTAACACTTGGTTTTGGGCTAGGGAATGCATTATGTCAATCAGTGTCTTCACAACTATAGAGAGACGTGCATGTGTGTGTCTGTGTCTCTTTTGGGCCTGAATGATAAGGACCGCAAATTCTGACCAGTTTGTGTATCATCAATCCTCTCTGGTCTTCAGGTAACAATGCCACATCCATCGTCAACTGTCTGCAGATACTGGGACAAAGCCTGGATGCCAGGTAATGAGTGAATAACTGTGACACGTGTTTTGTCATCACAGCAGAGATGGCGTTTAAAGGTGCAATATGTATGTTTAGCCCCTGAACATCTTATTTCGGAAGCAGGAGATGTTTATGGTCAATCACCAAGAGCTTCATCCAACGTTTACACGTAAAGAAAGAGATGTTGATGGTTGTTAAGCTCTACAAAACTAAACTCTTTGTATTGTTTGTAAGGTGGCTGATATACATGGCCTGATCCTTACACTCAACGTCTTTAAACACATCACAGTCTAAACATGATAACTAAATGTCAACTGTACAAAATGTCCAACCCATGTAGATGACATTAAGCCTATAACTGCTGCACATGGTCATCATAGAATTCATCTATACCAAATGTGGCTTTTGCCAAGATAGACGGAGTGAATGTTTCACCATTAGCATCACGGAATCTGCAGAAGTCTGTGCTCTTTCTCAAGTTTTCACTGAAACCACCTATATTAATCCACATTTCACATCAGCGATGGCATACAGCATGAGATGTGTAAAACAAAACATCATTGTCACTAGATCTTTCACATGACTAAGGAGTCATAAAGGACCAGGGTTACTCTCAGATTTCAGTGAGGAAATCTTACAAACTTACAGTTCCAGAAGCTGGATATAATGAGGCATATTTACCCTGCAGTCTTATTTTAGTTGGGAGTTTGGAGCTCTGGTAAACCACTGAACGATTCAGTGAATTGATTCTTTTCATGACTGATTCTACAGTCCTATCAGTTGGTGGAATAAACCATCTCTTGTGTAGATAATTGCTTAAAACGTAACTCTCCATACATCAGGACAGTGATGAAGACTGGTCTGGAGTCAGTGAAGGTGGCCCTGCGGTCGTACTTTGAAAGCGCTGCAGAGGATCTGGAGAAGACACAAGAGAACCTCAAGCTGGGCCAGTTCACCCACAGCAGAGAGCAGCCACGAGGTGTCACTCAGATCATCAACTACACCACCTTCGCCCTGCTGCCTGTCCTGTCCTCCCTGTTCGAGCACATCGGACAGAACATGTTCGGAGAGGACCTCATATGTGAGTACCCACTTACTTTCTTCAGGCATCAAGGGTGAAATCCTGCTTGTTAATATTTATTTCCTCGTGAAGAGTTGAAAAAATAAAGCATTTAATATCAACGCAAAATTGTGAGATTTCCAATGTAGAAGTTATTTAGTTTTATTCCAATACAGAGCAATTTCTATTTTATTTTAAAATGGAAACTGCAAAAGTGTTTTTGTTTGCCTCTCTTCCTCCAGTGGATGATGTCCAGGTCTCCTGCTACAGAATCCTCAACAGCCTTTACTTTCTGGGAACCAACAAAAGCATCTATGTAGAGAGGTGCAGTATGAGTATACCCTACAAATATCTTTCAGAAAAACTGAAAACCTCTTCAAGTATCATGTTTCTTCCACATCTGTGGATAGGTGTTCATGTTCATCGTTGCATAATACATTTATTTACAGCAAAGATGGACGACCACTGACACAACTATGTAGCATGTCAATGACAACTAACAAACATGAAATTCCATAAAGTTCACAAAGGCATTCCAAAGTCATGAACGTTTATTTGTGCTGAACACTGATAAGTTCAATTACAATTAAAGTACAATTTTAAACTTATTCACTAACTAGTAAATGTCTCAACTTCTTCGCCTTGCTTATAGATCATGAAAATAATGAAAATCTTTAACCCCCCCCATGCCCTTTTCTCTTTTTTCCTCTCTTCTTCTGTCCTATTCCTCTCGTGTCCTGACCTCTCCTCTTTTGTCCTCTCCTCTCCTGTCCTCTTCATTCCTTCCCTCTCCTGTCACCTCCTCTCCTCTCCTGTCACCTCCTCTCCTCTCCTGTTTTCTACTCTTCTGTCCTTTCCTCTGTCCTCTCCTCTCCTCTTATGTCCTTTCCTCTGCCCTCTCCTCTTTTGTCCTTTTCCTCTCCTGTCCTCTGTCCTCTCCTCTCCAGACAGCGTCCAGCTTTAGGAAAGTGTCTCGCTGCCTTCTCAGCAGCCTTCCCCGTTGCTTTTCTTGAGCCACACATCAACAAGTTCAACAGCTTTTCCATCTACAACAGCAAAGGAACTAAAGGCAGAGGCGGTACGGAAGATGTGGTTTTCATTTGAATGTTTAGCTGCACTGTGAGCTTGTCTTCTACATAGATTAGGGGAAGGATAATTGTAGTCGTACAAGACATGCGATTATTGATGTAATTCTATTGCCTGAGATTTACTCTCGTTCTATATACATCTCAGTCCTCCATACGGTACTGAGAGATTAAAATCAGAGTATGGTGCAGAGGATCTGAGCTCTTCCTGTTATTTGTAATCACTACAGCTGGGACGCTAAAAAAGACAGCTGTCAGTACAAGCAGTGTGCATGAGCTGCTGATGACACAACAGATATATAATATACAGTATATAACAAGTATCAGCTATCTAAGACCAACTTAGAAGCATTAATGTATCCAAGTAATTATGAAGCTTTGTATTCAGGTTCCATTTTCCAGAAATGTTCAGAAGATACTACCAAAGGCCAAAGACTAGTGAATAGTGATCATTAGGCCTCAGCATCACATCTGATGTTGGGTCAGGCCAGAGCACCTTCCCACAGCTAACAGGAGAAAAGTCTTGGATCTGTTGGATCCAGCCTTGCCACGACTCCACACCATTTCCCCACAGACCTTCCATCGCATGCAAAGAACAACTCTTCTATTGGGTTGAGCAAAGGGGATGATGGTGAAAAGACAACATGAATCACTGGTTGATATTACCAAAACATGGTGTAATTGTAGTGCATTTCTCTTTCTTCCTCCCTGCTCAAGGTCATGCAGGTCACGTTGGGGAGGTTTGTGCTGTGATCCCTAACTTAGACAAGTCCCTGGAAGAGATCATGGAGTTGGCAGAGTCTGGCATGAGATACACTCAGATGCCCCATGTCATGGAGGTAGGAAATAAAGAGAAATAAAAAGTGCATGCAAATACGAAAATGCATATAACAGAATTTCAGAACTGGGTTCGACCATAGACCTAACTTCCTCCGGGTGCTTATCCATGTGAGGTATTTGATGAGGGTGCTACATTGTAGGTGCTTGTTCATTGGGGGAACTGTTGTGTTTCTATATAATCTTTAATGTCTCGACCTTTTTATGTAAAGCGACTTGAGATAATGCATTTTATGAGTCGGTGAGACACAAATAACATTTTATTGAAATGAATTTAGTTGAATAGTTCACTGGACCCAAATAGCACTAATATAATGTTTGTATGTGTGTGGTTTGCTGTCAAACTGTTGACGGGACAATCCTCAAATCCCCATGTCAGGACGGGGAAGGGGCCTCAAACCTTTAACCCTATGTTTTCTTCCTTTTTCTGCAGGTGGTGTTGCCCATGTTGTGCAGCTACATGTCTCACTGGTGGGAACATGGACCGGAGAGCCACTCGGACAAAGCCAACAGCTGCTGCACCTCTGTGACCTCGGACCACATGAACACTCTGCTGGGAAACATTCTCAAGATCATCTACAATAACCTGGGAATAGATGAGGGGGCCTGGATGAAGAGACTGGCCGGTAAACATGACCAATAAGTGTGTGTGTAACAGACAAACAGACAGATGCTGTGTCCTTGTTCTTCTTTCCACACTTGACTCCACAAATGATGTTGAGTAGACTAAAATAATCAATGGGCCCTCTTAGTTAAATTACATTCCATGCAGTGTTGTTCACCTCATTGCATCTAGCCTGCACTGAAACGACAGCACACTCAGTTGGCGTTTTACTAGGAACATATTACTAAAACTGAAAGAGTCCTGCATTATATCCTCCCCAATGAATGTTATAAAGTTCAGATTTTATTCAAACTGTTTCAGAAGTGCTGATTCTGCGTGATAATTGTATATTAATGAGTGTAGGCGAACTTATATTTACAGTTTTACAGCAGCACAAGCTATATCCTTCAGATCAACACCTCTGAAATTGAAGACAAACTGTACAACAGGATTGTTGGATTAGATAACAAACTGCAAACTGTCTCCATGACTTCAGAGGCCATTACACTGACTTAAATTAATTTCCTGAAGGCTTACTCCAACCTTAACCACAATAACTACTTGCTGAATCCTAACTCTTACCCTAACCTTAACCTAAATTTAACTCAACTTAACTTTATTCTTAACCTAACCTTAAAACATGTCCTTACCTTAGAATTGAATGAATATCGTAATGGGGACATGTTTTTGTCCCCAAGTCCCCATAATGTGACTGTGTTACCAACTTTAGGTCTCAACAAAATCAGTAATCCCTGGACCACACACACACATAGAAAACACAAACACACGCCTATGTATGTATTTTTAACTCTCTTTCCTCATCTCTGTCCCTGCCCCCTAAGTTTTCTCTCAGCCGATCATCAGTAAAGCCAAAGCTCAGCTGCTCAAGACCCATTTCCTGCCTCTGATGGAGAAACTCAAAAAGGTGAGTCTTGTCATTTTATAATGAGTTGTACACTCCTATTTCAGTGTTACAACACAATAACATAAAATAGTGTCTGGTTACGAACTGCAGCAGGTTAAATGACTTGACAGCAAGAATGCAAATCTGACTCACTGTTCAGGTAATGGATCTAGACTGAAAACTGGACGAATCTAACACTTTGTACTAACAACTCAATTTTGAAATGTCTAATTTATATTCCTGCAGCTGCAGGCGTAATGATGTGATATTGAACTGCTGTTCAACATGAATGTTTATTCGCCTGCATGTAACACAAAGACCAGACCCTAAAAGAGTAACACGACACATCAAGAAATTCATTTAACACAGCATTTAGGAACAGCATTTACAGTCATTGAAAATGTGATTGTTATATCACTGCTAGGGTCCATCCATTCAGTGGATGCCCATTGACAGATGTCAATCCTGTCCTGTATCTGCAGAAAGCAGCAGTTGTGTTGATGGATGAGGAACACAGCAAAGCAGAGGGGAGGGGTGAGATGTCAGAGACGGAGCTCCTCATCATGGACCAGTTTACCATACTGGTCAGAGACCTGTATGCCTTCTACCCGCTCCTCATCCGATTTGTTGACTACAACAGGTATACTGCTCCGCATGACGACTTCATGTACTTTCCTGGTTTTTGTTTTAAACAACCTACTTTGCAGAAGTGCCATGATTCACTGACTCCCTTTATTCACCACTGACAGGGCCAGATGGCTGAAAGAGTCCAACCCAGAGGCAGAGGAGCTGTTCCGCATGGTGGCAGAGGTTTTCATCTTCTGGGCCAAGTCTCATGTAAGAATATCACTGAAAATCAATCATCAATCAAATTGTATTTGAATAGCCCATATTCACAAATCACAATTTACATCATAGGGCTTAACAAGATTTGACATTCTAGAGTTTAAAAAACTACACAACAAAAACAAGGGATAAAAAGTGTAGAAACCTCATTCGTGGGTGAGGACGGACAGAAGTGCAATGGATGTTGCATGAAACGGAGCACATCAACAAAATGAACAATATTTATACAAAAGACATGTAAAATTAGATGTAGGAACCAGTAATAATAATAATGGCATATGTGAGTAGGCATATTGTCTGTCAGAGCAATCTGCCATCCCAGTCACGATGTACAATCACAATCCACCATCAACATCACTGTTAAGACATAAGCTCTGATGGTGGGACTGACTGAGTCTATAAAGAGAACGCTGTTTACATTCATGTTCTTGGAACTCCACGGACTAATGATTTTGATTGTTTGTACCTGATTGAATTACTCCATCACACTGATCACACTTCATGGAACTTTCAGCAGCCTTGAGCCCTACATGTTTGTTAACTGGTCCCTAGAGTGTAGTCCTCTCAGTTTTTATAGTCTCTCTGAACCAGTTTGTAACCCAAACCCCGGGAGAAATCAAATGTGCTTCTACTTGATCTAAACGGCCTCATAGCTGGCCAACCACAGCATGAAGTGGGTGTGGATGTCTCATCACTGGTTTGAGAAAGTGACAGAGATGGTCGGACACTGATAGGCCTAATCTGATGGTAGTAGCACTTCACAAGCACTTTGGACAGAGTGTTAAGACGGTTTTCCCCCTCCCCCGTAACTCGTATGGTTGGAATATACCATACCAGAAATGGTAACATATTTGAATGAATTGGTCACTGTTATAGGTCTGCAGAATGTTTAGCATTTCCGTCCATACAGCAAGAAGGTTCCCAGTTTGAATCCCAGCTTGGCTAGGACCTGTAGAGTTTGCATGTTGGCCCCATGTCAGCGTGGGTTCTCAGCAGGTGCTCCGGGTTCCTCCCACAGTCCAAATACATGATTGGGGAGGTAGATTGGGCGAGCGTTAATTATCCATAGGCTGAATCCATTAATCTGAGTGTGAATGGTCGCTATGCCCTGTGGTAGACCATGGATTGCTGAAGGTCACTCTTATGGTGATGAGATGTCCATGTTACTCTGTGTCTCATGTTAGCCCCCAGAGTTAGAGTTGATATATCGAGTTCTTGTGTAGTGTGTGACAATGAGAGGCTGGGAAGGTAACACTAGAGACTGTTTGCTGTTTCCAGTCCATCACATGCCCGGTTCAACTTTACTTCATCAATACTAATCAAAGATTCACATTTTGACCATATCTGTGTGTGTGTTTATTACTGTTAATGTGTGATGAGTTGTACAGTATATTTACCTGAATGATGAATGGTGTCCTGCTGCCATTTTTCTGCAGAACTTCAAAAGAGAGGAACAGAACTTTGTTGTCCAGAATGAAATCAACAACATGTCCTTCCTGATCACTGACACCAAGTGTAAGATGTCAAAGGTAAGGGAACATGGAGGCTGGTGAATATGTGTGTGTTTGTGTCAACATAGGATTTATCAGAATCAGGTTTTATTGCCTAGCAGGTTTATACGTTCAAGGATTTGGCTGTGGTGTATTTGTGCAAGTATAAATATAGTAAATGTAAAGACATTTTAAATGGGACATAAAATTTAATATAACAAATACTATATGCACCTGGAGAGGTACGGTGCAATATGTTGTAAGTAAACACTAGTGACTGGATTGTGCAAAGTACAGTTAGTCTTTTAGTCAGTTAGTTAGTTGTTTGCCACGGGAAGTTAAAGTCCAGTGATAGCGACCCAGGCCTTGTTGGTGAGGCCAGCAGAAAAAATTATTTTTGTGGCCTGATGGCCTATAGCCTCCTGCCAGCGGGAAGTAGCTCTAAGAGTCCATGTCCAATGAGGGAGGGGTCAGCCACAATGTTACCTGCACGCATCAGAGTCCTGGAGAGAGAGCAGGTCCTTGCAGAGAGGGCAGGTTGCAGACCATCACCTTCTCGGTGGAGCGAATGACGTGCTGCAGTCTGGGCCGGTCCTTGGCAGTATTCATGTTTATTAATCTTGTAATGAAATGATGTCACCTGAGCAAACATCAAAATGATGCAGCAGGAACATTTATACACATTACAATCAATAACCAACAGTGACCTCACATTTTGTGTCATGTGAATGAAAAGCCTGGCTGTGATCATCTCTTGTCTTGTGATGGTGGATTCTCCACAGGGAATAGTTTCAGACCAGGAGAGGAAGAAGATGAAGAGGAAGGGAGATCGATACACGATGCAGACGAGTCTGATCGTTGCTACTCTGAAGCGTCTGCTGCCTGTTGGGCTCAACATCTGTGCCCCCGGAGAACAAGAGCTCATTACACTGGCTAAGAACCGCTTCACCCAGGTATCAAATATAATATATATATTTTAAGCTTTGATGTCGGCTTTAATATGTGGCAGATACATTCGTTCTGTATAACAAGACGCTAACACGTTCAAATTGAAGTTACAGGTCTGGGATTTGAATGATCTGTGTGAACAGGAACACCTTAGCTGACTGACTGAAGTTTTGTTGCTCATATAGCAAACAATTCATCACCACAAACATGTAGTTTGATAGTTAGATAATAGTTAGATAGTTAGATAATTTGTATTTCTAGTGAGACCTGTTTCTTCAGAAACAGGTCTCACTAGAAATACAAATTATCATTCATGACCTGCAATCTAAAGGGTTAACTTCTCAATACTACTTTCCCATTTTATGCCTTTATTAGATAGAGATAGTGGACAGCAATGATGAAAAGAGAGATGGAACACTGGCCAACAGAGAGACACTGTTGTTCTTAACCCCAGAGCCAAGTGGTTAGCCCCATCTGCAGGTTTATCTTGATCTCCTCATAAACTGTACGTTTGCTCTGTCAACAGAAAGATACAGAGGATGAAGTCAGAGAGATCATCAGGAACAATCTCCATCTACAAGGAAAGGTAAGAACACAGTCAAGTACCTTGTTTGGGAATATAACAAGATCAAGGTAAGGTAAGTATATGTGTTAAAAATGAAGACTTTATATTTACATTGTAGTGAAGATACATTTGAAAGCTGTTGTTCTGAATAATGATGAATTTAGTTTTGTGTTTTTGTAAAGGACAGTTTGAGTCTTTGTCTCACAACCCATAGAAAAACCACATATATATATTTAGATGTGTTTATTTTGTGATTGTGATTGCATATGTTTGTCTTGTACAGCTGGAGGACCCAGCGATCCGATGGCAGATGGCTCTGTACAGGGACCTCCCTAATCACTATGAGGACACGTCTGACCCAGAGAAGACCGTGGAGAGAGTCCTGGACATCGCTCATGTCCTCTTCCACCTAGATCAGGTGAGTGTCTCATATTTTTATTGATGTGATATGTATTTGTGATCCTCCCGGACAAAAACTGCTCCTCCAGGAAAAGCTGCCCTTCATATCGTTTGAAGCCAGTATAGTCGATACGGTCTTGAGACAGTGACCCCACTACCCACTGAGTTTCGTGTGTGTGTTTAGGTGGAGCACCCTCAGCGCAGTAAGAAGGCAGTGTGGCACAAACTACTGTCCAAACAGAGGAAGAGAGCAGTGGTCGCTTGCTTCAGGATGGCACCACTCTATAACCTGCCCAGGTAACTTATACAGGCACACACACATTACCACACTCATACCGTGCATTATTATTTAGATCTGCACATCTGTTACATCTTATAAAGCAGTGAATATATGATTATGAAGGGATTTCTTCTTGCTATATCTCCCCAACCTAGGCACCGGGCTGTGAACTTGTTCCTGCAGGGCTATGAGAAGTCCTGGATCGAGGCGGAGGAACACTACTTTGAAGATAAACTCATCGAGGACCTCGCTGTTAGTTCATTTCAATATGTTATTCTCCCCTGGCAGAATTTTGTTACTTTTTTACAGTGTGTACCGCTGAGTCTCCTCTGATTGTGAATGTGTACTCATGTCAGAAACCAGGTGAACAAGAGCTTTCTGAAGAGGAGGAAGGGGTGAAGCACATTGATCCTCTACATCAACTCATTCAGCTGTTCAGCAGAACAGCCCTCACAGAGAAGTGGTGGGTTCTCATAGATACAGTATGTAACCTACATGCTTCTACCACATGTTACACCAACACAAGTCTCAGTTATAGGATCAGTTTTGATAATATCATTGTAAGAAGATTGAAGACAGGCATCACCTAAAAGCAGAAAATACAAATAAAAAGATTATGAGCAATAAAACGTAAAAAGTTAAAAGCACAACATCATATGTTGGCAATTCTGTAGACTGGGTTTTAAGAAGTTATTTAAAAGAAGTCACAGCATGTCCGAGCCTTCTCTCCTCAGGCGGGTTGTTCTAAAGCGTATTGGCCCGATGGCAAAATATACGGTCACATGTAGGAAGAAGGGTAGTCATCTATCTGCTGTTTTATCTGCGCCTGGATCAGACTCACTATTCAGCTCCGTTCACCATTCATCAGCATGTTTGAATCCAAACAATGAGCTACCCTTGGCTAAAAGTTGGGTTCATTGTTATCAGCCGCACACAAGACAAAGCATAATAAGCTTTAAATTCAGAAATTAGTGGAGTTTGTCATATTCTGCTAATTGGTGTGTGGGTGTGTGTGTGTGTGTGTGTTTCCTGCTGCAGTAAACTGGATGAGGATATTCTTTACATGGCCTACGCTGACATCATGGCTAAGGTACCAGACTAACAAAGCTGTAACTCATTATGCCAGAAACTGTAACTTATTTTAATAACCAGATGCTAATGACTGTAATAATAGTGACAAAGCCATCGTTACCCATTTCTTTCCATCTCTCTTCTGCCCTCAGAGCTGCCACGATGAAGAGGATGAAGAGGAAGTGAAGAGTTTTGAGGTAGGTGTGTGTCTGTCAGTTTTCATGGTCATCTCCTGCTTCACCTTTTTTGCAACAGTTTGTCAGACCTGAAAAGTGATTTTATTTTTATGAATAGGAGAAGGAGATGGAGAAGCAGAAGCTGTTGTATCAGCAGGCTCGTCTACATGACCGAGGAGCTGCCGAGATGGTGCTGCAAACCATCAGTGCAAGCAAAGGTCCGTTCAACTCCTCAGTGATACTTCTCAGATAGTTTTGGCCACAGTGACAATTTTGACAAAACAACAAAAATCAGGTGCACCATTCAGAAAGTTTGAATATGTCTGTAGACAGCAGTGAATGGGAGCTCATAGGAATCTGACGGTACTACACCTGCAACAGGGACTCTGTTTACACGATCAGACTCAGAATAAGCAGTGCTCGAGTTAGAGTTGAGTATTCTGCCCATGTACACGTCTTAATCACATAATAATAAGCAACTCATGTAAATATCATAACCAAATTGCATGTCTGAGGTACTTTGGGTGAGAATGATGACACGAGAAGTGTTTGGATTGTTTACTTTTCCTGTGACCTGTGAAGGTGTTGGCGAGGAATACAGGGAAGAAACTGTCTCCAGATAATCATTCTCATCACTAAATCCCCCTTTCCACTGGTCAAAAACACCACTAACACCCACTTACATCTGGCTTTTGTCTGCAATAGGAATTAATGCATACAGAGTCAAATGACTCCTTGGTGAATGCGCTCATTTCTTCTTTTTATTTTGGCAGTCAAGATGGTGATGCTGCACTTTTTCTGCATTACGTTACGTTGCAGATGTTATGACGCATATTGATCTTTCAGGCATAAATAACTACGAACGTTTGTGTTCTGTTTTTTAACATCTTGGAAACAACTTGCCACAGCGATTTAGTTTTCTTCATGTTGTGAAAATTCAACACTGGGAAAACAGTGAAGCGAGGGGTCTTCTCAGTTTTCTTCACATTAGTAACTAACTTCGCACATTATTCACCGGGTGGAAGTTGACTCGTCTAATCGATGCTAATTTTGGTATAAAACTGGCAGAATCAAACCAATTTACCTGTAGATGGGGTGTATGGTAACTTGGTTTAAACACATCTAATTAGAATTAAAGATGAAAAACGTAATACTTTCCTCAAAACCCGACTCAACTACGTTTAGCTCTACAGATGATTGGAGACATTCAACAAGTCTTAGTAGGTTATACTGTACCTATTCACAGCTCTTTTCTCTCTCTTGTTCCTATACACCAGGTGAGATGGGTCTCATGGTGGCCTCTACTCTGAAGCTGGGCATAGCTATTCTCAACGGAGGAAACTCTACAGTGCAGCAGGTATTAGCGTGTTCACTCACTTCGGTTTCTGTTGCAAAACCTTTCATTGTTAAGTGTTTACTTTGTATATGGATGTAAATATTTCCCTGTGCATTTTGTCTGTATGAATCTAGATTCTGACAATGTCTTAACACATACAAGATACAAAACAAAAGGAACTTGCATGGATTATATTTAGTCCAATCTAGTATGTGAAATGTGCATGTTTGTTCATTGTGTCCATGTAAAAGTGTAAAATATAACTCAGCTCTCATTTTGTCTCTTGGACAGAAAATGTTGGATTACCTGAAAGATAAGAAGGACGTGGGCTTTTTTCAGGGTCTGGCTGGTCTCATGCAGTCGTGCAGGTAAATCCACACACTCCTAACAAATATATTTACCATGTATTCATACCACAGCTGGCTCAGTCATAGTCAAGCATTTAGAGCTGTTGAATAAAGAGCATATATGTAATAAATAGAGAAACAATACTGAAACTATGGTGATGCTAACTTCAGAGCATAGGTTTTCAATCTGTAAGAGAGTTGTAGTGGGGTTGTGGAGGCAGCAGCTCAGCAACACAGTCACCAGTTACAGCAGCAAGGGTGCAGGAGACTAAAAGACCTAGCACCCAGTTTCATCCAAACTCTGAAGAATGACTCCTCAAGAGTCTGGTTTCCCATTACCACTCTTTGAATCAGTGGTTTTTGCCTTTTCGTTATTTCTCTATCTTCTGTGGGTTAGCTGTTTTTCAGCACACACAGACAATATACAGCTCAAGGACCGTAAGGAGATATGAGCAGAATTTGACAAAAAGTCTACATTATCTGTTAGCTAGCTTCTACAGACACCAGCCTGCTGGCAGTAAATTGCTAAATGAACACAAACAGACAACATGATATCCTTAATATGACAGATACTGAGAACAGATAAAGGGAGAGATATTTCCAATTACGTGTTGTCTGATAGTTTTTTAGCCATAACAGGTCAAGCACTGATTGCCATATTTGCCCTGCCATAGATGAAGGTGCTCAGCTATTTTAAAGGAAGCAAAAAATATGTGATTTTCACTGTTCACTCATCTGTGTTTCAGTGTTCTTGATCTAAATGCTTTTGAGAGGCAGAACAAAGCAGAAGGACTGGGGATGGTGACAGAGGAGGGCTCAGGTAAGCTTCATTACTTTTACACTGTAGATTTGTTTCATACCAAAAGAAGGCATCTTTAAAACATTGTTTTTTTTGAGTTGGAGTGTTGTTGCTCTGAAACTTCACTAAACAAGAAGAAGGCCAGGCCAGCTTTTCTACAACAGATGCAGGTATATTTCTTAAATGTCTTTAATTGACCTCAGACCAAATCAAAAGGCCACTGGTGCTGGGACCATTGGTTTCACAGTGAAACACTGAGGGGTAGATTGTAAGGAATTCATGGTATCCCAAGAAAAGATCTGGAGTGTTCTTCAGGACGGACAATACTGTAGAAAGGGACCATTATAGTGGAAGATACATACTCTGTGGTTCTGAATACATAATTTCTCATCATTCTTTATTTTGCTTTGTCCCGTTTACCCTGTCATCCCTTTGGTTCAGCCTTTTATTCATTTGAATCAGGTGCCAATGGAGAACTACCTTTTGTTTATCAATATTATCAACTATGAATCCTGCTGTACGTGTTTGTGCTCATGATTTGCCTGTCACATCTTCTGTGTGTATGAATGTGTAACAAGTGTTTACAGTCATTATTTTAGATAGTTACCTGTATGAAGAAACCTACCACATTGAACTACATTAATTTAAAGTTATAAGTAGATTTTAAGATGCATCAATGAGATGACAGTTGGTGCCCCAGACTGATTTTAAAGATGGACGACATGTCTCCACTTCCTCTCATTGTGCAACACGGAAGCCAAAATATCTTAATGCTATTTATTATTTATTATAAAATATTCTTATGCAGGTGACCTCATATGGAGCCTCAAGGGGGCGATCCAGAGGTTTTGGCTTCACATTAAGAAGCTGTTGTATTGTCCTTCTTTATAAACAGCTTATTGTTGGTACTTGTTATCAAGTTATAATGGGTGCAGCAATTTGATTTCAGTAATTTCTGGTTTATAAAAAGTTATTCTGGCGCAGTATATTCTCTCATACTTCAATGTCATTTACACATTTATATAAACATATATGTAGCTGAGCAGAGGTGGGTGTGGAGTTAGGTCATCAGTTAAGCTCACAGTGAATCGTTGGGAGTAGAAAGTTATACCAGAAGACTGGTTCTCCTTCAAAGACTTACAGTTAGTTTCCTCTAACCATGAGGATGATCTTTTCAAAACCGTAGCCACAACAACTGTCTCTTCCTAACTTGAACCAACACGTTTGATTGCTGAGGTGAAACATCTCCAAACACTCATGGGATCATTCATGTTTCAGTCACATAAGCTGTTTTGGAAAGACTTTTTTCATTGTGTGGATATGAGGATTAAGTAGAACATTCAATTAATTATATCTTACCATAATCACATAAGATATGAACCTAGATACTTATTAAGAATCATAGATAACCATGTAAAAGTTAATTTCATGGAAAAATATACATGTGTTTAAACATATACTGGTTATGGAGACTTCACATCAGAAATGGCACTGCTTTCATGAATATTGTCAACAGTACTGACATTACTACTTATTTCTTGGTTTATAGACTATAGGTAACTGGTAATGTTTAAATGCATATGATTAGGGTTGAGTATTGTTTTGGTTTCTGCCAATACTAGTTTCAAATCTTTACTTTTTTAACCGTTGCATTAAGGGAGCCAGAAACAATAATTGTTTCTTTAAAAATGCACAAAACAACGGTCGACGATAACAGCAGCTTTTTTATTTCAAATTGGAAGCTGAATTTGAACATATTAACTGTTAACATGTTATAGTAAATTAACTTAAATATCCAAATATAAATCAGTGCAAAACTCATTTTAAATAAAACCTAACCAAACTATATAAATTTAACACAAATTAACTGTTTCAGTGCTTAATACAGCAAAAAATTCTCTCAGCTTCAAACATGGTGCATCCTCTGCTTTCAAATATATGTGTACGTCGCCAAGTTTTTTCATTCAGTTTGTCCTGTTCCTACTTTCACACTGATTAACTAACAATTCTTCATAAACCAGTAATTACTAAAGCTCACAGTGGGTTATTACTCATGGCTGTACCCATTATAGAGATAACTCAACCAGTCATCAACAGCTGTTCATTTTTATACCTTCCTCATTATAAATAACTTTTTGAAGCCCCATTAACAAAACAAGTTCCACGTTTGATGCATATCCACAATCAAAAGAAGAAATTTACCCAAAAAGTTTTCAGGCACTTCTTTACCCTTGACCTTAACCCAGCTCAACACGTTTTCTGTTATTTGGTCTTTTTTTTTCCATGTTGACCAAACAAATAAATTCGGAAGTCTCTTTTCCCTATATGTAATCGTTTTCTTTGTTTCTTACTTTCTTTCTTTCTCTCTTTCTTTCTTACTTTCTTCCTTCTTTTCTTTCTTTCTTTCTTCCTTTCCTCCCCCTGTTTTCCTTTCTCATTTTGGTTTACTGCACTTTCCTCCCTTCCTCAGTCATCACTCATGAGCGTGGTAATTATGCCTTCTGCCATCTTATTGTCCGTTGGTTGGTCTCTCTCTCTCTCTTGCTCTTACACTACTGCTGGTTAGTTGTTGTGTCAGTTCTGTCCAGGTCCTGAGTGTAGACCTTCAAGCCTCGTCTTACCACCACTGTGCTTGTAGCTTATTTTCTGCCCTCACCATTCTAATCCGTTTTTTCTTTCCTTCCTTAGTTGGTTTCTTTTTGAGTGGAGACCAATTACAAGTCACTCCCTGGTTGGATTTGTAGTTGGTCTTTTAACAATGTTTGAAGTCTTAGCCCATTTCTGAGTTTTGGTATAAAATGTCTCATGCCATTCTTTGTCACAGTAGTAAAGTGATGATGATATTATGATGACTTTTTCTGGAACACACCACAGACCAGACAAAAGTAAAAGTGTAGCTGTGAGCTGTTTACATATCTATGCCTCCCTCTCAGGATTTGCACAGTATCTGGCACATTCTAAATACTACTAATATGAGTATTTACATTCCCCCACCCTCATCCTCCATCCACACCCTCTCAGTCATGTGGTCCACCTGAATTCAGGTGGTTGTTTTGTCTCAGTAATGGAAATGGTTATTGTGTTGGTTGTTCTCTGTTGTGTAGTGTACAGTCTCATCTGTGTTCTCAGCCACTACCTCTGCCTTGTTTCTGACTCACCATCTCAGGGCTGGAATGAATACAAATCCTGTAACCCAAACAAAAAGTAGATCAAGCTGAAGACTGGCCTCCAGTAAGGCTGCATCGTCATTGTTTACAGAATAACAATGGGTCAAACGTCAAATGATCCCCACAGCAGTGTTTTAGCAGCGTCACTGCTTTGTTTCAGTCTCTTATCGACCTGGAGCAGCAGAGGCAGCAGCTGTTTTCAGAGAAACAGCTGTAAAAAGCCAATATCCTCAAACTGCTCAGCAGCAAGAAGCAGACAGACAACAACTAATTTAACTAAACTAATTTTGACAGTAAACCCTACATACTTGTGCAGGTTTGTTAATGCATGTAAGTAAGCTAATGAGGAATGTTAAAGACCATGCTTCTTTGTTAGGACCTAACACACTAAGATGACTCGCAGGAAGCAACAAGAAAACAGTTTTTGATGCTCAAAGGATTAGTTCACCAAAAATCTATTAAATTAAACTTCCATCAACACGGATTTAAGTTACTAATCACATCAATTAAACTTCAATAAATACTCATGTGTTACTAATCACAACAGTTAAAGGGATAGTTCACAGAATATGAAAATGCACTCATTATCTACTCACCACATTGCTGATGGAGGGGTGGGAGAAGTGTATGAGTCCACAAAACACTTCTTGAGTCTCAGGGGTAAACAGAGTTGAAGCCAAATCTAATACAATTGAAGAAACAGAAACAACAGAAACAAATAATATGTCTCCATATTGCTTGTGGTGTAATATAAATGTCTGAGCAAACTCTGGAGCCATGTTATGTTTTTTGTAATTATGTCTGATGAAGCGGCCACAATTGACTTGGATTTGGCTGTAACATGTTTTACACATGAGACTTCAAAAGTGTTTTCTGTACTCAAACACTTCACACTGTCCCTATAATTCAACTTATCTCACATTATAAACAAAAAGATAAAATAAAAGAGTCGGACATGCAGTATTTATAAATACATACTTTGAAGGATAATATAGTGTTAGTGGATATTTATTAGAAAAAAATCTCTTGGAAAGATATTCAAGCACTGCTTTTTTCATTTGTTCCTCTTTTCTCTCTCCCTCCTCCCTGAGCTGCGTACTGTACACAGTGTGCTTGTCCTTCATGAAAAAACCTTATTTGAAAAACCTGTCCTTGTCTATGAGTTTGTATTTTTGCTTCTTTTCCCACTAGCACAGCATTTAAATTCTTGATTTGGGTTTAGTGATATATTCTGTATATCTGTCCAGAAAAAGGTTTTTAGAGGGACTAGAGGGAGTTTTTTGTACTTTAATGCATCACATCCTACAGACCTTCAAGTTTTTAATAATTTAAGAAACCTGTAGAGACATAACACAGATTCCCTTCTTACTTATTAATAAAGAGATAAATCGTGTATCAATAGTGTATCATTCTGCTGATATCACGCCTGAAAGTGCCTTCACTTGAATCACTGAATTGTATTTTCAACTCAACTCAACTCATTGAAAAGCCACAAAATATACAAAATCACTCAACAAAACATAGAAATGCGCTGCTAATACACACTGTGCAAGCTACTTTATTTAGCCAGCTAAGATCACAGCCCAGTTTTACCAGGGCCCTGAGACGTTTGCAAAAAATAAATAATCATGAATTATTTTACTGCCAGAAATGGGACCAGGAAGTCCCGCACAGTCTTCATCTATTGGTGCTGAATGAAACTCTAAATTACTGCTGGAGGCCTTACCAGCTCTAACTGGGTGAGAGGCTCGGTGCTCCCTGCACAGCTTCTGGATTGAAACTCACGAGGTTTTGGCCTTAATGCAACAGTACTTAACACTGCACTGCTGGGTCACTGTTATCAATGCTTGTGTCATTTACTGTCTTTGTAGGAACTGATATATCACAATGATAATTTTCTAGTTGTTACTACAAAGTAATGTATATTGCTCCAAAAAATGAAGGGAACGCTTAGGAGCTCAATGAACAAAATATTAATTGAGAACCAAATATCGTAAGAATTTTCAATGGAAACCAAAATCATTAAACTCTTGAGGGTTGGATTCAAAATCATAACAGATGATTGTAATTTGAAATTACAGGCTTATCCAACTTTAATTTGTATCACGCCATGCAATCCCATCAATGTCTAGTCAAGGCAATCGTTGTCCTGCAACAGGAGGAACCCAGGGTCCACTGCACCAGTGTAAGGTCTGGCAATCACTCTGAGGATTTCATCCTGGCCCCGAACTGCAGTCAGGGTACTACTGGCTATGACATGGAGGTCTGTGCGACCCTACAAGGATATGCCTCCCCAGACCATCACTGATCCAATGCCAAAACTGGTCATGCTGGATGATGTTACAGGCAGCATAACGTTCACCCCCCTGCTCTCATCTCTGACAGAAAAGGGTGCCACTTGCAAACCTGCCAATTCTGGTGTTCTCTGGCGAATGCCAATCGAGCTGCACGGTGCTGGGCTGTGAGCACAGGTCCCACTAGAGGTTGTCGGGCCCTCATGGAGTCTGTTTCTGACAGTTTGGTGAGACACATGCACACCTGTAGCCTGCTGGAGGTAATTTTGTAGGGCTCTGGCAGGGCTTCCCATGTTCTTCCTCGCACGAAGGAGCAGATACCAGTCCTGCTGCTGGGTTGTTGCCCTTCTAAGGCTGTGTATAGCTCTCCTTATAAATGGCCAGTCTACTGGTATCTCCTCCATGCTCTTGAGACTACTGGGACACACAGTAAACCTTCTTGCGATGGCATGCATAGATGTGCCATCCTGCAGGAGCCGGACCTGAGTGGTCCTCAGGTCCGGCCTTATGCTACAAATTGTAAGTATGGCACTAACAAAATGCAAAATGAAAAAAAAATCAATGAGGAAGGATATAGAGAGAGAAATGATCTGTTGCAACCACTTGCAAAAACGTTCCCTTTTTGGAGTTTGCTTTGCTGTTACCGCTCCAGTCCAACTGATGTCCCTTGTGTTATACTGGGATGATTAACTGTTCCCTTCATTTTTTGAGCAGTGTATGACAACAATTAAATTCAGAAGTCTTTCAGCAGATGCAGTTAGATTAGTTTTTGGTTGATATCTGCAAAAGTGATCACACATTATGGGCCATGATGAGTGAATCTGAACATGGCACATTGTGGTGGGCTGAGCTGTAGATAAGAAAAGTTTGAAGATCAAAAAGTGCACTTTCTGTCTTGTTTCAGACCGACAGATTTTCCTCTTTTAGCCCTGTCCACGTTGTCATCATATTTTATGGATGTATTCTGTTATTGTTCATGTTGTTCTTGTACTGAGTTATTGTGTAGTGTCCCATCAGCCTTCCTCTGACCATATTTCTTTTTGCATGGTTCAAAGTAGCATTTTAACACAGTCAGAGCAGCTGCCCTCAACTTCCTCCAGGTATTTGTAATCTGTGCAGAATCAAAGCAGATCCACAAACCAATGCATCTTATTTCCAACCATGTATAAACAGCTTCTGAAAAGGAAAAAAAACATGAATGGAGCCCAAATCCAGTCCTGACTATAAAATGCTGCAGTTTAAAGACCAGTGCACTTCAGTCCACGACCAAGTGCCGTGGCTGCCCACTGCTCATCAAAGTGTGTGTATTTGTGTGAGATTGTGTAAAATAAAACTGGTTTCACTGACTGACAGAAAAATACTGGGGATTTGATCACATTAGCTCCATCTTTGAACAGTTCTTCACTCTCCATCTTCTTGTCTTTCTGCCTCTTTCCTGTTTGTTGTTTGCTTTTGTCTTCTCTGTTTCTGACTTGTTTTTTATGTGTATGTGTGTGTCTCCTCATATGAACACGTGTGTGCTTGTGCCTATGTGTGTCTGCATGTATGTCTTGCTGTGTGCACGTGTGTGTGTGTGTGTGCGTGTGTGTCTCTTCTTCTCTGGCCAGGTGAGAAGGTCATGCAGGATGATGAGTTCACCTGTGACCTTTTCCGCTTCCTGCAGCTGCTCTGTGAAGGACACAACTCAGGTGTGTGAGCTTGTGTGTTTGTTGTTGTTAGTGACGGTTCAATCAAGGAATATGGCGGAGAATCTAAAGTTCTAGGTATATTTACGAATGATAATGTGCTGATACAACTACAGAAAATTGGCATTGCAGGTTTATCTGAGGAGATTGTGAGAAAAGTGTAATTTATCATGTGTCAAAAAACACCAACTACTCAGAATATGACCCCTTCATATGGATAGAAGCTTTTCCTACGAGTTTCATTCATATGTCTGAGTCAGAGCCATGTTATCATTTACTACAACAGGGTTTATTCATTTAACACATTTTTACAATCAGAACATTGCCAGATGTTTGTGATATCCTGTTTCAGACTTCCAGAACTACTTAAGGACACAAACAGGGAACAACACGACTGTCAACATCATCATCTCTACTGTCGACTACCTCCTCAGAGTCCAGGTCAGTTCCTGTCGTTAACAGCTGCTGCTTCATGAAGGATGAATTGTACAAAACTGAACCTAAATAGATCAGAAATCATACATTCTGTTCTAAAAGCTATGAAATATATCATGTCTGCAGATTAAAAAAACATCACAAATAAAGTCCAGGGAATAAAAGTGTTTTAAGAGACATTTAGTGACATTTCTCTTTAGTTGTTATGCTTTTTTTTGTGTTACTCAGATGTTTCCTTTTTCTTGATTCTTTATTTGAATGGGGCTTTGTCTCCAAAGCCCCATTCTACTGCCTCTTGACTGTGTTTACTACTCCTGCTAATAATCTTCTTCAGTTTATTATCTCATGGTGAATCTGTCTCATTCTCTTCTTCTTTTCATTTCCTCCTCTGACCCCTTCTTTATCCCCTCTCCCCTCCTCCAGGAGTCTATCAGTGATTTCTACTGGTATTATTCCGGCAAAGATGTTATTGACGAGCAGGGCCAGAGGAATTTCTCAAAGGCAATTAATGTGGCCAAGCAGGTTTTCAATACCCTGACTGAATACATCCAGGTCAGTATTACTATTGTCATTTTATGTAGAACCTTGTAGCACCTTCTCTATATTACCTTTAAAATGGCTTAGAGGAGACAGTATATGCTTTTTCACTTTGTCTTTCCTGTAGGGCGATATATCGTTTTTTGTGTGTAAAATTCTGTCAAGTCAAAAATCCCAAAACCTTGAAAGACCTCGGCCGTTGTCTGGCCGATACTTTGTGATGTCACATGACATCAGGTGTGATGTCACAGGACATTCAGCTTATCTGTCACGCCCTCTAACAACACCAGGCACAGCTAGAGCAGAGGTGTCACTTTTGTCAAACGTTGGAGGAGGTTGACAGATCACAACAGAGTGGGCCAGCTGACCAATCATAGCATTCAGGGCTTCATCAGGAGGGAGGGCTTAAACAGACAGGGGCTACAACCAAGCATTTAAGACAGAGGCTTACAAAAGGAGCTTTAGCAATGGAGCAGGAATTGATGTGTTTTCAGAAACAGTAGAGCATACAACAAAATAAATACCAGATCACAAATTTCTAATTATGAATTAAATGGTTGAAAAGTGACAGCAGTGTTTACAATAGCCACATTTTGTCAGTAGATTATTGTTTCAATGAAACAGAGTGGAGATATTCCTTATTTCTGAAACAGTGGGGAAAATTAAAACTTAAAAAGCAACATTTCCCTGATGTTCTACTATATTCTGTGTACTATTCTAATATATATATATATATATATATATATATATATATATATATATATATATATATATATATATATATGAACTCCTGCTAAGTGGACATCAGTGTGTTTGCTGTGATTGTGACTCTTTACTTGTGACGTTTAAGGGGCCGTGCACTGGCAACCAGCAGAGTTTGGCCCATAGCCGATTGTGGGATGCTGTGGTTGGTTTTCTCCACGTCTTCGCTCATATGCAGATGAAACTGTCTCAGGTGAGCTAAGAATGAGTTTGGGGGGGGTATATGGACGGAAGTATATGGACAACGAAAGTTCTGTAATGGTCATGTCTGGTTTGCAGCTGACCAGGCATTTTTTGTTGCATGTTGTAATTTCCTGGCCTGTCTCCGATGTCAACTACCTGAAGACATCAAGTGCTTAAAAAACTTTCATAGAAAATTATGACTGAAATGCTTCTAGTGAACAGCAGCAGAGATACTGGCTCTTGTGAAGCAGCAATGTCAGGATCCTGAAGTTCTTTATCTTGCTGCCTATGCTCCTTCGTCTGATACTGTCCTTGTTCATATGAAGTGTATATAGACATGGTAGACCAAAAAGTCAAGCCAAACAATATGTACCTTCCCCTGCTGGATGATTACAGTATAGGTCATAAGCACTGCTTCATCCATGTCAGTGGACAGGATATGGTCCAAACTAAAAAGTACACTTCATATAGAACTTTCTGACGGATGAATGCTGTGGTTTCAGGTTGATCTTATCAGACTGATGTACATTCTCCAGTAAGTTTGGTTTTTATTTGTTATTTGATGCTATAAAAACATGGAGAAACATCATGATAGACAGCTGAAACTGACTTGTGGTAGGACAAGCATGTTTACGGACCTTGATACTGCAGACGTTGGCAGCACCCTTATCTAGGATAGCTTAGTTTCATTTTTGTACAACGGGAGAAAGTGGAGACACGTCTCACTCCACGGTCTAGATATGAAAAACATTCTCCTTGAATTTATGGTAACCCGATTTGATTGTGATCACTGTTCAAATAAAATCAAGCAATCAATCAAATTTATCTTCATAGAAAATATAAAACTACCACAAAAATCCATTTTAGCAGAGTAGAAAACTTCAGTGAGCCACTAGTGAGGGATCCCTCTGCCAATGACAAACTAGTTTTTGCTGTATGGTTAAAGTCTTGAGTATGATTTTCTTCAGGACTCCAGTCAGATTGAGTTACTTAAGGAACTGATGGACTTGCAGAAAGACATGGTGGTCATGCTGCTGTCTATGCTGGAGGGTAAGTTTATGTTCATGAGCATTAAATCATGTGTTAAACCTTATTCAGATACAAAAATGTTAAAGGACAATTTTACTGAAATGTGTTGATTTAATCGAAATAGTTAGCAGTGTTTGCTAAATGCGATCCAAATGTTTGAATCATCAGTGTAGCGCAGTTCTTTACATTGCTCAAGCCCAAAACTGGCTTTAGTTAAATTGCTTTAGCTTTATTTATGTGAGGATTTATGCAGCTGAAGATGTCAGTTGGTAGCTTACTACTCAAAATGTACAGTAGCAATGGAAGCGTTACCAAACATGTTAAACCAAAACTTTTGTCTAAAGCTGGCGATGAATGTGACAGCATACCACTCGCTGAGTCAGCTGTCAGTGACTAATACAAACTGAGCCATATCATAAGCAAACAGGCTGATATTTGACACAGAGATATAAATGTAGTAAAAATAAGTAAATATAGTTAATAATGATAAAAGAGAGTGAACTGTTCATGAAAAATTAATATAACCAAAATGGCTAAAAGACCATTCTTAGACAAAAGCAAGACTGAAGAGGTAGGTTTTAAGTTTATGTTTAAAAATGTCAACCATTTTGGCTGCTCTCATATCCTCTGGCGGAGAGTTCAAGTTGCTTGCAGCATGCAAACTAAAATCTGTTAAACATGTTTCTTTTTTTCGTCAGGTAATGTGGTGAATGGGACTATTGGGAAGCAGATGGTGGACATGTTGGTGGAGTCCTCCAACAATGTGGAGATGATCCTCAAGTTCTTTGACATGTTCCTCAAGCTGAAAGACCTGACCTCCTCGGATGCCTTCAAGGAGTATGACCCTGACGGAAAAGGCAAGGCTCTCCAACACATTTTCTTTCTTCACATTAATCTTTGAAGAACAATCACAGTGGATCATTGGACAGTAAAAAGAGCCAAACAAGAGGGAACAGAGCCCAAAGTGCAGAAAGTCATGAGAACAGCATAGGGACACGCAGCAAATGACTGGGAGCAGGTAGACACATGCTGCCCTTATATTGAACTTGTGAGCTCATGGTTATGACATGTGAAGTCATGTACACAGGAGGTTTGGCGCACAAGTGGTTAAATCATAAGAGCAGCGGCAACATGGAGGCGGTTTAGACTATACCATAGCAAGCTTGCAGGCGGGTAATCTAACGTAGGAAATAAAAGGTAAAATGACTTGTAGGCAATAACAGGTCAGATGACGTAGGAGGTATCGGCATGTCTGGAGGACACAACAAGAGAGCCCACAGACAAATTGTGACAAGAGCTGACGTACAAATTATTTTCCAGGTGTCATCTCCAAGAGGGACTTCCATAAGGCCATGGAGAGCCACAAACACTACACCCAGTCTGAGACAGAGTTCCTGCTCTCATGCGCTGAGACTGATGAGAACGAACTCTTGGACTATGAAGAATTTGTGGAGCGCTTTCATGAGCCAGCCAAGGTGAATGGCTAAATGTTTTCAGATGTTTAATAAGTCTAAAAAGGGTCTTAAGTTAAGTCCCAATGTAAGCCCATCAGAATGATTAGATTCTGTTATTAAAGTCTATTTTTAGAGAATTGTTTTACAATCTCATAAGGGGTTTAATAGGAAATCCCTCTTGTTGTTATTGTGTCTTCTTTTTTGTTTCTTCTGCCTTTCCATTTGTCGGGCTTGATAAAGGAGTAATAAATAAAGTAGAACAGCTCATTTGTTGGAATTCTGACTGATCTGTGTGGCTCATCCAGATCAGTCAAGACATACATTCATAAATTTGTATTATTGCTTTGGAGGAGCTTCAAAGTGACCCTGCTTTGTTGAGTTAAGTTAAGTTGAGATTAGTCTAACCAAAAGAAAAAGCTAAAACCACACGCAACATTTTCTGCATTTGATTTCATGCTTTTTAAACTTTAAACTCATTTGAATCACATCTCAATGCTTGGAAACTGTTTTGCATTGTGTCTGAAGGTAATTTAAAGTGCTAAAGCCTTATGATTGATCCAGACTCCCTAACTAATCCGTCCTGTGATAAACACAGTGTCTTCCCGTTTCATCACAGGATGGAGGTTGCCTGGTCTCAAATTTATGTAGTGACTGTGAGTGTAACTGTGATTCAATAGGACATTGGCTTCAATGTGGCGGTTTTGCTGACCAACCTGTCGGAGCACATGCCTCATGACACCCGGCTGCAGACTTTCTTGGAGCTGGCAGAGAGCGTCCTCAACTACTTCCAGCCCTACCTGGGCCGAATCGAGATCATGGGCAGCGCCAAGCGCATCGAGCGGGTCTACTTTGAGATCAGCGAGTCCAGTCGAACACAGTGGGAGAAACCTCAGGTAAAGATTTAGACGTTTAAGTCACTTCAAATAGACAACATTCGATTTGTTAGGAATTGGTGAAAACAGATTTCCTCGCAGCTCCAATTTCACTTACTTACCCTGTGCCCAGGTCAAAGAATCTAAGCGTCAGTTCATCTTTGATGTGGTGAACGAAGGAGGGGAGAAGGAGAAGATGGAGCTGTTTGTGAATTTCTGCGAAGACACCATCTTTGAGATGCAGCTGGCTGCTCAGATGTCTGACGCTGGTGAGCGCTCAGCGGTGAAGGAGGAGAGTGAGCGGGAGAAACCGGATGAGGAGAATCCTGAGATGGGCTTCTTCTCTGTAACCACAGTGTACATGGCTCTGTTGGCTCTGCGATACAACGTCATGCTGCTGTTAAAGGTGAGAGTCTGCGCTTTGTGTGTTTGTATGTGTTCATTATCTGGTCAGAGACACAACAATAAGTGCTCGGTGGATGGCTTGGGCATCCCCATGTGGACATTTCTTAGGGCACTGTCCAGCCTGCAGTTTCACATGAAATAAAATAAAATCTCTTACACATTGGCCTATAATACTTCCAGACACATGCCACAGTTCACATCTACACATACACATCTGCTGACAGTGACGACATATTGCACAACCTTTTTATATTAAATATTGTCAAAGAGGTGACATATTACACATCCCTTATGGCCGGCAACATATTGTTGTTGAGGAAGATTCTCTGTGGTGGGTTCAGTGCACATAGAGGTGTACCAAGGATCCACCGTGTTGTTAGTTGATTTCTGCCTGTTGGAGGAAACTTGGTTGTTGATGTTCCATTCAAACCTTTTCCCTGTTTTCAGGTGCTTTCCATGAAGAGTGTGAAGAAGCAGATGAAGAGGATAAAGAACATGACTGTGAAGGACATGGTGACCACCCTGGTCTCCTTGTATTGGTCAGTTTTGCTGGGCCTTCTCCATGTGGCGTTCAGCGTGGCCCGAGGATTTTTCAGAATCTTCTATAACACCTTCATGGGCGGCAATCTGGTAGAAGGGGCCAAGACCATAAAGGTGTGTGATCCTATGAGGACAGTCATTAAACATACTGCATACTAAAAGAGCTGTTCCTAAACTGCCTTCATCCACAGGTGTCAGAGCTGCTGGCCAACATGCCTGACCCCACCCAGGACGAAGTGCGGGGTGAAGGGGAGGACCGAGAGAAGAGACCCTCCCCGATAGAGGACCTGGCTGATCTGGCAGTCAACACCAGTGAGACCGAGCTGCTGTCAGACATTTTTGGTCTGGACTTAAGAAGGGAAGGTGGCCAATACAAGATCACCCCCCATAACCCCAACGCCAGTCTGACTGATCTGCTCAACTCCCCGGTTCCCTCTCCAAACCCACCTGCCCCACCCACACCACCTCCACCTGAGCTCAGACAGAGGCATCCGGTAAGAAGAAAAAACTTAAATATGAAAACATCACATTTTTCTTTCTTTTACCTTTTTGCCCCCTCTCTTGCCAGGCTTTTTACCCACTCTGTTTCAAAAATTGACAAATCTCAAAATTCAGGATCCCAAATATTTTGCTTCAAGTCATCGAGGACAAAAAAATGAACACGGCTAATAGTCTACAGTTTGTGCTCTAAGAATGCTGTTAATGTCATAAGAAAAGTTAGGAAGTCATATCACAGTTCAGGATCAAGCACAGAAATTGTATATAAAGATGGACGACACATCTCTACTTCCTCCTACTGTACACAAATAAAGCCAGACAGAGTCTCTGTGGAGTGATGATCAGGGAGTGGAGCTGCGGTACGTGGTTGTAGCTCAGGAAGTAGAGAGGGTCGTTCATTTTGAAGTTCGATCCCCACTCCATGTCCCACCTGCTTACGGTGGAAGAGGCAATATTTATGAGCTATACTGCATCCAGCCACTAGAGGATGATTCAGGTGTTCTAGCTTCATGTTTGGGAGCTGACATGTCATCCACCCACTATACAGTCCAGGACAAGCCTCAAAGTGACACTGACGCACAGTCACAGTGACTAAATCCTCAACAATCAAATTCAAAGTCCTCAGACATTTTTATAAATACTTTCACTTATCAAAGACGATTTCACCTAATAGGATCTGCCTCTCTGTGTGAGAGTGGCTTGATCAGATTGCATCCCCCACCATTTGTCTCATGGTGTTTTCTGTTTCAGTCGCAGGGCTCTTCCTCAGACGAGAAGGAGGCAACACCAGACACTGAATGTGAACCTGATAAAACAGCAGAGTATGTAAATGTTATGGAATCTGATAGTTAGGAGCCAGTGTGTAGACCTTAAAGTACAGATTGATGAAGTTTATCAATTATTGTTACATTTGTTGTATTTATATACATTTTTATATGTAAAAAAAGGGTTCATGTGAATATGTGTGGGAATACATGAGTAAAGGTGCAGTGTAGCAGAACTGTTAGCTGTGTGGTGTTGTGACTTCAGGGCTGCACACGTAGAGGAGCAGGAGAAGCCACAGAAGAATGAGAAGATGAAGCCAAAAGTAAGAAGACATCATACGTCAAGGTCTGATGAGCCAGATCTGCAGGAGTCTGCGTTCTTGAAGAAGATCATAGCCTACCAGAGGAAACTGCTGGTAAACCATACTCTTCTTCTTCCTCTGTCCTTTTTTCCACTGCAGTGCACCCTCTGTCTACTCAGTATTTCCCAGTCTTTGGCTTGAAGCATTTAATCAAACACTGGTTACCCATGGCATGGGCAGTGAAAGAGAAAAGGAGAGCTATGATGTTGATGCATTTGATGTGAACAGCACATTTTTGAACCAAAGTATTATATAAGGAGCTGGAAGTGTAACAGTAAATTCCTCTGTCTTTAACTGAGACCCACATTAGTAGCTTTTCTTTCTGTCTCCCTGCAGAACTACTTTGCCCGGAACTTCTACAACATGAGGATGTTGGCTCTGTTTGTTGCCTTTGCAATCAACTTTATCCTCTTATTCTATAAGGTAATGGTATACAGCCCCCCCGACTACACCTTGAATATATATATATATATATATATTAAGTAGCACTTATATGGCACCTACCTACCTACTTGATTCTTGTTGTTCTGGGTTTGTACCCTCATGGTTGAATGAATGCACTTATTATTGTAAGTCGCTTTGGATAAAAGCGTCAGTTAAATGAAATGTAATGTAATAATAATAAATAACATGCAGCTACTCTTTGTTGCCCTTCAAAAAATGGGTGTGCAGAACAATGCATTGTGATACACAAAACTTACAAAATAAAACAACAAAATATGCACAAAAATATGGAGAAGGGGCTTCTTAAAATTAATGTTTTAAGCTTGGGACACAATATTCAAGGTTTTTACAGGGGTTGCATAACAACAGTATTGCACATGTGTTACTTGTATCATATCCTGCCAACATGCTGACAGTCCGGTTGTTTCTTCTTTCAAACTTAACTTTATTACTAATGCTTTTTTCCTTGCTACCAGGTGTCCACATCCTCATCTGTGGTTGAGGAAAGAGAGGTAACATACACCAACAGCCAACCAGACAGTAGCGTTCAGTGGAATCAACAGGGCGGAGAAGCAGTGGAGGTGAAGGAGGAGGTGGTGGATGCGACTGGGGAGCCCCGAAAGCCAGTCGCAGTCCACTTTGTCCTGGAGGAGAGCACCGGGTACATGGAGCCCATGTTGCGGATCCTGGCCATCATGCACACCGTCATCTCTTTCTTCTGTATTATTGGATACTACTGTCTGAAGGCAGGATATTTATTATTTCTACATAGCAGGGACAATGTAAAAAATATTGCAGTCTGTTTCCAGTATTCATCATGTGTGTGTGATGTAGGTGCCACTGGTGATCTTTAAGCGAGAGAAGGAGGTGGCCAGGAAGCTGGAATTTGATGGCCTTTATATCACCGAACAACCATCTGAAGACGACATCAAGGGGCAGTGGGACAGACTGGTTATCAACACACAGTGAGTGCAGCCTCTGTGTCTCTGTGAGAGTGTGTGTGCATGAGTTAATACTTGTGCCACTGACTCAGAGATGTGTGGAGAGCCAGAGGTGCTCGGGTGGTTGCAATCTGAAGTTCAACTCCTGGTGGAGGCTCCTCTCTCATTCCAGTGAACCAAGCTGTCCCTCTCTGTTGGTGCTGATGGTGTTCTGTGTTGTAATACACCTTTAGAGAGGATGTAACTCATGAAGCTTTTGTCCTGTGATTTTCAGATCTTTCCCAAATAACTACTGGGATAAGTTTGTGAAGAGGAAGGTAAGTGCCACTGTTTTTGTTTCTCGAGATTCATCTTATATTTGTTCATGATAATATACAAAATGAATGTATCCTAGACTGACTAAGACGTCATTAGGTTATTAATGTTCTGTAATGGTCTCTAATCAGTAACATTCAACTTCATTATAACTGTCCCGTCACACACTGCAGTACAGTTTCCTGTTGTGCTGTGTGTGGTGTTCAGACTCCAGACAGAGGGCGCTGTCCACTACATAAATATCATCTCTCAGAATTTACTGAATTTTCTCTCTCTCTCTCTCTCTCTCTCTCTCTCTCTCTCTCTCTCTCTCTCTCTCTCTCTCTCACTTTCCAGCTTGTGTCTCTGTCTTGTCCCTGAAGACATGCTATATTTTATGTGGCCATTTGTGTCACATTTGAAAGCGCCATTCTTCCTCCTGATCAGCTGTGCAGTGAACTTATATACATTATCTTTCCTGCTATATGGAGATGTGACTCTCAGTAGCTGTTAGAATATCATGTTAGACAACAACCATCCAGGTTCAAATTTCGATGTGATCTGTGAATCTATTAAACCTTTCGATGTTGTAGTGAACCAAGCTACACTTCCCCAGTTATAGGAGGATTTAGATGAATATAAATCAGCCAAAGGCTCCTGTTAATTCAGGATGGTTTTGATGAGAAAGAAAGAGAGAGAGAGTGAGACAGTAGATGTGCTGGTGAGCGTCTTGTATCAAAGTATGTCAGTGGGATTGCAAAACATCGTCACCTATTCCTTGTTGGCTTGAAAATCTGTTTGAAATGTTTCTCCACTTGAAAGTGTTTCATTGAAATAATGCTTCTTTTCCTCAGGTGATGGATAAATATGGGGAGTTTTACGGCCACGACCGCATCAGTGAGCTGCTGGGAATGGACAAGGCTGCGCTCGACTTCAGTGACGCTCACAAAAAAAGGAAACCAAGGAGAGACAGCTCCCTGGCTGCTGTGTGAGTCAATGTGTTTGTGTGTGTGTGTGTGCACATGTCACATTTCCTGTCATTAATATACCTAATTTGTATTGTGTCAATGTATCAAATGTTTAACTGTTTGTATAATTTATGTTATGGTCAGTTTTAGGTCAGAGTACATCCACATCTGTTTTTTGAAATGTACTTGATTCAGTTAAAAATGCAGACATGTTTAATGCTGTTCTGACTAGTACCCGTACATATCAGCAGATAGAGGCCAGTCACTGGTTGTCATCCAGACACATGGAAATGTTACATTAACTATTGTACATAAGCAGGAAGTCCAAATCTGTCATATAACTATTTAAGAGTCGATTAAATAGTACAAGTAGGATTTTTGTTCATCCTCAGAGTAAGCTCTGCCTTGGAGGATAAACTCAGAGGACAGAAATCCTGCTCACACGTGATTATCCTCTGTTTACCTCCCGCTCCCTCTCCCTCTCCCTCTATTTCTCTCCCCTTATAACAGGCTGAACTCTATTGATGTCAAGTACCAGATCTGGAAGCTGGGGGTTGTGTTCACAGACAATGTAAGCCTTCAGTAACACAACTCATGTCTGACTCCCGTTTGTGGATTCACTGCAGAACGCTGACTGATATATTTTAATTTAAATACTATCATGGATGGATTTTTGTCACACTCTGAACGTCCAATTCCACCATTAGTTTTCCATGTAGCAGATTTACAATTGCTAAATCGTATCATCTTTTTCTACCTCTTCATTAAAAACTGTGATGTTTAAACCAACTGAAAGACTGAAATTTCTGTCACAGTGTATCTTTTGTTTCTGTACATTGAACTGGTCTGTCATAATCACCTCAGGGATCACATGAGGACACAGATAACTGAGAAAGTTGATGATATATTATTTTATTTTCATTGTTTTATTTTTTAAATAAGTTGCATAATAAGATATGCAATTTCCAACTTCCCTGCAGTCCTTCCTGTACTTGGCCTGGTATATGACCATGTCCATCCTGGGTCACTATAACAACTTCTTCTTCGCTGCCCATCTGCTCGACATCGCCATGGGATTTAAGACACTGCGCACCATCCTGTCCTCAGTCACACATAATGGCAAACAGGTAAACAACTACACAGTATTCTGACTCTGTCACTTTATTGTGCTCTAGCTTTTTAATTAAATTCATTTTGAAATTATATATATATTTTTTTAAAGTACTCCGGCCCTTTTCTTTGATCATGTGCATCCTGCTTTAAATATCCTTCAGATGAGTCTAGAACTTCACCTGTAGCAAACTGAATGTTTTGTTAATAGAAAAAGTCAAAATCAACATTATTGTCAATTCTGCCATATGTACAGGACATTTCCGAATTGAAATGCTGTTTCTCTCTGATCCCCGGTGAAAGCATATGAGTAGATAGAACATATTAGAATGCAAAACCAAGCATATAAGTACGCAACATAATAAGTACTTAAATCATACATTATGAGGTCAGAAGGCACACAGTGGATAGGATGAGAGTAGTGCAAACCGGAATTGCGCAAAAATACTTATTGGGAAGTAATGTAATGTACGTCCACAGCAGTGTTAATTTTGGCAGCTATTTTTGATTTAGTCTTAGTCTTAGTCTTTTGACGAAAATGCATATTAGGTTTAGTCACATTTAGTAAACTGTTGACATTTTATTTATCTTTACCTGTTACAACAAAGGGAAACACCAAATGCTTATGAAGAGGAGAAGAAAATACACAGGCAAGTGTAGGCCTACTTTGAAATAAATTAAACGCAGAACTATGTAGGGTTATTTGAGTCATCCCCATATTTGTGGGAAATGTATGAAATAAGAAGTACCCTATTTTGAAATAAATAAAAACATATAGCTGCAGCCTATATATTTTAGTTGGCGAAATGTGAAAACAAAAAGTGAAAGCAGATCAGACCGGAGGAGGAAACTGAAGCTCGGTAGAAACCAGCTGCAGCTTCTGCTCTGATCGAGAGGCTGTGGCGCTGATCTCAGAGCAGCTGAGACCAGAGAAACTCTGTGTTTTCACTGTTTCCATAGTTAAGAAGCAGCCGGTGAGTCAGTGACCGGCTGCTTCACCTGAACGAGCTCTGATCTCACTGTGTCTCTCTGAGCGAGTGCGCTGCGGCAGGGGGCGGAGCCTCGGGACCGGTGCGCTGTCTGGGAGCACACACACACACACACACGCACACACACACAGACACACACACTCGCCGCTCCGGGTACTTCATGACGGCCTGATACGATTATGTTTTTAAAAATTGTTGTGACTTAGTCAACCGCCAACATTTTCGTCTCGTCTCGTTAACGAAAATTAAAATACATTTCGTCATAGTTTTTATTTTCAAAGATCCGTTTTCGTTACGTCTTCGTCTCGTCTTAGTCATGGGAAAAGGGGCGTTAACGAATATTTTTCGTTATCGTTATCGTCAACGAAATTAACACTGGTCCACAGGATATGGTAAATAGCAGTTAAAGATAGCTGCAGTAGAAGAATGATAGAACATTTAAGATCATTATTATAATTTGACCCGGCTGTGTATCACGGCCACATTGCCTCTGCTCCTGTCTTCCAGCTGGTGTTAACAGTTGGCCTGTTAGCAGTGGTCGTGTACCTTTACACAGTAGTGGCCTTCAACTTCTTCAGGAAGTTCTACAACAAGAGCGAAGACGGAGAACTGCCAGACATGAAGTGTGACGACATGCTGACAGTGAGTATGACAAGTGTGTTGGGTCTGCACTGTGCATGTAAACACTCTTGGTGTACGTGGGGCATAGTGTTATGGTAAAGGCAGGAGGAGCACCAGGGTGGTGGATGTTTCTGCAGTGAGACGTATGGAGCTCGATCAGCAGTCCTGTGGACGTGGCACAGGTGTGATGAGGACCATGTCCGATGAACTCTTTAAGAAACTGATTTGAATATTAAATGATTACCTCATTTTTTTTGAATACATATATTTTTGTCTTTAGCATCTTTGACCATTGGACATTAAGGTCATGAGCAGAACTTTTCAGCGAATCAGTCTCATTGCTCTATTCGGGCTGATAATGTCAGTAAACCCTGCCTCAGTCAAAGTAGGAAGTATCCTGTGGAGCCTGTCAGGAAACAGGGTCCAGCTCCATTTATGGACCGAAAGTCGTGGGTCAGAGCTTTGAGTCTGACAGTGTTCACCCTCAGGCTTTGTCTACGGTCCAGCTGAGCTGCTCTAAGATTACTTGGTCATTTTTTTTGTCCGTGTCTTTTTCAGGCATTTGTTATCTTTGCAGGAATATCAACAGTCCACATGACAGCAAAGATGATTTTTATGCTTTTAAACCTTTTGTAGTGATATGGCTCTCTTTGAGGTAAAGTATCTGGCCTCATGAGGGGATAATGGGAGGTCAACAGGTTAACTATAGAATGAGATACTGTTGGGATTCATGCTGGTTTAAAGTGCAGCTTTTTTAATTTGGTGCTATATCCCTTTACAATTGCACAGGGGTTGTGATGCATCAACAGGTATAACCAGGTAGGCAGTGTAACCATGTGTCATATAAGTGGACATGTTGTCAGTGATGGAGTGAGGACTCAGGTAAAGACAGAATGAATTGCAGCTGTGATGATTCTGTTCTCTGCTGCCAAGCCATCTGAAACAAATACTATATAAGGGCTCCATGTTGTGTTTTCTGGGGCTGGGAGGAGGGGGGGGGTGGGGGGGGGCTTCTGTCACCCGGAAATTTCAGGACACACACACTCTAATCCTCTATAGTCAGCCACCCATAGCATTCCGTAGAGTTCTTCTGTTTCCTATTAAGGGGCCAGAGGTGGCAGCTCTGCCTGGTCCGCAGCAGCGGTGGGGAACCTTGTTCCTTTCAAGGGCCATTACATTTTTTATTACATCCTTCACACACCATGCCATCAATTATTCAACAAATCCATCACACTTCTGATTAGATGGCTGGACCTGCTTCTCTTTGATGAGGTGCCTGATGTCGGACGTTAAAGATGATCATGATGATGATGATTACTCGGCCCTGCTTCAGTTCTTTGAGACAATCTGACACTTTGGAACAGTTTGACCTTATCTGGCTTTAAAAGCTTGGCTGCAGCAACAGGGTTTCCGAGTTAATATAGTCCAAGGTTGTAATTGTGAATGATCAACTCATTACAAAACCTTTATCTGTATTATTGATGGGAATGTGGTCTTGTGAAAGTTGATTGCTGGACACAAATTCAATTCGGTTCAATGTTATTAGTCTAGCACTAAATCATAACATACATTTTGTCAAGGTACTTTACATAGTAAGGCAGAGAAACCCAATAGGTACAGCAATTAAAACGCCATTTGGCGACTGTGGAGAGAAAACAACTACCTCATTAACTAGAAGAAAACCTCTGCCAGAACCAGAAGTTAGTGCGGGGGCCATCAGCCTCGACCATTTGGGGTGAGCGAAGAAAAATGGGGAAAAGAGGAAAGGTGGGTGTTAAAGAGGGGAGAGAAGAGAGGGAGAGGGAGGTGGAGGGGGAAGAGAAATGGAAAGAGAGACCAGAAACAGTTGCGTATCTATCATATTTAAGCTCTATCAGACTGGTTGTTAAAATCAAAATAACAAAACTGAGATTTATATGTTATAGAGATAAGCTTTATCAAAAAGGAAAGTTTAAGCCTGGTGGCTGAAGGTTCTACATCCTGTTCTACCCATGTAGTCTCTAGGAAACACAAGAGAACCTGTATTTTGGGATCTTTTGGGACAATACGGTGTTATGAGCTCTTTGAAATACGATGATGTATGAATATATCACCAGTTAATTTACTGACTAGTATTCCTGACTTCTATAGAGGAAGATGTACTCTTTCCTCCTCTCTCTTATTCTAACATTGAAAACAGGATGAGAGGATCTGAGCTGATCTCGCATGTTCCTCTCTTAGCATTTCTCTCTTCTGGGGGTTTTCCTCCCAGCCCCCCACACATTTCAGTGTCTTACTCGGCTCCTCTCTGCTCACGCTGCAGCATATACCTTTCTTAAAATAGTTGCATTAATGTTTCCTGCATTTTTTAATTTTTCGGAAAATATCATTGTAATATCTGTGTGTGTATCCTCCCCAGTGCTACATGTTTCACATGTACGTTGGTGTCAGAGCAGGCGGCGGGATCGGTGACCAGATTGAAGACCCCGCAGGTGATGAGTACGAGATCTATCGCATCATCTTTGACATCACCTTCTTCTTCTTTGTCATTGTAATCCTGTTGGCCATCATCCAGGGTGAGAGCTCCCACACACACTCACACTCAAGCACACACACACTCACCTGTAACAACAGACCGAATGATCGTCTTTTTTTCCTAATGCTTCTCCAGTTGTTTCATAGTTGATGAATGTTGAATCGAACAACGTTTGTGCTCTGTGAAATTCTAGGGTTGATCATTGATGCATTTGGAGAGCTGAGGGACCAGCAGGAACAAGTGAAAGAAGACATGGAGGTGAACACACACACACACACACTATTATTACTCAGCAGGGAAATGGGGATCACCGATTCTAAAAAAACATAAATTTAACCCATTTAATGTTTTGTTTGATGACGCAACTCAACATTTCCATGTTTCTCTTCCAGACCAAATGTTTTATCTGTGGAATAGGTAACGACTACTTTGACACAGTGCCGCACGGCTTTGAAACGCACACGCTACAGGAGCACAACTTAGCCAACTACTTGTAAGTACATGTGTACATGTGTTTTTGTGCACACACCAAGTACTTTATGCTGTACATTCATAGTTCTGTTTACTAATATATAAAACCTGCGAGATAAGGTCAGGAGCTGCCGTCACATCAAACATCAGAATGATGGAGATCTATCATCTCAGTCACATGATTGTTGGTGCTTCTTTCTATGGCCATGGTTTAACATCTTCCAGTGTATGAAACTGCTGCACTTGAGTCAACTTATATTGGTTCATGAACATTAGAGTGAGTTGAGTTAACTTCAGTGACCTTCAGTGACCTCCCAAGATGTGACAACTTCTCTTAGCACGAAATATTTGCCACATATTCACCTGATGTCTCTATTTTAGAAGAAGAAAGTGAGTAATTATTTTGAAGTGCCTTTTAGAATTACAGTCAGGTTTCAGGTGGTAGTTTGTATAATTCTTGCTGAGATCTTTGAGGTGCTGTGTCAATATATAGCATTGAAGGGCTCATTTTAACACCAGATGCTGTTTGTGCATGTTGCTGTTTGTGTGTTCATTTGGGATATGTTATTCTGATGCGTGTGTGTGTGTGTATTTCAGATTCTTTGTGATGTATCTCATCAACAAAGATGAAACAGAGCACACAGGCCAGGTAAAGCAGCTCATTTCCCTTCAGCCTCAGCAGATAAACAGTGAACACTGTGATTTTGTCATGTGTTAAGTACATCTCCACTTTAAACCTCTTTCTTTTTCTGACCTTTGCTGTCAGTGGTTGGCGTTGTTAAAGCCTCAGTATGCTTCAGAAAGTGTCAGATATTGACCTGTAAAAACTGAAATGTACAGTTTATAGTTGTTATTCTTCCAGCTACAGGAGGATGAGATGAGAACTGATGCTGATTTACTCGTAGCTGAGAAAAATAAAGACAGATTGTAATCAGATCAGACAAATGACTGTTCTCTATATAAAGATGGACGATATGCAAGAAGCCAAAACATCTTCATCGCCCCCTGGTGACTGGCTGCAGTATATGTCTTAAATTTATTTTTAATTAGTTACTTGATGCTACAATAACAGGCTGAGACGTTTTGATTCACAACCTCAATGAAGGCCGACTCACAATTGATCTAGCGGGTATATCGGCGTGACTATGATCACTACTGCACAGACCTCGGCTCTAAATGATGTCACCAGTACAAGATGGCAACATTCCTATCAGAGATGTTTGGGCTTCATTTTTGTGCAGTGAGAGGAAGTGGACACAAGTCATCCATTTTCATTTACAGTCATTGGATCCGATCAGTTGATCAACTGGATCTCATACCTGTTGTATCATCGCTTTAAAAGATGTATGAAATTATGATCTTCAAGGGTAGACAGTTCCAAGAGTCTAAGCTCTAATCCCCATTTGATTCCCTGCCTTGCGCTCTCTTCATGACAGCAGACGTTTAGCCCTGCCTTCAGGTTCAGTACCAACATGTGGTGAAATGTCATTGTTTGAAGCATACTGAAGCCATTTGTGGGTCAGCCCTTTGAAGAGAAATTCCGATATTTTTAAATGTGAGTGTCTTAACGAATGTCACTTCCAATGACATTTGGAATCACACCTGTAGATCGTGAAAGAAGTTTACTTTTCGTTTACATTTCATTAATTATCCCTGTTGCCCCATAAGATTACATTCTAGCCACTGCCACATGTGAACCCTTCCTCCTCTGTCTGTCTTCAAGGAGTCTTACGTATGGAAGATGTACCAGGAGCGCTGCTGGGAGTTTTTCCCTGCTGGGGACTGCTTCCGGAAACAGTATGAGGATCAGCTCAACTGATCTGTTCCTGGAGCAACAGACTCTTCCCTTTCACACTGTCACCTGTTGGAGGTTCTCTATCCTCCCTCTAATTACCCTCAAACCTTTCACACTGCTCTCTGAGGAGTCAACGTTCTACCAGAGGACAGGTTCTGCGCTCTGCTCCATTTCCCAGTACAGGAGGGACTCCACTGCAGGCCCCGCCCTAAGCCTTCCTCCCAGCTCTTTCTCATCCAGACAGTCAACTCTGCCAGCTCTGCCACCACTTTGTTTGGAATGCTTCGAGGACTTTGTACAGAGAAAATATCAGAGTGTATGCTGTACAATAGTTTTTGACATTGTTGCTTTATCCTGTTCTTATTTCATGGTAACAAGCAAAAAAATACAGAGGAATAATGGAGCAAGGGAAAAAGGAGGGACCCGTAAATGGACAGAGGAGAGTGAAATAAGGATAAAGAGAGCGTGCTTCCTGAAAGACTTTCAGGACAGTGATGGATACACAAAGAGCAGACATAAGATGTTTTGGAATTTTCATGTGTACAATGCACATTGCATGTAGGCTCAGGCGATGGACACATGTCTCTACATCCTGCTGTAATCCAACACAACAGTTCTCCAACAAACAGGACCTTTTAGAAGCTGGCCAGAGATTACGACCACAAAATGTTGGTTTGATCCAACTCTATGGAAAGTGTTTAGGTTGTGGTACATGTGAGAGTTCCTTCTCATAGGACTCGAATTCACAGGTACCACAGAGTTTGATCAACACTCTCATCTTCACAAATTGGGCTGTTGTACTGGACTGAGTTGAGGTATTGATTACAGATGTTAATACTGTGCTCGCGACATGATCAGCAAGTCCATTTTGTTCCAGCTGAGACCTGGGACCTCGGCATCACTGTTCTCCATCTGCTCGATAGTTACCTCCCCCTTCTGTTTCACAGGTCAGAGAAATTAATAAAGGTCCCCCAAACTCTGCTCGTAAATTGGTTGAATCCATTATTAACATCATTGGGAACCGCAGTCCATCCCAGTCCAACGCACTAATACCACCGTCCAGACAAACTTGGCTTTGTTCTGTCCAACGCTTCAGTGCTAGAGTTGTGGTGTGTAAAAGACACCACGGTTTCCTGGTGCCACTGGTGGAAGACTGTCTCTTTTTTAATGAATGCTACTTAACTAGGGCTAGCTCAGTATATTTGTTAATCAAATGATGTAGTTTTATGAAAAGCAATACCAAAGCTGCAAAAAAGGGATTTATCTGTTAAGAGCTGAATTGTGAAGTTTGCACCTGCTTGTTAGTAGAGCGACTCTCACTCCTGCACAGCAAAGGCAGGCCGAAGATGGATGATAGGTGAACAGGGGGAAGAAGAGGGAAGGTTGAGACAGGAGGATACAGTGCCTTACTAAGCCAGGAATGAGCTATGCACGCTGGAGGAGGAGAGAGTAATGCTGGCTAGCTTCACAGAAATACAGAATAAAACCGGGAAGCTGGGCGATGCCGTGTGGGAGCCCCAGAGATGGAGGGAGGCTGGAGAGAGAAAGGTCCTCATGACTCTCTTATAGAAGACTTAAGGGAAATGGCTGGCATGTGCAAACCCGAGTAGAAATATCCACAATTGAAGAGATTTCATATTTCAGTTGTGTGTGCTTTAGAGCTTTATGAATTGCAAATGGAGTGTTACAATCTTGTACAACTCCATATAACTCAATTCATCAGTTTAATTATACTGTACTGTACTGAAGTCCCATGTCAGCAGCACATGGGGACATTGATCAGCAGGCGAGTGGCGTGTGTCACTAGTTTATAATCCGTTACAACTTCAGTATTGGCTTTGGCTACTGGTATTTCTAACGTTTGGTCTGCCTTCAGTGATATGACTGTGGTGGACCAATATTAGAAATAATAATAAATAAATAAATAGGCCATAAACAACCAAAGGGGATATATATATATTACAGAGCTGTAGGATCAGACTAAGAACAGGCTACGTGTATGTGACGTGACTGTTCCAACAGCGTAACTGGTTTTCATGACTCCAGTATTCATCGTTCATGATGCTGCCATGCCTCCATTTTCAAGACGAATCCTTCTTGTTAGCTTTGTTGAAGGACACCCATACATTCTGTCTCATGCAGTGCAGGAGAGACAACATCGAGGTACAAAAATCCCATCATCCATTTCAGTATGTGGGATGGCACGATCACTTATTTCTATTTTGTACTGTAACTGTCAGACCCTCACTGTAAAGCAGCAAAACGACGGGCACTGATCAAAGAGAAGGGAAGGCACGAATCTTTCAGAAGACATTTCACAACTTACAAAGTTTGGACCTTCTACGATTTGGGTCAGAATGCACAAATAAAGAACAAATGGAGGATCATATCAGAAAATGATTTATTTAAAGCCGAATCATTATTGGAATGATAGTTTATTTCCTTTCTTCTTGGTTTATCTGATTCAGTTACAGGAAGTGTGTGGATTGAATGTACGTGCAGAGCTGGCAAATGATGTGCAAGAAACTTTTTATAATGACCATTCTGTTCTTTTCCTTTTTTTTCCCTTCCTGTTCTGTTCTTTTTAATGATCGTATGCAATACAGCAAACAGAGTTACTCTTTTTGTATGAACATTCTCAAAAAACTATCTCAGAAAAAAAAATGCCATTGCATGTTTATTATGCGGGTTTAATGAACAAGTATAACAATGACACTAAATCTATGTCACCCATAAATTGTTTAATAGGATTATTTAAGATGAATTAAGATTTCTGTGATGTTGTATTTAAGTGTTGTGGGCTTAACTGTAACTCTTCAACCCATTTGCTGCATCCCTCTGACAAAAAAAAGAGAGTGGCTCTTGCTTTTCTCTCAGTTAACATCTCTGGTTAAATATACTATATTTGGTTTGAAGCTGTTCATGGAGCGTACGGGACAAGACTGCAAACAAAGGCAAACAAGCTTGAAATAAAAAGAGGTATTTATTCTTTTATTAGCAATTATTTTTTATTTTATTAACATATGTAATGGTAAGGAAATAAAACTGAGGTCGTCCTGTTAAGTTAGTCCACCACTTAATCTTAAAGGTGCAGTATTTAGTTCATGTTTTCCTGGCTCTTTGCACAGAACCGACCCGACCGAGATGCAGCTTTGCCTGAACGTTGTACGTCACGTTTCTGTCAGCGTTTAAACAGGCAGAGCGGGTTGCACTTCTCGGCCACAACATACACTCTCACTCTCTAAAGTGATCGTCAGTGAAGAGTGTACGAGGGGAATTGAGCTTCAGAATCTGAGAAAAATCAAAAATACAGTAAGGTCCTTTTTCTTTAACCAGTTACCCAAAGTGTTGAACGTTAAAGTCAGAAACACATTGTGAATTAAGTATTTAAATGAATAAATGCAGACAAAATGTATCATATGTAGTAATAAATACATTTGAAAAACTCAGCTTATTATTTCTGAAATGTTTTTCAGCCAGGGGCAAAGCCACTGCTCTGATTGGCTGTCCACTTGTTCAGGCTGTAGTTACAGCCAATCGCAAAAGTGGCTCTGCTCTTTGACATTGTGGCTTCGTGAAATAAAATAGATTGAAGTACAAACTGCTGGGACACAATAAATGATTGTCATTGTAATGAGCTGATTTTTTTTAATTATTATTATTTAACAATTTCCTGTTTATATATTAAGTCTGTATCTTTGTCTAACCTGTATTTCATAATGTCTGTATTAAACACTGGACATTTGGGCTCATAATAATAACTTAACAAGGATCAGCTCTGACATTTGTGAGGCGTTGTGAAGTAAAATCTCACCTTACTCGGTTCGTTCATGACATCATGTCCGTATTGTAAATTAAATCCTGTTATACAGTCGAATGAACTCAAAGAGACAGGGGGTCGAGCTGATAGCACCTTTATCATTAGGTGAGGATGCACGTGTGTTTTACATGTTGCACCGATGACTGTATACGTATAATAACAAAGTGGATGTTCGTCATATTCAACTATGGGTGTTATGTATATAGCATTGCGCTCGTTATACAATGCCAATGTCATACCTATGCTTTTTTAACTGCTGGCCATCGACAGACTGAATAATACCATCACTAAGTGGTATTTTCATGTAAAAACAAATAAATATTTTCCATATTTACCACAGAGGGGGCATGTTTAGTTTGCCACACAGTTGGCCGTCATGTTGACCTTTTGAGACTTAATGTGTAAAGAGGGACAGAGTCTATGAGAAGTGAATGGATTTGCATGATTTTGAAATAAAACTTTATTAACTTGTGAAGAGGAGAATATTGTTACTTCAAAATGTCTGTACTGTGGTCACTTTTCATTGAGAACAGACAACATGCTGTCTATACTGTGGACAGTAACATATACCAATATACCTATAACTCACCTATGACACAGTCTGAACACAAATTAAAAGCTTTGTAATGCAAATATTTAGGTCTCATCATTATAACCTTTATTGAAAGATGTGAGAAATTATCTGTTTATTTGAATTAGAATTTGGGTGAAAAATCAAACATTTGTTACAAACGCACAACATTTTAGCCAATGGTTGTTTTCTTTGTTACTAAATTGCATGATTTAAAAATTATCAAATCCCCTATTCACTTTTTATCAGTGGAAACATTGGAAACTGTTAGTTGCTAAATTGACTTATTTAGGCTATACAGTGGGCCGGTAAATTCTATAAAAATAAATTACATATTTCCTGAAACTCCGTAAAGTTATTTTTTTATATATCACAATATCTGGATAATCACACTTTACAATGGAAGTGCAACGTCCGAAACTTTCTCAGTATTATATTCTTTAATTGTATTAGTGATTAATAATGAGCAAGTTCAATATGTCAAATATTTAATCATGAGCAGTTTAAAAAGATCAAATCAAAAATCAAAGAAATAGATAAAAACAATATAAATGCTTCTAATATATATCAAAGGCTTTGTTTCAAATTTCAATATTGAATCAGTTAGTGTCAGTACGAGGTCAAAAACGTGAGATCTGCTGGTCGAGGTGGTGTTCATGGCATGGTGAGTTCAGAGCAGCCGATTAAATTGAAGCCTGTCTATAATATCTGGGATTTAAAAGATGACAATTCATTATGAACATGGTCCCTGACATGAACATACTATTTCCTGCAAAGTGTTCAAAGAAGCACTGGGTTTCAAATTTAGAAAATGTGGTAAAAAAAGTATGAAACATCCTGCACAACAAATTCTGTTGAAATTTGATAATGTTATTAATCAGTATTAATGATGCAAAATAATGATTGTACAAATTCGATAACATTGACAGCCATTTTTAGTCTAATCTCCTTTTTTTCAAGGAAGTGGCCCCTGAACTGGGACGCAGCTTTAGGACAGGCAGGAATTCTAGGAAGTAACCAAAAAATAGATAAAGCATCCTTATTTCTAACAGTGTAACTGACACACAATGGACACAGCTGGTATGAGCATGGCAAACAGCCACACAGGAGCTGGATCCCATTTGAACATATGACACCAACATTTTACGTGTTCATTTGCTCTTGTGTTTATTAGAACTCGGTACAGTGCAGTATGATATCAAATCACATGAAGTATGTATTATGACAGAAAAGGTCAAATGGCAGCGCTGACTATTTTATAATTCTTTGTTGTGCACACTAGAGTGACGTTCCAATAAACAGTTAAGATGATTAATGGAAAATGTAGTGGGGGTATTATAAAAACACACAATGAGCCAAAATACACAGTCCTGGCAATGTGGGTTTCACCAATCATGGTCATTAGTGCAGGACTGTGAAATGACTTGACTGTACAGTTGAAAGGTGAAAAATGGGACAGAAGTCGATTGGTCCACAGCGAAACTGCAGCTGATAAATGAATTTAAACATTTTATTACTTTTTAACTACAAAGTGATCTACATGAAGAAATGAAAAGAAAGTCAATAATATCTCAAATACAAAATACGAATTTACTATCAGAATGATTGCAACAAATGACCATTAGTTAGGTAAAAGTTCTATAGCTGAGAAGTCAGACACAATAGGTCACTGACGAGGGGAGATCTTAGGATCCACATCTCAAAGAGCAAACAGGCTTGTGGGTAAGGAGAATATTCCCCATTGATCACATTTCCAAAAGGAATATTTCAAATCACTGAATTAATGATATTTGAGAAGTTAACCTTCAACTAAAAACATATATTGGAGCATCGTTATATTTGAATATTCTAATAAGACTGTTTTACACCTGTTGATTTTGTTTTATCATTCAAATCTAATTGTTCGCTATATTTGGACACTATCAACTCTCTAACACTCTAAATATTTTATGCAGAGTGTTGACTGCACAGCAGGAGTTTAAAAAGACGTCAAAGAAGTGAGGTAGCTGCCCCTTCGTCTATTATACTGTATGTATCTGGACCCTCAGATTAACAGTGTTATGATGCGCTGGCTGAACCACTCAGCTCCTGAAAGTCAAAGGTAGTTGTGTTTTTTGTTCGAAGACAGCATCTGTACAGGGCATTTTAACAAAACTTCAGGTTCTGAACACATGAAACACAAAGCAGTGTGTCACAAATAGGACTTACTGTGTAAAAAACAGTCACCATCAGCAGTCCACAAGTGAGAGCAGCTAGGTTCAGTCTTTTGTATAATCCATGTGGCAAACCTGGTCCTGTGTTTTCAAAGTGCACTGTATTCACAATAATATACTGCACATGTGAGGAGGCCATGTTCAGGACGTTACCTTCACTATGTAGTTCCATAAGAATCCTTCCCACATTCACAAGTAGGAAGTTGACCAAATATTTAATAGAGTCCCACATTGTTGTCTCACAGTAGCTGATACATGTGTGGCTGCTCAACAATGAGCATGCAGTTAACCTTCCCCGAAACCTCAAGGGACAATTAGATTAACGATTTCCACCCATAAAAAGATGAAATAGTTTTAATTACATTTTATATTTTTATTTTATTTTATATTTACTCAATATTTCAAGTATATACATTAAATGTAATGACAAAATAGCAGTCTATTAGACAGGCACTGGCCCACCTCTTCTCTCTCCCCCATTTTTCTCTGCTCACCCCAACCGGTCGAGGCAGGCCACATTGAGTCTGGTTCAATAGGTTTCAATAATAATGTATAATAATGCATGTTGTGATTCGGCAGTACAAATTAAATTGAATTCATCTTGAACTCAACCAAATAGAGACATTGACAAACATAAATTCATTGAGTTTGTTCCTGGCATTTGTACCCTAATGCCCCCCCCCCCCCCCCCCCCTGCCAAATATCAACTCGTACAGTCACCTCTGTCATAGATATATCAGAGAGCTTCACTGCAGACTCCAGCAAATCAGTGCTCAAAGGCGGAGCTGGAGGTTCCAGTCACACACCAGCTGAGCAGTGTGAGCCACAGCAGAGAGAAGCATGCTGCCTGAGCAGAGCTGAGCCTCCTATTCGGATATCATACTCAACACTGGGAACCAGGGTGGACCTGTAAGTATATTTCATTATTCAAAAAATATATTCACGTTTTTACCATCCATGACCAATTAGGAAAACACTTTATATTCATTAACCTCCTGCACATGCATAAATTGTTGATGCATCTCAAAAGTAACACAATTACAAGCTATTTGACAGCAATAAAGTGATATTTCCTTATTTGGATAGGTCTAGATTTTCTTAAAATAATACTTGCTTGCCCAGATGGACACAAATATCTTATTGCTGGCTGTATTATCCTGCCTTTCCATTCCACACTGGCTCTTAGATCATTCCTTTCCCCCCCAGAGGGAATATCCTTCAGTTGAACAGATTACTGTGAACTTCTCCTAGATTTTCTCTTTCAGTGCACTGTTATCTTGCTCACCTGCAAACATAGATTGTTAAAGCCTCATATTAACTTTGGCTGAAGTTTACAAGGCAATTTTACTCTGAAGGATTGCTGTTTTGTCCCCAGTTACTTACAGAGAAATAGCTTCACAGGCTGTTTGGACAGCTACTAAAACTAAAATATGTGACCCTAAATAATAGACCAGTTGTTTCTTGTCAGTTTTATTAGTTTGTGTGAAGACTAATGACTTCTTCCCACTTGTTGTGATTGGTTATTCCACCTTTCGGTTCTTTCACTCCTTCACCCATTGATTTCAAATGTTTTTTTACGTTTCCCAATATGTGGATTTGTAAAACAAATATGTAACCTGCTAGCATAGCTGGAATATTCATGAGATTGTCTGAATTTTTTGAACGTGTATTTTAATGTGTGTTGCTGATATGTGTAGGAGTGCAGCCCTTCAGATAACAGACTAACCTATCAAACCCTTTTGTTCCCAAACATCTTGCCTCAGAGAGAAGACATTTTCTGAGAAGATATGATGGTTCTGGCTTTAATTAGTACAGCCTGTATTAGTAATGTCATCTATTCTTTACAGGCTATGCTAATCTATGCCAGAATCAGCAATGCAGTGGGAGCTGAAGGATTGAGTTCTACAATCTAGACATGATGTCTTGGTTGTACTGCGTATGAAACCATCGACAGCCTAGATAGTCTGGAGTCAGTGATGATTTTCGGGGGTCAATGTTGTTTGGTTCATTACCATTATGAAAGAAAACACAATAATGGTTGTTCTGCTGTAGCAGGGATATCTAAAAAACCCTGGTGCTTGGTGTTCAAGCAAAAGAGTGACATACTAATACTTTGAATGATCATGAGGTCTCAGCTTTTTGTGTTTAGTTGCCTTTAGTTGTTCATAAGCACAGGCGATGCACAAGGCGGTTGTCTTTAGTGGACAACAGAATCAATCCTGAGATGCTACTTTTATGCTGCGTTCTTTTGCGGATATTTTCTATCTCTTTAAAAAAATATGACATTCATAATTTGCATGTTATATTGTGCAATTTCACAGTAAGCAGCCAAGTTACAGGATGACAGTATTTCTCATTTTCCACAAGAATATTGTATTAATGACAGTGCTGCTGTTGGGACAGAAAATGTGTGCTTTTCAATACAGGAGCAGGTCGTCCACTAATTAGATTGTTGGTGGTTTGGTCCCAAGCTCCTCCAGTCTGTCCAAATGTCCTGAATGTTACTGTAGTAAAGTGCTGGTCAAAAAGGACTATATAAATAGTATAATATACAAAAGTGCAATATAAATGGAGTCCATTTATCAATGAAAGGCGGAAAACATGCACTGTTTGTTCTTGTAGGTTTAGCTTGTTGGATAGATTCGTACCTGTTGGTCATACTGAAAGGGTGATGATTCTTAGAACAGAAAAAGTTCCTATGAAGATCTGTCAAGTTTGTGGAAAGTTTATATTGACAGAAATGATTTGTACATTAAGTGATTCTAAGAGAACTTAAGTTTATTAAGTTATGCTGTTTCCAATAACATCAACGTACATTACCAATCTCTACTGAACTACACAAACTAACTAAGATTAAGATTAAGATTAAGATACATTTATTTGTCCCAAACACATGCACAGACATGCACAAGCACACTCATGCAAGGAGGGAAATTTAACCTCTGCTTTTAACCTATCTGGTGCAGGACACACAGAGCAGTGGGCAGCCATGTAAGGCGCCCGGGGAGCAGATGTTGGGGGAGTAAGGTGCCTTGCTCAGGGGCACTAGACAGGGTAGGGAGAATCCTCTTGGATTTTTGGACAGATCAATCCAGGTTCGTCTTTTTGTTGTTTCTCTGTGGAGTCACACCAGAGACGAACCAGAGACCTTTTCTGCCTATAGTCCAAGTTTCTGCCACATGTACAATCCTGTGTTATGTAATTTCAGTCAACCAGAACCTGTTTCGCTAGATAATTTATCGAAAATGTTATTTGGCTACAGTATACACAACTTCAAACTCTAAACCATGGAACATGACCGCAGACCGGGGGGTAGACGGATGGGCAGTACCAAACTACCATTCCCCTGAAGTATGAGTTGTCTTTTGATGGTGATGAGTTTAACCATTTTCAATGTCACCCAGTTTATGTGTAATGTGGCAGAAGAGGAAAGTGAGGAAGATCATTGTGTCTTATTAATTAACTTTTAGGAAAAATGTTGTTGATGGAAAGTGTTCTGAGCACTGAGCCTTGGGGTACCCCTTGGTTTACAGGGGCTTATTCTGATTAAGATTTCCCAGTATTAATAAACTGCTTACTCTCAGCAAGGTAAGCCTGGAACTGGGAAATGTACCAGTGAGGCCAAGGTAGCCAGTCACATGGGTGGAGAGGAGGCTGTGGCAGACAGTATCAAGGGCAGTCCAGACATCAAGTAAAATGAAAGTTCGCAAAACATGAATTATTGACCCATATAGTCCATATTATACACATTTTACTGTGTTAACCTCTTAAATCAGATTGTGGGAATTCACAAAGTTCACAGCTGTACACAGGGGCGTTTCTAGAATTCAAAGAAGGGGGGGGCTTAGCCCCTGAGGATGCTGAATGTCTGCGCGCACAGCGCGCGCCAATTTTTTGGGGCTCATTTGGGGCTGCGGATATCCATTGTTTCAGACAGTTCATAGATTGGTTCAATCAGAAAGAGTGTGATTTTTCTCTGTATCTTTGCTTGCATTCATTCAGTATAAGATAACAGAAGTTATTTGTCACCTCTGCTAAAGAATCTTCTTATATCCATCTGGTCAATGAATTGGATGATATACCGGTACAATAGCGTTATGAGGGACACTATGACATTTAGTTTTCACTAGCATTAACTGATTATAAACAACAACATTCTATAGGTACTGATATTATAATTTTAAAATACTAGAGATAGATATTAATGCAAAAATAGAGAGCTGTCGAAAGTTATTTCTTACATTTCAAATTTGCTCGTTCACACTCCTGCTCACTGGAGACATTTTCTAACGAAATAGCTAGCTTAGTGTTAACATAGCTCGTTACAATATTCGCTTTCATTTGCCTCAAGTAAACCTAAATTTAAGCAGGTAACAATTGTTAACAACTACAGATAGCCACATTCTGTAACTACCTGTACTTACAATTTCACTCCGTGCATCATTTACTATGAGCTAAACTCCTTGGCTGTAATCCTGCTGTCTTGATGAGAGACGTTACCTGGCAGAGTGAGAAAGCCAGCGCAGCAGCGATGCAGACTCCCCAAGGTCCTAGTGCCCGGTCTTTTATAGTTAAGTATGATGAGAGGCTGTTGGATTGTAATTTGAAGGTGGAGAAAACATACAAACCAGAAATGCACTCACTTATGTAGCATGTTAGAGTTATAAATAACTTGTCCATGTGTAAAACAATAGTTTAATTTAAAAAAATTTTTTTAAAAAAATCCCCAAAATTATTTGGGGGGGCTGAAGAACATTTTAGGCCTAACGACGCCCCTGGCTGTACATGTGTTGTTGAAGTTGATGGGCAACAATGATTTGGATAACACAATCACACAACGTCTGGGTCCCAAGTCATCTATGGGACAGCCCACAGAACACTGAAAACTTGAAACATGCCAAGCGTGTGTTTTGTATATCTTAGTAAAGGTCTGCAAAGTGTTCGGTCATCACATCATCACCCTTAATATTTACTCAGAATCTGTGTCCTCTCTATTTAAATAATTAATTTTTTTATTTTTCTATACTTTATTTTTGTAATTCCTGAGTCCGTCTTTGTCTAGCCTCAGGTTTTCTCCATCTCATAAGTTCTGAAATATGTTTTCTCTGGCCCTATGGTTGCAGATGTGTGAGGTTATAACAAGGAGACATCTGTGGTGTAGAAAGGGCCTCTGTGAGATTTATTTGGCAGAGATTGGCAGAAGGTTACGCTTGAAGTAACATTTTAAGTGTGTGTGCGTGTGTTAGTGTTTTTAGTTGATTTTTAATTTCCTAGTTCTAAATCTTTGGTGGACCCACATTTCTTGTGAGGATGCAATAGGGTGGCATGGGACTGCCCTCTGGTTAAATGCATTTTAAAAACATCACAGGACAACTTAATAGTGTTTCATATTTTGTAATGAAATTTGTTGCACTGACCATTTTAATTTGGTGCTAATAAGAAATCAGGTATCAATTTATCAAACCTTATGCTGCTGGTGGTTAGTAATTCAACTTGTGCGGTGCATGTGTATGTGGGAACAACACTGCTCTAATTTAACACAATTTGCAAGAAATGGTAACATGTTCAGCAAGCTCTCTTCTTCGTTTCCTCTGTTGAAAATAGTTTTAAACTCTGATTGACTCTTCTGTTTTTGGTACAAATGTTTTGTGAAAATGCCAAATGATACAACACCTTAATAAGTCGCTGTTTGTTTTTATATTTGATAATCAGTTTTTCCCCTTTCTTCCAGTTGTCTATTGGTCGTAATGAACCTGATCTCTAGCTCTACTCCTGCCCAGTTCCTTACCAACAGTTCCCCTGGTATGAGAGACCAGTCTGTTACCAACATATTCGAGCCTGGCATCCTGGGTATGGTCTTCATCCCTTAGCACCTCTATGACAACTGAGTAATTCAGATATCATACAGATGTGTGCATATCTCTTAAATATCTCATCCAGTTTTAGAACCAGTCAATACAGATCTAAAATGATGTTTCAGGGCAAAAGGGAGCCAAAATAACTTATACAAGGTATTTCTGAGTATTAAATAACGTGTATTTAATGTATGTTTCTCCTCTTCTGCAGGTGGCTCTTACCAGGAGTTGACCATGTTATCTGACAGTGTTGGTGAGTGGCAGCATAATGTCAGTCATGGTGCAATACAAGGAGGAAACTTCACAGATGTGTCACTTAACATGACATTAATACCGCCAGCAGAGAGATTTGACCCTTTGGGAGGACATACGATCTTGCAGGTAACAATCAGCTACAGTTATTGGTAAAAAATTTCTTATTGCATCAATTTAAATCAATAATTAGCCAATAGTGTTTTACTGACTAAGACATCAACAGGCCATTATTAGCATTAGACATTGACAATGTCTAAATGATTCCTCAGATTGTTCACTTTCACATTTCTTCACGAAAAAAACGTGCACAGGGTAGTTTTGTGGCTCTTGTGTGAAGATCTGGCTTTAGTTTCAGGGAATTCCAGCTACCACACAAACATTCATCTGTGCTCCTCACATGGCTGCTCTAAACTGCAGGGAATGTATGGCTCATTTGAAACAGTTGTTTATCGTTGGCTCTCTAGGATAAACTTCTCATTCATCAAAATCTTTTCCCATAATACTTTTTTTGCTATCAATTAGAATTAAACACAAAATATGTTTAGCAATAGAAAGCTATTTAGGATATCTAATAGCCAGTTCAAGAGATTAGTCAATGGCATTAAAACAAAGTATCATCTGCATAAAATTGTGAAGAAATGCCCAGCTTTATATGATTCATATGAACAGTGAACAGAAGAGGACCCACAACTGACCCTTGTGGGACTTAACCAGCTTTTTAAAATGACTTCTTGCTCCTCCTGAAAGGTCTAATAAAGTCTGTGAATTCGTCATAAACTAAAAATTATGGAAACTATTAAGGAAACCACCATAATCCCCCATTGTTGTTCAGATCAGTCTTATCAACATTAACAGTTTAACACATTACAATGTACTAAACTACTACCTTCTTTGTTCTCTTTCCTCTCACCTCTTCTTCTGCAGGTCATCATAATTGTCTTCCTCACTGGATCACTTTCTCTTATGACTGTGGTTGGCAACATCCTAGTAATGGTGTCATTCAAGATCAATAAGGCACTGAAGACAGTGAACAACTACTACCTCCTGAGCTTGGCTTTTGCTGACCTGACCATTGGCACACTATCAATGAACCTGTATACCACCTACATCATTATGGATCAGTGGGCTCTGGGGCCAGTGGTTTGTGACTTGTGGCTCGCAATTGACTACGTGGCCAGTAACGCCTCAGTCATGAACCTGCTCGTCATCAGCTTTGACAGGTAGCAGAATGTGATGTTTTAGAATTTTTAGATTTTTTATACATAAACTTATTTCTGGAAAGCTTCTTGTATTGTTGGTACTAACTTTGTGAAAAAGTGATATAATTATACAAAAAAACAGGACCAGTGGACACTGGTATCTATTCGAGTATGAGTTACTCACAAGGAGTTATTGGTTATTGAATAGATCAGAGTACACAAATCTTCCTCAAAGAAGCTTTTTCATGTGGTCTCACACAGTAAATGTGGTTAGAGCATAAATGAAGTAAGAGTATGTTTATTCCAAAAAGTATCTACACACATAAAAACTTTGTTTCAGTAATCAATCAATCAGATATAATTTGAATAGCCCATATTTACAAATCACAATTGCAGTAATGTGAGTACATGTAACACATCTCCACTCCTTTAGACAGTGGACAGTAGTAGAAAGTAATCCACACTACTGTGACAGTTACTGTATAAGTATTCAGTTGCATGCTTCATTTCTGTCTTCTCAGGTATTTCTCTGTGACCAGACCTTTGACCTACCGGGCCAAGCGTACAACTAAGCGGGCAATGACCATGATTTCATTTGCCTGGTCCGTCTCTTTTATTCTGTGGGCCCCAGCCATCCTGTTCTGGCAGTACATTGTGGGTGAACGGACAGTCCAGCCTAACGAGTGTTACATCCAGTTCTTGTCTGAGCCGATCATTACGTTCTGCACTGCTATTGCTGCATTCTACTTGCCGGTGACTATTATGGCATTCCTGTTTTGGAAGATCTATCAGACGACAGAAAAGCGACATAAAGATATGCAAGGTCTCAAGGCGTCTGAGCCAGGCAACAAACCAGTCCAGGCTCAGAATCAGGGGAGCGGCAGTGGAAGTGAAAGTGCAACTAACAGCCAGAAGAAGAACTCCTCAGCCATGCTGCGCCAGATGAGCTCCCAAAGCTCTAGCAGCTATGAGTTAAATCAGCTGGCTTCAGAGAAGAACAACAAGGACAATGCCAGCGTAACCGGACACAGAGGGAGATGTGGCGCGCTTTGCTTTCAGTTAATATCACTGTTGCCAGGTCGCCATGCATCCAAGAGGTCCATCATCACCAAGGCAACTACAGAGGGTGGGGCAGAGCAGAGCAGCTGTGATAGTATCAACAACAACGAAGTTGCAGGTGACCAGTCAGGTTCAGAGGAGGAGGCTGATGGTGCACATCAATCAGGTTTGACATATTCCTTTTAAGACATTATTTGCATGATACGTAAATACCGCAAGTATATATATGTACGGCTGTGGTTGAGGTGTAGAATGGTCGTCCTCCAACCAGAAAGTCGCGATTCAATCCTCAGTCTTCCTCATCTGCATGCCGAAGTGTCCTTGGGCAAGATACTGAACCCCTAAATGGCCCCTCATAGATGTTTAATGCACTAATTGTCCCTTTGGATAAAAGCGACATGTAATATAATGATCTATCTATCTATCTATCTATCTATCTATCTATCTATCTATCTATCTATCTATCTATCTATCTATCTATCTATCTATCTATCTATCTATCTATCTATCTATCTATCTATCTATCTATCTATCTATCTATCTATCTATCTATCTATCTATCTATCTATCTATCTATCTATCTATCTATCTATCTAGATGGCAAGAAATCTGGGAAGGTGAAGATGAACAAGGATAAACAGTCATCGTCATCCAACAAAAGTCAAAATAAGTCCCAATCAGACTCTGTCACCTCGTCGCCTTCCGACCAGTCACCTGCAGCCATCACCATGAAAGATGCAGCCATGGCCAAACGCTTTGCCTCTAAGGCCAAGACAGAGATCAATAAGCGCAAGAATGAAAAAAAGGCTAACGAGAGAAAAGCAGCACGGACACTCAGTGCTATTCTGTTTGTCTTCATTACAACATGGCTACCATATAACATCATGGTGTTGGTCAACACTTTTTGTCAGGACTGCATCCCTGGGACTCTTTGGGCATTGGGCTACTGGTTGTGTTATGTGAACAGCACCATCAACCCCATGTGTTATGCCCTCTGTAACAAGACTTTCCGTACAACATTTAGGGATATTTTGATGTGCAAATGGGATCAAAGGAAAAACAAGTCTCATTTTCAACAAAAGAAGGCTGTTGCTTTCCGGAAGAAAGACCCAATGTAAAGTACATTGCCACAGTATTAGTTGGATCTGTATTTGAATCATTTCCAGAGCTGCAAAGCAGCATACAGCCTCGTCTTTCAGGGAAAAGATGCTGAATTGAATTTTGCTCAATGAACCTTGTACTGGCCTTACAGAAAGTTTTGTCAAGTTAGCAGAGGGGTCTAGGGCTGGTTTAGGGTTCGGTCTGTCCATGATACTGTAACTTGACAGCTGCTGGTCAAATTTGAAACGGATATTAATGATCCTCAGAGGATCACTGCTAAAATATTGGTGACCACCTGATCTTTTATTTAGTACAGCATCACTTCAAAAATATTATACTGACCACAAACAATTTCACAACTCAAAAACAAATCAATAGATTTCAAAGTTGTGAATATTCATGGTCCTCAGAGTATGAACCAGATGGCTTATGGTGGCCCCCACCTTATTTTTGGTAGGGCAGTAAGACCAAAAGTATCATTGGGTATACATCAAATCTGACGATGTGTAGCAGCTATCGAATCTATCAAAATATGATTGACAGGTTCAAAAATTTTCTGAGAATTTTCATCATCCCAGAGGATAACACATTTCCATTTTAGGGCACTTGGATAAGCTCAATGCAATTGTCAGTATCAGGCTCATGATTTCACCACATTTAATCTTAAAATTCAGCTTGAAATGTGGAGGATAAAAATGTCAAGACTTGAGCCTTCCACAGGATGGACTTGTAACCTTGGGCCTGTGCTGTTTATTTTAACAGGGTTTTCAGCTTTGCGACAATGTTGTATTTAATTCTTTCCCTGCTCTGCTGTGAACAATGGAATGATAGTTTGGTGTGTTTTAGGAAGTGGATTTCTTCTTCTTCCTCTTTTTGATTAAGAGCTTTGTGGAATTATTTGTCAAAATAAAAGCAGCCAACATAATACTGATGTTACCAGGGTAATTTAGAGCTCAGCTTACATGTTTGGTTTTCATTGTGGATTTTAAATAGTTTTAAATTTCTATAAAACTACATGAAAGAGCATAGCTCATTATCTCAAATGTTTTTCAAGATTACTTATAAAACATGGACAGAAAATACACAGAATCAATCATTTGTGGTTTATTGCATATCAAAATATAGCCCTGAAAAAACAATAACCAGGATGTTAGCTATAGCATTGACTCAGTTGCCAGTTTATTAGGTACACCTAACTAATTAGTGGAAACTATTTTAAAGATGCATCTTTATAGTTGTGTTGCAGGCGGTAGTTTATGCTTCTGTGAACTGCAATGTGTTATTCAAACAACCAGTACTGATGTTAATGGAGCTGAATAGGTTGTAGTTAGTCTTACCAAATAAACTGACTACTACTGTAAGAGTCAACATGTCTAAATACACTCTTATTTACTCATCAGTATCATTTAGTGAAGAGAGACACTGAAGAGCTGTGACCTCCAGTGTTTTGTTACTTGATTAAAATTCAGTCTTTTAAGTGAGATTTTAAAAAGGATAAGGTGTTGGCCATATAACTGAAGTAATTTATAGCATATCATTTATAGAAGACACCAGTATAGCAAATTATTGTTGATACCTTGGATGAGTGATTATGAATTATTCATATTTATGATTTACTGTAGTGGTGTTTGTGTGAAGCTGTCCAGATGCTGATGAATGTATTGTCAACTGACAAACACAAGTAAATATAGATTACAGTGTGGCAATGAGCCTCATAGCATTCAATTGAAATTGTTTATTTGTGAAAATACCATAGAATAGTGTGTCCAGTTTACATTTGGAAAACAAGCAAAGTGGATGTCCTAGTGAACATTACACTGTTCACTAGGAGTGTTCACCTCACTTCAACTTCCAGTGTGGGAAATCAAAAATGAACATTGTGAGTTGCCAGTAGGAGGACAGAAATTAATTTATAGTTCTAAACTTGACTAGTTTTTATATTTCACTGTAGGTTTGTATCACAGGTAGAAGTGACACTAAGTGAAGAGTGAAGATGCATCACAGACACAGTATCATCACATTTTTAAACTGCAGAAAAAGCAAGTCAGGTTGCTCGTGTAGGAATGAAAAGGTTTTGCAACACTGTCTAACTCTAAATCACTTTTTCATTTTCATTCTGGATTGCACTGTGGGAATTGTAAACAGTACATTCAGGAATTCATACAAGCAAGATTTATTCTGGGCTAGTTGTGTTCTCTGTCTACCAATCACAGTTTTCCCTGAATGTTTGGTGTGTCTCCATCCATCCTAAATGTTTTACTGAAGTTGTTTTTTAAGTCACAGATCAATACAGTTTTCAGTCTTCTCTTGCAATACAAACCACAGATGAAATGAAGTCAGCTCTTTTTAAGTGTCTACTTGGATGATAAACAAATGAAAACACAGCACTCACCAACAGGACCCATGTGCCACATGACACAATACAGAGGCTGTAGTTATCTCTCATCCTCCACAGCTGTTTTCACAAATGACTATATCACCAGAGAGTTTCTGTGTGTTACACAGTGAATACTTTGCACTTAAGTGTTCATGTGTGCAGCTCAATTCTGTCCCCAAAAACCCATACATTTTTGCATTGTTGTTCACGTTAATAAAAGCTGTGGAGCAATGAATTGAAATGAATAACCTTTACCCATGATTGCTGGAAGTATAAATGACATTTACATAGATGTGTTAAAATTCATACATACAATATTCTGATATGTTAGGTTTCACTACTGCCGCTCTGCTTCCTGGTCACAGTGCAATAGCGCCATCCTGTGGCTTCCAGAAAAACTTGAATTGTTAGTTTATAGACTAAAGTGAATACTTTTGTACACATGACAGGCATAAAATACAGAATGGTTTATTCAATGACAAACACATGATATTTGCTTACTCTAAACACGAGTATGATCTATGCTGAGGTGATTTCTTTAAATTTCAAGTTTGTAGATGGAACAATTTCACCATAAGTCTCTTCAATAGATGGATCAGTACACTGCACTTGAGTCCACAACAGTGGGTCACATTAGTCCAGTTCTCAGATCTTGGCTCCCTGGCCGTCATAGAATCAATTTCAAAAGTGCTGCTGTTAAGCTAAATGATGAAATACCAAACAATCAGGCATCACTTTACAATATTAAAATGCATGTAAGATTTTCATTCATTTTAAATAGTAAATATTGGTCTTTATACCATAAATTGGTCGTTATAATATAATAAATTCTTAAATAATATACTTGCAGAGTAGGGAAATGAGATCTGGCCACATCGTGTCACTAGACATGTGGAGGAACACTCAGGTGAGAACTGGTGGAGTTATATGAACAGGCCCTTTTTATGATTTATTTCCCAATCTTCATTCAAGACTGTGCATAGTCTTTCAGATTGAGAGCAGGACTTCCTGATGTCACATTCAGATTATTATGTTGGAGAACATCATCAAGATAAAGGTTTTAGCAGCATTGATGAGGGTAAACATTTTGAAGCATAACTGAAGGTCATTTTATTGATGGATTATTGTCAGTAATGGTCAAGTATATGAGGAGAAATATTATATATCAAGCAGTCCTGCTCCAATCATAGTCTATGGTCAGCAGCCAGCATGATCCACCATAAAGATCGGATGCCACCATAGTCCAGTCCATTCCAGGATCCATCATTAGCTGCCACCTCGGTCGTGGTTCACCACCATTATCAGATGCCAGCCCAATAAAGGATCCGCCATACTGGATCCACCATTATGATTTCTGGTACTTGATCCACATATCGTAATCCACGATGTGGCTACAGCTGCGGCTCTGGATCTGCGGACAATAAGGCAAAGGGACGACGGGAAAGAAGTCAAGTCAGTAATGTATTGAGATATTAATTTCTTTGATGTGACAACTATTGAGATGAGGAAGGAGAAGCTCCATGTGTCATGTGTCCCCCGACCTTCTAGACCTATAACAGTATAACTAAGAGCAGGTCTAAGACAAGCCTGTACCAGCTCTAACTATAAGCTTTATCAAAAAGGAAGGTTTTAAGCCTACTCTTAAAAACGTACAGATGGTGCACTGGAAGTATGCAATCGTAAGAAACTACACGCATTAAACCATTTTCCCGCCCCAACAGAAAACACACCAAAACTACTACCAGTGCCACAGCAAACCACAAATCAACATGTGAACTTCCACTGCACTAGCCACACAGCAGCTATAGAGACAAAAAGGCAGAATAACACTATGCTTAAAATACAGGAAATATAAAATAAACGGCAACCAGCGCTTTGCCTGTTAAGTAAACAGCACATTATTTTTAGTTTAATCGCCTAACACAGTTTAAAAGTGAAAATGACCCCCACCCCGCCGCCAGCACCCCGGCCCTCAACTATACCAGCATAGATAGATAGATAGATAGATAGATAGACAGACAGACAGACAGACAGACAGACAGACAGATAGATAGATAGATAGATAGATAGATAGATAGATAGATAGATAGATAGATAGATAGATAGATAGATAGATAGATAGATAGATAGATAGATAGATAGATAGATAGATAGATAGATAGATAGATAGATATATAGATAGATAGATAGATAGATAGATAGATAGATAGATAGATAGATAGATAGATAGATAGATAGATAGATAGATAGATAGATAGATAGATAGATAGATAGATAGATAGATAGATAGATAGATAGATAGATAGATAGATAGATAGATAGATAGATAGATAGATAGATAGATAGATAGATTGATAAATAGATAGATAGATAGATAGATAGACAGATAGATAGATAGATAGATAGATAGATAGATAGATAGATAGATAGATAGATAGATAGATAGATAGATAGATAGATAGATAGATAGATAGATAGATAGATAGATAGATAGATAGATAGATAGATAGATAGATAGATAGATAGATAGATAGATAGATAGATAGATAGATAGATAGATAGATAGATAGATAGATAGACAGACAGACAGACAGACAGAAAGACAGACAGACAGACAGACAGACAGACAGACAGACAGACAGACAGACAGACAGACAGACAGACAGACAGACAGACAGACAGACAGACAGACAGACAGACAGACAGACAGACAGACAGACAGACAGACAGACAGACAGACAGACAGACAGACAGACAGATAGATAGATAGATAGATAGATAGATAGATAGATAGATAGATAGATAGATAGATAGATAGATAGATAGATAGATAGATAGATAGATAGATAGATAGATAGATAGATAGATAGATAGATAGATAGATAGATGGCATATTGTTATTGATAGGCCTGACATGTCAAGGTTAGGCTATTGTTATTGTTAGGCCCATACAGACAATTATTATTACTATTTTACTAGTTATTATTATTATTGTTAGCAGCCTCGTCGTGGTCTTTTGAGCGTGTTATGTGTGGCTGTGAGCGACTTGCACATGAATAATGAATCAGGCTGTGCTAGGCAATGGTTCCTAACAAAACGAACAGTACACAATGTAGACAGGGACAGCACAGAATAGTATTCAAGTGCTGGTGTTTTATTTGTTGCAACACGGTGGATGATTGAAGATGTAAAGGTAGGTGTTAAGGAGAAAAGGGCTAGCTGCAGTTGAAAGACGTTAGCTAGCTAGAAGGCTAGCTCTTGGGGCTACGAGCTTTCTAAAAAGTCTGTGGAGCAAATTACTCCTTAGATTAGGCTACGAATAGGCCTACTGCACGTGCAGGAAGGTATTACTAAGGAAGGAGTGAGTCTTTAAAAAGACTGTTTATAAAGAAATGAATATCTGAATGATAGAGGAAACAAGAGCAATGGCACAAACTCAAACTCGTGTTCAAATGATAACAGTCCTCTTTTGATTGGTGGATCAGGATCGAAACAGTATTTGATTTGCTTGTGTCAGTCCAGCCCCTTGCATTTCGCCACTGAGGGAGCTTTCACTAACCAGTGACAGGTCGGCGGTCTTTGTTTTTCTTTAATTTAAAAAAAAAAAAAAAATTCTCTGTCTGTGACATCGTGCCCCCCCGGAGAGTGTTCTCGCCCCCCCTGCTCTATGAAGCAAATTATATAACATGAGGGAACATCTTAATCATAATCAAGCTGAAAATCTATTCAAAACTAAACTATCATAACATTATAATTAGGGTTGCAAAATTCCGGGAATATTCAAAGGTGGAAACTTTCCATGGGAATTAACGGGAATTAACGGGAATAAACGGGAATATACGGGAATTAACGGGAATTAACGGGAATAAACGGGAATTAACTGGAAATGTTGTGGGTAATTTATACTCACTATATTTACCTTGTCATATACAGACATAAAAATAAACATTTTGTTTTGTCATAGGCTGATTTGAGCCCTGAGGAAACTTTGGGCACTTGACCATTGATCGTTGTCATTCTTAACATAGGTCTTTGCACAGTATTTTCAAATGTACACAGCCTTTCCTTCTACATTGGATGGGGTGAAATGTCTCCACACATGAGATAGTGCATGTGGCATTGTTCTGTAGAATAAGAAGAGAAAAAAGTTTGTAAAAAAACACTAATGCAATGCCAGAGATATAAATAGTAAGCCAATCAATTGGAATCGTCTGTAAACATATTTTACAATTGATGGATAAATGAATGGAAATACCTGCCTCAATAGCCCTGCTGTAGAGTGAAGGATGCTGGGAGTTATCTGTGCATGTGATGGAAGAATGCACAGTGGAGGGTTGAAATTCAACGTGCAGCGTGTGCTGCATTCCATACATCTTTAGAATAGAGTTTTGAATGATGTTTTTATTGCTCAGCGTTTAATTTGCTTATTTTTTTTTTTTTCAAAATTCCCCAAATTCCCGAGCTAAACTTCCCATGGAAAGTTTCCGGAAAGTTTCCGGAAATTTACCGGAAACTTTCCGCCCCTTTGCAACCCTAATTATAATAGATATGAAATCCATCCATCTACATTTCTATTTACAACTGGACAAACCTTTCTAGTCTTAAACTCTCACAGTGCTTTATTCTACATTCACCCCATTTTAAGATTCAAGATTCAAGATTTTTTATTGTCAAATGAACAGAGATAACATGAAGTAGTCACTGTCAATGAAATGCTTGGGTCACACACTCTCTTTAAGCAATGCTCAGTCATTTCAACCCAAAAAAAATTAAATAAAAATAGAAATAGTATAAAATAGAATGAAAAATAATAAAATAGAATAACAATGAAATAGAATATCAAAAATTTAAAATAGAAAATAAAATATATACATATAAATTTATTAAAACAGCGATTCACGACTTTTGAAATGCTCTTGGAATTCGAAAAAAAAACATAACCTCTTTATTGGAGTGCAGCCCACACTTAGCACTATGGGTAATACAGCCAGCAGTCTAGGGATCATGGGAAACGTAGTGAAGAATGGTGCACTTAGCTACACTGGCAGACTGCATGAGAGGCTAAGAGGAGGGGGTGCATTTCCAAAGCCCGCCTCCAGTCCACTCAACCGCCAGCACAGTCGCAGTATCTGGCAGCATCTTTATTCCTCTCAGCAAACCTGGCTTTGTGTCCCCATTCCAGTGGCTCTCCATCTCTCCCAGATTCCTCCCCATCAGACCTCCACTGAGCATGCAGCCCCTACGTCAGAGCAGATGGAGAGGAGGAAGAGGGGGAGGGTAAGAAACAGAGAGAGAGGGGGGAGGAGGAAGAGGGAGCTGCATGTGTCTCCTGTATCCACGCCAGCATCACTGCCACGCCAGCTTTCGTCACCGGAAAACAACGACGAAGAGCTTCACACAACAGAGGGAGGAAAAGAAAACACCAGCAGCAGCTCCTCCTTCACCACCAGATGTGAATCCACAGCTTAGGCCAAGACGCCTCTACCTTCCTCGGGCATCTAAAAGCTCCCCGGACACAGAAAAAGCTCTCCCAGGCATGACCTGACTGAGGCAGACAGCCATCAGTCGCTCTCCATCGACATGGGCAACCAGGAGGCTAAGCAAAGGAAAGCTGCGGCAGCATCGGGAAATGGAAGCTACCCATCACTGGATGAAGGATGGAGAGAGGGAGGAGGGGATGTGACAAAAAAGGGAGGAAAGAGGCTGCACGGTAAGCATGGAGGTAAAGGAGCAGGCAGCAGTGGAGGAGGGGGGATGCATGGCACAGGACCAGGCAGGAAAAAAAACAAATCCGAGTCCAAGCCCTCTGTTTTCTCCATCCGCAAGAGAAAGGGCAACCTGAAAGGGAAAGGAGACCCATGCTCCTCTGTGACAGGCTCAAAGGAGGACGTGTTAGCATCACAACAAGATGAACTGGACAGGACCAAAACACCTGATCTGTCAGCAGATGAGCTCGGACAGTCGGACACTGAGGCTGCTTTCCCCGAGAAGAGGAAGAAAGTGGCGCCGGAAAACAAGGATGGAGATGGAGGAGGAAGAGAGCCGAGTCAGGAGGTGCAGCGGAAAACCTCGACAGCAGCGACCTCTCCCGCAGAGAATGGAGGGCAGAAGGGAGGGAGCTCGGGGTCAGACACTGATATTTACAGCTTCCACTCTGCAGCAGACCACGAGGATCTGCTAGCGGACATCCAGCTCGCTATAAGGCTGCAGCACCAACAGCAGCAGGGGGTGGTTAACTCGACTGGGGAAGTACAGGGAGGGGGGCAGGAGAAAAGGAAAAGGAGTAATGGAGTAATTAAATTAACTCCTCCTGAGGAACTTGACCTGACCCCAGAATTAGAAGTGGCGTCTGATGCGCTGTCATTCTTAGAGACAGGGACTCTGTCTGGCTCAGTTCAGGACATGGACCAGCCTCCAACAATCAACCCCACCTTCCCCACAGAGGTGCAGGAGAGCAAGGAGGAGAAGGTGCAGAAGGAGGAGGTGGAGTGGCTGGAGTTAAACGAGAAGGGACAGAGGGAGAGAGAGAGAGAAGCCCCTCTTTGTTTTGCCACAGGCACAAAAGAGCAGCATGGTTTGGTACAGCAGCCCGCTTGCACGGCAGTCACCATGGCTACTGTAGGGGGGGTAGCAGTCAAGCCAGTCACCATGACAACCAGTGGCAACAGCTTCCCGGATCACATACCCCCAAGGGAGGAGGAGGAAGCTGGAGGCGAAACCCCTCAGGAGGAGAGGGAGCCTGGGGGGGATATGGATCTCAGTCCTCCTCCCGCAGACAGCCACAACACAAGCACCGAAGCCACCGATGGGCTGAGGCCAGGCATCCTGTTCGAGGAAGGTGAGGGTCCGTTGGGCTCGGGTACTAGTGCAGAGTCCCTCGAGGACTGCCTAAGTGCCGGCTCTGAGCACCACTCTGCTTCGGCCAGCACCGGTGCCTCCCCCTCCACCCAGCGGTGCAGGAGGAGCAGCATCTGCTTCACCCCACTGCCTCCCCAGGAGAGCCCCACATTGGCCAAACGACTCCTCAGGTCCACCCACTCCTCCGCCTCCTCTAGCCCTGTGGTGAAACCCTACCCTCCTATCTTCCCCTCCTACATAAAGACCACCACCAGACAGCTGAGCTCCCCAGGACACTCCCCAGCCCTGTCCCCATCCCACAGCCCTCTGTCTCCACGTAGAGTCCACCATCACCTCCACAGGTACCTGTGGTGCTGCTGCATGATTCTTTCAAACTCTTTCATTGTGATTGACACCACTTCATTTAAGTTTTTTAAGGAACCTTGGATTTGATTTAAACTTTCCATCAGCCGAGTAAAATTGCAGATTGTGGGTTCACTTAGATTATCATTAAGAGATTATAATTCCAGTTTATTACAACTTGTCCAATGTAGTTTTGGACGTTGTTTCAGTAACAGTGGCATCACCATGTTAACAAAGCAGTGTTGGTGTCTTCTATGTGTATAGCACCACATTTGATCCTGAGATATTTTTTATTCTTTGTTTTTTTTTATTTTGCATCTGTGGTGTGTTTGATACATCATCAACACATCCACTCGCTTGGGGAGAAGCCTGTGCAGGATCTCCTGCTGTTTTCACACATGAGCTCATTTCCGACAAAGTGCGAAAGCTCTAACTCGTACATTTGCATTCTCACATACAGACCCTCCGAATATTGTCAGGAGATTATCAGGAGTGCAGTGCATCTGAAAGCAGCATTTCAGTTTGATCTCTAAATACAGTGGTTTAAATCATCTGACTAAACAATTTGCTTATGTATAGCTATGGGGTTTTGGGGTGGAATTGGGGCACTGTGGCCTTTATTGATAGTTCTAGGTGTGACAGTTTCGAAGAGTAGGGAAACTGACAGTTTCTTCCCCTGCCACACTTTGTTGTGCTGATGTCTCCCAGCTCTAGAGCAATTAGAATCAGGCCAGAGTTGTTATAAACTGGAACTGACCTCTCACTTAAACCTTCAACCTCCCCTTAGTTACTGTTTCACCCCCTGTCAAGCTTTTCCAATGGGCTCTGAGGGTCTGCAGGACAGGCTCCAATAGGGTTAGGGTTAACCCCGCTGATTATCTGTGAGTTGGTCAAAGTCACTTGTTAATGCCTCCTTCTGAATCTCGCAAATAACTATTAAAAACATGTTTGACGAATACATTCACTAACATGTTAACTTAAGTGTGGTTCAGTTAAAAAATACACTGCAGATGCAGCTTTCAAAGGACAGTTGACTGAGTGAAACTTCATGCAATCATCCTCCAACATGTCACACTGACAAATATCTCACACCTCATGTGTTCATCAACAAAAGCAGAAACACACCGGTTTATATTTATCATGGGTGTCCGTCATTAAACTGCATAGTGCTACATTTAGAGATGTCAGTGATCATTTTTGGCGTAGATGAGAGACGTGTCTGTGTTCATGGTGCAAGAAGCAGTTTGGTGAGCCAACACATTCACTTTATCATCGCTGAATATTGAGAGGAATAATTTGCTTTTGTTCAGCTTTAGAATCCGTCTGATGATGCTATCACCTCAGTGCAGGATGAGATACTTGACAGGCCTGCAGTGCCTGTTTACTGTTGCTTATATATAACTGGACAATCACAGATTATTAGACCCATCAAGAGCCCATTTAATGGAGCTATGTTGTTAAAAGTTTCTATGTTTGAGGTACCTATACTACAATTTACATCAAAGTTCAAGTGTGTAGTTCCAGTGTTTGATAATTGTATTCTTTTTATTTCACAATATCAGACTGAGACAGCAACAACAATCACAGAATCACTTCCTCTTTAGAAATTTGTCTACAAAGTAAAAGCACACAATTTGATTTGTTGCTACAATTATTTATATAAAGAGCTTTTATTTTGAAACGTTAAACCTGGTTCTAAAGATCCCGATAGGCGGATAAACCAGTTAGGATCTACACAAAGTTTTTTGAACTTCACTCTGCACCATAGAGTGTTCATAAAAGGCTCTGCACACAACATCCAGTGACAAACAATAAAAAGGGACAGTACATTGTAGAACTGTTTGAGGAGGACTCACTAATGCAAGAACTAATTCGGAAGTAACATCAACCAACACAGGACAAGCAAACAGACCATTACAAACATGCAAGTTTACAACTGACACTGCACGAGGAACGACACTGACTGAACCAATACTATGCATGTTTGATCCTTTTGACTTTTGACTAAAAAGTTATAATTAGCTGCATTGCATTCAGTAGGGTTTTAATCTTTACCTCCCTCTTATTTCTACAATACCTCTGAGTGCTCCCATGATGGCTTCCATTAACCTCCATGACGATAGAAGTCAAAGCAAAAAAGAATCCTTATATCCAGTCCTTCACACTGATACCTTGTTATGTGGTGAAGCAGCGCTACACTGACTCAGTCAGCAGATGTCGACTGTAGTTATGAACCTGCCATCGGTTCCTCTTTCAGGCAGTTTTCTCTCCTCCCCCTCTGCCGCTGCATCCTGAGCTCAGCACCACCTCAGACGACTGTGATTGGTTTAAAAAAAATACAAACATTGCCACTCCTTTATCCCTATAGCAGAATGGTAATTTGAGCAGACAGGGTCTCGATATGAGGCTAACGCAATGCAGTCCCCAACTCCCTGCATTAAGAAGCAGTAATGACACCGACAGCTTGAATGATGTTCTTGAGGTTTCTGACTGAAAACTGACTCAAATTTGAGGTCTGTTATTCATCTTCATTTTTTTCATACCATTTCATAAATGGAAGCAACTGTCTCAAAACATTCAGCTCACTTATTCCAATACATGATCCAGCCTACAATTTGACAAGATAAGAAGTTTAATTGTAACATCCACTTCCACTGTGAAAGCTAGAAATTTTTATGTTGACAGGATGATGGCTGAGGGTCAACGGGTCCGTAGGCAGCGCTCCCGCAGCCTGGCCGGGTCTCTGAGTCGCTCAGCTGACTGGACAGAGGAGCTCGAGAGGAGGCTGAGGAGCAGAGAGGAGGATGGAGGAGGCTCTGGTGGTTCAAGAGAATATCTGGATGGCTACAGAGGAGGAGGCAGCCAGCCCCTATGTGCGACCAGAAGATCTTCATGTGGACAGGTTTCCACCTGCGGCTTTCAGGACGTCTTTACCGGTGAGTACAGGGCCGTCTCAGCTCTCAATTATGTCCATGATTACCACTTCCTGTGGGTGAGAGAGTCTGAAACTAAATGTAACAGAAGGGTCTTAATGGCGCTGAGGATAAAATAACTGATTAAACCTGAGAAAGATTTCTGCATCTTGAGGAGAGCAGCGAGAGGTCAGCTTACAGCGGAGGTCAGTGGTCATCCAAAACACTCATAGCCTCTGATAGGAAGTAATCTGTAATTAAACCTTGTGCTGACAGAAACATTTAGGTTGTGTGCAAGTCAATGGTCAAAAACCTTGAGCTGCCACATCCACCCTGTCCATGGTAAAGTTAACCTTGTTTCTCTCTGTCATTCCGGCATGTCCAGGTCGCACCTTGCTGGAGAAGCTGTTCTTGCAGCAGCAGCAGGAGGAGCCCGAGGAGGCAGAGAGGCTGTGCTCCAGGATCCTGGCCATGGGTCTCCTGCTGCCGTTCACCGAGTGCTTCAGAGAGAAGCTATGTGACAGCCCTGCACACATCACCTCCACGTCACCAGCCAGGTTCGACGTAAGTAGCCGCAAGTCATACACATTATATTTCCAGCATTAGACATGTTTGTCCTGAGTTGTTTCTATATATATTCTTGACATAGACCTATTTGCAAATGAGGCGTGTGCATATTGTGAGTTTACTGTCTATGAGTCAATGCATATCCATAAATGCATTAGCAAGACATTGTGGGGTCACAAAAGCAACTCGGTGACTCTGATTACATGCTGATTTGAGTGAAACATCAGTGACTTACTACACTTATGGAAAAGCAGACACACAATCACAGAACTGCGTGCACATCTAAAATGATCACTTGCAGTCTACTCTGTAAACTCCCAAATACCTCATATTTTATTATTTTGAACCAGTATCATTTCCCATGTTATTCATGAATGGTCCTCTTTCAAACTGTCTCCACAGCATGACCAGTTGTATACATGGGCAGCAGTCAACCAGCCGTCACACTCCCTGGATCTGCTTGATGGGAGGCCTCTTGGGCAGATCAAGGGTTCCTTGCCCCCAACCAGGCCTGGCTCAGACAATAGGAACGTATTCAAATCCACAGAGGCTGGTAATAATAACACATGTCTTGTTCACAATGTTCATACAGATTGTCATCAAACCTGTCATTTGTAGCGATATGAATTCAAATTCAGAAGAACACAGCAGATTTTTTTTTGGCAAGTGAATGCAATATGCTTCTGTAGATTTGTCTGTGAAAGACCAAATTTCTTCACTGATCTCAATCAAGCTTTGTGCATCGACTCTGACCTTTGCATTTGTTTCTTCTCCCCTTGTTTTGCATTTTTCTGTCTTCTGAATGGGATCATTCTTCAGTATTTTTTGAGGACAATCAAGGTCAGTGGTAACATCTTAACTTGATAAACCACCCTGAACCATGTTGGGTTGAGGGTTGGCTCCCTGGTATTAAGATGGTTGTGGTTTTGCCAAATTATTAGGGAAACCAAAACAGCAGGAACAGTCATTCACAGTTATTAAACTAAATCTTTGCACACAGGAATACACAATAAATGGTAAATGTTCCGTTTTTATTTAGTAATTTTCTAATCTTGATGACCACTAAAAGTGCTTTAAAGTACAGTTTTGCCATTCATCGATTTACACACACATTCATACAGTGCATCTATGGGAAGCACTTGTTTCTATCAGGGGCCATTCGGGGTTCAGTATCTTTCCCAAGGCAACTTCAGCACATTTTCACACTGGTGAATGCTGATTTTACTAAAGTCAGTGTATCACGACAAAAATGTAAATGTCAGTAAAGCAAAGATAGTAACAGATTTAATAATCTTTGCATTTCATTAATTTTGCATTTCATCATCTTGTTTAAAGCACTACAAGTTATCTACATCATTATTTGTTGAGACAAGCAGCTCATTGGCAGCTACTTCCTTTTATTTGACAACAAAATATAAAAATGTAACAATCTAAATCACAGCAGGTTGATAGATATGTATTATGTACAGTCACATCATGCTTTCATGTGTTCATAATCACCCATAGGAGTGTGGTTGTGTTCTACTAACCTGCTGATGTGTGTGTGTGTGTCTCTGCAGAGCAACCTGCAGCCAGGTTGGGTTTAAATCAACCACAGGAGGAGAGTCAAGGTTGTCTGGTCAGTCACTTTCATTTGAGGCTGTTGTGTTTTCTTTAACAAACTCTTTGTAGACTGTTATACAGAGTGCAATGAAGGTTTTTTTTTTGCAAAATCTACATAAGGTGGATAGGTTTACCTTTTATTTATCCATTTCAATTTTATAGGATCCTTCAACGGCCAAATTAAATTATGAACAGATACATGACTCTATAACCTTTGATTCTGATGTGATGGCTGAAACTTTAGGAGATAGTCTGATGTCAGAAGATGATGATGATGATGATGATGATGATGATGATGATGATGATGATGATGATGATGATGATGATGATGATGATGATGATGATGATGATGATGATGATGATGACGATGACGATGATGATAAAGCATGTACGTACACAGTTTAGAGAACTCAGACGGAGGGATTGTTGTAACTTTAAGGTCATTGTTGCTTTGCAGCTCAGTGATGTTGTGTGGTGGTGGGTTCTCAGGCACACAGAGGCCGGTTCCACATTAAACAGCTTAACTAATATACACATGGGCAGGTAAGGTCTGAGCTCACCTGGCTTTTAAAGGATATAGCAAATGGCCCTCTGATTGGTATATAGTATGTTACACCCAAACCACATCAATGATTAACTGAGAGATTTGGATGTGGATGCAAACTAAATGCACTTAATCATTTGACCTGTCAAAGCACTTTACCTCATCCAGCAATATGAGGATTCTGTATCCTAGGAGGCTTCTGCTTGCAGACTGGAAGAGTCAAGTATCCTTCTGATTAGTCTACAACCTGCTCTATCTCCTGGCACTTATATCAACCCTTAGTTTTTGAATTGGATTTTCTTAGATCTTGCAAAGTCTTCTTAATGGAAACAGAAATTACGAGAGACAAGGAAGCTGATGCAGTCAACTCCAATCAGACGCAACAGTCCTATGACGCACTAGCTTGTCTCTATGTTGAACCAGTTGAGCTACAGGGTCAGAGCATCGGCACCAAATGTTGATGCTGTACATATTCCTCACTGGTATAGCAATTTATTTTGGCATGTTGTTATGAGAGTTTATATTTCCCAGGGGACCCACAGAGTCACATATCTCAGTCAGAGTAGTTTTTCTGAGCAGTGAGTGATTCTTATTTTTTCTGAAGAATTGTTATTATTGTTATTTGCAGGAAGAGCGAGTCCTACCTTCAACCAAACTGAAGGAGAAGCACATTAACGTCATCCTGCAGCTGGAACAAACCATAGAGGACCTCAGGACTAAGATCGCTGAGCTGGAGCGACAGCCCCCTCTGCTGGACAGCGACAGTATGAAACCCACCGCCTCCACCACGGATAAGGAGTGTGGGGGGGAGGAGGGCTTGCTGAGGGATGTGTGTGACGCCCACCTGCAGACAGAGGCCCCTCCCTCTCCGGGCTGCCTGGAGGCCAAGTCGGTTCAGACCTCGCCCATGGACGACAGCTTTAAGTTCACAGTGCCTTGCAGTGAGTCGGGTGGAGAGCCCCCCCCCCAGTGTTCATGTCAGCAGCAGCCTCCTCCTCTGCCCCTTCCAGCAGGAGCAGAGGCCTCTCATCCAGCACAGACTGGGGCACCTCCTCCTCCACCTCCACCACCTCCTCCCCCACCCTTCCCAGTGGGCTCAGTGCCTCCTCCACCACCACCACCTCCACTACCACCTGGTTCAGCATTTCCTCCTCTTCCTCCTCCTCCTCCTCCTCCTCCTCTTCCTGGTGGTCTCATGCCACCCCCACCTCCTCCCCCTCCTCTGCCTGGTGGCAGTGCTCCACCTCCGCCGCCACCCCCTCCCCTCCCTGGTGGCACTGCCCCTCCCCCTCCTCCCCCATTACCAGGATTCGGAGGCCCGCCCCCTCCTCCTCCACCACCACCACCTCCAGGCTGTGGGCCTCCTCCTCCTCCCCCTGCTCCACCAGGAGCCATCTTCGGTGCCCCGGCTCTCCCAGGCGGTTTGGGCTCGCTGCCTCCTCCTCTGCCGTTTGGGCTGTTTGCTCTGGGCCTGACTCAGGAGAAACCCCCCCGGAAGGCTTTGGTGGAGCCACCCAGACCCATGAAGCCACTTTACTGGACCAGGATCCAGCTGAACACCAAAAAGTAAAGACATAAAGTAGCGACTGTTGTCATGACCCCACGGCAATTCTTATACATTTGACATTTTAGTATAAAGCAGGAAAGGTTCAGAAATAGGAAGACATCAGACATTATAACCTATAACCTAGATTTTGTTTGCTGTTTTTCTTTTCTATTGAACCTCATGAAAAGCTGCAAACCAACACTGTCCAAGTTTTTCTCTCAAACACTTGACCACCCTCCTCTCTCTGTGGCTCTCAGCTCTGAGCTTATTGAATCCTGCAGAAAACGTCATCCTTTAAAAACTCCTCACACACATATATAGTTTCATTTTTAAAAAGGCTCAGCCATTTCCTGAAACAGCTGCTCACATTGGTTTTTATCACACATACATGAGGAAATTGTGAATTTATTATGGAATATGTCCAGCAGCGGATTAATTCACATGAGGTGATCTGTGGCAGCAGGATTCTGTGTTTCAAGCTAAACTTCAGTATGTGTGTCATTTTAAAGTGAAGACAGAACGTGTGTGTGGGGCTTTATGTGATTAGATATCATCACAGGAGCTGCTGGTTGGAGACAGTCACTGTCGGTCTGATTCCGCTCATGTGGCTTGTGGACAAGAAGAAAAATATAAAAAAGTCAAACATTTTCTGAAAGTGATGGTCATAGGTTAGTTCAGTTTTCTTGCTGTAGGAAAGTGAATGCAGATCAAATGTCTCTTCTTACATCAGTTTCAGCTTTAACACAGAAAACAGATTAACATCTGTTTGGGCATTGACCTTGAGATTTGCTGGTTTCGACCACATCCATGTTCACATGTTGTGTGCTGACTGAATCTGTTTTTGTTCAAACATCCACGACTGGTTTTAAATTGCACAGCCGCTTGCCTGCACATGAACGCAACCCCTATATGACATCAACAGCATGTTCAGTGGTAGACTTTTTAAACAAGTCTGCAACCTCAACTGCATTTAAACTCCCCAACCATTATGATACAATAACTTTGGTAAATTAAAGGCAAATATATCACCAGACTGCTTGGAAACCCAGGGCTGTTTGGAAACTTCTGCCGAAAATGTTGGACAATGATGTGTGATTTGAGGCAGTAAAACATGACAAGCTTTAGAGAACTTTAGAGACTTTAGAGAACAGAGGAAATGTGATTTATCAACATTATCTGACATTAATAATACTGAACAAATTCAGAGAGAACTAATGTTATTAACATATAAACCTATTATATAAAAAATCCAGTATTTGGAAGCTTCTACAGTAGAATAATGCACGACTGTGTGATGGAAGCTGTCATGGAACAGTGCGTCAAAGCCCTGTGGTTTTTACACACTGGTTATCTTTACCGTTGACCTTCACATGAAGTAAGTGCTGTTTTGTGTTTCTTAGAGAGGTTTCTTCTTCATTGGTGTGGGACACAATTGAGGAGCCTGACATGGACTTTGAAGAGTTTGTGGAGTTGTTCTCGAAAACAGCTGTGAAGGTTAAGAAGCAGCCGCTCTCCGACACCATCACCAAGTCCAAGGCCAAACAGGTCAGTGTGTTTTACATGCTAATCGCAGAATTCTGACCTATTGATTATTGCTTCTTAAAACTAACAGGTTTTACATGGCTTTGAAATTCTTTGCTTGAATGATTAATGGATCATCTCTAAGGCTGACCAGTCTCAGTGTGTTTGTCAGGACACATATGACAAAGCCTAGATTGCAGTCACGTCTGTTTTTTCAATTCACGGCAGCAATTGTATCCAAGTTATACAATTACAGGCCGGCTGATGCTCAAGGAAGTGGTTCTACAAATAGGTCGATACATATGGGATTTTAAACAATAAGAAATGTTGAAGTTGGTTACTTGAATCTGCATATTTAAATACTGACCTGGAATCCAAGTTGGTGGCAACTTTGTTGTGTCTTAGCCAATCAGATATCAGACAATTAATAAGAGGTTATTTACCAGGGACTTTGTAATTTTGTTATTTGGTCAATGACATGTCATATAGGAAACATGCAGGAAAAGAAATGACAATGTGTTAGAAGTATAAATATATATTACTTATGATATAACATTTATCATATGTATTAAAATAGTATGAAAATTTGCCAATTGACAAAATATACAAATGCTTATGAAGCTACTGCCCCGAGAACCATTTCATTTACCGTTAATATTCATGGTCATCAAAGGCAGATTTCGAACCATAATGGTGGCCAGGCACTTCAGTATGTTAGTTCATTCCCAGACAGAAGCTTCTAAAGTATTCCCCTGATAACTCATCATCCAGTGCCAACGTTTATCCAATTGTCCGTCATGCAAAATCAACACAAACCGGTTTAGCATTTCTCACACAGTGGGTGCTGGATGACAAAACTACATATACTATAAGCGTCTGAATCTGCTCCTTTGCAGGTTGTGAAGCTTCTAAACAACAAGCGATCTCAGGCAGTAGGAATCCTCATGTCCTCCCTGCACCTGGATATGAAAGATATCCAGCATGGTGAGTTACTCGTTATGTCGGCTGCTCCTTTCTGCCGGATTACTGTGATGGTTTTGTTTCTCTAGCGATGAGTTTCAAGTTTCAAGTTTCAAGAGTTTATTGTCAAATGCACAATTACATTAAGCTGTCGCTGGCAATGAAATGCTTGGGTGACCGGCTCTCTTATAGCAATGCTCAGAATATTACAAGCCTTCTTCCTACACTGCTGGGTGTAGAGGTCCTCCATGGATGGTAGCTCCGTCTTGCTGATGTGCTGGGCAGACTTCACCACCCTCTGTAGAGCCTTACGGTTCAGGGCGGTGCAGCCAGTCAGGATGCTCTCTATGGTGCACCTGTAGAAATAGCAGAGAATCCTGGCATCCATGTTGAGCCTCCGCAGCCTGCGGAGGAAGAAGAGCCGCTGCCTGGCCGTCTTCCTGATGGAGTCTGTGTGGTGGGTCCAGGTCAGGTCATCACTGATGTGGACCCCGAGGAACCTGAAGCTGCTGACCCATTGATGGGGAGGGGGGGGGGTGTTCTACTCCACGTCTCTTCCTGTAGTCCACGATCAGCTCCTTCTTTTTGCCGACGTTGAGATGGAGGTTGTTGTCCTGGCACCAAGATGTCAGGGCTCTGATCTCCTCTCTGTAGGCCTTCTCATCGTCGCAGGTGGTCCACACCACCTGTTGTCTGCCTGTCAGGAAGTTCAGAATCCAATCACTGAGGGCGATGTTGAGCCCAAGGTCTCTGAGCTTGGTGACGAGCTTCAGGGGCACAATGGTGTTGAATTCTGAACTGTAGTCAATGAACAGAATTCTCCCATATGTGTCCCTCTGGTCCAGGTGGGAGAGGGCAGTGGGAAGGGTGAGGGAGATGGTATCTCCAGTCGACCTATTTAGCTTGTAGGCAAACTGAAGAGGATCCAGAGAGTCAGGGAGGGAGGAGGTAATGAAGGATTTGACTAGCCGCTCAAAACACTTCATGATGGTGGAAGTGAGTGCTATTGGGCAGTAGTCGTTCAGGCAGAGGATTTTTGTTTTTTTGGGAACAGGGACAATAGAGTTGAGGCCCCATGAAAGACTGAATAACAATGGATGCAGAGACGTCTCATGGAGAACTTACAGTATCTGGGGTTATTTCCTGACTTCAAAGCAGCCTGGGGTTCTTTATATAAACCTCCTCTGGCAAAAAAACATGCTGATCTACTGCAGAAGATCCTTAACAGCATCATAGCCTCTGTACACATTCAGTCTACAGAGTTGCCTTCTGATCACACCTCTTCTCTGTGTGGATTGTGACTATGTGGACTCACTGACTCCACTCATGTTATTTTTGCAGCTCCCACTTGGGCAAGATGACTTCTTATTTTGCTTATAGTTTTGTGACATCATAATGTGTCACCATATTCACCCATTTTCCACCTGAGCAGGTCTGAGCAGCCAGACTGGTTTAACTTGCCTCTGTGGTTGAGCAGAGGCTGTAAAGCCACTGTGAAGAACAAACGTGCTTTAAGCCTCTGGACACAGACACACCTCCTGGAGAATGTCCGTGCATGTCTAAAAGCAGCTTTAGAATAAATCTGACAGCCTTATGGTTGTGTCGGAGAGGACAAACTTATAACAGACTTTAAAGAAATAAATATTGAGAACAAATAATGTTATTTTGTGAAATCACCTTCCAACCTTCTCTCTCTCTCTCTCTCTCTCTCTATTTCAGCAATCCTGAACTTGGACAACACGGTAGTGGACCTGGAGACCCTGCAGGCCCTGTATGAAAATGTGAGCATCACAGTCTTTGTCAGTTTATGTTGTCTGTCTGGCAATACTGTATGTGGTCATATGTTTGTGTTACTTTCATGTATGCTGAGAATAGTGATTCGCTTGTTTATTTGAATTGTTACCCAGTGCATGACAGTTGAATCTATAAGCTGTTTACATCAGTATAAGAAGCACTCACCACACTGCAGACAAAATATTACCAGCCAAAATTTCAAGCGTGGATCAATATTAAGCGGAGAGTAAGAGAATAGTGCTCAGGGAATCTCAAAGAAAGGATAAAGCATCACATCCCATCTTCCAGTGGAAACGATGTCCCTGAATATCTATTGTAGAAATAATTCATGAAGTCAATAAAATATGAAGGGACCTCACAGTCTCGACATGTATCTCTGCTGGTGTCTCGGACATATCCACACGGATGAAGGAACACCACCTTCAAGTCCATTTCTGAAATCTAAAGGCCAATTGCTTCTGTGTTGATGCTGTGCCGCAGAAATGGAACCTACACTTGGGGCAGAGCATTCATAGTTGTGTAAGGGTGTGTGTGTGTGTCGCTCAGCAATTACACTGCTGAAACGCTACCGGGCGTGGAGCCGAAATACCAGAAGCCGTTTAGTTTCTATGCTACTGTGTTGATTTTAATTATGATTTAAAAATTTAAATGATGTTAAAGGGCAATTACTTTTGTTAAAGGACTGCAACGAAGAAAAGAAAGATGTTGGCCGTGTTCTTTCCCTCAACTCAAACTCAAAAGTGGAAGCAGGAGAATCAGGAAATGCTGTCTGTCTGCCGGTCCACTGGATCTAGATTTTTTTATCTGGATCTACAAAAACTAGCACACACTCATCAGTACCAATCCCATAAATGAAAACATAACCTCATGTGGGAAGTAATATGAAAGCCAGGGTTATCTCATGCCTGGACTACTCCATCTCGTTATGGAGGGCCTCCCTTCATTCAGGGGGGGAAACTAACAGAGTTCTGAATGCAGTAGTGTGTCTCGCCTTCAATCAGCCTAAAAGGACACATGTCACTCGGCTGCTCATCAACGTCTACCTGCTGCTATGGCTGCCAATTCAAATTCAAGTCATAAACACAGAGCGACGCCTTGGTCTGCCCCATCTACTTAAACACAATCACCTCTCCATTCCTCTGTTGAACGTCTTCTGGTGTTGCATCCCTGCACACAAGTCAGTCACTGTCCATACTGTCCATAAGGGCTGCTGTGGCTGAGGGGTAGAGTGGTCGTCCTCCTACCTGAAGGTCGGCGGTTCGATCCCCAGTCTGAACCATCTGCATGCCGAAGTGTCCTTGGGCAAGATGCTGAACACTGAATGGCCCCCCCATAGAATAACAAAGTGCTGCAAGTAGATGCACTGTATGAATGTGTGTGTGAATGGGTAAATGTGAAACTGTACTGTAAAGCGCTTTGAGTGGTCATCAAGACTAGAAAAGCGTTATATAAATACAAATCCATTTACCATTTACTGTTCTTGTCAGTGGTTCCCTGATGGCGGCATCCCTCTCTTTCTTTAGGAACCTCTTACAAACGTATCTCTCCCGAGAGCACCTCCTTTAACCCACTGATTATATCTAGTGCTTGTTTCAAGGTCTCTTAAGATGCTTTCAGACATGCACTGAACCCCAGATAATCCTATTCTCCGGAGGGGCTGTATGTGAGAACGCAAATGTCCAAGTGAGAAGCTGTGGACATTGCTCGGAGTTTCTCCTGCCAGCGCCCTCGTGAGAACTCTGATAAGTGTCTGCGCCAATTTTGATTTGCTTTAAACAAAAACATGGAATCTCCATAGCAGGATTATTAATTTGCATCCCACCTATTGCTGCGTGGTTCACGTGTGAAAGTCCTGACCCAACTCCTCATACATCCTTCGGAGTTCATGTCTGAAAACGGTTCTACACCCCAAAGCTAGTGTTGTTCCATAGTCGTAAGTCACTTTAGGAAAAAGTTCATGGCTGGTTTCACCTCTTGTTAGTATACCCAACAGTAATTTTGTTATTCACTTGCATCTCTTTCAGAGGGCACAGCAGGAGGAGCTGGACAAGATTGAAAAGCACATCAAGTCCTCTAAAGACAAAGAGAATGCTAAACCTCTGGACAAACCTGAGCAGTGAGTTATTCCTCAACACTTCAACATCCAATGAACAGACATAGTTGGAAACAAAGGGTGCAAATCTCACAGGACCTGTGAGAGAGTCCGTGCAGAGGTGATAGAGCCACAGCAGCCTGTGTTTGTGCTTTGTTGCAGGTTTCTCTACCAGCTTTCCGTGATCCCAAACTTCTCTGGCAGAGTTTTCTGCATCCTTTTCCAGTCCAGCTTCTCCGAGTGCATATCGTCGTTAACGAGGAAACTGGACACGCTGCAGAGAGTCTGTGAGGTGAGTGAGTGGTTTGTCTTCGGCATGAACTCAACACAGCAAATGATGACTCTGTGTACATGATGGAAAGATGTTTTGGGGTTTTATCACTTTCATCTCCCACTGTGTGTTCCCTTTATTTACCTCGCCCCTCCTCGCCCTCTCTATAGTTAGATTTGTTTAAGGACACAGACTTTGGTTTCCTCTGCAGGCCTTACAGGACGATGAGAGAGTGAAGCAGGTTCTGGGTCTGGTCCTGGCCTTTGGTAACTTCATGAATGGTGGTAATCGAACCAGGGGCCAAGCTGATGGCTTCAGCCTGGACATTCTGCCCAAACTGAAAGATGTCAAGAGCAGCGTGAGTAAAGAGGGAGAGATCCTGAAACAAAATGCAATGGAACTTGTCGAAATGTAGATTTTCAATCTTGGACAAACCGTGCTCCTTACTGCCTTGTGCCGAATATATAGACTGTGTACTATTTAAATAGTATGTGTAAACATGACAATATAGTTACATTTGTATCTATGTAACATTTAACTTATTGGTCGTTTGAAATGTCGCTGGTCCCTTTCATGGATGTACCCAGGACAAAACCAAATCAACTCAGAGTTAGGAGCTAATCCTCAATAATCTGTTCTCTCTTTGTGCTTGTTGTGGCATGAAGTCTTCCTTCATCAGTTCACCTTGTTAAGGCAGCACAGTAAAGTAAAACATTACTGTCAGATTTAGAGATTGTTCATCCTCGCACACATCTTAAGAAAGGAGTAATAACTGCTGTGATGTGGAGAAAGTAATTCATGCATTTCTGTCACTACTTTAAATGTATAACTGTGTTATTGATTTAAATCTATAACTTGAATAACCCTATGGTAGAAATGAGCTGTAACACCATGTCAGCTGTAAATAAGTCGACTGCTGTGTTTGAATAACGTTGTAGATCATATTTTTTGAGTTACCCCACAACAGACAGAAATCCTGTACCTGAACATCATATAGCACATTAGTCATGTTGAATCATGTTAGTGTGGGTTGGGTCTGACGAGTGTAAGTCAGGAAAGAAAGAAAATATGGGGGTGTGGAGGTAGAAAAGAAGTGAGCTTTCGACAAGGAAGAAGATTGTGTGGAATGAAGATGACGATATCTCTAATTCTGCTGCACTGATTATACTGTCCTGATTCTGTCCCATCCTGACTGTGATGATGTATTTGTGGTGGACATTTTCTCTTTGTTAGCTGTGCTAAAGCACGTCACAGAGAAGCATTGGAAAATCTCCACTCTTACACATTTTGTCTTCTCTACACATGCAGGACAGCACGAGAAGTCTTCTGTCTTATATTGTTGCTTACTACCTCAGACACTTTGATGAGGTGAGCTGCTTTGCTTTCATAATTCCTCTCATACTGTGACTGTACTGTATCTCATTTCCCATCATGCCTTCCTTTCACATGTGGCTCATAATAAGACCATATCTCCGACATCTGAAAACTGTATTCTTCATATATATTAAACTGGCAGCCATCAAACTGTAAAAACGTGTGTGTGTGTGTGTGTGTGTGTGTGTGTGTGTGTGTGTGTGTGTGTGTGTGTGTGTGTGTGTGTGTGTGTGTGTGTGTGTGTGTGTGTGTGTGTGTGTGTGTGTGTGTGTGTGTGTGTGTGTGTGTGTGTGTGTGTGTGTAGGACGCTGGCAGGGAGACATGTGTGTATCCCCTCCCGGAGCCTCAAGATTTGTTCCAGGGTTCACAGATGAAATTTGAAGACTTTCAGAAAGACCTGACTCGACTCAGGAAGGACCTCAGAGGTGACACACATGCAAGCACACACACACACACACACAAACAAAGTCTACATTGTTATGGCCTGTGTGTGTCTTTCACAAAATGGCCTCTGAATGAAAATTATGTTTTTGAAGGCCTAAATGATGATCTACAATAGTCCTTCTTGAAAGGGCAGGACAGTTTTACTTATGTCAGTGCCACTCACCACTTTTCCTCTGTAAAAACACCAATGCTGGCCAAAGCCAAAGTCGAAAATGTCTTCCTCCTGAATTATTGAAAAACTCATGATCTTCTCTGTGCAGGAAAAAAATCACCCAACACAATAATATGCCTCCTTAACATTAAACATGAATGACAAAAATGCAAAGCTGGTCATCAGAAGGACAGTTTAGCTCAGCATCAGATATGATAATTATATATATTTATAAATGTAACAACACATTTTGCATACATGTTTAGTTTTTGTTTTCACTCAAAACATACAGCATAAGAGTATCTATGCACAAACCTTACTGTACTTTACATGCTGCTTACGTTTAGATCCTAAATGTATTGTTTTGTGCTTTATTTTTGTCAGCATGTACATCGGAAGTTGAAAAGGTGTGCAAAGTTTCGGATGAGGATAACTTGCAGCCTTTCAAGGATAATATGGAGGAATTCCTGAAACACGGTAACAGACTAAACCCATATATGTATGTATGTATGTATGTATGTATGTATGTATGTATGTATGTATGTATGTATGTATGTATGTATGTATGTATGTATGTATGTATGTATGTATGTATGTATGTATGTATGTATGTATGTATGTATGCATGCATGCATGCATGCATGCATGCTTGCATGCATGCATGCATGCATGCATGCATGCATGTATGTATGTATGTATGTATGTATGTATGTATGTATGTATGTATGTATGTATGTATGTATGTATGTATGTATGTATGTATGTATGTATGTATGTATGTATGTATGTATGTATGTATGTATGTATGTATGTATGTATGTATGTATGTATGTATGTATGTATGTATGTATGTATGTATGTATGTATGTATGTATGTATGTATGTATGTATGTATGTATGTATGTATGTATGTATGTATGTATGTATGTATGTATGTATGTATGTATGTATGTATGTATGAAAGGAGTAATAACTGCTGTGATGTATATGTATGTATGTATGAAGAGAAACATTGTGAATTGGTCTTTCGGTTTATTTCTCAATGTGTTGTTCTCAGATTTACTCTCACAAACTCCATTTTAATAGAGTAACCTTTTTAGTTCTGGCCGGTCACCTGGACCAACTGTTACTCTCTGTAATATGACTCTCTAAATGGGAGATTTAATACATTTTAAAGGTCTATTACACTGTGCCTTCATATCTGTATCTATGGCATGAGGGGGCAGGCTCAGGCAGAGGCGGTCTTCATTTGCATGGCCAGTGGACCACGCATCACAGAAGTAAACAAGGAAGGGAGACGTTTATCTTTTCACCTGAATAAATGGACGACAGCTGCTGAAAATAAACCCAGGGACCTGTTTGTTTTGACCTTTTCCATTTTTTTTGCTCTCTCAGCGAAAAGTGAAATGGAGACGCATGAAGGTCAACTCAGCAGCACTCACAAACTGTAAGAACAACCTCCTTTAGTTGTCATATTTCACCTGTCTACATCCCTCTAAGAGAGGTGTGTGTTTACATGATGGTGCTGATTCACACAATCTTGATGTAGCACTTGAATGTTTCAGAGAAAGTAATATAAATATATCAGATAATAAGGAAATCTTATTATTTTCCAATACCTAACCAGTGCTCCTGTTGTAAGAGGTCTTACAGCATGGCCACAGATGTAAATGGGGCAAGAGTTACTTCCTGTTAATAGCACAGCTCTAGCATGGTTATATCATCATGCTAAATTAATCTTAACTATAATGTCTGACTTTTTCAGTGAAGTAGCACATATTCCAAAATTGTAAATGTAATTTGCTAAGACTGCACTGCCCCAAAATATGAATTCAAGACTAACTGTATGGCTGCATGTTAATAATTTTGCTGGCAAGTATTCACAGAATGAGACTGTTTTCAATAAATGCTGTTATTAAGAATAGTAAAGAAAGTTTGTTACATATCATTCAGATCAGTCAGAGAATTTTCCTGAAAATACTTGAGGACAAACAGAGACATGTCCTGAAGACACAGAATGACTCGTGCTGAAGACACTCTGGGACAGACAAAGACTTGTCCTGAAGACACTCAAAGACTTGTCCTAAAGACAGACAAAGACATGTCCTGAAGACACTCACAGACTTGTCCTTAAGACAGACAGAGACTTGTCCTGAAGACACTCACAGACTTGTCATAAAGACAGACAGAGACTTGTGCTGAAGACAGCTAGGGACAGACAGATACTTGTCCTAAAGAAAGACAAAGAATTGTCCTGAAGACACTTACAGACTTGTGTTGAAGACACACAGGGACTTATTTTTGACTCTATTGCCAGCTGTACTGGCTGCCAGCACACTCAAGCTTTTTAACTTTTTAGTTTAAAAAAGTACCCTCAGGTATCACTGGGACATCATGGACATTACACCCATGTGTTTCCACACAGCCATTGACAGTCATGGCTGTAGGTCTTCGGGTCCTTACATCATAGTCTGCAGACTGTGGCTCATTTCTGGGATCATATAGGGAAAAGGGTCAAGGTGTGTCAACTTGACTTTGTGTCTCGTCAGGTTCATGGAGCTCTCAGTGTTCTTCTCAGTGAAGGCCAAAGGAGGAGAGAAGGAGGTCTCACCCAACACGTTCTTCTGCATCTGGCATGAGTTCTCCTCTGACTTCAAAGACCAGTGGAAGAAGGAGAACAAAACCATTCTCAAGGAGAGGTACGTTATCTCAAGCTGCTCTACAATCTGAGACCTGGCTGTGTGTATGTGTAACATTGTGTGTTGTGCAGGTTAAAAGCAGCAGAGGAGAGCTTCCGTCAGGCCAAGGAGAAGGCTTCCTACAGCGTCAAACCTAAACACGCCTCTGGCATCGTAAGTTCACCTTTGTTCCCTGTTTTTTGGGGCCTCCTATTAAAAAGTTCCATAAGATCCATGAAGAGGATGCTTTATGAAATGTACTTTCTAGGCACCTTATAAGACCTGTACACTGGCTATTCATGTAGTTATCAAATCAAAATATTAGACTGGTTGGAGTCGACCGAAAGACATTATATCAGATTAACAACTCTCAACAGTGGTGAGACACTTCTCAGAATGACTGGAAGAAATCTCTGGCTGAACCAGACTTAATGTTGGCCGCCATCTGTCTCGACCGGTTGGGGTGAGCAGAGAAAAATAGCGGAGAGAGGAGAGGTGGGTGTAAAGAGGGGAGAGAAGAGAGACCGAGAAAGAGAGGACAGAGAGACTAGGAACAGTTGTGTAACCGTCATATTTAAGCTCTGTATGACTAGTTGTTATAATGAAAAAAAAAAAAGGCATATTAATTGATGTAATGATGCTTTTAATGATAGCTGCACCAGTTAGACCATGCCAGGTTCAACTCCTCTCAGCCAAGAATAGAAATGTGAAGCTGCAGTGACACAGACTCACCAACACTGGAGTCAACAGCATGAACCTCCCTGATGCTGGTGGTGTGATGGTGTGAGGAATGTTTTCTTTTCACTCTTTGGGTTGAGTCTATTAGAGTAGAGTATATCACCATGTCCATCAACATTCACAGTTTACTATCTTCTAATCATTACTCCCAGCATCATAATGCTCCATGTCCCAAATGTAAACAATGTGAGTTCACTGAACTTCATTGACCTCCACACTCACCATAAGTAAATCCAGTAGAATCTTTGGGACGTGGAAGAACAGGAGACTGGCAGCATGAGTGTGCAGCTGAAATGATGTCGTGCAGTTGAGAAAATAACCAACATCTGGTGGAGTCAATGACACCAACAATGGAGACTAAGAAATATTGTGGAATTCTACCGGGCTAGCTACATTTAACAATCATAGTATAGTTACAGATATTGCGTTCAAAATACATTCTTAAAAACAGATTCTTATCCCTTTCCACTATCCAGTAACGTATGAAGATAAAGCATCAATACTTTTACTTTTTATACTTGCTGACTATAAATCCATTACTGTAACATTTTGTACAGCAGTATATTTATTCCTTGATTAAAGGACCTGAACTCAGATCTGTGGTGTACGCCAGAAATACAGGTCCACTATAATGTTATTCATGGTGAAGCAATGCTGAGGGCTAGCGCCAGTGCTAACCACTATAAGACAGAATGAAACTGTGATGCCAGCAGTGAACCATTGGTGCAATCTCTCTGCCATGAGGCACACATCTATTTGTTAACACTCCAAAAAAAAACAGTATTAAATATATCAAAATATGTACTTGCCGTTGTTCTGTTTCAGATGTTGGACACGTTTAGTGACGTTTTTATGATGTGTTTTTCACAGAAAGCCAAGCTGGGCATGAAGATCTGACTCCTGGCACGTTTGTTTTCCCAACTGTGGGCCCCAGCAGTGAGTCAAAGACAAACAGTATGAAGAGGACGGAAAAGAAAACGGAAGGGACAGCACTAATGTGAACGACATGTACTGTATGTGCAGCTGTGCCCACTCTGGACATCTTGTTTGATCACTGGTTCATTTGCAGAGGATCAGTTTTTTCTGCTCTGTCATCCTGTTGCCTTATGTTGCTTAGTACAACACAGTCATGGGAGGATGCTGCTGCTGCAGGGGCCAGTGGGCACAAGGAATCGTGGACTGCTGGGATCAGTGCAGCTCACACACACGACATACATTATACATCAGCTGGAAGAACTCACTGTCTGTGCAGCCTATAAGCCCACATCATAATTTTGCCGCAGAATGGCGAAGTAAGACCACAATGTTTCAGGAGCAATGAATATGTTGAGCACTTATTCCCCCGACTGTAACCTCAACAAATCACCACAAGCTCAGCGAGGAAGACAGCTGGTTTAAAATGTGACATGCCTCAGTATTACGTTATAAATATGTTAACTGCCACTGTCTGCCAGGGCACATAGTGTTATTTCAGTTTAATTCCCTAACTCTCACTGTCAGTATTGCTCAGTTTGCCTTGGCTATGCAATAAGAGAAAAAAACATACATCCAGAACTGAGCCTGTGCCGGATTCACAGCAGTATTGTCCCAAACAGTGACGGAGACTTCAGTTCATGTTTTCTCATAATGTGAAAATCCTCAGGATTATAAACAGTTTATAGAACTTGAGCAAAGGGACCTTCTATCTTTCCAGCCCAATGATTCCATGCTGTAGGTTTTCAGGAACATCAGCTTGATCCACATTAGAATTGCATTCATTTGCTTTTGTTTTTCAAACTCAGATGTCAGAGCAGGCTTTTATTTGGAAATGCACAGAGTTATCCCTTCAATAAATTAAATTTAGCTTGATGAGCTACTTGGTGATGTCCAGCATGAACGCCAGGTTTTTCCTTTATCTCAATGAGTTGTTGAACTCCGTAAATGACCCAACCATTTCACCTCACTGTGGTTAATCAAATCTTTATCTTCCACCTCAAGCTCACTCATCCTTGAAGTGTTTTTTGTTCAGCCCTCTGCTTCTGACCTGGCTTGTAAAGACTTATATCCTCCCCTCTCCAGATCCAACAGTGGCAGTGATCCCACAAGCAAAAACCGTCTTGTTATTCTGAATCGGTTATGTCAGTAGTTTCCTCACAGGTCAGGGAGCTCCATATAATTAATCCACTCTGTGATGGTTCCTCAAGAAAAACTGACACTTTGGAACAATTTGACTTTGTCCCCAGCAGCAACAAGACTAAACAAATCAGCAGCCATTGATGAAAAAGACAGCTGGTTTGACTGGCATAGAAAATAAGCACTTGTAGGGACAGTCAGTGATATACAGACTTATTCTGGCTTTACTGTACAAGTATTAAAATGGGGTTATAGACAACAGCCCAGAACACACTTGGACTCACACATTACCACAATGCTGCTGTGAATCTCCAGCCTGACCTTCCAATCAGACTGCACCTCTCAGTAGAAAGTCACACACAGTATACACCATTTACAGCACTGTTGATGGGCAGGACAAGTCAGCTTACATGTGTATTTAAAATATGTTACAATGATATGCCATATCATATCAGATACAAGTGTGTGAGTTTGCGTGTGTGTGTGGGGGGGGGGGGGGTAGCTGTGAGATGAAGGATGTGTATCACACTATGAATCACAGCTCTTAAGTTTTCTTGTAGAGTTAATGACTCTATTAATGTAAAATAAATGACAATGAGACACATTTTGCGTTTCTGTCAATGATGTCCTCCTCTGTTGGCTCGCATGCTATTCACAACAGGAACTTAATAACTGTTTTCTGCAATAAATGTTTCTGTATACATCTATGTGCGCAGGATGCATGGGGTACGGTTGCAGTGTAAATTCTGTAAAATAAAGAAACTTGAATTCTGCATTCTTTTGATTGATATATCATCTGTAAGATAAGGTCAGGGACGTGACTGAAAACTAACCGTCAAGGCCCTGAAGTCAACCCAGAAGTGAATGACTTACCCATAGCCAACAACTGAAACACTGAAATGGTTCTCCAGAATTTAGGGAGCTGAAGTCGTGGAGTCACGTCAAGGCTGCACAGTGTTACACTAGCTTCTGATAGATAGATAGATAGATAGATAGATAGATAGATAGATAGATAGATAGATAGATAGATAGATAGATAGATAGATAGATAGATAGATAGATAGATAGATAGATAGATAGATAGATAGATAGATAGATAGATAGATAGATAGATAGATAGATAGATAGATAGATAGATAGATAGAGTACTTTATTCATCCCCGAAGGGAAATTAAGTTGTCATAGCAGCCGGTATATTTGAATACAATAAAATACAATACAATACAATAAAATTAAAAATATTGAGGTAGAAAGAATAAAAAACAGAAGCACAAGATAAAATACAATAAAATAGGTAGATAAGGTGCAGTGTCAAGATGATGGTAATACTGATGATATGATGGTAATGGTATTGTTAGAATACAATAAAATAGATAGATAAGGTGCATTGGCAAGATGATGGTAAAAGTACTGATGATATGATGGTAATGGTATTGTTAGAATACAATAAAATAGATAGATAAGGTGCATTGGCAAGATGATGGTAAAAGTACTGATGATATGATGGTAATGGTATTGTTAGACAGTATATAAGAATAGTACAGTATATATAGTATATAATATAACATAATATATATTTATATATGATAGTAATTATACCAATATAAAAGCAGTATATGGTAATAATGGCAGCAACAGTATATATAATAGTAATGGCGGTATAATAATAGTAATTATAACATGTACACATGTATAAATATGTGTATATAGACTTACGTAAACAAGAATATACAGAGAGTATGATATGATATATAGTAGAAGTATGAATATAAGTATTTGACTGTACAATAGGTAATATAATATACTAAGAGTATGTAGACAGAGTGTGCAAAAGACAATATTATTGTATAAAATGATATATAATATCAATATGGTATATATGAACACATATCACATATGATGTGAAGTAAGTGTATATGGAGCGGAGTGTTGTACAGGTACACAGTGCAAGGAGACAGGTTTAGTGCAGTTCTGTGATGGTGGCTCTGACAGAGGTAGAGGAGTTGAACAGTCTTATTGCGGTTGGGAGGAACGATTTCCTGTATCGTTCCTTAGAGCAGCGGGGTTGAATGAGTCTGTGGCTGAAGCTGCTCCTTAGCTTGTCCAGGGCTTTGTAGAGGGGGTGAGAGGGATGGTCCATGATTGCCAGCAGTTTTGCCAGCATCCTGTCCTCCACCACCTCCTCCAGGGTGACAAGCTTAGAGCCAACCACAGACTCTGCTTTCCTGATGAGTTTTCTCAGTCTGTTGGCGTCCTTTGCCTTGATGCCCGCACCCCAGGACACCACAGCAAAGAAGATGGTGCTCGCCACAACAGACTGATAGAACATCTGCAGCATCTTGTTGCAGACGTGGAAGGACCTGAGCCTCCTCAGGAAGTAAAGCCGGCTCAGGCCCTTCTTGTAGACGGCCTGTGTGTTGGTGGACCAGTCCAGTTTATTGTCCAGAGTGACACCCAGGTCCTTGTATGCAGACACCACCTCCACATCCGTCCCACCGATGCAGACAGGAGAGGGCAGGGGCTTGTTCCTCCTGAAGTCCACCACCATCTCCCTCGTCTTCGCCACGTTGAGCTGCATGCAGTTCTCCCCACACCACTTCACAAAGCGGTCAACCAGGTCCCTGTACTCAGCCTCCCCCCCGCCCTCAACACACCCCACAATGGCCGTGTCATCAGAGAACTTCTGTAGATGACACGACTCAGTGCAGTGCTGAAAGTCAGCAGTGTATGTGGTGAAGAGGAAGGGGGACAGTACAGTTCCCTGGGGGGCCCCGATGTTACTGATCAGACGACCAGACACACAGTTCTGTAATCTAACAAACTGCGGTCTGCCCGTCAGATAGTCATCGACCCAAGTGATGAGGGGAGCACTCACCTGCGTGCCCTCCAGTTTGGCCTTCAGCAGTCTGGGCTGGATGGTGTTGAAGGCGCTGGAGAAGTCGAAGAACATGATCCGGACTGAGGTGTTGGGTCTGTCCAGGGAGGAATAAGCCTTCTGCAGCAGGTAGATGATTGCATCATCAACCCCAACATGGGGCTGATATGCAAACTGCAGGGGGTTATGTACTCAAACATAACTTAAACACAAGCAACTGTGCATATTGGACATAATGCAGACAAAAAAGAAAGTCAGGGGAATACTCTATCTCTCCATCTATCATCTATATTGCTTATCATTGTTTATGATGCACAAGACCCAGTATAAACTAAAACCATAGATTGCTATACCAAAATTTACAGATTTTATTTACAATCCATGAAATAAAAGACTTGTCTCCAACTAGATAGCAGCAATGAGATGCCTTAATGCTGGCCACTATAAAGGATGGATCGGGGACAAAATGTACAAATAACAAGAATCTAATTATATATAAAACATACACTCCCTCAAAAATAAACCACACTAAACCATCAGGAGGGCTGGGTTAGTGATGCGAAAAAGGTAAAATGGTCACCAAATGTACAAATTATGTATGAACCACCACTACACACACAAAACAATTTAAAACAATTCAAAACTGCTCTGCAACACTGATATATGTGACTGTGTGAGGAAGCTGCAGTTACCAGAGAAGACCGATGCAACATTCACACAAAAATTCATACAGTGCATCTATTCGCGGCACTTTGTTATTCTATGGGGGGCAATTCAGGGTTCAGCATCTTGCCCAAGGACACTTCGGCATGCAGATGGGTCAGACTGGGGATCGAACTGCCGACCTTCAGGTTGGAGGACGACCACTCTACCCCTCAGCCACAGCCGCCATTAGTCAGTATTGTTAAATTTTAATATGATTATCTAAAATGACTTTGGTTACGTTACCATGTGAATTACTTGGCAATATGCTGTGCACTAAAAATACCTGGATGGTGAACAGGGTCAAAAAGTTGCATGTGATATGAGGGACACCTCAGCCTCAATGGTTACCATCATCTTGGCTACAAAGTGGAAGGGGTGGGGCCTTATTGTTTTTTCAAACTTGTGAAAATGCCAACTGACAAAGGATGACACTTAGTCACTGATGAGGACACACATAACCACGTCCAACATTAATTTTTAAATCAAATGAGTAAACAACAATTGAAGTAACGATCATTGCTCTGATGCGCGTCTGCTTTATATTTCTCAAGACAAACACCCTGTTGAAATCCTCGCACTACAGAAATAGTAGATTATATAGTTTATAGGACAAAGAGCACACAGGGGAAACCACTAGGAATTTACAAGAAACGGATATGATGCAGAGGACAACAAGCACAGGAGACGAGGCATTAACGGCAACGAACCACCAAGGGGAAGCACAGAGATTATATACACAGGGAAGGCAATCGAACACAGGTGGAACACATGAGCACTGGTGCAGACAATCACAAAGACAGGAAGTGAAGAAAGAAAACACACTAGGAGCAGAAACTACAAAATAAAACAGGAAACAGAAGACAGGGAGTAGGAAAACATGAGACACCGGAACAAGTCATAGACAAACATAAACACAGGGATATACATGAAACACAAGGAAACAATAATCAAACTGAAAAGACTCTTCATTAAGAGGCGAAAATAAACAGTCCGAAGACAAAACCATGACAGGACCCAAGTCCAGGTGGTGGAGATCAGCTGGGCGATGGACCTGAGGCACAGGCAGACAAACATTAGGTGAAGCAGGACATGTTTGTACCACTGAGGTGACTGAACGGCTATAGGACGGCATACTGAAGCTAATGAGTGGTTGATTATAGATTAGTCCCAACTATCACCAACAGAAGAAATGCTGGCGGCGGATTCCAGGAAGCAACACACAAAAAGACAGACACAAACACACAGAATAGACATAGAGGTGACACACAACACAAAAAAGGAAAAGAGAAGGAGCACATGAGTAAAAAAAGGAAATAAATCTGGATTTGTGAAGTGAAAAAATTTAATTTGAAACATTCACTGTGAAAAAATGAATGAATGAAAAAAAGTGTAACTACTTCTTTGGTAAAGATGGAGCCATTCAGACACTGTATTTGCAACGTTAGCCAAAGTCACTATGCTAAAATGGTGATGCTGATGCCAAAATTAGCTTCATTTGTTCTTCAGTCGGACTATATGCTTTTCCTATATCTTAAATGTATGTGAAAGTATTCCTACCAGACTTTAACTTGTGAAGTGGGTAAACAAAACACTACTAGTACTACTGCTAATAATAATCATCCTCATCATCATAATAATCATAACAATCATAACTAATAATAGTAGTAGTATTCTATTATTTGTTATCTGAATTATAATTATCATTTCTACTACTGTTAAATGGCGCTGCTGTCATTACTAACACCATTACATCTGAGTGTCACTCTTCTTAATTATTACTTTCATATTACTGTCAGACAATGCTTAGATATGACGGTTACACAACTGTTGCTGGTCTCTCTCTCTTCTCTCACCCCCCCCCCCCTCTCTCTCTCTCCTCTCCTCTCTTTTCGACCCATTTTTCTCAGCTCACCCAGATCAGTCAGGGCAGATGGCAGATCTGCTTTTGTTCAAGGTTTCTGCCCATTAAAAGGGAATTTCTTACTCTCCACAGTTGTAAGTGCTTGGTCATTGTAGGAACTGTTGCGTTAGGACTCGATCTTAAAGTGCCTTGAGATAACGTGTGATGTGATTGCTGCAATACAAATAGAAGAAAGAAAGAAGAAAGTAAGCATACAGGGAATCACTCAAACATTATTGTATACTTGCTTTCCTCTGACATTTATGTCTTAATACATATCCAATATATAAAGAGAATACTAAATTCCACATGAAGAGAATGCAGCTCTGTAGAAAAAATGGTGTTCAATACTAAACTCTATGGTTCAATAGCTTTGGTTTCAGTTGCCAGTCTGTAATTACATTGCATTTTCTTTCAATGTGCTGTTTGGCAAAAGTTACAGTTTATAGTAAAGGTTCAGCAACAAAGAAAGGGTCGTCTTTATTTCATCTACATCACAGACAAATGTTTTGGCAAAGCCGCCCCTCTCTCAAGCCTCTTCCTTGGTATCAGTGAGCATTGTCTTATGACAGGATTGTCTACTTTGTAGACTTCATCCAGTACATCTGTCCGATTTAAGAACTGTGATTATAGTGCTATGCACTCAGCAAGAAAACAAGAGTTTAAAAATGATCAGATGCCTTTTATGCACCTACCTAGATGTATTGTAGATGTAGTGGTGCATCAGGGAAATGTTAAGACCACAACAGGCTGTGGTTCTTACATTCCTGTAAAGGCCATTAAAATAAACCGGTAACAAACAAAACTCCTCTCCTTCCCTATGGTATTGCAGCAGTGGTATTCATGGAATCAGTTAATGACTGTACCTGTGGGTATGAACACTTAAACCTTTTGTCAGTTGATAATTTAGAATCGGTTGTTTCCTAATAGAGAGAGAGCAATATATATATATGTATATATAAAACAACAATATCCACTACTATAATCAGCCGTGGCCAAAAGTTTTGAGAATGACACAAATATACATTTTCACAAAGTCTGCTGCCTCAGTTTTTATAATGGCAATTTGCATATACCCAAGAATGTTATGAAGAGTGATCAGATGAATTGCAATTAATTGCAAAGTCCCTCTTTGCCACGAAAAGGAACTTAATCCCCAAAAAAACCATTTCCACTGCATTTCAGCCCTGCCACAAAAGGACCAGCTGACATCATGTCAGTGATTCTCTTGTTAACACAGGGGATAGTGTTGATGGGGACAAGTCTGGAGATCACTCTGTAATGCTGATTTAGACAGAACAGCAGACTGGAAGCTTTAAAAGGAGGGTGGTGCTTGAAATCATTGTTCTTCCTCTGTTAACATGGTTACCTGCAAGGAAACACATGCAGTCATCATTGTTTTGCCCAAAAAGGGCGTCAGTGGCCAGGATATTGCTGCCAGGTAGATTGCACCTGAATTTACCATTTATCGGATCATCAAGAACTTCAAGGAGAGAGGTTCAATTATTGTTAAAAAGGCTTCAGGGCGCCCAAGGAAGTCCAGCAAGCACCAGGACCGTCTCCTAAAGTTGATTCAGCTGCAAGATCGGAGCACCACTAATGCAGAGGTTGGTCAGGAATGGCAGCAGGCAGGTGTGAGTGCATCTGCACGCACAGTGAGGCGAAGACTTTTGGATGATGGCCTGGTGTCAAGAAGGGCAGCAAAGAATCAATTTATCTCCAGGAAAAACATCAGGGACAGACTGATATTCTGTCAAAGGTATAGGGATTGGACTGCTGAGGACTAGGGAAAAGTACATTTTTCTGATGAATCCCCTTACCGATTGTTTAGGGCATCTGGAAAAAAGCTTGTCTGGAGAAGAAAAGGTGAGCGCTACCATCAGTCCTGTGTCGTGCCAACAGTAAAGCATCCTGAGAACATTAATGTGTGGGGTTGCTTCTCAGTCAAGGGAGTGGGCTCACTAACAATTTTGCCAAAGAACACAGCCATGAATAAAGAATGGTACCAAAACATCCTCCGAGAGCCACTTCTCCCAACAATCCAAGAACAGTTTGGTGTGGAACAATGCCTTTTCCAGCATGAAGGAGCACCTTGCCATCAAGCGAAAGTGATAACTAAGTGGCTCGGGGAACAAAACATAAAAATTTTGGGTCCATGGCTAGGAAACTCCCCAGACCTTAATCCAATTGAGAATTTGTGGTCAATCTTCAAGAGGCGGGTGGACAAACAAAAACCCACAAATTCACACAAACTCCAAGCATTGATTATGCAAGAATGAGCTGCCATCAGTCAGGATGTGGCCCAGAAGTTAATTGACAGCATACCAGGGGGACTTGCAGAGGTCTTGAAAAGGAAGGATCAACACTGCAAATATTGACTCTTTGCATAAACTTAATGTAATTGTCAATAAAATCCTTTGACACTTATGAAATGCTTGTTATTATACTTCAGTATACCATAGTTACATCTGATAAAAAGATCTGAAAACACTGAAGCAACACACTTTGTGAAAACCAATACTTATGTCTATGTTCTCAAAACTTTTGGCCACGGCTGTACAGTATTTATATGAAATATGGTAATATGGGAAGCACAGTCCCCTCCGCTAGAGGTTTTGCAGGTTTGAAACTGATCCTGATGGCTGGCCAGGGTCTATCTGTGTGTTCTCCCTGTGCCTGTGGGTTTTCAGCAGGTACTCCAACTTCCTTCCACAGTCCAAAGACCCATTGGAGACTATAAGATGCCCCTAAGTATCTGTATGTTGGCCCTGTGAAGGACCAGTGACCTCTCCATGATTTAACTAACTCTTGCCCAATGTCACCTGGGATTGGCTGCAGCTTTCCCACATCCTTGTGATAATTGGTATAGATATTGGATGGATGAATGAGTATGAATAATATTATGTTCACTGAGAGGATTCTTAGCTGAAAAGTCCCTGTCATAGAGATATATACTGTTTCAACAAAACGTCCTCCTTAATTTGTAATACAAAATAAAGAACATTAAACCATGATAATCTCTATTTTTAAGATTCTGCATATGAATGTGAAGAATGTGTAGGCGGGGTACAAGATTTTGGTGCCAGACGCCCTCTGGTTTCCGTTTACTTTGACCAATCACGTATGAGCAGGCTTTGGTGAACAGTCCAGGTTAGATGGCTGTTAAAAACAAACAAAATGCCGTCTGGACTTAAAAGTCCTGCTAAAAGTATTAATGCTTGTGTTTTGTGTGAAGACACATTTGACTCACATAAACGTCATAGCTCACGTTGAAAAAAAAACTGTAAACAGAGGAAAGAGTATCTACTGTCTACACTGGAAGCCCCGTAATATTGTCTATCGAAACCAGAGACTAGTTTATTGCCTGACGATAGCCGAGGGGCTCCGGAACTGTTACCATCAAAACTTGAAGTATTGCAAAATGTAAAAAAATCACCTCTCGGGCTTGTGTGTTTGTAACTTTACAAACTCTGCTTTTGTCAATCTGCTAACAAAATAAAGACAAACTACAGATTTTTCTAACGGCTGATTTCTGCAGGGACATACAGAGCTATAGATGGGCGACTGGTAAAACCTGGATAAGAGTATATGAGGATATGAGTGGAGATGCACAATAAATGGAGAGGGTTCCACACCGTTCCACTGCATGGAACAATTTAACAAGTAACATCCCATAATGCTCCGTAGCATATGAAAAATCCTGAACAAGCCCAGTTTAATGTCAAGATGTCAAGTAGCAAGTTTGAAAGAGTGGGAATGGCTGGAGCTTCATTCACAGAGATGTTCACCTGGCTGCAGTGACTCAAAGGGTTGTACACATTGAGAAAGTCAATACAGGATGTGATCACACTGTCAGTAAGAACAGTCCGTCCACACTAACAGAGAGAGGGATGTTATAACAATCTGCAGTGAATAAAACCCCTCATTACGAATATGAATACGAGTAGAGTGAAAACCCCAGACACTTCATGATCTACAGAGATGTAGAACACAGTGATGTGGCAAACATCGAGAGAATAATACAGGCCTGAAACCTTGACCCCACAGTGAGCAGATCCACTGGCTCTGATTATACTGCAGGGGGGATATTTTACTCCCGTTGTTTGGGTCTACTTGTCTGCTTAGTGGGAGGCGTCACTGGAATGAAATACAAAGTTGCTGTTTTTATAATTTTTTATCCGATGATGAAACATTTCTATCCTGATGGGAGTGGTCTCTCTGAGGAAAACGTTGCACCTCATCCACAGGGTGCCTGAGCTCACTGACGGTTCGATGAGTATGAAAATACAGTCACCTCATCTCAACCAAGTTGATACCTATGGGAGATTTTTAACTGATGTTATTAGACAATGCTCTCCTGCACCATCATCACACTAATATGTTATATATAGTATTGGATGTGGTATGTTGAGTGGTATGCTGCTGTAATATGTATATTGTGATAGCATTTTTAGATTGTTTATCTTATAAAAGACACTCTCTTCTTGCTCATTTGATATTGTTAGTAGGCCTATTGCTTAAGATATTGTGTGTATGTGATTGTGTGTGCATGTATGGTGTGGGTTTTCACTGAATTACCTGGTATTTCATTTAATTTGTCCACAAACTATACTTTTTGGACATTGTTAGACACGACTACACTGCTGAGCTGTCTGCAGTAAAATGCATCCTTACGCATCACATCCTTTGTGCAAAAACAAACTCAAAACGCATGGACCTGTAAACACCTACAGTGTGACGGCTGATCCAGCTGTGAGCTGACTGTGCCATTGTCATCAGAGGCTGACATGAGTGCAGATTGCACTTAAGTGGGTGGAAAGATGACATGCTGTCTTAGTTCCTCTCTCCTCACATGAGCCTGTACTCAAAGTCACAAGAGGGTAGCACCATTAATAAGCAGGACCATGTAAGGCATGATATTTTAGCAACAACAGTCGACTTCTTTCACATTCAGGAGGTGGAGTGGTGTGCACCGACCTATTGAGTCCAACATTCACTCTCTTCTAGCTCTGATCTGGTTCTCTGTCTGTTTTTATATAGTGCTTCTCTAATTTTGATGACCAGTCAGAAAACTGAACCCTTGACAGTACAATTTTTTGCCATTCACACACACATTTATACAGTGCATCTATGAGCAGCACTTTCTCACACAGCACTCACACAATGCCGTCAGGGGTAATTTGCGGGGTTCGGTATCTTGCCCAAGGACATTTCAGCACACAGAGCAGGGGAGACTGGGTTCAACCCCCAACATTCTGGGTAGTGGGTAACCCGCTCTACCTCCTGTGTTCAGACATTTAACTTTTATAGAAATCAATTCAATTACTGGGTGAGATCAAATAGAAAAGTAATCAAATATAATATTTAATAAATGTAAATATGTATTATAAACAATTCAATGTTGACTTATGGCCTCAGTATTTCTAAAACTATGCCTCCAGCTGCCCTCAATACTGAGCAACATCTCTCATCACGTGAATATGTCTCTGTCCCTCTGAACAATCCACTTAACACTGTGTCAATAGCACTTTTACTGAACCATTTCTAATATATAAAGTCTATAAATGGTGACAATAAGGTCACCGCTTAGTCAAAACAGAAAGCCTCTGTCTAATCCTGGACTGTGGCTCTGTTAAAGCACAAAACAGAATTGCATTTTAATCCCCAGCGTTGTGCGGAAGCTGCTTCACATGTTCCACACCTTTAAACGTAGCTGCTGACTGGATAATCACAGACTCTGAGTTCTTTTATCAGGTTCATTTATTAGATGTTCTAGAGTATTGTGTCACATCAAATCTTCAGCAGCAAATGAAATTTCATTGAATCGAAGCTAATGTTTGTTATTAAGCTAGTAATTCAATGGTAGGAGGTTTTGAGAGTTCTCAACTGGACAACATGTACCTGCTAATGAAGACCATGCGACCAGATAAGCTACAAAAATGATTTTGTGGTTTCAATTAGCTAGAATCGAGAATTTTAATAATCAGTATGTTGTTATTCTTATAAATGATAAGCATATAAACAGTCTGTTATGCAAACTGATATCATGGCAAATATGTATATACAAGTCTGACACATTTAACTGACTCCTCTATACACTGAGGGCTAATATTTATTACTTATTAATTATTATGGCTACTGTGAAGTGCTGTCAGTGCACAATGCTGCAATGTGAGTGTTGGGTGACGAGTTAACAGTGTATGAGCCTGTCGTCCTCCATTACTGTTTGTCTGTCTCTTTGTGTGTGTGTGTGTGTGTGTGTGTGTGTCTCTGTGTGTGTGTCCAGCAGACAGACAGGGTGGTGATAGATTGTGTGTGAAGAGTGTTTAGAGTTATAAACACATGGATCAGCATTTCAGATCAGCAAAAGGAAACCAACACATGGCAATGTGTTAACACAGTCAAAAGGAAATGGCGTACATCCGCCATTGCTCCTATTGCTTCTTCTTCCACCGAGCACCGTCGCACACACACACTCGCATATACACACAGGCACACACACACACATGGACACAAGCAACTAATGACGTCGGACTCATGCTGCGTAAACACCGGTAGCTTCTCGTGGACGTGTCGTGAAGCAGCACACGGTCCACCGCAGTGAAAGTTGTGTTCATTGGGTTTTCTGCGGGAAATGCGCGCCAACGCACTAGTTTGGGATTTGACAAGCAACACATATTCATCCGCTTTCTACATGAGTGTCAAGAGCACGGCAGTACCCGGATGGAGTGTCATGGCCGCCGTCGCTGTGGTTCCACAGAGAGGAGAGAAGGAAGGCAAATGTTTCTGATGTGTGTGTGGTTTTTTTTTTTCAAGCTCAGCCTTGTTTCCGTGATGTCGGATGTTGACGGGACGGCGCCTCAACTTGCACCGAGTTCATAGTAAGGAACAAGAGAATTTCCGTAACTTTGAATATCTTGGCGTGGGTGGGGGCTTGATTTGTTGTGTAAAATAACTGCTTATTCAACTCCTCGGACCGTGACACTGTGCCGGAGTGGCGGACACGTCCCCGCGCACCGGGCTCGAACTCTGCCACAGTGCCGCGGGTCCGCACCGGGCTCCGGGCGGCTGCTTTGTGGCGGAGAGTCCACAGCCTGTGTGTCTCCCCACTGATGCAGCCTCCCCTTCCCTCGCCTTCACCAAACTTCACTGTGGAGCGAGGCACTCTCAAAAGTGGAGCTTGGTGAAATGCAGATGGTGAATTGTTTACAGGTAGAGGTCCACGTTGCTGCTGCTGCTGCCTGTGCTGCAGCGCTGTGCCCGGCTCCGGGTCACAGGCTGAGTGCTGAGTGGCTGCAGTTTGGAGACCATGCAACTTTTCCTCTCTCTCTCTCTCTCTCTCTCTCTCCCCCCCCCCCCCCCCCCCCCCCTTCCCGAGCCTCGTTCCTACGCGCCCCGTGTAGATGTAGTGGGCCTGGAGCGAGCTACCTGTTTACATCCCAGGTGATCACTGAGTCCCGCTCACTTTTATCACACCCCCCAGTTTGGCTGTGTCCACTTTCAGCAGAAGCAATGGAAGCTCGGCAGGCTCATCTTCTGTGTTGTTGAGTTTGATCTGTGAACCATCACTCACCCGGCCTGTCTTCAGGTATGCTATGGACACAGGTTATGTAAGTGAACAGCGTGTGAGCGGCAGTGCAATGTTTTTGGACTAAAGTAGTTGATGCAGACAAGTCATAAGAGGACGGCAGCCATTTTTTCCCCTCTAACATGGCTTCCTTCAGCTCCACAGGCCTGACAGCTGACTGAGACCTATGGAGTTGTAGGATGATGCAGGTCTGCTGACCTCACATTAATATTTAAAATGTGTGAAGTTGAATGGAGGCGGTGACTGCAGCAGTCAACCTTCAGCCTGTTCAAGGAGTGGGACCCTGTTGCATGTCACTTATGTAATGAGGCCTGCTTGCTTAAAAATGTGGCTCACAGGAAATACCATCCTTCACTCGCAAGCGCTTCCCCATGTGATCGTCAGATATGGCAATGCCCCCCCCCTCCATCACTCTCACAGCTAAATGTAATTTATGCTAACTCATCGATGAAGGTGTAAACTTTTGGTTCTGGGTTATACAACAACACAACTGCACCACAGATAGTGTTTTTATTGGCCAGTTAACCAGTCTGCTGCCCAAATGTTTGTTTGTGCTTAAAATGTTGGACAGTTTTGAAAAACTAAAGCTCCAGAGGGAGCAGTGTGATAAAGTGTTAAAATAAATTAGGGAAAAAAATAGGCAGTGTGTAGGAAGTGCTCCTGTGAAGAACTGTGTACAGATTCAAAGTAAAAACTGTAAGATTCAATGCTGACAAGTTCTAAAAGTCTGAATTTTGAACATGTCTTTACACCAGAATTTGTTTGGACAATGAAAATCCAATCACAGAGCAGAGGACAGGTCATGTGTAGAATAATATGAGACGTAGGAATAGATTGGCTGTGGAGATCAACAAAGGGAAATAAATTGAAAATGGCGCATATCCTTCATTGCTCCCATTGCTGCTTCCTCACCCGAGGGCGCACACGCACCCCAACTTTATTTGGTCTTGATGAACAGAGATCTATGTGTATGTTTGCATATAGAGCTGATAAGTGAAGTGGTGTGAATAGACGAAACTAGAGCTGTCCACTTGAAATCAGATCTTTCAGGATGGACGTTAATACCAAGTCTGAACAGGGCCATACAGAATCTTAAGGAGTTAACATTTCGATGGTCACATATTCTCTGCTGCTGAAGGCTGAAAACACTACTTAGATGACTGTACCATATAAAAGGTGGAACATTTGCTCGTAAAACCTATAGTATTTGAAACCAGCTAGTGTGTTGAGGAGCAGCAGTAGGAAATGTTGGGGTTGTATTGGCTTTGTTCGGGACTGTCTCATCCACTGCATGGGAGCCAGTCCTGTGTTGTCCCCGTAGAAAAGCTCAGGGAAGTGGTTGCACTGCTCTTTAACAGAGATAAGGAAGTTAATCAAATGTGCATTCAACAAAGAACCAGTTAGCCGGGTCCACCCATACAAAACTAACCAAGCTTGACCGGAACCCGACAGGCATTCAGGTTCATCTGTACAAACCAAACTTGAACCTGATGCAGTTTGTAGCTGTGCTAAGTGTGTTACTCCGTCCCTCACATGCATGGTTATTGTTTGATTTACCCTATGACAGACATGTGGAGTGTTAAAATTAAGGGGTTGAAGTCTATTTGGGCGGCAATCCTCTTAAATTGCATCTTTGAAGTGTTCACATGCTGATTAGGGGCTTTTGTTTGCAACTTCCAAAATTTGTCTGCGATTGGCAAATTGTGCTGAAAGTCATGTACTCTTCATCCCTGAAGTTGACAAAATGCAAAAAAAAACACAAAGCATACATTTAATCTTTGTGCCTAAGTTTGTTTTCCATTGTGGAATGGTCTGATGAGTTCTCCTTATGGCCATAGACTGGTTTCTGAGTGATGCAGTCAGTCATAAGCATACACTGAGGGGTAGACATCATCTCAAAACTAATTAATGACTAATGATTAATGACTCACTAATGAAATCTACAGGAAAAGTTGTATTAGTGACTAAAACTTGAGCTGAAGTCTGTTGAAGGTTTCACGCTGAAACCTCAGGAGCAAATAGTAGGTCAGACTGCCTCACTGTTACTGTGCCTTTGAGGCTGATTAATGAATATTCTATGTTTCACATGTGTTAGAGTCTCAGGTTATGAGTGCTCATACAAACATGCTAATGTTAAGACTGATGGTCCTCATTCACCAACCGTTCTTCAGAAGACATTTTGTCTTAAAACCACTAATGCAGTTTTTATGAAGAGTAACATTTATCAATGTTTTCTTTTTGTTCAATGTTTAGGATTTGTTCTTATGTAAGAACAGAATCTACACACCCAGAAAAGCACACTTACAACTGACAACTGAAATGCTGTAAAATAATCATATAGTTATTTTGTTTTTTTACTTTTAATTCAGTTCTATAATAAGATTTGAATTTATCTGAAAGACCATTTCCAGTGCACATTATAATTTTCTTAAATGCATTGAAATATTGAAGAGATCACATACACAGAATATTTGGTCTATACTCCAGAAGATAACCCTTTTTAAACACATGAACATGTTGAAGAGGTTATTATTCACAAAAATAGTCACCAATCTTAAGTTTTTACACACTAGTGTTAATCAATCAATCAAATTGTATTTGTATAGCCCATATTCACAAATCACAATTTGTCTCATATAGGCATAACATATTAAATGTGTCACATGTTCAATAGTTTTGCTGCTACATCCTTAAGTACAAAATTTTCGTCCAAGTGCAGCCTGTTAATACTGAAAACTGAGTTTCTTCTGTTCTCACACGAGAGATGGATCAGGAGATTCAACCGCACCACACCCGGATTTGAGGGCGCAGTGCACCCTGTGTGCGCACTGCGCACCAAGCGGGACCGTATACCCGAATATGATTCAAAACATTTTGTCTGAACCTGGCCCGCCATGTCTGTTCCTGATGGGTCCCGTCAGGCTCAGCTGAGAGTTCACCTGCAGTGCTGTGTTTCCACCTCATAACTCTGTGCACCTTCCTTTTATTTTCCCCTCATTCCCTTGATTCTGTGCTTGACCATATTAAGTTAGACTTCAAATCTGCAAATTAAACAATTGTTTTTACATCTTTTATGTGACTTTCTTCAGCTTTCACTGAATGTATATCTGCATTCCATGTATTTTAATTTGTTGTATAGTATGTGTACTGCTGACTATACAAATTATAACAACCTTTTATTTACGGGTTCAGTCTGGTACTGCCCTTTCTTTAGATCTTTGCTCAATCTTTCCTGGCTTCTTAAATGGTCTTTTCAGTTTCTGAGATTTCTCTGTGTGTACTCTGCATTGCAGTCTCATGCCCTTTTATGGGCCTTAGCAGGGCGTTTACCTATGATAATTGGAAAAAACTGGAACGTACTCTTAACTTACGCAGACATTGCATTCATCCATATAAAAAGACAGATGCAAACAATTCCGCAGTTTCAGAATGTGTCATGAATATGACGTAGAGTTTTCTTAGAAAATTCCTAAGAAGATATTGGTGAATGAGGCCATATAACCACAGTCACCAAGCAGTTCTCTTAGCAGGCAAACTACATGACAATGTTAATTCGTCCATGCTAACTGCTTTAAGTTGAAACTGTGATGTCGGTTTATATTGTTGAACACACCCAGGTCATGTCTTTCTGTCTGTGGAGCTGACTTTGTGAATGAAGCCTTATCGAGTCTCCAAGCTGCTGTCTCTCACTGGAAAATATATCATGCTAGTTGCCACAGTCGTCTATTAAATAGTTGCGTTCGGTTTGAAAAATGTTATACAATGGCAGAATAGGTCACATACAACTTAACTTCCAAACAGTAACTTCATAGGTTTCCAACAGGGTCTGCTTTGTTTCTAAGTGGTGAAAACGATGTGGCATTCTGCCCAGCAGAGTTCTCTGTATTCTGTTGAAGGGTTCTCATGTTCGTAGCATTGAACAATAACATTACATTTTAAGAGAATAATCATTTGTCAGAGTTGATCACTTGAGGTTTAATCACCAAAAAAACTGTGACAAATTGTGTTTTTTTTCTAACACTTTTTCTTCAACAAGATGTTCTCCACACATTTGTATTTCCATGCTTGAATCATTAGCAGTCAGTAATAAATGAACGGAAAGTTTAATTGTATGGCTTCATAACTGAGAGTTGAAATTTCTGTCCCTGTTTTACAGGCACAGTGGCCACACTACAAGCTCCTGCTCTTCAAAGAGGACATGTATTGATGTTTTCCTGAAGGATTACAGGTAACAATATCTTCTTCTTCAATGTATTTTTACTGTTTATTCTTACCTCAGCAATGAAGCTATAACTACTGATAGGAATGGTAGATCATGTGTTGTAACTTAAGTGTTTGGGTTGTGTTTTGGGATTTGTTTTACTGGCTTAGAGGGTAGTTTGCTTTTCTACCCTCTCAATCTTTACTGTAGTTATTATTAAATTAAAGTAATTATCAAATAAATACTGTGATTGTTGCATCTCGTTTTATTTTACTCTTTCTCCTATTCAGAATGTAGTTTCTCCTTTTAACTGAAAAAATATATTTGTGTGATACCAAGGTGAACGTTTTGTTGCTTTCAGTCTTGGGCTTCTTCCACCACCATGAACGAACTGGAAGTGATTGACATTTTATTTGTGGTTCTCGCATCATTGCAAAATAACAATGCATTTTGTAGAGATTTTTTTTTAAGTGATGATGGTGTGTTCTGTTAACTATTCAGATGAACAGGGGCAGTATTCCTGAAAATACTTGTTGATTTTAAATGATGTTACTGGAGCAGTTCTGATTAGCATGTCTTGTATTGAGCTTATTAGCTGAGATGATTTAATTAAAATTCAAGTCCTCAAATAGTTACGTGCCTTATAAAGTGGCCTGTTTGTACATGTTGATCACATAGTCGTGAGCAGGGGTCTAATCAAAGAGCACAGAGCAGCAGCTAAGCTACTGGCTCAATCAGGTCAGAGGTGAAGGTGACCGACACCAATAATCTCGTATGTAACGTCATGGGAAGCTTCACAGCCTCTCTTTCAGTATGAGACAGAAAATGCTCAAACAAGGTAAATGCAGAAGTTTTCTGACTTTTTCTTTCCATTTATATCTGAACACAGTGAATGTACAGTATTCTGTGTATTCCGACTGGGGGAATTTGATTCTTCCCACCATTCTAATGGAGCATGGGAGGAAACACGCTGAGCAAAATGTGTCATTGAAGACACTTGTAAGCAGAGTGATTCTGTTTTGACTACATGTTCCGCAGCCAGCCCGTATCTTTATTTAGACTTTCTTTGAGTAGCAAATCTAACATAATTTCCTCTACGTGTGAGGGTCATTAGGGGGAGTTGAGTGGGATTATCTGACCTTTTTCATGATACATTTGTTTCTGATGACATTAACAGCACCTGAATAATGAGAACAACACAATAAGGAAATCTGAATTTGGTTTCACGTTGAATGTGACTTCAGCTCTGACTGGTGCACTCATGTAGTGACCATTCTCCTGTATTAATATAGTTACTTATTTGTTTAGGCCACACATAATTATTACTGTCCTTTGCTTTCTCTTGTCTTGTCCTAATAATAATAATGCAATAATAATAATAATAATTTAGAAACAATTTTGAGCATGACAGCATAGATACAGTACTACAGTACTGAGTCATTACAAGGATTTATATATGTAGTTGTTGGTATAATTAATTGAAAACAAAGTAAAACTGTTGTGAACCTGCTGAAAAGAGACACTTTAAATGGAATGTAACTTCATCTTTCTCAAAAACTTGTTAAATGATGTATATACACTAATTATCATATTGATGATGCTGTCATATTTGGAATATGCCAAGTGTTAGCTGGATTCACTTTTATCTGTTTGTTCTTTACTAATTTGGATCACCTTTGGCTGCATACTTCTCAACCAAAGGTTGTCATGCATAGTTATAATTAAGTGGATATATAATACATTGTGTTATTTTTTTTCTTCTACAGCCCTTTTAAATAGATAACAAATGAAGTGTTCTGTGTTTCTTAAAAACTTATTTGATTTCTTCTCTTACAGATATCTGCAAATTTACAACTATGGAAGAAGACTTCATAATACCTCATGATTCTGCCAAAAACTGCAGCATATCAGTAATAGTGGAAGAAAAAGACAAGGTAAAAGACTTGTATAAGCCCTTCAGAGAAGTGACAGATGGGACACAATTAAATAATGCACAAGAATCTTCCATCAAGGAGCATGGAAGTTCCAGCAAGAAAGATAAACAAGCACTCAATAAAGGCCATTGTAAAATTCAGCAAGGGGCTGTTTTCTCTGGAAAGATTCTGAGTTTTGGATGCTCTGTGTGCAAAGACGATTTCACATACAGCCCCAATGATCTCCTCAAACATTTTCGAGCGGTTCATGAAGGAACCCTTCCAACATACCCTTGTGATCTGTGTGGCTTTGTCACAAACGAGTTCCCTGCTCTCCAACGCCATCGGATTGGGCACAAAAATACCCTTGTTACATGCGAGCTCTGCAACAATGATGTTCAATACTCTCTGCTTTTGCTCACCAGACACTACATCTTGTGTCACAGTCTAAATGGACAGTTTACCTGCGACTGGTGTGAGTTTACTACTGTGGATGCAGGCACATTCGTGCAACACATCCATCATCATAATGAGAGTCATTGGAAGTGTTTAAAATGCAGACACATCAGCTTGAACGAAGAAGGTCACCAGAGGCACATGAAAGCTCACTCGGATACATTTCCCTTCACTTGTCAGATCTGTGGATATGGTGCAACACGAAGCGAATACCTGAAAAAACACACTTCAGCTGTTCACAAACAGGAGGCTTGGCAGTCCATAGAAGACGGCAGCAATCCAGCAAATGCAACTGCAACCTTGAAACTGTTGCTGAAAAAGAGTTCTGAAGCTAAGGACACTCAGAGGATATCAAAAATAAACAGTTTTTCTGGAAGTATAACCTACCAAAATGGCATTTCATTTGAGGATGCCCACCACGTTTCGGATGGCACTATTGCAAAAAAGGACACTAAAAACGGGAGCAAAGGTTCTCATAACACAGAACAGTCAACACCAGTGATGTTACCAGAATGTGACAGCTCTGCCTGCTCTGATGCAATTCACACAAGTCCTAATGCGCTGAGTGCTCTGATGGTTAAGAACAACATTTCTCTTCCTCCCAATTGTACAACCAAAGTGATGGGATTCAAAATGGTTGATGGCAAAAAACATTTGGTCCTTAAAGTGATCCCAACAGCGAAACAAGACTCAACCGTTCAGAACAATTCCTCAATTGTAGATGTGGGATTCTTGGAACAAAATTCTGTGTTGGATGAAAGTAAAGACTCTGTTGAGAATGGGGAAAATTATTTTACAGCTTCACCAAGAATGGAATCTTGCAAACAGATGGATCAAGATGATATTATGGCAGTAAAAGTAAAGATTGAGGAGGAAGAAACCTCTGTTTGCCACCTTGATTCCACCCCACACAGAGATTATGTTGAGAGAGAAGCTATTCCTTTACAAAAAATGTCTTCGGCTTGTGCTGATATCTTCCATTCCATAACAAATGATGATGTGGACGACCAAAATCACCCAAGTCAAACATGCTCAGACAGAAATATATTTGGTAGCAACTCAATCTCTGTAACAGTTAATGCTGATGCAACTGGCCATAGCAGTTCTAAAATAAGTAAAACTTTAACAGCATGTGCTAGTAACATCACAGTTGTATCTTCACCTTCAAAAGTTGCTCAGGAAAAACTGCTTTCCAAAAAAACTACTAGAAACCTTGGTGCTGCAAATGAGTTATCATTGACTGACAGAGTGGCAGATAAACCTATTAAGGAACACAAAGTAAACTCTTCTTTTCATACTATAGAAAATGATGAACAAACTTGTCTAAGTACTTCAGACAAGACTAATAGTGCTGGACCTGAAAGTAAACATAAAAATGGACAGCAAAATTTAAAGCTTTCATCAAATCCAGTACTTGCATCAGAGTCATCCCCACACACTCCAGGTAGCAGAGAAAGTGCTGTGGGCACTGAAAACTGCACTCAAAATTCACCGAACCAGGAAGTGTTTACCTTTCATAATTATTCCAAGGAAACATTCTGTACTTCACCTAACACTTCCCAAAGCTTTGACAATATGTCTGAATACCCAATTGACAATCAAATTTTTTGTGAATCATCACAGTTCAGCCTAACATTGGCAGAGTCTCCAGAACCATTCACGGAAAAGGGCAAAAGGGTTAGAAATCGGGAGAGAATGAAAGATGTTGAGGTTGATGAGTGCACAACTAGTTTTGATGATCCTACCACTGAAGATGAAAATCCAGAGTCCGTGTTCCAAGACTTTAATATCATCAAAATTGAAGAGGACAGCATTCCAATATCAAAAACACAATCCGAGTCAAAGAGTAATTCAACTTCCTTTGCCAGTTTTGTAGAAGAACATTCAGATGAAATCATTACCCAACAGCTTCACAAGGAAAGAGTAAAATGTTCAAATGCCAGCAATGATTCTTTGAAACAATCAAAAAAAACTCTGCGAATTCTTCAATTTCCAGAGGGCAAGAAGCCAGTACTCCTGAGGACTACCGAGAATCCATTTGCCATGCCAGTACAAGTTACGGGAAGTCCAGGATTCAAACTGATATCCAATTCTTCAAATCCTCAGATTAATGTCTCTTACTTGAAGCAAGGGGCAGAAAGATCAAGTAACCCAAATGGTGTAACTTCTAACCCAACCGGTGTAACTTCAACCCCAAACAGCTTGACAGTAGGTGTATCAACGCCAAAGGTAGGGGTGACTGAAAAAGGGACGGCTCTTCTCTCTGCTGTTCAACCAGGTGTTGGTACCACCTCAAGTCACTACTTTATCAACAGCCCAGGTTTAAAAGGTCCTGTACTCCTTTCAAGCTCACCACAGAATACACCCATGGACAAATCGGCAAAGACACAGTCTACCTGTTACTTGGTACAAAGGTCTCTTCCATTCCTCCATACCCCTGTTAGTCCCGGCCTCAGACTGGCAAGTTCACAAGACCCACTGAACTCGCGGCCAGTTCTGGCCATGCCCATGAGCTCTTCAGACAAACCCAGCAGTCTGCAGCCTGGTCGACAAGCATTCTTTCTCCGGTACATTTCTCCTTCCAAATCAGGCCTACTTCTGAACAACCAAGACACAAAGACTGGGAGTCAGTGCAGCCAAACCAGTGAGAGCCCAGGAAACAAACTCGTATTCAAAATTGTCGCCCCTACTGGCCTTACAAGTGGTGCTCCCACCTCAAGCAGTCAACCTTTGTTTTTGGCCACTAGACCTCAGACCCAGTGCTTTCTGCTGTCATCAAACAAAACCAAGGCAAATGCCTCCAATGGAGTCAAGAAATTGAGGACAATCCAAAATACTGCACAGAAAGAAGTCAGGGAATCTTGTATTTCACCCACTGAACTGAATGTAAAAGTGCAACCGTGTGAAGCAGAGAAGCCTATTCTAGCCCAAAGGCCAATTCGTCCTCCAAGCCAAAGGAAAAGGCGCATAAAACCATTGTTTGATGAACTTCAAGCAAGTGGGAATAAAGCAAGACGACTCTCAAATAGAGTACTGACTGAGAAAGAGACTGCTGTCTTATGGAAGCCCGTAGCCAAAGAAGTTGAAAGGACACTGAGACTTTCCCCATTCAGTTCTCTACAGCAGATCAAATGTCCTCGTCGGTACCAACCTGTTGTGGTGCTCAATCACCCTGATGCTGACATTCCCGAAGTGGTGAATATCATGAAGGTAGTTAACAGGAACAAAGGTGCTGTTACTAAGGTCTCTCTGTGTCAGAAAACAAGCCAAGCACTCTCTGAGCTTGGTGCTCAAGGGAAGAACTACTCAACCAAAGGTGTGTCATCTCATGGCGATGATCCCAGACCTCGGCCAGTTCATAGTTCTGTCCGAGAACGATTCCTTTTGAAACTTAAGCTAAGGAAAAAAAGCAAAAAAAAGTATGAGGTAGTGGAACATTTATCAGGTTGTAGACCAGAGTCCATGGTGTTTGACTGCTGGTTTTGTGGTCGACTCTTCAACAGCCAAGAAGAGTGGATTGGCCATGGCCAGCGGCACCTCATGGAGGCAACTAGAGACTGGAATAAACTGTTCTAAACTTTTCCATTTCCTTCAAATGGCTACATATTCTGTCCGTATGAGGTGGAACAAATTATATATGTTGTATATTTTTATTGACCTTCCATTATATGTTTGTTCTGAACATGTCAAAACATTCTTAGGTGAATTATAGTTTATCTTTTCATGTGTGCATATTCTGGTAATTTATGTACTGGTAGCATAATTGATATCATAAATGCACAGATCACATTGAACTGTGAAAATGGTACACTGTAATCAGGAGTTGTAGGAGCACTGGCTTAAAAAAGGGGATAATATCAGTAAAGGTTATATTAGTTGGATAAATGACTCAGGTGATTTCATATTGATTTGATTTGCCATTTTTGTGCATAAATATCAAATACGCATAGGCCTAGTTCAAGGGACTTTTGTATATGTTATTGTCCTGCACATGAAGACAGGAAACTTTATTGTTCAGCTTAATTGATGGCAAGTTCAATTGTTTTCCGCTTTTGTTGTTTAAAAAATGTTCTGTCCAAATAATTCCTTTTATGTACATTTTAATTAAGAGGATACCATTTTACACTACAATCAGGTGTAGTCTAGTTTTCTAATGAGGATTTTGTCAACTTGTAGCATGCGTTTGTCAATGGCAGAGCTGAGATTTTTCAAAGTAATGTTTTTAGTCTGCCAAATGTGGAAAGCAGCAAAATATTGAATCTTTGACACAGGGATACTTTATTAATCACTGCAAGTACTTGACAAATGAAGATCGGCCCATAATACACCCTATGCAATTTCATAAAACTTAAGTTTTGTTGTGAGCAGCTCAGGCTTTTAGCTTGTGTTCATGTTGCAAGACACGCAATCACATTTAAATCTCAATTTAATGATAAAATCTCAATAGTCCCATAAATTAGCTTTAAGATGGAAAAAAACATTTTGTGGGTAGTAATGTTCCTTCACAGTGATTTCAGATACAGGATGTAAAAATCTAGAGAGACATGATGTGAAAATCTGTATCGTAAAATACAAAAATGTCAAAGTGAAGTGTTTGCATGGGACCTGAAAGTAAGATTTGGCATTGTTAAAACTTTGGATACCACAGTTGACAATATAGTTGCATTATTGAAATCATTGCTTATTGGAGAGGTCAAAATTCTCCTTAAGTACCCCAAACACTAAGTGATCAGTGGTAACTAATTACTGTACATCCTTAGATTAAAAAAGTTATTAAAGGCCAAATGATTATTCCTTAAGGACAAACGGTAAGTCTTCTTAATAAAAATAATGAAAGGTAATATGCTAAAATGGGGAGCATAGAATCTTGGTCAACATTCAGAAAATGCAGTATATGTACACACACGTTTTTTTTTCTTCTGTAAATTTGTGTTATAAACTGTCGGTCACACTAATATTGTTACCTGGTTTGGTTGCCAACAGGGAGAATCAAACCAAAAGAAATGATTGACCGGTTCAAATCTGCTCAGCTAAGAATGTCAAGTCCTGTGTAACTCTGCCACCCGCTACAAATTAACGCTGTATGAGCCACTTGGACCACTACAAAAGCTATAAATAAAAATATATGTTTGACCCTTTAACGTGCGTTACTGGAGCTAGGGCTGATCAGAGAAAGGATAGACGTCACTTTTATGATGAGAGGGGCTGGCTGGATCACCCCAACATCTCATACCATTTTAATGTAAAGTAAGCACATAATGTGACAGCAGAAAACATGTATCCCTGTACAGGAATAGGTAGATGTGTGAAATGGACCCAAGATAAAAATGCAGTAAAAGGTGTTTTTACTGTTTTTAGTTCGATAAAGTTTCTTGGTAATGTTTAACATTGGGAGAGGTGATTTATATTGACCGATCCTTGGTTTTCATGCTCTAAAGAAGTAATAGGAGTAGTAGGATCCTTGAAGGTGATCCACATATTTCACTTACCCCTTTTATTGCATTAATGTTACTGTAAATCTGCTCACTGTCTTCAAGCTCAGTATGCTGTACATACATTTATTTAAATTTTACACCTCATACTTATACAGCAAGAGGACATGGACTTAGTTTTTTCTTCCTGGGTATTAATGATGTTTTTCATGATTATCCAACTGTTGATGAATGTTTTATTCTGTTCAATATGCAAAGTCGACTGAATAATGCAAGCCATGCAAATATTTTAAATGTCTTTTTTTAAAACAATCAGCCTCCACTTGCTGATGTTCTGACCTCAGCAGGACATTTCAAAGTTCAAACAACGCATTAAATAAATTACTAATATCCATAGATTAAGCATCGATATTGGAGCCCCTTCATTTGTGAGACACTAGATAAACTTTTACTCAGTCCACAGCTGTTTTCACAAGCTCTCCTTAAAGAGATTGTGCTATATTTTACTGAATACACTTGGTTTAAATAATTTGGTTTATTCCTCTGCACAGGCTCAAGTCGATGTTAGCCAAACTTGATGGGGCTCAGTCACTGCATCTGGCTGGTGTGTGTCAAGAAATGGTTCCAGTAGATAACTCCCCCAAAACCGCAAATTGCCATCCCTAAATTCTTCATGACAAATAAATCACGTGGAATATGGAGGGCTGTAAGCTTGAAGTGTCTTCAAGTGTATTTCTGGACATTGAAAGGCCAGCGGTTTCCCCTGCTAACCTCTGTACTGTATTGAAATCAATACCCAGCCTATATTTTTATATGTTGCTCTAATAGAGAAACCAGTACTTGTATTTGTCAGAACATTGACTGTTCTTAAATACACCAGGGTAGCTACCTCCTAAAAAAACCACCTCTCCTATGTTCTTAATGAAGCCCCATTTCAAAACCCAGCATTCTGTTTATCCCTTTAGAAGACAGCCCAGCTCAGTCAGAACCTTTGTAAAATCTACCCTTTACAATTGAAGTTAAATAGGCCAGCTTGTAAAATATCTGAAATCCAAAATGTTATAGCTTTGGTTTAAGGACTTGCGTTATCTCATATCCCCAAATGGTCAATTGGTGAATTTTTTTCTTCAACAAATTGTGCTGTTTGGAATCATACTCTCAAGGGCTACATCTAAAAATACTGGTCAAATATACTTGACATGAAAAGATAACTCCTTTGTTTTGTGATGAATGTGATTTGCATTTTCTAAAATGCAAGTGATTTCAACATGTTAATGCCAATACAGTGTCAAGATTGTGTATTGATCTATAGAGCAGTTCACAAGGCTGACAAAAATGAGCCTCACATCCATACTCAGTGCAGTCATTTGACATGTGCACTGTTACCAGGCCTGCACAGCTTTTGATTAAGTAACTAACCTCCGCCAGACTGCCTGATTTGACCACAGCCAAATGGATGCAAAGAGTTTTGTTTCTGATGGGTTGTTTGTTTTAGACGGATCCACATGGCTTCACTACTTTGTTACAACCACCTTCATCTGTTTTGCTATTTCTGCACTTCTCTCAGAAGTATCGTGATATCTTGACACCGCTCATTGTATGGGGATATGCTGCTAGATCATGTTATTTGGTCAGCTACATACAATATTATAGGTTTCTCTCCTCAAATGCTGAGCCCACGATGTACAGTAAACTGTTCCTGTCCAGCTGCCTGTTAAATCTTTTTAGAATCTTTCCTCATGCTATAAGTGCCTCAAATGTCTTTTTGCAGGTTGACAATGTGTACTGTGTTGTTTTGTTTATCTTAGTGGTTCACTCTCCTCAAATAAATGTACATACCTTACGGAAGGAATGTGGTGTTTATTTTTATTTATACATTTTAGTAATAAATATTTATAAATAATCACAATTAGTAATATTCTAAGCTCAGTGGTGTTGAGAGAGAATGAGAGAAATGCTTAGTGGATCATGAGTTCCCCCAGCAGTCGTGGTCTGTAGCAGCATTGACCACATCTGACCTACCTGATTCAGTTCTTGTTATAAGCACTACGGAAGAGGAAAGTTGTAATTCCAACCTTACATGTCTGCCTCCTGAACCTAAGAGAATCTAGGAGTTGTGATAATATAGCCTGAGAACATCCATTTGTGATAGTATAGTTTGTTAATAATTCTGAGGACAGAGGTGATATTATAAAATTATTTCACTATGCTGACGGTGGTGCTGAAAAGATCCACATGAGGGCAGCACAATACTAAATGGCAAGTCTTGGCTCTTGCATTTGACTGAACAGAATATCTTTTATTACAATCTAATCAAGTTAAAAAAAGTTTGACTGAAATTACTGTCATTTCAGTGAAAGCAAAAACATTTAAAGTCATCTTCAGATTTCTGATCATGTCTGAGATTTTCTTTCCATTTTATGTTATAACTTAGAAGCAAATTCTTGTACATAAATACTTATGCATAACTATCATAGTATGCTGCTTTAACTGTTTTTCCCCTTAAAAGGGTTCAGTGCAGATGTCACATTCATTGATTGATTGATTGATTGATTAATCAATCAACAACGGTCAGAATTCATATTGCTTATCAGTCCACAGGCACTATCCCCAACCTTCATGCATCATTGAAGAGGTTTGTTGAGGACTAACCATTTTCAGGGCCTCCAGCAGCTCAGGACACCGTGCCACTGAGACTATATATGCAACCTCCTGACCACAACATTGAACAATTGACTCTAGACTAGAGTCTTTCAACATGGCCTAATCACATGTCTCCAAACTATCTTGGGAGGCATGAGAAGATCTTGTAGGGTTCTGGAGATCTAAGCCAGGCATTCCCACTTCACCTTCCCACAACTATAACTACTGCCTCCCCCTCCATCTGATCAAACTCAGCACAAATTGATGATCGGTACACAGACATGCGGCCACAAATCTGATGATATGACCAACAGTTAAGCATAAATCAGCGGATGTTCTGGTAGCTTGTGCACTTATAAACCCACTAATGCTCAAATATAGCGTCAATTTTTTTAATTCACGCTAAGATTTCACAATGCTTTGCTTCAAACCCTTTCCACCCTGGAAAATAGCTCCTGCACAGATTTGATCTGTGCCTGTTCAAAACTACTCATATTTACTGTTTACTGAAATTGTAGTACCAGTCTATTTTACTTTTTATTCAAAATTTAGCAAAATTTGCATCCCTGTCAGTATGAATATTTTGATGTGAAATACATGTAGGTGAGTCACATTTTTGTGTCATGCATTCTTCAAGCAAAGGCCTATAGCCTCCCCCCTTTCCAGGAGAGCTGTGAGTATTATAACTAAATATTTAAATATGTAGGAGTCCATCTAAATTTATATCAGTGACCATTAAGGAGACGGGTTCAAGTGTCTAATACTGAAAAATATAAAAATGCTTTTCTTTGTGGGGAAATTGCAGGAACATTTCCAGAGCAGAGGCAGTGCAGGAGACCGACCGGCCATTTGTGAAGCAATTCTGCAGTAATTGTACGGAAATATACAATAACATACTAAAAGCAGTGATCTATAACTATGTGTACAGCATGTCATGTCATGTAGGCAGGTGCGTGCAATAGGCCAGCGCAGCAGGAAGAATGCCAGGTCTGCAGGCCTCTGTAGGGCTTCAAAATAGGTCATGTTCACATCAGGGACATCTGCATAATTTTTTTGACTTCTCTGCTGCTGAAGTGGTTCAGGCCTGTGGCCTGTGGCTGTGGAGGAGAGCACTGTGTGGGGGATGGGATGGATGGATGGAGAAGATCTCTTCTTGAAGCGTTATCATTAGCGATGCTCAGACACAAATGCAGGAGATGACGGATGACTTTTCATAACATATTTATAGACATAGCCCTTTAAGCTCTGGTTGTGTTGGCTTTGGAATGTAAAGATGAAGTGGTTATTCTACTCTGTCAAACGATAAGTCACGAACTGTTGTGTCACTTGGGTGAAAATAACAAAAAAGCTTTTGTGTAAAACATGTATTCACAACCCTGTAGACTGAACATAGTTGTGGGTAGTTGTGGGTTTCAGCTATTGCAGCGAGAAAGGAATGTCGCTGCCTATCCACAAATTCATGTCAATGCAAGTCATTTGTTTAAGGCAAAAGAGAGCCTGAGATTACTCTCATAGCACAGTGTTAAATATACTGACAATATCATAAGCACTCCAACCTGGTGTTGGGGTTTCAATTTAACCAAGACCACCCCTTCCACATGACTCCAGTAAATCTCCTTAACAAAGCCATAATATTTTTATTACACTTTAGTTTCTATGAGTGGATATTGTGAGAAAAACAACAAAATATGTTTTTTTTAAACATTATTTACAGGTATGTTAATAACCGGCAGTTTCTTAGATTTATACATATGATGGAGTTGACAGCCAGGCTTCATGTTTTTGAGGCTGTATGGGGGGGGCTTCAGGCTAAATGTTAACACATCTTAGTTTAGCAGGTAACATATTGACTGTGCTCAGTCATCCCGTTCATAGTATCTCCACTGTTGTACCTAATTGTACATTTGCATTTGGACTTGCTTGAGTGTCTTAAAAATCTGCTTCTAAAAATATAACAAATGTGCACAGATTAAATCTACAAATTTTTCGTTTGTCATTTTGTTAATCATTTAAATGTTAATCATGTTATATACGCTGTTTAATTAAGTATTAATAATTATGACAAGAAACAAGGTTTTAGGTCCAATAAACTGGAAATAATACTATACAATATTCACGATGAATCGTTTCAACGTCAGTGGTACGGTCCTTTGAACAATGACTCATGCTGTGTTTCACAGTAAATCTTTATTTCGAGTGCAGACAACACACAGTGCTCATATTGGCACTCCCTTTGTCTCACAAGGTGTCCCCTTGTTTCTTTACATTGTTGAAATTCCACAATAGACGTGAGAAATAAAAAAAATGCCACATTAAAATGGTTTCATGCTTGGGCAGTATCCTTCAGTATCAGTTGAACGCTGACAGGTGATCTCTGTCCCTGGGTTGAAAGCTGTCGCAACACTGGGACACAACAACACATCACATGTACACAGTCATCAACGTCAGGCTGAAGGTTAGTGTCGTTTGATGATCACGCCTGTGATACATCAAACTGGGATATGTTGACATAAAAGTGAACACCTGTGTTTAATCTACAATATATGACAGGGTTGACATCCCTCTTTGAATTGAATAGTGTCCCTTTGAAGGCCTAATTATGGCCTAAATTTAGAATGAAATGTAAGGATGAGTGAAATTTAAAATATGTAGCTAAATACCATGAACCAGAGAGGTGTTTGTTTAGAAGAGCATCTTTTAATGTGGCGAGTCTGAATTACGTTAGCCGTAAAACCCAGAATCTCAAAATCTCAAGGATCAAAGCTTGAAATAAACAAACCAAAAGTATTTTCTCAAGCTTGTTGCAGAACTGCATCTATATGATACCGATGTACTGTGTCTTACACCTGTGCCTGCAAGGGGATGTTTTTAGTTTTTTGCAAATAAAAAGTATATCTTAGAGAAATTATCATTTTTTTTGAAATCGAGAAAAAAAGCGCATACACTTAAATCCTCAATTAGCCGTAATATATATATATATATAAATATTTCTATTATATTAATATGATTATGATATAATTTATTATCTCTATATGCTCAAAAGTCTCATTATTTGCTCGGATATGAAACAAATATGATACCATACATATCAGGGATTTGATGAAGTTAGCTCCATAGTCATCACCTGAGGTAAACCCATGACAGCCGAAGCAACCTAAAGTCACTGATGACATGCCAATGACAGCCTTATGAAAAAGTAATTCATGCTTCATGCAAATACATGTAACTAGAGCAGGGGTTGGCACTGGGGTGGAGGGTGTGAGAGGTAATTTTTTATATAAGGGCTGGCAGGAAACACGTATTCCCAATTGGAGACTATCACGATACTTTTGTAATTATTCAATGTGTCTTATTAGTTTAACTTATTATAATTCTTCAAGTATTGGGATTCAATAATATGATTTACTGCAATTTTGTTCAACTGCACTGGCGAGATCTTGATAGTAAATACTTGTTCATATAAATATCCAGACAGAAATGTTATGATTATCTCCATTTACAAAATTGCTATGATAAACGCAGAGTAAACCACCCAGCTGCATGAACAAGCAGGCAGCTTTTGTTAATATATAAGTGACATCCTCTTCCTGTTTTGGTTAGGCAATGGGAGACATACTTCCTTTTTGTACGTGTGCATCAAGCATCCATTTTTGCCATGAAATTTCAGCCAGAATTGCATAGTGAAAGTGAGGTTTATGGGGAACCTATCTAAATGCTAATGGTGTTATTGTTCTAAAGCCATTACATTGTGCTATCAACATTTACTGCATGATGATAATTCGAAGCAAATCACTCTTCTATCGCCACTTTAAACTATTTAATGAAAAATTAAAATGATCGAGTGATCTAGGCTCAACATCTCTCAAACACCTCTCTGAAGAAAATGTAGTCAAGTTTGTGGAACAACTTGAGGGGGTTGCTGATGATCTTCTGAAACCTGAGTTCAAGTTCATATGATGCTACAATGTTAAGAGTGGGCTGTGTGGAGCTTTTCATCACAGTGAAAACTGGCACATAATTTGGCACTGTACAAAGTTTCTGCTTTGTAGCACATTGCACTTTTCTTTTGACTTGTTATCTCACCAGGTGAAGGTGACTATATTACATACTAGTGCAATATTTGTCAGACCAGAGTCTATTTGGCAGCATACACAAAGTGTCTCCATAGAAAATGTACATACACTTCATAAATTAATCTTTATCAATATATTTGTCAATGTAAAATTCAGCAAGGTGGATCAATAATAACAAATATATACAGCACAAACACACCACATCTGTATTTACCTACTCATGCACTGCACACATAAAAACACACATGCTCACACGGATTCAAAATCTGTTTTCGCATGTGTCAATCATATTCAGAATTATATTGTGTCTGTTGGCATCAGAAACATAACATTAACAAATATAGATATTTTTAAAGGGGCAATGTATGCAAGATGGCAAATTCATACTCCATACCAGTGATGGGCAGCATGTTCCCAGAAGGTTGGAGTGTCCACTCTTGCTGTTAGAAGGAGGACAATGCAATCTCTGATCTCTACTCCCTACCCCCCTTCTGCTGTGCCATTATCAGACTGACCATAGGACACAGCCTACCGGGACAAATCCCAGTGGTCCAATGTATCAGTTGGCTGATGAAAAAAATGAACATGGTACTCTCTGAACCATGTTCCAGGACTGGGACAGTCAAATCACACCCAAGTTTCAACTCTCTTACAGTGCAGATGTTAACATGAATACATTTAATACACCACTACACATCTACACAATTCATAGACGTCTTTGACAAAACATCAAAACTGTTTATAACTGTTATAATCTTAGTCAATTTTTCACTGTTTAGAATGTGACCTATTATGCTTGTTTTCTAGTATGACATTGTCAGGTCAATTTGCTTTTGCAAATGGTTCTGGAACCTCAGTTCATTTTCGATTTTCGACCTTGGTGGTTCTGACTTTGGCAGCCCTCATAATTAATCTATTATCCTACAAAAATTGTTAACACTTACTATAATGACGAAAAAATATTTCTTCATTGTAGAGCTGTGTGCAGTGCTCTTTGCCCAACTCTCTCTTTCTCTCACCTTGCTGGTGGCCTGTCAATAATCCATATAGTTTTTACTAGCCTCTGCAGGCAGGCAGAATTTGGCATAACACTAGAACATACTGCTTTTACTGTGCATTTACTTCTCAACAGGCAGGCTGACCTGCCCTCCTGATGCATCAGGTGCATATGATAGCATACTGCACAATCATCAATCTACATATTATCTAAAAGATCTCATGGAAATGTTGATTCAGGGAAACATTTGTTCATGATTTGGGAAAAACCTGATTTGGGAAATTAACCTGATGCAATGAAACATGCATGCTGGCCTTCAATGCTCTCCAGATGATTTGTTTTTTACTATTCCTGATGACAGAGGCTAACAGACTGTTCAATTTCTTTAATCTGCTATTGACTGTTTGGGCTGCTGGAAATGATCAGATTTGATTTAATCCTCCACATAAATACAATAAGTTTGCTGAGGTCTAGAAGTTGAAGTGAGATTGGGTCCACTGGGGTTGCTTCACCAATCCATTTATCTGACACGCAGCTTATTCCAGCTCAGTGACTGACATCCACGTTACTATAGCAGTGACACCGGATGACAAAAACACTTTGACAAGATAGTGGCAATGCCATGCATCCAGAGGAGCTGCAGATGACTCCCTCACGTACTCACAGATGAAAACACACCTTGCTAATGTCTTTTACATGTTGCATCTCAGTGAAATACTTCCACTGCCTCAAAGTACAGCATCCACCTTTTCCAATTCAATTTGGACGTCCATCTGGTCTCTCTGATATTCCACACATTTTATGGGGTAACATAGGCAGAATGAGCTGTGGTTAGTGCAGATGATGTGACTGACAGATGTCTGCTCTTCACAAAAAAGGTCAGATTTTGTCTCACAGGGATTACCCTCACATACCTCACTGATACATTGGCCACATTTATATGGACTTCCAACACTGTTACACTAAATATACGACAATAAGGAGGCGCATTATAGATTGTTTTTAAACAAAAATAATTTGATATTACCCCTTTAAAACAGATCTATCCAAGTATTTAAAGGTGAAATCAGTGATACTTCCTCTTTGCATAATACTGACCATTTTCTAAATCAGGTCTAATTATCTCATGGTCCATTTGGATCAGCTCTCACTGTCCTTGGGTCACTCTTGGGTGGGATCCCTTTTTTCTTTGGATGGGTCGAAACACGTGAAGACCTCTTCCTCTTAAACCCATGTGTATACAAGTATATGTGCAGCATTTGAAAGATGATGGAAGCTTCATATTTTCCCACTTGCTTGCAAAGGGGTGCATGAATCGTTGAAGACTTTAGAGAATATTTATTTAAAGTCAACAAGGGCAGTGAAAGAAGTAAAGATCTTCACAGGTCCAAAGCATTCCCTAGCAACTGAGATGAACTGATTCCATTAACAGACACTGCTAACTAAGCGTTTCCCCTTAAACAAGCTGTAAAATAGTGACTGCAACTTTAAACTGCATGGAGCATAAAATATATTCATTGTTAATTATTTTTGTTTCTCATGTTTGAATAGTCTTTATAAAACTGACTTATAACAAACAAAGTTTGTCATAAAGGGTTCTGAAATATCATCAGGATATGAGGCCTCGCTGAAAATTCAACCTGTAGTTTAAGGGCAAAGCTGAAGGCAGTGACACTCACGTAACACTGAGGGAGTAGTTTGACTCGAGGGCTACTGAGGGGTCTGACATGCACAAGTGTAAGAAAACTATACGGTGGTTTCATTCTTCCAAGGGCCAGTCCGTATGTTTCTCGTGACATCTGAACCAAACAGGCTATCTTCCTGCAGGCTCCTGTTACGGGCAATGGTGCCTCGTAGGCTGATGGTGGCATGCTTCCGAGGCAGTGTATTCCTTGGGAAACCTTTCTGCTCCTCCTCTACACAGAGTTTATCCTTTTCTTTGTCTGCTGTCTTTGGCATACAGCTGTAAGCTTCGGGGTCTTGCTGATACTGCAAGGTGAAAGGATCAGGCTTTTCACAGCAGCTTGTGGTGGAAGAATGATCAGCTGAGCTGTACATGCGCCACTGGCAGGCGTGGACCCCATGAGAAGGCAGGAGGAGGCTGTGACAGGAACTCATGCTGTCATGCATGTTGTGTGGGTGGCTGTGGCAGGAAGTCATTGAGTCTTGTACACTATGGCAGGAGGTCTGGCGTTGCAAGCTGTGGCAGGAAAGCAGCTGTTTATCCAAGTGAGGGCTGGGGCAGGGAAGCTGGATATCTGGATGTGGGGTGTTGGAAACCAGTGGCGAGCCTTCAAGGTGATGTGCAGGGCTCTCTAGGTGGGAGCTTTGGACACTCTCATCCATACTGACGGAAGTCATGTGAGAACGGTAGTCCTGGAGGCATGGGCGTGGGCGGTTGAATGAGCATGACTTTGTTCTATCGATAAGGCAGCTCTGAAGGGGCAGAACAGGACGAGGCAGTTCATCAAGGAGAGACTGGGGACGTGGTGAAGGCATTGGCTCAGGTAGAGGTGAGAGTGAGGCTGTGATAACAGGACTCATCACAGCCACGCAGCATGGACCTGTGTGGTTGGGTGAGGGGATCTGGGGAAGTTGTGGCATTGTGTGGTAAGAACTTTGCATAAAGTGAGGGGAGAGCTGCTTGCCCGAGCAGGGGGAGTTTAGCTGGCAGTGGGGCTGATGGAGCCCCTGCCTCTGGCTCTGTCCTCCCCCATTCCTATCCTCTGTCTTGGACTTGGATGGGCAACAAGCCCACCAGCGGTGCCACACGTCATCACGTTTGGCACAGTGCTGTATGAGAAGAAAGAGTCCAAGGGTGACACAAAAAGCACCATACAGGCAGCTGAATATCATATCCAGGAAATGTCCCATTGATACAGCCAATCCCCCTAAAGCCCAGGTAGCCAGGAACAGAAAGAGGGTGAATGCTGTGGCTCGGAGTTGAGATTTAAATGAGTGCTCATTGGCCAGCACTGAAACACCTGTAGCAAACGGTGGACAGTCCACAGCAGGGCCGGAAGCTCCACCAGTATCTATGTGGCAGTGATGATTTGACTCAGTGGACGATAACTGCTGCTGCTCCTCCCTCAGAACTCGCAGCTCGTACCTCCTTTCCGGATGGCGTTTGAGTTGGATGTAGGTGCACAAGAAGTACACAGACATGACCAAGACCAGAAGAGACATGGGGGCATAGAAACTTCCCAGGCTTGGTTCCCATGCCATCCAACAACTGAAAAATACACACAGAGGCATTAATCATTGATTTCATTCAACCATACATGTGATTGCTCAGAAATAATGAGAACTTACTACAAAGCACCATCCCTGCTGCCGTAGTTATCCATACTGAATGCTGCTGTAACTCCAACAATTATGAGAGGGATTCCATCACTGACAAGATAAAATCTGCAAAAAAAAGTGAAAGTGCAAATGCTGATTAGAGGATTTTGTTAGTAAAATCCAACTGACTCGAAGGACAGTATCTCACCAACTAAAATGACAACTCTAAACATTATACCGATGATTAATCTGTCCCACCTCGGAAAATGTTAACTCATTGATATCACCATAGACCTTGATTACTTCAACTACATCATAATATTACATATGTGGTAATTTTCATACATTTACCAGACAAAAATCTCAGCACTGGATAAAACCATCTCCATCCCTGCAGAGGACTGAAGCTCTGCAACGTTTGGGTTATTGACAACCACACTGACCCTACTTGTCCAGTTACCCCGTTTGTCTGGACAGTTAACTCTAGGATGAGTCCTGCTGACTCTAAACCTCTTCTATTTCAGAGTTATTGGGTCCATTGTCTGGAAACACTCAGAGCTTTGAAAAATGGTTTTGTAGCTTTGTCCTGATCTAAACCTGGCCGCAGCTTCATCACAGAGTTCATTGGACTCATGGTTTGGTTTTTACCCTGACATACAGCATGTGGAACCTTGTATACACAGGTGTGTGTATTTCAAAACTATGTCAGTTCACCACAGTCACGTCAGGCATCTGACATTGATCGATTGCCCTCACAGACCTTCACACTCACATAGTGCACTGAGAACAGTCGACTGGTGCTTACAGGGTAAGCAGGTAGGAGAATCATGTGGCTGAGTATTGTCAACGGTTTTTGCAAGTCAGCAATTCTGCAGAGGTACTGAAGGAAGAGATGAATAAGAACCACTTGGCTTGAAGCTCCACATTTTTCATTCCGAGAAACAGACGAGAATATTGCAAAAGATACAAATACATCCAAGGGCAAAAGCATCACTGCTCTAATCCTCTCCCCCCGCAACACAGTTTAATAACAATTTTGTTACTTCAAGCTCTCAAAAACAATGATGTTTGACAATAGAACCCAGAGAAGAAATTACAATTAATTTACACACGTATTAGTCATTTAATCAATTAGCATATAAGCTTTACTATCTTAAGACTTACCTGAAGACGGTTGGTTTGTTACGAGTCTTGGCCGGCCCGTTCCTGTCCTGAGCCCGAAGTGGGTCCTTGCACACATCTTTACAGATGTTCCTAGCTGTAAATGTCAGCCACAGCATGGTAGACAAAGAAGCATAGTGGAGCACAATGCCAACCTAACACAGATAAAGAGCAACATGAATTGAATGTAGCGTATAAATAAATTAGTGTTTTGTACATACAACTGAGATAGCCCACAAATTGTGATCTATCCTACTATTTTGTCCCAGTTGGGGTTCTGAAGGCAGACGTTTCTCTTTGATAAAGCTTATAATATAAAGTATATTTGAGCCATCCCTTGGTTATGCTGCTATAGACCTAGACTGCTGGGGCAAATCCCATGGTGCACTGAGCACTTTATATTACTTGGCATAGACAACATTTGAATTTGCAGTCTATTTAAATATACTAAACCACAGTAAATGTCAATCTAAGGATTACTTCACTTCGGTCCAGGGTGAAATATCTCAACTAAATTGGATTAATCAAAAAAATGTGGTCAAGCCATGCATGTTCCTCACAGGATGACCAAATACATGCAATACTAATATTCCCATCTACCCTGCTGCTATTTGTGTTGAGTGAAAATGTTCAAATTGACTAATCTGACCTTTCTGCTTCCCATGCTGGTAAGACATTGTATCTTTTTATAGACGGAAAAGGCAGAAGCTCTACTCATAACATTAACAATACTCAGGTTTGTTAATTTGAACCTCAGTTGTGAGGATCATCCTGAGATAAAGCCTTCAAATGCCTCCATAATCACATTGCTGTCTGGATTCTGCCCTGAGACATTTACAGTATGTCAATGCAAGTGACCTAGTAACCTTTGTCATTTTACCAGTCAAACTAACTATAATCTCCTTCTGCTGTGCCGTGGCCCCGGCATTACGGAGAGACCCCTCATCTGCAGAACAGAATAACAAAGTGCGTACTTTCTTACATTAACACTGTTACTGGTTTCATCGTAAAATAGCCTAGTCTTGTTTATATGATGATTTGTTGTTGTAACCAGTTATTTATTCCTCTTCATGTCATCAACTGGAATCCCTTCATTATTTACTAAATGTTGGGCCTGGCAAGAGAGACGGGACCCAACCTAGCTGACGGGCCGGGAAGAAACAAACAGACACATCTGGACGCTTGCAAGTGTGATCGCTAAGTGACGCTGACAACAAAGGTAGTCAGATGCTTGTAGATGCTGCTGATAGTTGATGCTAAGTGGTACTTTATTGTTAATTCACTGGTCTCTGAATGATTACACTGTCTCCTCATTGTAAAGTGATATTTCAAAGCAGACATGCTGTCACAGTCTGCTCATCTCCTGTCTGCTGGTATTTTTCCACTCCTCTGTCTCTGCTCCACTCTACCTGTTAGCCACGCCCCCTCATCAGGCCAACTCTCCACACCTGTGACAGCCCTGGCTGCATATAAGCCTGCTCCTGTCTCTGCTTCAGTGCCAGATTGTCTTGCGTAAATGCCTGACCTCCAGCATTTCTCTCTCCGGCCTGCTACCTGTTATCTGCCTGCTACCTGCCTGCTACCTGCTCCGGCCTGCTACCTGTTATCTGCCTGCTACCTGCCTGCTACCTGCTCCGGCCTGCTACCTGCTATCTGCCTGCTATCTGCCTGCTACCTGCTTGCTACCTGCTTGCTACCTGCTCCGGCCTGCTACACAGCTCACCACTGATCCTGTCTGCATCTAGGTAATCCTCCTGCTGTGGACCTTGCCTCCACTCAGCAACACCAGACTCACTCCTTGCCAGATCTCGCTGAAGATCACTGGGAACAAAGACTTTTCACCCTGCCACTGTTAAGAACTGTTTAAGACTGCAGTGACAAATAAAGTTCATTACCAATTAAGATCTCGTCTGCCTGTGCTGCATTTGGGTCCTCACCATACCCGTGACAGTACAATCTGGCCAGACATGGACCCAGCGCACACGCCGATGGATCGCCTGGAGAAGGTAGAGGCGATGCTCCAGCACCACGAGGCGCTGCTGCTTTCGAACTCAGCAGATGTTCAACTGGCGGTGACTAAGCAGGAGCAGGCGGTTACCTTGCTAGCCTCGCAGGTCCAACAACTCGCCGCAGCTTTTGCTCAAGCTGTCCCTCTGCCTCCAGAACCAGTCCAGCCTCTACCAGTCCCGGCTGCCTCTGCTTCCGCCTCGGAGCCTCGTGTGGGGGTTCCTGAACGCTACGCCGGGGACGCGGAGGGCTGCCGCCCGTTCCTCACAAACTGTTCCATCCTGTTTGCCCTCCAGCCCCACACCTTCGCTTCGGAAGACGCCAGGGTGGCGTTCACCGTGAATCATCTGACGGGGCGCGCTCGGCTGTGGGGAACAGCCGAGTGGGAGCGTCGCACTCCAGCGTGCTCCACTTTCCAAGCCTTCGCCGCTGAGCTCCGCAAAGTGTTCGGAGAAGCTTCCCGAGGTCCGGACGCTTCTGGAGGGCTTCTAGGTCTGAAGCAAGGGTCTCGTTCAGTGGCCGATTACTCCATCCACTTCCGCACCCAGGCTAGCTCCAGTGAGTGGAACCAGGCTGCCCAGTGCGACGCATTCCTGATGGGGCTCGCTGACTACATTAAAGACGAACTGATTTCGTACGACCTTCCCACCACTGTCGACGGCATCATCGAGCTGGCGTCCCGCATTGACCGTCGCATTCAAGCGAGACAGCGGGAGAAACATCAGGGGCTCGCAGGACGACGCCAGCCCGCCCCTTCACCAGCGGCTTCCGACGTATCGATGCTTTCTGGCTGCCGGTATTCAGGGGAGCCTGAACCCATGCAGGTGGGTGGGGCCAGTCTAACGCCAGAAGAGAGGAGGAGACGCCGCGAGGGGAGCCTCTGCCTGTATTGTGGCCAAGCGGGACACTTTATTTCCAGGTGCCCGCTAAAAGGTCGGGCTCATCAGGAAGGAAGGAGTTCCTGGTGAGTCATACATCTAGCTCCTCCTCCAGCCCACGATCCCTGTGCCAGGTCCGCCTGCTACTGCCTGAGGGATCCCAGACCCTCGCCACCCTCATTGACTCTGGCTCTGATGCCAACATTATGGACTCTAACCTAGCTCTGCAGCTGGGTGTCGGTCAGATTCCCCTGCCAGCTCCAGTTTCCACCAACGCTCTGGATGGCCGACTTCTGGGAACTGTGACCCACCTGACAGTGCCTATACAGATGTTAATTTCCGGGAACCACCATGAAACACTCCAGTTTCACATCCTGCACTCTCCTCGTCATCCTCTCCTTCTGGGGTTCCCATGGCTCCGACGTCACAATCCACACCTTGATTGGACCACAGGGGCGATCCTGGGGTGGAGTTCATCGTGTCACCAGGTCTGCCTCAAGCAAGCCGCCACACCACGACCTTCTGCCACGACCAGTTCTTCTACCGATGTGCTGGGGGTCCCGGCTGAGTATCTGGACTTCAGGGAGGTCTTCAGTAAGGCCAAGGCAACCTCCCTGCCCCCACATCGGCCCTATGACTGCGCCATCAACCTCCAGCCCGGTGCCACGCCCCCCAGAGGACGCCTGTATTCCCTGTCCGTTCCTGAGAGGGGGGCGATGGAGACATATATCAATGACGGTCTAGCGGCAGGCATCATCCGCCCTTCCTCGTCTCCGGCTGGAGCAGGTTTCTTCTTCGTGGAGAAGAAAGACAAGACACTCCGCCCCTGCATTGATTATCGTGGATTGAATGACATTACCCTCAAGAACCGGTACCCCCTGCCTCTCATCTCCTCAGCTTTCGAGCTCCTAGAGGGGGCCACCATATTTACCAAGCTTGACCTGCGCAACGCCTACCACCTGGTCCGGATCCGCGAGGGGGACGAGTGGAAGACGGCGTTCAATACCCCCACTGGTCACTACGAGTACCTGGTGATGCCCTTCGGCCTCACCAACGCTCCTGCTGTCTTCCAGGCTCTGGTCAACGACGTGCTCAGAGACATGCTCAACAGGGTCGTCTTCGTGTACCTTGATGACATTCTGATCTTCTCCCGCTCCAGAGAGGAACATGTACATCACGTCCAGAAGGTCCTCCAACGTCTGCTGGAAAACTCACTGTTCATCAAGGCCGAGAAGTGTGAGTTTCACGTCTCTTCTGTCTCCTTCCTGGGGTACGTCGTAGGGAGAGGGACCGTGGAGATGGACTCAGCCAAGGTTTCTGCCGTCACCACTTGGCCCGCCCCTGATTCCCGCAAGCAGCTGCAACGTTTCCTGGGCTTCGCCAACTTCTACCGGAAGTTCATCAGGGGCTACAGTTCGGTGGCGGCCCCCCTCACAGCTCTTACCACCTCCAAGGTTCCGTTTCTCTGGTCCACGGCCGCCAATGACTCTTTTCTGGCCCTGAAGACACGATTCACCTCGGCCCCCATCCTCCAAATACCGGACCCTGAACGGCAGTTCGTGGTCGAGGTGGACGCTTCCGACTCGGGAGTGGGGGCTGTCTTGTCCCAGAGAGCAGCCTCCGACCAGAGGTTGCACCCCTGCGCATTCTATTCCCGACGTTTGACCCCGGCAGAGAGGAATTATGACATTGGAAACCGAGAGCTCCTCGCCGTCAAGTTGGCTTTAGAAGAGTGGCGACACTGGCTCGAGGGGACTAAACTGCCGTTTCTGGTATGGACTGACCATAAAAACCTTGAGTACCTCCAGTCCGCCAAAAGACTGAACTCCCGCCAGGCTCGATGGGCACTCTTCCTGACCCGCTTCAACTTTTCCCTCTCCTATCGACCGGGGTCCCGCAACGTCAAGCCCGATGCCCTGTCCCGTCAGTTCTCGGAAAAGGAGGGGGACAGGACCGACCCAGACACTATCCTGCCTTCTTCCCGTCTGGTGGCCACACTCACCTGGGAGATAGAGGAGAAGGTCAGGGTCGCCGCCCAAGACCAGCCCGGACCTAGTGCTTGCCCTCCCAACTGTCTGTTCGTCCCGCCTGACCTCCGGTCTGAGGTTCTACAATGGGCCCACAGCACTCAACTTACCTGTCATCCAGGGATCCAACGGACCAAGGACGTGGTGCGGCGCCGGTTCTGGTGGACGTCACTGGATGAGGACATTCGGGGGTTCGTCAATGCCTGTCCCACCTGCAACCAGCACAAGCCGGCTCATCATGCCCCTGCCGGTCTTCTACATCCTCTGCCTGTGCCTCATCGTCCCTGGTCGCACATTTCTTTGGACTTTGTCACCGGTCTACCACCATCCAGCGGCAACACTACTATCCTGACGGTGGTAGATAGGTTCAGCAAGATGGCACATTTCGTGCCCCTGCCCAAACTCCCATCTGCCAAAGAGACGGCTAAACTACTCCTCCTCCACGTCGTCCGTCTCCATGGCATCCCAGTGGACGTGGTCTCTGATCGGGGTCCCCAGTTCGCCTCAGTATTCTGGAGGGAGTTCTGCTCGCTCCTGGGAGCCACCGTCAGCCTGTCCTCGGGGTACCACCCCCAGTCCAACGGCCAGACCGAACGCAAGAATCAGGAGATGGAAACGGCACTACGTTGCATGACGTCTCAAGACCCTACTTCTTGGTCCGAACAGCTCCTATGGGTAGAATACGCCCACAACACCTTGACCAGCTCCGCCACCGGTCTCTCCCCCTTTGAGTGCACCTATGGGTTCCAACCACCACTTTTTCCGGCACTTGAGAAAGAAACATCCTGCCCCTCTGTCCAGGACTTCATCCGCCGTTGTCGCAGGACTTGGACCCGAGCCAGGGCGGCTCTACTCCGGGCCGCTGACCGCTACACCGCGGCCGCCAATCGCCACCGCTCCAAGGCCCCAGACTACCAGCCGGGTCAGAAAGTTTGGCTTTCCACCCGTGATCTTCCCCTCCGGGTGGAATCCAAGAAACTGGCTCCTCGCTTCATCGGCCCATTCGAGATCCAGGAGATCGTCAACCCAGTGGCAGTGAGGCTCAAACTCCCTAGATCCATGCGGGTTCATCCCACGTTTCATGTCTCCAAGGTTAAACCGGTCCAAGAGAGCGCCCTGGTTCCTGCCACACCACCTCCACCGCCTCCTCGCCTCATCGATGGAGGTCCCGCCTACACTGTCCGTCGTATCCTGCAGTCTCGCCGGCGTGGGAGGGGATTCCAGTACTTGGTGGACTGGGAGGGTTACGGCCCTGAAGAAAGGTTCTGGGTTCCTGGGAGGAACATCTTGGACCGCACCATCATCAGGGATTTCCATCGACGCAACCCCACCCAGACGTCCAGAACCAGGCCACCTCCCAGACCACATCCTCCGTCGGAGTCCCCAAACGACAGCGACGACAGTCTCCCCGGGACCAGGGTCTTGGAGATGGACGCTGGGCTCTCGGACGAGTATTAGCCCTCCTCCAGGCCCCCGCCTCCCACCCGGTTTGGTCCATTCGTCTTGGGACGTCGAGAGCCGTCCCTTGAGGGGGGGGTTCTGTCACAGTCTGCTCATCTCCTGTCTGCTGGTATTTTTCCACTCCTCTGTCTCTGCTCCACTCTACCTGTTAGCCACGCCCCCTCATCAGGCCAACTCTCCACACCTGTGACAGCCCTGGCTGCATATAAGCCTGCTCCTGTCTCTGCTTCAGTGCCAGATTGTCTTGCGTAAATGCCTGACCTCCAGCATTTCTCTCTCCGGCCTGCTACCTGTTATCTGCCTGCTACCTGCCTGCTACCTGCTCCGGCCTGCTACCTGCTATCTGCCTGCTACCTGCCTGCTACCTGCTCCGGCCTGCTACCTGCTATCTGCCTGCTATCTGCCTGCTACCTGCTTGCTACCTGCTTGCTACCTGCTCCGGCCTGCTACACAGCTCACCACTGATCCTGTCTGCATCTAGGTAATCCTCCTGCTGTGGACCTTGCCTCCACTCAGCAACACCAGACTCACTCCTTGCCAGATCTCGCTGAAGATCACTGGGAACAAAGACTTTTCACCCTGCCACTGTTAAGAACTGTTTAAGACTGCAGTGACAAATAAAGTTCATTACCAATTAAGATCTCGTCTGCCTGTGCTGCATTTGGGTCCTCACCATACCCGTGACACATGCGGCACACCCGCATTTCAACATCAGGGTCTTGTGTGTGAGAGTTATACTAAGCCACTCCTATAACAGTGTATAAATCCCTCTTATTTTGGCCAACAGTTGTGATCGATGTTCTTGTTGCAATCTATTTTTTTTACAAGAACAACACGGAAATTATGTTTCCCAAGCCATCCTCTGCCAATATAGTACTCTAATAAAGTTGCCTTCATGACATTATTATTTAATTGTTGTAATAAATCTTGTTTTAAAATAATTACACTTGAAATTGAAACACCATCAATTTCATTAGATTTTCAACTTCCTCTGTTTATTTTCAAAATCAATTCAAATCCAAAGATTTATGGTCAATATTTGCTATGAGACTAAATTGAATGTCCTGGTCACAACTAAAGTGTTTTCCCACAACTTCCAGTTTCTATGCAAAGCTAAGCTACTTGTGTCTGCTGGCTCCAGCTTCATACTTGATTTCTTATCTCACTCTCAGCATATTTAACATTTGAAAATATTTCCCCGAAATATCAAATCATTCCTTAATTTGATAATTTATCTAATAGCATATACTTTGAACTTAATTTCCAAATGAAAAAATAACTTCAAAATTAGAGAGAAACCCTGCAGTTCCCATAATGAGCAAGCTCTTTGGCCAACTTGGAGAGAAGAAACTCCCTCTTTAAGTGAAAGAAACCTCTAGCAGAACCAGACTCAATCTGCAAATGTATCCAGTTAAAGGGTACATTTTATAACAATTACATCTCCCAAACATCAATTTTAGCATTAACAAAGTGTGCATGTCAGTCTGCTGCTGTTATCATTCAGCTGAAACCACTTTGCACTATTACAGCCTCACAGAGCTGCAGCATGGCACAGCAAGAACACATTGACAGTGTTATGTGGGTTAAAAACTTTTATAAATAGTGCCATGTGTATTTGAACCAGAAGAAATGTAACATCCAAACAGCCCCACAATAGTGTAAAGCAAGCCTCAAACTCAACCACATTTAACTTGCTGAACAGTGAACACGTCACTTGTCAAACCAGGCGGCACCTTGTGTGAAGCCCATTGGACTCAGAAGTGACTGGAAGTGCTTGATCAACAGCTGTCTAAGAACCATCACATCGTACAGAAATATCAAAATATCACCACACTAATGTAGTCGAGAAGACACAATACTTACAATCTGACACACAAAAGGCAGGTTGACCTGATTGATGCCGCCGGCAAAAACTCCAAACGTAAGTCCCGTGTGAAAGAGGAAGTTGAGGAGTATGTGCCAGCCATTTCTGCTGATGCGGATGACACTGCGAACGGTGAACAGAGTTACAAGTTACAAAGGTGTTGGGTGCATGAAGTGAGAGAATAAGAATAAAGTAGTGCTGAAATGTAACATTGTGTCATATTTCACACTGAGAAGTACTTCAGAGCAAAACTGTGCAGCTGCATTTGGAAAGAATTCAGAAACATTTAATAATGTAAATATTTTCTGAAATATATTTCTGAAATTCTGAATTACAACTGCATTGATAAGATGGCATGATAATGTTATTAAAGTCCATGTTAGGTACACTTTTAGCTACAACTGTGGCACAATTTTCAATAATTTGTAGCATTTGGATCAAAATCATTCACCAGTTCAGTCAAACGTTTGGAAAATAATTCAAGGGTAAATGGACTTAATTTATTTAGTAATTTTACAGTTTCAGTGACCACTTAAAATTCAGCCAATCACACACACAAACACACATTCATACAGTGCACTTCTCTATCAATCATCCAGTCACACACTGTTGGCACGGCCATCAGGAGCAATTCAGGAATCATTGTCTTGTCTTTATTTGACATGTGGACAGGAAGATCGAACCCCTGACCTTCTGATAAATGAACAACCTGCTCTACATGGTGAGATCAATACAAATGGGTACACAAACACACCTCCTTCTTTCCTTAACATGTTGGACTTGTTTGTTTATGCACAAAAGTAATTGTTTATTGACTGAAAAAAGAGAGAAATTAGAATCCTGCCTATTTCTAAGTCAAAGTAGATAAATCTGTCTATCCACCAATAACCCCATCAACATACATATTGGCACGTGACTACTGTATTAAGACAGTTTTAAGAATGTTCCTTCTTTCTTTCTTTTTCAGCTAGTCTCAAATACTTTTTTGGTACAAATTGTTCATTCCAGTAAGCTCTTATCTGGTGTTCCTCCCCTCCCTATGACATGTAAGAAAACTACCTGCTTCATCCAAGGTCATTTCTCTCACTATAAGTGGGTAATACTGACTTTGTTTCTTATCGTCTCTCGACTCTCTGACAGTGAGCTGCGCATAGCTCTGGGCCGATCCTTTGGCAAAAGCGTCTTCTTAATAAATATACAAAGACAATTTTGTTGTTTGCTTATTTTCAGATTATCCCCACGTAACAATTGTTCTATAAATGTTCTTCTTACCTATGGTGGACGATATAGGTCATAATGGAGACAAGCAGACAGAGCAGCATGACTGCAGTGCAGGCATACACCACTGGATGTAGGAAATCCCCAGGGTATGGTGGGAAGGACAACACTCTCTTCAAATCCTGCAGGTTGACACAAGTTTAAAAAAAGAACAATGAAGAATAGTACATATAATTATTGCTTACAATGATTGATTAGAGCCACACAAATTGATGATAATAAAGTAAAACACATAATGCCCTTGTTCAGTTACAAAACATTAGAGGATGATCTGAACGATAAGTGCAAAGATCTGTCTCATGGTGCTGAGGTGGTCTTGACCAATAAACCAGTGGAAAAGCCTGTAAGACGTCATGGGACGTATACAAAGGTTAAACTGGCACTGTCCATAGTGCAAAAATATACCACGTCAGAAGTTTGCTGATTGACATGTTGTATTTTATTTGTTCATTTTCCTTTTAGTCTTAAAATGAAAAGAGTAAAGTAAAGCGGATTGTTTCTCAGAACTAATCACCAGCATCACTATAATTAGATTCCTTTTTGAAAAACCATTAATAGACTCATAAACCCTGCTCCTTCTGCCCAGCTAGCCATTTTTAATACTGACTGTGAAAAGTTTTTTAAGCATAAAATATTTGTCATCAGAATAATATTATACCTACTACCACTGTTCTTCCAAATATTGCAGATCGTCCTGCCTGTCCCATTCTCCAGTAAGTTTATCTTTCTGAATCATCGATACTGTGTCTCACATGCATTCTTCTCCCAGCCCTCTTGACATCCTTCCCACCTCACTCCTAAAAGCAATCGGTGCTATTCGCCCTAGCCTTCTCATCATTATTAATTGCTCTCTTTCTTCTGGCTGTGTCCCTGATCGTTTTAAGAAACCAGGCATTCTGCTTTTAAACAACCTCTTAACAGTTGGGTGAAATTTGCCTAAAGCGCCTGTCTGAGGCATACCCAAAGTAAATTGAAAGCTGTTCTTGAACCATTTGGAGTATATGCAATTTTTGTCTCTTTTGAAAGATAACATTCTTAACTCAAATCCAAGTGCATTATATGTAACTTAGATGTTTTAAAAAACAAAGATGAGTGTCTCACACGTTACATTACATTCCTTGTCACTTAGCTGACACTTTTATCCAAAGCGACTATGAGGGGCCATTCAGGGTTCAGCATCTTGCCCAAGTACACTTCGGCAGGGGGTTGGGATTAAAGCCACCGACCCTCTGGTTGGAGGAAGACTGCTCTGTCACTCAAACAAATAAAAAGCACTGGAGGGACGATGCATCTCCTGCATGAGCTGCACAATGTGATCTTTAACAAACAACAATAGGGAAACTCATTTCATTTGCCACAAAAAATTCACTGCAATTCAAGAACTGATCAGAATTTGGGTGGCTAAAGGTCAAAAACACTTATTGCTTTGTGTACACTTTCTTATAACGCTCTGAGAGACTTATTTTAAATTTGGAACAAATGTTGACTTAGACTCACAGATTAGATTCACACATTTTGGTGGTCAACGGTCAAGGTCACGGTGGCCTCAAAAAACATGTTTTGGTGTTTTTTTGACCAGTTGTCACTTGGACTCAAAGACGACCTGATTCCAGTGGTCAAAGGTCACATTGACCTCATATAATTCTGAAAAATAAATGTATATAGTCTTAAACTGGTGACAGAGGCCTCTGACTGATCAGCTCCAAAAGTTGATCAACTGGAGATACCGTCCCAAGTAATATACAACATTTCATTAGGAAAAAATCAGCCAATGCCTTTTAATTCTGTAGACACACACACACACACACTCTCTCTCACACACACACATACACACACACACACTCTCTCACACACACACACACACACAAAGCCAAATTATCTACACAAAGAGGATTTCAGCCATGTTTTTCAGTCATTTGATGGAAGAGATTCAGTCCTATTTTCATTAGTCAAGCCGTCCACACTGCATACAGTAACAGCCCAAAAAAACAATGGACCCACACAGTATTTTTCGACTTTGAGTCTCCATCCTTGTATTTTACTTCTACTGACTATGCATCCAAAATGCTGCTGACCTATGCTGTGTGTGAATGCATCCTGTGTAACAGTGATGTAGCACGCTTGCTGGTGCTCTGCTAACATGCAGCTCACGCTATGCATACCCCTGTGTATGTCACAGGTCACATTCTGCAAGAAAATACAATTGCCCAGAGTTATCTGATGATGCGAATGCATGCAAATTGTAAACACCAGAGTCTCTCTCTCTCTCCACAAGTAAAGGAAACAAATTGTATGTATCTGAAGTCAGGCTCACTATCTTTACGCTATCTTAAGTACTTAATACATTTACATGGGACTAATATTTATCTTCACATTCGCGTTCAGCAGCAAAGTGCATTTCCAGAAATATTATATAATCTTATTCACTGAATCTATAGCTTCTGATACTAACACCAACATGCTGCACTAAGCAAAGAGTTAGAAGAGTGCATATAACAGAAAAGAGTAATGTTTCCTCTGTGCATACAGGCAGCATTGCTGCAACAATGCTGCCATGCACCATTGAGATTTGAGCATCCAGCCTCAATCATGCTCGTCAGAATGACTTCATGAAGCCTGGAGACTTGCCGCTGGAGGCTGGAATGTGCTGCATGTTTCCAAAAGCCTGCACAATTACTCAAGCCTCTTTCAGTGCGAGAGCATTAATGAAATCTCTTGACATGACACCAGGGTTTAGAAACCTAAACTGACTCACTAGGAAAATGTAGCCCCTGTGCGTGTATTATTTTTGCTCAACTAGAAATATTACCAGCAATACACACTATTGTTATATTGTTATTATTATGATATAATAATAATTATCATAATATTCTGCGATTTTAACGATATTTTAAGATACTTCCCATAGGTTTAGGAATAGAGAAAGCAAATAAAAACAAATGAATAGAGATATAAAATGATCTAATCCTATTATCAGTTTAAAGAGGTGGGCTGTGAGCATGGTTGTGAGTCATGTTTTGATGGTGGGCAGGTCAGTCCAGTCTCGATTTTGACAGAGGAAGCAGCTTCTAATACTTAAAAATGAAGAAGTGGCAGTTGCAGAAATTATCTGCATATCTGCCTTCAAAAATATCCAGGGGTGAACAAACACACTGCTTTAACTAATAACACAAAATCTGTGAGCCCCTCGGTTGACAGAAGCCCATGGAGTCAGATGTGTGTGGGTGTGTGTGTGTGTCCAAGAAGGAGCTCAGAGAAACAGCTAAAGGCCCAAAGGAATCACTTGAGCTGTTTTACATCTATATATGTTCATGAGCCAATAGACTCTATATAGACGACATGGCAGCGCTGCAAAAGTGAAGCAAATGTGTTTTGATTGTGTTTTGATTCAAATGTGTTTGGCTGAGTAGAAAATCACGACCCCAACCACCCTTATACCGTAGAAGACATTACTACTGCGGTTCCCTGGTTACTTCTCTGCAGGTAGCGTTTGTATCGAGAATATTTTTCACTTTCACTTCTGGATAGAAAGAGGACAGGGAGACAAAAACCCTGGATAATCCATAACAACAGGGAAAATGTTTGTAGGATCATCAAACTAAGGTTGAATTGTTTGACAATGCAGCAGAATATGTGGTGTAAAAGCAAAACTGTGCACCAACATGAAAACATCATACCATGGTTCGACTTAGAGCTTTCCTATTAATATCAACACACAAACTTTCTTCTATTTGGTTTCAAATTAAGACTTTATTTGTTGTTACCTTTTTAATTTGTGTCTCGTGACATCATAAAAAGATCCCAGCGCTTGAATGGCACTGCACTTTTCTCCCTTCATTTTGAGACTATAGTTCATCAATAGTGTGTAGACATCTGTGGCTGTCAGGAGGTAAAGCGGGTCATCCAAAAACCAGGTTCAATCCCAGTCTCCTCCATGCTCCGCATGCCAGAGTGTCCTTGAGAAAGATACCGGACCCCAAAACGTCCCTGACGGCTGTGTTGGCAGTGTGTGAGTGATATAGTATGAAAGTGCTGATCATAGATGCACTGTATGAATGTGTGTGTGTGTGTGTGTGTGTGTGTGTGTGTGTGTGTGTGTGTGTGTGTGTGTGTGTGTGTGTGTGTGTGTGTGTGTGTGTGTGTGTGTGAATGGGTGTATGGCAAGTACAGTACATGCATTTCACTATGAGGAATTACATGTGTCATGTAATCAGGCCTAATACTGTCAAGAGTGAGAGTCACAAGACAACTACTGATCCAAAGAACACGCATGTATTTTATGTTTTGTGTGCAGAGGCAGCGTCTCACAGTCTTAGGAGGGAGTCGTGATGTTTGGATAAGTCGACAAAACACAAGAGACTGCTGTTCATCTCTGAGTGAAACAGACATTCATCATTGTTTCTTTTATACATGACCGCTCCACAACCTTTACCGCAAATGTATTATTGTCGTCGTGGCGATGAAGGCCCCATATGCCTGCTGCCAGAGGGGGCGCTTTTTGAAGAGATGCTCCCATGAGTCGTATCCGGGGGAAGGAACAAACAACTTAACGGCTGTTTGAACAAAAATATTACCAGTGAGACTTTGACTTCTCTTCCAAATAATTTGGCTAATCTTTGTTTACAATGGGTCGTGTTAGACCTTCTTATTGCAAAGCCATATCGAAGAGTTATCTCCCAAATTGCTAAAACATTCATTTTAATCTACACTTTTTAATCTACACATTTTAAAAATAAAAACTAAGCTATGTGTAATCCAAGAGGTCACTAACTATTACAAGTTTTTGAAATGTGTAATAGTGTATCAGTGAATATGTGTTATTATTATGTCACTTCATTCATTAACTGATGCACCAACACATGAGCTGGGATCAAGTTCAGAGTCACACGTGGGATCAGCCTCTCTGAAAGCAGAACATGATCTTTTTTATTTTTTCCAATTATCTGACTGGATCATTTCACTTCCTTATATTAGGACAACCATGCACGGCCGAGTGGTTTTCATCTGACAAGGACAAGTCCGGTTTGAAGTAATGACAGTAATGAATAAAGAAGATGCGTTCATGTGTCTAACAGTGTATTTCTTCAAAAGAGGAGGGTTCGAGAATTCAAGAAGCTGCCAACAAATACACTATTATCTATGTATGTTATATATAAATGCACTTATATTCTTGCACCAAGCTCTGATGACCGAGCTGTGGAGGCAGGGATGTGGAGGAAGCTTAGAGAAAGTGACTCATACAGTATAAGTGACGTGCATCTCCAAGGCAGGTCGAGCATTCCCTCTGTGTTAAGAGGCAAAATGTGCCTTCAAACAACAGTTCAGCCTCTCTTTCCTTTCACTGGGGCTCACTCTTGCATGTGCATAATTCAAGCTGAAGATTCCTTTGGAGGCAGGAATCAAGAGCTAACTTGGCTCAGTCTTTACGACAGTGTCAACTCGCTTTTCCTTTGTGTTCCAAGGCCTTGTATTTTAGAGACACTGTCATGTCTTCCTCCTCTCATCTCTCTCTCTCTCTCTCTCTCCGGGACAGCATGCTCTCTCATCACGTTCCACTGAACAACCCATCTATTGGACACAGCATGACTGATTAAATCCAATGCAGATCACATGAAATCAAATAAAAAAAACAGGCGTGCACACGCAGCAGCCGAGATCTGTGCTCACCACGCTCACTTGTCCCAGCTGACCAACCATGCGCTGTCACACGACGTAAGATTTTCTAATTAGGTTTCTTTGTTCTGAATTTGATGCACGGGCTGGCGTATAAACAAGACATTTCCATGGCATCGGAGCTTTTCATTAGCTCACATGTGTCACGGGGACTCCAGATAAAGTTTATTTTGAAAGATTATCACACTTTCTTCTCTACATTTGATGTGTGAAAGGTGGAAACATCCATCGCTTGTCTAATCCGAGGTGGATGAATAATGTCTTTCTGTCCTGCTGTTTATATTTCTGTTACACTGAACTGAGCACTCATGAGGACACATGATCATGAGTGTTTAAACACAGGGATGTGCTGAGGATGTATTGGCACTAGTCAGGACATTCTTTCATTGACTGGCATAATTTACTACAATGCCTAATTGACTTGAATTACGCCTCCTGTCAAAAACACTGATACACTCATTTTTGACTCAGGCTTACTAGAGCTCTTAATGGTCCAGACCTGTGGAACAACATACACTGACAGAACTCACAGAAATACTGATACCGATACATGATGAAAAAGATAATTACACTGACTGCAAACTCAATCCTGCAAACAAATCCGCCAATATTAACATTGCAGATACTGCATATCACAAAATAAAGACACGACATTAGTGAGTGTGTCGCACTCATTTTATACAAATCACCCAAACAGCAGCAGCAGTGGTGCTACCAGCTAAGTGCACCAAGGAAAACAAGACAAGACAGCGGGCAACTGCCCCAGACCCTTCAGGGGACAGGATGCTCTACCACAGCTGATTGCTGGATGGTCCAGGGGCCTCAGACCACCCCTCCTGACAAGTATACCCACATACTGCAAACCCCAAACCTCCAGTTTGTAATGCAGGTTTTCTGTTAAAAAATTCCCAAGCCTCAGGATTCAAGGTGATGTTACTAGTTATTTTCACAGACTTAACAAGACCCAGTTAACTCTGTACAGCTGTTGTCACATCTTTATAGAACTGAATTGAATTGATCCAGACATTGAGCCAAACCTGTATTTTGACCTAATCTTGTGTTACAACAGATAGAATCCAACATGGGTGTTAAACCTCATATAACCAGTTGCTAATGCAGAGCCAGAGAAGTGTCTGGTGCTGTGGACAGAGCAAACGTGTGATTGTGACTTTCAGTTTAAGACTTCACTTCATGATGCAGTCTCTTAATGATGATGTCTGCACCAATCAGCTGAGACAACCTGCTGTTATGTTGCTCAAATTGTTTTTCTATATTTTCTTGGTCTAATTAGTAAGTGGGTATGTCACCATGCAGCCGCACACGGACATGCAGCCATTGAGACAGTGATGCTCACCTAAGTAAAATGCGTGATGGAATATGAATGAATATTATAATAACTTACCATGAGCCTTAGTGGAGTTACACTTGAGTTGCGAAGCCCTGGTCTCTCCCGGAGGCCCCTGCTGCCCCCCCTACCCTGCGCCCTGCGGGTCCATGTACAGGTGCTCGGTCAGCGTGGTGCTCCGGGCTCCGGGTCTCCAGGGGTCCCGGTGCAGCCGAGGAGGATGTGATCACAGGAGGCCGGCGCTCTTCCTGCAGCTCGGCGGCGGCAGGAGCAGCAGTGTCGGGCAGCCACGGCCTCCCGGTCCCGACTCCATCTCCACCCTGAGCTGGCGATAAGAAATCACAGGTGGAGATCCATCTTCCTCCGCGGCGCCCTGACCCAGACTTCACATCTGTCTTCCAGCTGTGGAGGACACACGCGTGTGGGCGGTGGACACGATCACTGACAATAATGTGTATTTTTGCAGAGGAGGGAGCGAACTGTCAGAGCTCCCGGCTCTCACCCGGTGTTTCTATCCAGCGGCGACGCACGCGTATCATCTCTCTCTCAGCGAGAGTGACTGTGCGTGTGCGCCCTGGCTGTGATTTTAACCAGGGGATGAGCAATAACTGCTGTGTGTGTGTGTGTGTGTGTGTGTGTGTGTGTGTGCGTGTGCGTGTGCGTGTGTGTGTGTGCACTCAGTTACCTGCTTCCTCTCCACAGCTGAGCGCGATCCAGAGCCTGCTCCGCTCCGCTCGATCCAGGTCAGTGGACACACAGCGGCTGCGCTCCGGCTTCCACTACCGATGAGCCGCATGTTACGTAGGGAGCCGGGGCGGGGAGAGGCGGCTCGGCGGAGGCGGTGCGTGGGGCGGATCGTGCGGGAGCTGCGGGTTGTGGCAGCCATGGCAACGGTTCTTGTTATGAGCATGTGGAGAAAAGGCAAATTGGCCAACTGTGCATTCGGAGGCCTGGTTAATACGCGATCAAGTCCCCGAGACTGCGTGTCTCACTTCAACACTGAGCAGAGCATCAGTGAGAGAGCGTCGCTTCATGGGATCCTGCTCAGAGCCACGTGTGTGATCAGCCTCTCTGAGAGCAGAACTCTTTCTACCGAGCTGACTGGACCATTTCATTCAATTCATTTTATTCAATTATCAGAGAGACACATGACCCAGTGTTTTTTTGTGACATGGACAATGGCACATCACGTTATCAGCTCAACCCTCCTACTATGACGACTACTACCACAAACTAGGGCTGGATCACATGACCAAAAGTATATCAAATTAAACATTTATATATCAGGCAACATCGATAATTATCATGATAAAGGTCACATTATAATAACGTTTTAAACACGTCTATACTCAGAACTGTCCCTAAAGATCAATAAAGTATCCATCCATCCATCTATCTATCTATCTATCTATCTATCTATCTATCTATCTATCTATCTATCTATCTATCTATCTATCTATCTATCTATCTATCTATCTATCTATCTATCTATCTATCTATCTATCTATCTATCTATCTATCTATCTATCTATCTATCTATCTATCTATCTATCTATCTATCTATCTATCTATCTATCTATCTATCTATCTATCCGTCCGTCCGTCCGTCCGTCCGTCCGTCCGTCCGTCCGTCCGTCTGCTTGTCTGTCTGTCTATTCATCTATCTATTTATCTATCTATCTATCTGTCTATCTATCTATCTATCTATCTATCTATCTATCTATCTATCTATCTATCTATCTATCTATCTATCTATCTATCTATCTATCTATCTATCTATCTATCTATCTATCTATCTATCTATCTATCTATCTATCTATCTATCTATCTATCTATCTATCTATCTATCTATCTATCTATCTATCTATCTATCTATCTATCTATCTATCTATCTATCTATCTGCACAGCTTGGGAATCTATCTATTTATCTATCTTTCTGTATCTCTCTATCTATCTAGCTCACTTTGGTTTGAAATGGATGAGAGTAGCAATGACAGAGAAAAAGACTCTGCAATATCATGAACTCTCTGAAGCCTCCCTAAGTTGCAGGTTGATCTGAATGACGATGCAGTCTGAGTTAAACCATGCTGGGGATTCATGTTGTAATACTTACACAGGTTACTGCTTGGTTGGCTTTGGAACGGGTCAATAAATTTAAAACCTGAGTAAACCTGTGGAGTTATCGACCACAAGTAGTGCTATGGAGTCCTGTTTTCAATGAGTTTCACCATATTCGACTAATCAACAGCTGGCAGCGTTAACACAATGAGAAACACAATGTACCATCAAGGACGAGGAAGAAGACAAGTGTTTAAGGAGCAATTGTGAATGTTTAATGAGAAAGACGAGACACTCAGGGGCTCTTGACACAGAAAAGGACAGAAAGCCGATAGATGTTCAGAATGACAACCAGGAAGTTTTTAATGGCGAAGAAGATCAGCATCTGGTGGATCACATGGAAGTGGATCATGGCAATGAGGCGGACCACCAGGAAAGGCCCGTCCTGGATAAACAAAGCTTCCGCCATGCTCCAGACCTCAGTCCTCATTTGGGAGAACCGAGAGGACGCAGGTTCTGAGAGGTCTTCTGAGGAGGCAGGCGTGACTGTTGAACAGAAGAGAAACTATCTTGACACCAACTCCTGTAGCTGAGATGTATTCTGCAATATTTCATTTGAGAAATACCAATAAACATACTAAAAGTTGCTTTAGGTTAGGAATCCTCCTTCTTGGAAGTATTTGCAAATCTACACAAAGCAGGGTCTCTGAAGTAAAAGTTTTTTCTGGGGGGGCAAGCTCAGCTTTTGACCTAAAACCGTACCATGGACCAATGACAAGATTTTCAAAACAAGGGTATATATAGTTAAGTTAAGTTGAGTTAGACTCTGGTCTGAATGTCAGATTCACCACCTCAAACATATCACTCCCAAGACTTACTGAACATTATAATGATGTTGATTATTATTATTATTATTATTAGTAGTAGTAGTAGTAGTAGTAGTAGTAGTAGTAGTAGTAGTAGTAGTAGTAGTAGTAGTAGTAGTAGTAGTAGTATTAGTAGTAGTAGTAGTAGTAGTAGTAGTATTAGTAATAACATCCTGCACTGCATTGGTTAAATATAAACATAACCTTAAAGATACAGGGTTGTTAAATGTATTGGTTTTTTGGAAATGGTTCAGCTCTCAGTGTGCAGAGTGAAGATGTAGTTGTGCAAAACAAACAGCACTTTACAACACTACAGCTAGTCTGAAAAACACATTTATGTAATAATAATAATAATAATAATAATGATAGTAAAATAATTATAATAGCTTGAATTTATACAGCGCCTTTCAAGAGACCCAAGGACATTTTACATATGTCCATGGGAACAAATGAGAAAAGAAAGTAATTTGCACTAAACAGGATAGAAATAAACCGACTAATGGAAGGAGGGAGCATTAGCAGAGGCCAAAGGCCTGGGTGAACAGGTGGAGTTTGAGGGTGGAGGCTGCGACACAGAAGGCTCTGTATCCAAAGGTTCTAAGTTTGGTGTTGGGGATGGAGATAAAACTTGTTAGAGGACTGCAGCCTTCTGAGCGGAGTGTAGGGGGGGAGGAGGTCAGTAACATATGGTGGGGCTCGGGCATGGAGAGGATTTATAGGTGAGAAGGAGGAGGTTGTAGATGATGCAGGCCTTGATGAGGAGTCAGTGGAGGTGAATGAGGGTCGTGGTGATGGGCTGTCAGGGCTTAGTGTGGGTGAGAACCCTGGAGGCAGAGTTCAGCACATACTGAAGTCTGTTCAGGACATTGTCTGGTACACGGGACAGGACAAGGAGTCGTTACACATACCTATCGACCTGCAGAATATCTAATTCGGTTTCAGAACATGCTTATGCAGTTACTCATGGTACCAGAGAGATGCAGGGGAAACTGCAGCATGCTCCACGTCCACACAGCTAGAATGATGTAGACCATGACTGGACGGCTGTCCCTGTGTCACACACAAACACACTCTTTCATGAGATAACAAATTAAACACAACATCCTTCTTTCCTTTGCAATCAGATCTTTAACTTTACTAAAAATACCAATACTCCAGTGTAGAAATAAACTAATATTTCTCTCTAAATATTAGTGGGGTGAAAGCATCTGAAAATGAAAATACTCAAGTAAAGTACCTTTAAATTGTATTTAAGTATTTGAGTTACAGTTTTTCTCAATTGGTTTGGCTCATTTCACGAAACAGAAATGACATTCTCAAAACTACACGTGCAAACCTCCAAACCACTGGGCACTTGTTCACAACAGATTGGAAGATCTCATTCCTTTAATCAAATTGCAATTGTATTAGCACCGCCTTGCACATGACAAGCACAATTTTCATATGATTTAGGACACCTTGCAAACGGTTAGGTACAATTGCCTTCAGTTAGCCCAATTACCAACTGAACATATCTTGCTGGTCTAAACTGAATGTTGCTTCTCAGTCAAGTGGTTGTTCTCTGCAGAACACGTTGGCATAATTTCATTGTTTACATCATCACCTGCACAATAGTTCACTCCACTGTCAAAATCTTTCAGGCACATAATACCATGAAAAACATCATGGTATATACTGTAATATGGATCTCTTGGATCATCGGCTTAATTTTCAGGTGCAACTAGAACTTTACTAATCAAGGGGGAGTTTCACACATCCGATCACCAATCACACAGTAAGTTTAGTTAGCTGACAGGTGCTATCTAGGAGCATAAATGCTTCCATCAATTATCTAGAGCTTGACCAAGTTCAGTACAATTTATGAACATGGAAGCACCTGGCCAGGGAAACAACCAAGGGCAACTGCCTGCTTGAGAAAGAGGAGGAAGAAGAAGAGGAAGAGGAGCAAGGGTGCGTGGTGGTGGAGAAGGGGGAAGAGGCCGAGGAGGACGAAGACAACAATTTGTGCCAGATGAAATTCGGGCTACACTTGTGAACCATGTGGTCAACCATTCAACCATGGCCTCACAATGGCAGAGGCAGGTCGTCGAGTTCAGCCTAATGTGCCACGCTCTACAGTGTCCTCTATCATCCAAACATTCCGCAGGGAAAACAGGTATGTGGTCAGTCAACTATGGAATTATTGATGGTAGAGTTAACTGTAGTATTCAAATTTATTGAACTAAAGTCAAAGTAAACAACTAAATACAAATGGTAATAGTGTCTATTCCCACACATTTTTCATTGTGTGGGACAATGTAAGCTTCCACCGTGTCCCGCTCATCAGGCGTGGTTCACTGTCCATCCAAGAATGCTGATGGTGCTCTTATCACCTTACTCCCCATTCCTCAATCCTATCGAGGAGTTTTTATCTGCATGGAGGTGGAGGGTCTATGAGCATCGGGCTCAAAACCAGAGGTCCCTTCTCCAGGCAATGGATGCTGCTTGTGGTGATGTCACAGCAGAGCAGTGTCAGGGATGGTTGCAGCATGCACGCAGATTCCTCACCCGTTGCATAGCAAGGGAGAACATCAGATGTGATGTTGATGAAAGTCTGTGGCCAGACAGACATGAGCGCGAGGAAGAGCAGGAGAGTGAGGATGAAAACTAGTGAAACTCCAGCTTTACTTTAGTTTCTTACTGTATGTGTTGTTAGTGTAGGCTATACCTAATTTTAGTTTTGATGTGCTTATTGTTTGACAGTATATTGTACTGTACACATTTTCTGTTACTGTAACCACGATGTATGGCAATTACTGTAACAATTTCCATGGCTGTATGACTGCAATAAAGTATTTTATGTGAAACCTTGAATTAATCTTTTTTCTGTTTACACATAGTATTCTGGAAAGAAAACATCTACTGTAACCATTCAGTGTCAAAAGACTGAGCCAAGATTGAAATGTGCACATGAGGGATATTTCTATGGTCCACTGCCACACTGACAAAACATCTAAACATTTTGACCTGTAGTGTTTAAACAATGCCAAAGGGACTTTTCATTTTGGGGGCACTGACTATTTGTATGAGAAAAGGATTTAGTTTTGACTGATGAGTTGTCTGTTTTGAGAGAGATATGACCTTTGACCTTTTGCAGGTGTGCCATGGAGTTTTGCTGAACCATCTAGGTTATTTTGGCAAATGTATTTAAACCTTGGAGAATGTCCTTTTTCCCCCAAGAGATGAGCCACAGCAATCGAGAATGAACTTTTCATTTTGGGGGCACTGACTTTTTATATGAGAAAAGGATTTGGTTGGAAGCTTGAGTTAACTGTTTTGGGTGAGATATGCCCTTTTGAAGGTGATCCATGTAGTTGTGCTGAACCATATAGGCTGTTTTGCCAATTGCACTTAGTGCTCTGAGAATGTCATTTCTGTTTCGTGAAATGAGCCAAACCAATTGAGAAAAACTGTAATGTACTCAGCTACTTTCCATCCCTCCCCATCCGGCACCCTGTGACTCACTTGATGTCAGACAGTGATTCAGAGGTGAACTCCAGTATGTCAGCCGCCGTGCCCACAAAGACGAGCAGTAACTGGGAGAGCTGGTCTCTGGTCACTTCTTCAGACGCTGGCAGCAGCCATTTCCCCACGATCAGTAAGATGAGCAGGGCCTGGTGTAAGAACAGGATCCACTCGTTGGCACACAGTGAGGGCAGAGGGAGCTGTGTGTGTAAAAATGACAGAAGTCATAAAACAAGATGAACGGTTTCCCCTCCCTTTCCTTCTAAATGGAAACTTGTGAGCTCATGTTTACACTGTGGGAACTCATGCATATGCTTGGTGTTCAAGGATGTATCTGCTGGTGTCGTAGCCTGTTAAGCAGCGGGTGAGATTCACCTAAAAGGCCTGTCTGAGGAGTACCGAAAGTAAATTGAAAGCTGTTCTTGAACCATTTGGAGTACATGCATGATCTTGGTCTCTTTGAAAGGTAACATTATGAACTCCCCCCCCCCCCAACAGTCAGAATCAGTCTAAGTGCTACTGACATTGAGTAATAGCAGTTGGAACACAGTGAAGTAGAAGGTTTTTATTTCCGCCTGAATATTTTTTGTTAAACAGATGCCTGCAGATGACTCTAGCTGGGACTTATGAGCTGGAAAACACACTGGGACCCTAGCATGAAGCCTTGACTAGCCCAGGTTCAAATTTAATAACAATACCACAGAAAATGAATATTTCACAGATTTTTTCCTAAGGGCATGTCTAGGCGTTTTCCACAAAGGCCATTTGGAACTATGGTAACCAACTAGACTAAAAAGGCTACTTTTACACTCAAAATCATACTTTTATATAAAGGAGGCAAAACCGGTCATATGGTTTAAAATGTATACAAATAAACATCTTTCATGTTGTTAACATCTCGATGCTGGCTGCGCTGAGATTACGCAACAGCTGACTGTGGCTATTCTTTGATGTAATAGTGGGTTTTGGACTGATTATGATGTTACTGGATTGGAACGTCTAGAATTGGGGCAATGTACCTGTACATGTATCTGTGGATTAATATGATGCTTCTTAGGTGAGTGACGTCGACTTTGTGATTGTTTTTTTTGTGTTAGTGTCTTGACTGAGACGTTAATTGTACCGGCTGTGGTGATCGGATCTTGAAATAGTTTACATCAGTCGAATCGGGAGAATCTTAGCTTTCTAATGATATGTTGCATCAGTATCTAGCGGTACGAGGCAGTTCTGAAAATAACAATGTTTGAGGCTTATCGGCAGCACCGGCCCGCCCGTGAGCCGGTGTGTCCAAGTTAGCAGGCTCAAGGCTAGCAAGCTGGGAAAAGGCATAATATTGACGTAAAAAAAAGAGAAAAATGCTGAAATATTAACATTTTCCCCTCTCATATAATAAAGTTCTAAAGAAAAACTCAATTTTACTAAATATACAATATATTTACTTTCCATCCAAGAGAAGTTAAGTTATAAGGCCTCCACTTTATCTGAAAATGTGAGGAAACACTTCACTACTCATTAGCTCTTTCATAAAGTTCAGACGAACCAAGTCCTAAACACTACATCACATTACATTAAACAACACAAGAGAGGGGGTCAAGTAGACTCTACTCATGAACACAGGAAACATGACCCCATTTGAAGGCAGCATTAGGCCAAGCCACCTCTCCAGTCTTCCCTCAGCACAGAACTATGGTCTCTAATATTGTTTACTGAAGTTTTCTCTGCGTTCAGTGGAACTCTATGAATCACAGTGGTACCTGAATCACAGTGGTCCCACCCGTCTAGCTCTGTGCCTGCTTGTTTGAATCTCTGTTTGTCTGCCCCACCCAGCCGTCTCCAGTGGGCCTCGCCTGTCCCTCACTGCAGTTCTGATTATCCAGGCCTTCAACTCAAGTTGAAATAACACAACTTAAAATGCTATTTGTCAATGGGTTATGCTCTCTGGTTCCTAAAGTGACTGACCTGAACACAGTCTGGGTCAACATGGCCCTACTACATGTAGTACAGAGTACATCTTCTCATGCTCATCAATCAGACAATGCCTTTAAAATATCATCAGTAAAAGTTGTTAAAAGACCAATTCTTCTCTCCTTCTTTTGGTGGAACAGAGAGCCAGTGGTGTCACTACACAGGTCTCCTCATCTGATTGCTTCAATTAATCAATACGCTACTTATTCTATTCAGAACAGATACAGCTCATGTACAAAATACTAACACTGTATCTTTACATGTGATAATCTGAAGCGTTGATATGTTTTCTGATCTGTCATCAGCAAGACAACACAGTTTGACACCATCTTCCTCAACTGAGCTGAATGTTAAAACCTGTTTATAACAGAATTTACTGGAACAATGATTTTGCAATATTTTTTCTTGGAAAGACACATATATATGTGTGTTTGTAATCAAAGATTGTACATTTCAGTTAAAGGAGTACTGTTGGTATATCGTCTGAAAAACATGGTTAAAACAAAGAACATATTTCCCAGTGCCCCAGCCTTGTTGTTTTCAGCTTGTAGTTGTTTATGTTGAGGGCGGACCGTTCCATTAAAAGTAGAAGTCTCTATGAATGTGCTCAGGTTATAAGGGTGGAAAACACCCACAGCCTTAAAACAGCCTCCTTGACTGAACTAACTGTTGGCAGTATAGAAGTCCCACTGTCTACATGTGTGAGAACATGGAAAAGCAAATGTGCAGCAAAAACAAAGACATGTATCACTCAGTTACTGACTAAAAATGTTTATATTTGAAAAGATTATCAGGCAAACTTAAAAAGACAAGTTAAAAAGATTAGGTTTGCATATTTTACTGTCAATGAGCATCAATACGTATTTGTATAATCTTGTTACCTACCTTGAATTCCTCACTGCCATTGCTCCAGATTCTGAAAAGACTCTCGAACGCAGATGAGTTCAGTTTGTCACACTAGAACAAGAAATTGATATTTTCAGTGGACACAGTCACATGGCATCAAGCAGAAAAGAAGATGATCATACAGAACAAGGACGATACCCTTGAGTCAGTGGCTTTGTTCTCCTGATGGTGAAGCTCTAAAATCCATAATGATGGTACAATGCTGATGAGGAAGAGGAAGATAGCTGGAGAAAACCTGGAGAGAAATAAGACATCACTAGACACTTATTGTTACAACTTCCCTTCCCTTTACAACAAGCCAATCTCTTTCCAGAAAACTATTATTAACATGGACTACATGTATAATAATGAATTATATAACAATAGCCTTTAGTAATAATGAACTGGACTACATTTATACCATTTGTAATCAATTCCACTCCTTCTCCTCAGGGTCAGGATCATCTCTGCCACCAGAGGCAGGTAGAGGATGGTAAGGAACCAGTAGAGTCCATTGTCCTTCACCCACACCACCCTTACCACCCCAATGAGAGAGATGAGGATAAAAAGAGACCTGGTCACCACAGCACAGATCCAGTTGAAGAACATGATGCTAAGCTCGGAGTTTGGGAAGCACAAGCAGCTGCACACAGGAGTTACTGTATATGTGAGAGGTCTGAGCGGGTTCAGTGCTACAGAGGGGGAGGTAGAGCAGGCGCACGCCTCCAGCAACCTGCTGCACTTCTGTTTTTTCTGCTTGCTGTAGTGTTCGGCACGTCTTGATAATATGAATAAGTTGCCTACAGATGTGCAGTTGTGTATTTTGAATCACTGTGTTCTGTACAATAAAAAAGTCTTAGGGTCCTGCTGCTTTTAAATTATATTCCTAAAGAAAAAACGATGAATAGATCCATTCTCATGGGACTTGATTTCGGTACATCTGTGCCTGGAGCAGTGGCGGCTTCAGATATGGGTGACAGGGGCAGCCCCCCATGGTGCCAACTTATCAGGAACAGCACGGGGAGCATGCACCAAAAGTAAAAAGTTGCATTCACACCATCAGCTTTCTAACACTCTTTGCCACGTCATGTCAATGATACATTGTCACTGTGTGGTTAACCATGTTGCACTGCTCCTTCGTTCTAGTTTGTGAGTTAGGCAAGTCAACCTCAGGTCTCACCCCTGAAAGCTTGAGGTGGGGGGAGGAGGGGAGCGGAGGATCTAGTGGCGCTTAGGCACTACTGCACATGGCGCCATAATCATTGCCACACAGGCGATTTCTTAATAAAGAAATTGTTCACATGCTCACATCTGACATGTTCCAGCCACAAGAACATGTCAGATGTGTTGCATCATTGCCTGAAGTGGCCCATCATCTATTAGTACGCTATCTGGGAAGGAGGACAACGCTAAAAATGGTCAGTGTCGTTTGCAGAATGTGTCCTGTAGTTAATAAAACACAAGTGCAGGTACAAGTGTAAAAACAAAAGGGTAGTCTCACCACCTTTATTCAAAACTGCAGGCTGGAAGCAGCTGAACTACAGGAGACAGTGTTCACAGCAGGTGAGATGGCCAGGGACACTAATTAAATTCAATTTTAATTGTATAGCGCCAAATCATAATACACATTATCTCAAGGCATCCTCAGAGAGAGGGAAATAAGACCAAGAACAGTTTTGCTTCATCAGGTTTCAGCTCTGACTAGTTATAATGAAAAAAATAAGAGTATAAAGATGTAATTACCCCTTTGATTCACAAGCAATGCAAACCCCTTATAATGAACAGTATGGGTAAAAAAAATCCCCATATTCATATCCTGTGTTATTTCATGCATGGATGGGTGTTTCCTTGCAACATTATTTTATAGCTCATTCTTCCTTCTTCATTTAGGAGAAGGCTCCTTTGATGTTATCAAAGGTGAGTCTTCTATGTCACCAAAGGAGCCTTCTGTATCAAGGAGAGCTGGATTCGAAGACACTCCCACAACTCCGGCTTGATCCTGTGGAACAAAGTCTAGGTCCTCAGCATCAGAGATTTCAGACTCAGAACCTGTTCCTCATAAAGCATCACTATGAAAAAAAACACAACCGTAAGTCTGAAATGATTGCAACCAGCCATTCTAACTCTCTGGATAAAAAAATCAAAAGCATATTTTCAAATGCATATCAATCTGTCTATTTAGTATATACTGTAATATTTTGAATTTTATTTAGTTGATCTAACTATGGTTAGCTTGCCAGAAAATAAGCTAGCTAGCTGATAGCCAGTTAGTATTATTCATATTTATCTTCTCTGTGGTAATGAATTGAAAAATAAAACTTACATGCATCAGATGTGCAAATGCAGCTGTGTAAAATGAACGGTGGGTGTTCAGCAGTGAACACATACTGTAATTTGTCTATAAAGTAAGAAAGGAAAACTTAAAATAATGATTTGTGGTAATCAAAAACAAGATATTTAATGAATACTTACAATATTGAATGAAAATACATTTATTTAAAAAATATAGTAAAGAAACACTCAGCCATGTATAAAATAACACAGGAAATTCATACAGATCATTTTTTGACCCATGTTGTGTGATAGCAACAACAATGCATATAATAGTAATACTGCATTAATGTTTACCAAGTTCCATTAATATAATTTAAGTAGGAAAAATAAACGTCACAAAATGATGATGACAGGTCATGTTGACCTTTACATACAACTCAGTTTGGATCCTTTTTTAGTAATTGCATTCTCTTTATTTGTTAATGATTAATACAAAATAAATAGGGGTCAAGGGTTGTTCTTCAGCTTCTGAAAACAACTAAATTGTTTAAAGCACAGTTGCTGTACTGGGACAGTAAAGAAAAACACAGAGACATAATTTAAAGGAAAGTAATAATAAAATATTAAAAAGATAGATAGATGTGTATGAAAATTTTATATTTTTCATTTATAATACAAATACAAATGCAAAACAGCTTAGTTAGTGGCACTTGTGAAAAATAAGTTTTCAACGTGGTTTTTAAAATAAAGTTTGAGTATCACTGAGGACAGATTAGAAATAGCACACCGGAAACAAAATGATTACACCTTCAAAATAAAAGCACGGGTAGTCGCGAGTAGAATTCAGTTTTGATTGGGGCGTTGCTACGGCAACCACAAGAGCCTCAACATGTCGGGAGCGCGACGTCGTGAAAAGAAAGAGCCGGTGAAGGTGGAGGAGAGTGAGCCGCAGGTAATCAGAGGAAGTGTTTGTTGTGTTTGTGTCGTGTTTATCCGACATTAACACTCTGTGTTGTGTGTTGGAAGAGAGCGACCCCAGCGTACCTCATGTGGGACGAGCCGCCTCATCTCAGAACTGCGGAGCTGCAGCGGAAGACGCCGGAAGAGCTGGAGTTGTGAGTATCCCCGAGTATCCCGAGTATCTAAATATCCCTGAGTATCCCTGAGTATATGAGTGTGCCCGAGTATCCCCGAAAATCTGCACCCCCCAGTGCTAACCCCCAAGTTTGTATAGGTCATGTTTAAGTAAAATTGTCAAACTTTAATATCGTTCCACTAATATATAATATACAATACATAATATCTAATTCTCGATATATAATATATTAGTCACATTGTTGTAAACTCTTGTATCTATATGGGGATTCTGTAAGATCCAGTCATCAATACATTGACTATGTGGACATTAAGACCACTACCACACCGTCCATCTGTCTAACACTGACTCTGTGGACATCACTGTCACATTGTCAGTCTTTTCCCTGCAAGGACCAAATATTAACCACAGTAAACCCAGCAAATCTGTGTGAAGACATTTTATTTTCCAACATGAAAGTGTTTCAAGTCCTTCTTCATACAGCCGGGAAAAACAATCCTAAGTGAGAAATGCTGGCCTCGTTCATTATTTATCATTTTGACCCAGTGAGTTCATTAGCATTAAAGTGGTTCACTGTGTAAATACTCCAGGGAACTGAAGGAGATCCTGGGCTTGAGGAACTATAAGAGATGTATGAGGGATGGTGGCCTGCTGGATTTTTACGTCTTAGGTTTCTGGTGGACTAACGAGCAGAAGTTCAGCCCCGCACAGACCTCCTTCACTATGGCTGTGTTACAAATGCTGATTGACAACATAAAAGGTGAGACATCTACTTACCTACCTATCCCTCCCTCCATCCATCCATCTATCCATCAATCAGAATGATAATCTGTGTGTTCTCTCATCATACCCTAGAGAAACAGATGACTATGGTGCAGAACATGTTGGCGTTTGCTCAGGCCTTGATTCCTGCAACCCAGCGTGTGATTTCAGGTGGAGAAACCACTTCCCTCCTGTCCATAGAAGAAGGCAAAGAGTTAATAGGTTACGTCGTAGACAGGTATGGGAAGATCCTAACACAATAGTGTATCCGGAAGAAATATCTATATACTGTTTGTTCCAAGCTTGTCTATGCACGACAGCGATAGATACATTAAGAATAAATAAAGACATGAATTATGAATCAATAATATTAAAACATAAAATGATATATGATATGCTGGATCTCAGGTCAACCACTCTATACGGTATTAGGTTGATGCAATCTGTGACAAAACATCATGTTTGCAATCATCTTATCATTTTATATTATAAAAGATAACTCATTAATTATCATTACTCGTGTAAACAAACTTATCAATCCTATATACTGCTTATCCGTCAAGGGTCTTGGGGGTGGGGCTGGAGCCAATCCCGGCTGACATTAGGCAGACAATGTATCGTGGTTTCATTGTATAACTGATCCCTTAGGCAGTATTGTTTTAATAATGATAAAAGTGCTTGAACTTGAGTTCTCTTGGCTGCAGTTTGTTTCAGAACCACCGACTCTACAAGGTCGTGCTGACCACACCCAGAGAGGAGATAGTGGTGAGCCTGGAGGTAAGACAGCTTTGACCCTGTGTGATTCTGTCTCTGTGTGCCTTCAAGTAACATTTGAAAGATGCTGTGTTCCAGAGGACCATCGAGGTGTTCGAGGGTCTTTTCGAACCATTGTCGGAAGGCGTCTCCTCTGTTCTACCTGAAGTGACAACCCATGTGTCTCTCCCATAAAAATGAACGGGTGTCTTCAGTTTGACTTCACAGACACTGGGTAAGACAAGATAAACATAGTGAGGTGGACCCAGTTAATGGGATGCCCGACAAAAAATGGTAATAAAGTAATTTTCCATAATTATGCTCTCCTTGGCTTGTCCACCCAGGAAATGTCAAATCCACCCAGGAAGATTCAGACCCAGCAATGTTGGACTTCATTGTTTGAATGAAGCAATTTCAAGTCTGTAAATTAAGTATGAGCTTATTTCAAACTTATAATTTCTTTAATAGTTTGGTATTTTTGGTTTAGCCAACTATAGGTATTTCAGTATGTTGCCGATGTAGCTTTGCAATGACGTAACTTTTAACTGCAACTAAAACTCATTTATAAAATAAATCCTTAAATGCAAAAACATACCGTATGTCTCAGTCAATGTAAATCTGGCGTAATTTCTGTCGCTAAGCACAAATTTTAAATCAGATATTGAGTCAATGGGAAAAACTGTACTTCCTGACTTATTGCCCTGGAGTTTTTATTGTGAACTATACGGTGGGTGAAGAGCTGCACTCCAGGTCCTGAGTGCTTTCAGCTTTCCACTCTGCAGGATTTGTGAGTAAAACGTCTGTTTTTAGCCTTGCCACAGATTGCCCATGTGTATCCACTCCAGCCGTTCTCCCTTCTTCTGTGGTGATAATAATCACTACATGTTTTATTTAAAATGCTTTTATCAGGGCAGAATCTCTACATGGAATAAAAGCTCTAACATGAAAATCGGGGGGTTCCTGTGAGAATAGCAATAGAGTGGCGATGGACATTTTGAACTTTTATTCTCAGCAATACCCAATGCTCGTTGACCAACCATTAGCCAACAAGAATCAAATGTTTTATTTAGAACTGAGGAGTGTCTGTGACACATAAAGAGACAAAACAACATTTTTATGGTAAATGTGCTGTATTTTATAAAGGGCTTTTCTAGTGTTGACCACTCTAAGCACTTTCCAGGTTTTTGCCATTCACACACATTCATCTATGGGCGGAACTTTTTTTCTATGAGAACGGCGCAGCCAATTTGGGGTTCATTAGCTTTCAATAGTTTCCCATTATAATGTCAATACTGTGTGCTGGACCTTCCGTACAGAGCTTTTTATTAACAGTCTCTTCATCAAAGTGGAGTTAGAACACTTAACGTTTATTCTAAACGTTTTATAAACAATGTTTTTCATTGACTGACATTTTTGTTAATGCACACACACCAAAAAGCACCAAATTTGACATTGCACTACCCACTAAGAATACACATAAATACAATGACTTGCGAGATATGTGTTCCATATACAGATAGATTGTGGAATAAGTAGGTAGATAACCATTTAATGCCTCTTCAGATCATATCCAATTTGTAAGCAGTTGGAGCAAATGACACGAAACACTGAACCTTGTTATTTTTTTAATAATGCAGCCCTAATGTCTTCCTCAGGGTGAACATACAGACTGTCATGTTTTCATTCTTAATCTGGTGGTGGTGGTGGTGGTGGTGCATGCCTGCCTCCTCTGTCTCTTACCTGACCAGGTATTCTAAAGCCCTGTTTTCAATGCAAAATTACCACCACAGGCCACAACCCCCACCCGTCTCAAAGGATTATGCTGTCAAAGACACTTAGCAGCCATTATTTCAAGGCTCAAAGCGTTTTGTAATTATTTTATCATATCAACTTGAGTTTTTTTTTTCATTGTTTCAACCAATTCATTAACTCCCCTCCCCTTAACTTCGTGACCCTCTGTCTTAATTTAGATTTACTCCTCATCCTCTCAGCCATTATTAATGTTGTCAGGCTCTCTGTATTAATCATTCATCCTCTTTCTATAATACCACCTTGCAGTAATTGCAGTAAATTAGTTCAGTGCACCTCTACCTCGCTTTGCCTTTTAAATTACTCCAATGCTCATCTGATCTAAATATATATATATATATATATATATATATATATATATATATATATATATATGTGTGTGTGTATAACAAGGTTATAAATCGATGGAGATGGAGATACTGTAATTAGAAGAATCCCTGCTTCACTGGCTTTGCTAACCATGTTATGTGCTGCATGGACAGAAAAAACTTAATAACTTACTCATCTTCATGATAAATATTGAGATGTTAATTTTATATAAATTAGTGATAAGACTGCTTCCACTGAAAATGTCTTTTAACTATTTTAATTTTTAGTTTTTGCTTGTATTTCCTGTTCTGTCAGTGGAGCTGACTCGAAGTGACCCCACAGTGGAGACCTGCAGGCAGACTTCTGGTCGCTGCAGCATTCCCTTGTACACCGCACACACACAAACATGTCAAACTATTCATATTGATATCAATAACCATTTCCATCTGGAAAGATAGAACCAAGGTGTCTGTTATTCACCTATTAAACAACCATCCAAATTTAAAACATTTCTTAAAAAAAATAAAATCCTTTGGAGAAATTTGATCACCCTTTCTATAATATCTGACCCCTCCCCGCTGGTACTATGTAATATCATAAGTCTTACTCTTGTTTTCCTGTTTCTTTTATGCCCAACAATTTATTACCAAGTAAATTCCCCCCTCGCCCTATTTTTGACAAACATCACCTTTATTGTTGTCTTTATATAACATAACATACAATTTGCGTGTTTGTCTAACCTTGTGTGTGTCTGTTTATGTGTATGTTTGTGTGTGTACATCTGGGTCAAGTGAATGTGAATGTAAGCAGAGAGGAGATGAGGGGGATGGGAAGCCTAACGTCCAACAACTGTTTATTTAATCATTTATTTGCCTTTTCTTCTGTCTTTTCTTCTCTCTTCATCTTCTCCCTATTAATATAGAAATATAGATATAGATACAAATCTAGAACTACAACATGAAAGACATGATTGTTTTGTGCAATGATAGCATTGTATCTTTATATGTATGTGTGCTGTCTTTTTACTACCTAAGTTATTTTAAATCACTTAACACTAATAAAAATTATTAAAATATTATCTTCTACCGTTTTAAGATTTTTCCTTCTACAAAAATCGGAAACTAAACCTGATGTGTGTGCAGTCCACCTTTGGGGACAAAACATTCAGTAGTAACTGTGGTAACCTTTTAGTTTTCTGAATTTCATGCATTTCTGTTCATTATGACGTTATCCACAGGCCTCAGGAGGCTGAAAGATTCCTGGGGTTGGAATGATTCTCAGCTGTGATGAGAAGATAATCTCTTCTCTTCCTCTAATATGATATGAAACCACACAAACCAGGAATTAAAGCATCATTTAATAATGTTTTTGAGAATTTAGAAATTAATTTGAGCAACAAGAGCCAGAATATCAAATACTTCTGTCTACGTGATTGTTCAAACAAAAACTTTCTTGACAATAAACTGAACAGATGTAAATTTTAATAGTTGATGTAGAAACACATATCGCACAATAAAATTATAAAAACAAACGAATAACCATTCAATTAAAAAACCTAAATATTAAATAAACATTTTCAATTACAATAAAAACTGAATACATCCGTCCTCTACCACTTTGCAACACATCATGTTTTTGATGTTGACACACTGGAGCAGTTTGTTTTGTTTTGGCAAACAGATTCTCCCCCTCAACATGTAGAGATCTCAGAGAGATCCCTTCTAGTCGAACCTGGACTCCACTGTCAGTGATCACACTGCGGTTACCTGTCCATGGTGACTCATGGTGAAACATAGGGACTCATGGTGACTCATGGTGGCTGATTGCACAGGATGTGTCACAGTGTTGAGGGACTGTAGAAACCAGATAAAGATACTTTTTGTCACTTAAGTAACCGCAGTTTGTTGCTTAATACTATCTGAGCATGAGAAGTTTTTCAAGGACATAAATAAAGTACAGCCTAAAGCTGTAAACAACCGGTGACGTAACAGTCGCGCCATAACGCAGCCAAACAAGGCACAACACATCCTGCAGAGGACCTGGTCTACTCTACCTATTGTGTCACCAGTGTGTCCCACCATTACAGCCGTCGCTTAGCAACATAGCAACATTTCCCACAATGAATCATGGGAAAGGTTGGGCTGTACTTACAACTTACAATAACATTGATCTTGTCAAAATGTTATGTTGGAGCTGGAGATCAAACCAGCTACGGTCTGGTTAGTGGACAAACAGCTCTCCTTCTGAGCCACAGGCACAACCTCTGATTGGTCAACATTTTCTCTTAACACTGTAGCTATCGGTGAGAGCAACACTAGACCAATGTGGATCACTAAACAAATCTGATATGTGGCTGGAGATTAAGACTGGATCCTTCACAGCAGCTAACTATGGAATGGAAGATGCTGTAATTTCCACTATTTTTAAGCACTTACAAACCGAACTGCAGAACAGAACTACAATGGCACTATAACTCCTCCAAGGCCCAATAATCCTACTTATATTCAATCAAGCTGCACCAAATTTCATAACATGCTATATTTTGGAATGGAAACAAAAAACATCTGCCACTGCATACAATCAGTCAGACAAATATGAACTCTGTTTTTATTAAGAAAATACTTTAAAAAGTATTACAGACTGCAATTACAATTGTATTGTAATTTACAAAGTAAGGTTTTCAATTAAATAAATTTGATCATGGCTCTGGATCGTTCGGCTCACTTTAACCCTGATGTCCTGTTTAAACATGCTTCTCATAAACTCTAGAGAATCAAACAATCTCAAGTGTAACCGTCAGTCGTGTACGTTACCTAATAACTTGTGATCAGTGATGGTCTTTATGTTAAAGTGTAAAGTGAGCGCAGGTCAGAGGAGGAGTGATGAGGAAGCAGGACAACCGGACCTGTGTGTCTGCCCTGATCATGAAGCAGCGCTGTTATAATTATGCAGCGGTGGAAAACAACTAAAACAATGACTGAGCAGAAAACATGAATGGATTATGTTCTGTCTCTGCATTGTTGCAGTTGTCTTCACGTCCGCATCCCGATGCATCTAAAATCGAAAAATGTCCACACCTCTAACACCCACTCTGTCGTGGTGTTACATCATCAGCTCCTCTGTACTTTCTGCAGACTTTATACTTGGGGGCTGGCCGGAGAACGTCCAGAGACTTTCACTAGGACATTAGCCTTCTCACATACAGCCCCTCCAGAGAATGTCCGGAGGATCTCCAGAGTTCAGTGCACGTCTAAAAGCAGCTTAGGAAACAGTGCACTGTATTGTCTGGGGACAACAACACACCCAAGCCAAACCCCCACAACGTCATTTAATACAAATGCCTCTTAAATCCCAGATTAACCCTCATTGTTTTTGGGTGGTTCCACAAAAATATTGAGGTTTATACCCAGCCACATTCTGCAAAGATGTTGTTGAAAAAAACTTTTCAACTCTCCGGCTACATCCATACTTCTCTGCGGTTACCTCTGACTAAAGTTACAGCTGGACTTTTGGCACTGTCACTGTATGTTTTCTCATGTGGACCACCAGGTTGCCTTTCTGAGCAAAGGATTTGTTACATTCATGGCACCGATAGGGTCGCTCCCCTGTGTGTATCCTTGTGTGGTTGACAAGATCGGACTTCTGACAGAAGTTTCGCCCACAAAATTGGCACTGATAAGGTTTTTCCTCTGTGTGGATCCTTACGTGTCTTATTAAAGTCTTTGTCAAGGAGAAACACTTGGTGCAACAAGGACACTTGTAGGGTTTCTGTGCTGTTCCTGCTTCAAACTGCATCATGAGCTCTGTAGATTTTCCTGTAAGTCTCCTGGGCGGGGAATGCTTTATCCTGAGATGGTTGGGCTCTGTCCCAACATCCCTGTGCTCACCGGGGTTCACCGAAAGGAGCGGCTGATTATCAGTGTTGGTGCCTGATAGTCCATCATGAGCTCCAGTTGGCTCGGTTTTAATGTGATCCAATGGGAGTGCAGCTGAGATTTCTTTATCTATGTCAGCAACAGTCTGGATTTGATACAGACACAGCGGCTGCAGAGATTCCTGCTCAAACTCACTTTTGTCATAGGGAGTGATAGTTAGTGGGAATGTCTTCATGTTTGATTCACCACGTCTCAGCTCTGGCTTTTCCTCCATCTTACTCAAAGCTGTCCTGGAGTTGAGCTGAGTTTCTGCTTCCACCTTTACATTCAAACATTGGCATGGTTTATCTTCACTGTGTTTCTGTCTGTGAATCAACAGACCGTCCCTGTGCTCAAAACTTTTGTCACAGTACTGGCACTTGTAAGGTTTGGAGCCTTCATGTATCATGGTGTGAATGATGAATTCAGACTTGTGGCAGAAGTAGCGGTCACAGAACTGGCACTGGTAAGACGAGGATTTGTCCTCTGGATGCTTCTTGACGTGTCGTACCATCGTCTTTTTGGAAGAAAAACAACTGAAGCAAATGGGACATTTAAAAAGTTTCTTCAAATGCATGTCCGGGTCACACTCCTGCTTTATATCTTCATCTTCATCAATATCGATCAGAATCTCCGGATCACATTGATCTTTTTCATCATCAGGAGAAGTGTGTGGATGTGTGTAGTTCTCTGTTGGCTCTGACCAGGTGTCTACTGGTTCCTCCCACCTCACAGTGATACTGGCAGGAGGCTGCTCCGGGGCACACTGCAGCTTCACATCAGTGGCAGACATCTGGAGGTAGTCTGAAGAAAAAAAGAGATTCATTTTAAAGATGTTAATGTGAGTTACAGTAGGAGCTGGACATTTTCAAAATATTATTAAAGTCAACCAGCTGTTTTGCTCACTGCTAGTTTTCCTGCATAGCTCATGAACTGTAAAGGGCTATGATTGGTCATCAGTCATTACCATACAAGTTTATAGCGGGAAAATGGTATAACAAAGAGCCCCATGCCAGAAAATCCTTGTTTTCTTATCCTAAAAAAACACTATATTTACTTGTATGAATGTTCAAAGTTGGATTCACTAAACTGCAAACTGCACAAACTTGTCCTAAATGTCTCTTTTCAGCTTAAAATGTCTGCTGTTTATAAGGGGGGGGGGATTATTCATGATAAATGATCATGTGCATAACTGACACACCTAAAATCTCCATGCCAGGCTGAATGAGGGACTCTAATACAAACTGAAAACTGTACATAATCATACATTTTCTTCAACATTTAGTTATGAATCAGTTTATACTAGTGTCAACTATTATTATATTTACATTATTCACGGGGACTCCATTAATTACTCCAATAAATGCAATTCATATTCAATGTTCCCTTGTCAATTACCTATTAGCATAGGCCACTTTAATACATTTGCCAAAATCCACAGACATTTTTTGTGTTCATTATATCCTTATATAGTCCGTAATGGAATGCAGCCGGGATGTGAGGATATGTAAATCTTACCTGTCTAAATATCTCATCTAAAAATGAAGCTTTGTGTTAGTTGATGCAGGACACGGCTGTAATCATCTGACAGTCAGCTGATTGTAGTCCAAAGCGGTCCGTTTAAATATGATCCTCACTGACCCTTACTACACTATTGCTACCTCACACTGCTGCTGCTGCTGCTGGGGCGTTTAGCCTCCACCACTCCAGCCTCAAACTGACTCAAATTTTAAAATGTTACTCAATCTCTCGCTTTGGGCTCACTCTTGTATGGGGTGGGGGCTCCATTGCGTTGCCTGTTTAGCTTGGTAAGCTGCTTGACCAGAGAGCATCTTAACAAGTGGAACCATCAGTGCCAAGCCCAACTGTAATTACATTTGTTGCAATAAATGGCTTAATCATGACGTGAGTTTTCCTGACTGAATTATATTTATTCGTGTTACATACTGTGTCCCTGAAAGATTAAAAGACTGATGAAGGAAGACTGGCTTCCCTATTCAAATGTTAGCTCATGAATTTAATGCAGTTAAGCAGAAATAATTGTGTGTTTTTTTTATTTGTAATAAGTCGTGATTTCCTAAAGAAACATCTGACAAACTGACCTTTGCTATGTGACTTGGCAACATCCAGCAGTCTGCAGTGGTCGCCCACCACCCACTTTGAACAGGACATTTCCTCTTCATACGTTACGATGGTTCTTTCTGCGATCTTGAAGATCTCCTCTGCAGCTGCTGACAAACACTCAGTGATGAGCGCTCTCAGCAGCTCCATCTTTGCTGTCTTCACCATGCTGAAGTGTGAGAGTTCGTAGGTGCCGGCGTGTCTGAGGCAGAAATGAGCCCTGAAACTCACGTGTTAATCCTGATTTAATTAACTTTAATGCCTGTGTCCTGAGATGCTCCTTCACTCTGTCCACATACAGAGACGACACGTGACTCGGGACAATGAACTGGAGATCTGAAAGACATTTAAAGGAAATACCATGAAGAGGTGAAGCTCATTCAAAACTGAGGGCGGGAATTCAATGTCAATAAATGAATAAAGCAGTCACACCTGCAAGAGTTTTAAATTCAATATACAAAAAAGCTTGTCTTTCTTGATCATCTGAATATATTTGTTGACTTTTAAGTAACAAAATTAAGATGGAACTCATTGTTTACTTAATAACAAACTTGTGTTATGAAGCTACAAAAGTATGTCCACCTCACAGTAGATTTATTTTGTTTGTTGCTAAAAAGTAAACATCCTGCACATAATCATGTGACTGGTCACATGACAGCTGGAGCCTGACTTAAATTGTTTTTTTGTGGGCTGATTCCGACATTAAGGGGTAAAATATATTACACTTTTCTTTAAAAGTTTTCATGCCGGCAAATATAAATGCTGATACTTTGAAAGGCTCAACGATTATCTGCAGACAGATAAATCAGTCAGGCTCTAGTGATAGCATCACTAACCCATAGCAACAGGCTGGAGCGTCATGTGGCATTACTGCATGTAAAATAACTGAAGGTACTTTTAGATCAACATTGCTGGATTTGTTAAGCTTCCCTCCTTCTTTTTCAAGTTTCCAGATGTGATATTAGGAAGAAGTGTTGGATGAGCAGGGGGTCATTCGTCTGATGATGCAGGGGCTTTTTGTATCAGGAAATATAATGTGATGTACAGGTGACTTGTCTGAACTGTGGCGGGGAGTTTGGGGAACTTGCAGTAGATCAATGTTAGAATTATTCCAAGGCTGGCCATGACTTCTTGAGTTTATTTAGGCTAATTTGAGCTTACTTCATGTTATATTTTGAATGCTGACATATTTTATAGCTTTTGCTGTTCTTAAAATACAATTGTGGTGTCTATCACATCTCTTTTACCTTTGTATAGCCTGGGGTGATCTGTGATATGACATGCTCTTTATCCACTTTGGTAACGTTGTTACCTTGGCAACAGGATCAATCCAGTGTCCAGAGATGTTTGTGGCCAAAACAACCACTTAAAAACTGAGGATTACAAAGTGACCAGAGGGCACAAATCCTGTGTAATTACTTTCACTTATTCAAATCTTAATAAACGTTTATAGTATATAGTATATAGTCTCACGGAACAGTTTATAAGCTGAGAGAGCTAAACGTGTGTGAATTTGGCGTTTGACATTGTTACGTCACTTATTAGTGACAACAATTATTTTTAAGGTTTTGACAAACCTGTGATAGTGGACACACAGTGGAGCCCTTTCTCCAATGGACTGGTTCAGGTCAGATACAGGAAATCTGTCCTGCCCACAGCCTTAACACTGTGCATCTTCTTACCTCGGGTCGAAAGGTGAACTCTCAAAACACTGAGCAATACAGTTTGTGTCCACAACAAACCTCTCTGCCCACCCCTGCCGTAACTGTGAATTTGCTCATCTTATATTCATATTATATTTTAGTGTGTTGTTTTCTTACATTACCTTTACATTGTCTTTAAATGCAAACAACTACTGCAGCTGTGCACACTTGTCTATTGTACATAGTTTGTCATCTCTTGTATCTAGTCTCTTGTTTATAGGATTAGTCGTTATTATTATATTTAGTACCTCACTGTGTATTCTAATACTTTATTGTTTATCATCTACCAAGGGAGTTTGTACAGTTTTTAGTATATTTGATTTCTTTATTTACTTATTTTGAGCTATTTTAATTCTTCGTATCTGTTTTATTAAAACTTTGCTCTATGTGCAATGCCCTTGACATGCTGGCCTAACAAAATAATTTCCCAATTTGGGATCAATAAAGTACATTTATCTATCCATCTATCTATCTATCTATCTATCTATCTATCTATCTATCTATCTATCTATCTATCTATCTATCTATCTATCTATCTATCTATCTATCTATCTATCTATCTATCTAAACATCTGGAGATTGGCTTAAACACAAAGATCACCAGTGACATTACAACAGCGTCACAACAATTATGTCAAAAACCGAAGTGTCTCCAACCTCTGTTGACAAATCTAACGGGAACAATTACAGCGCTTACCCTGCGGATACGGTTTGTCCTTCCTGTCTCCTCCTGTCAGTCAATGCTCAATTAGCATGGTTAGCTTAGCTTCCACTTCCTACAGTCCCCAGGAGCTGTGCTACCTGCAGCTGCCGCTCACAGGTCAGTGACTTCCACTGGTTTGTCAGGAGTGAGACGCTTCAGTCAAGTGACCAGTGTTACGAGGCACTGACACAGGTTCATGGGTCTTCATTTTAAAAACAGTCTATGATCCTCATGCTAAAAACAGACAGAGGAGCCAGCTCCTTCTTCTTCTGTTGGCATTTATCAGCAGCATTATTTCCGCCACCTACTGTTCAACCTCAGTACTCTTCTGTGAACTTACTCCTCAGCAACACAACACATCCCAATATTTGAACACCAGATTAAACATTTACAATTTTAAACAGAGTTTTAAAGGTACAGTGGCAGCAACATTGTTTCAATCCATGTATGTGTGTATACAATCACCCTCTTCATTTACCAACCTCTGATGTGACAGTGACATTGAAAACTTTACAAAATACAAAAATCACTTATATTTGCCTGTAGATTTACACATTTAAAAAATACCATTATGAATTCACAATGGGATCCTGAATATAGTGTCTAACTTGTGATCCGAGTCGGCTCTGTACAGCAGGTTCATGAGATCTCTGCACACCAGATGGCACCATTCACCTTCCACAGTTCATGTCCTCTGTCACAATTTCACACTTTATCTCAACTGAGTTCCAGGGAAGCTCAGAGCTGATTTTTTTACATATTAACATATATTTATTGGTTTTATACAGTTTTATACATTTACATCAATTTACATACATACAAGAACCTTCCCCAACCTGAACATATGGCAGCATAAAATGACAATAAATAATACAAATATCACGCAAATTGCTAAGATATGATTACAACATAAATTCAAGGACAAAAAATTACAATGAAAATACAAATTTAGTTTAACTAAATTAAAACAAAAAATTAAATATATATATATATATATATATATAAGTAAAATAAAATACAGTCACAAACATGGAACAGAGCACAGCACACATTCCTCACAACAGATTAGTCACTTCACATTTCCAATGCCTCTTCAATGTCACCATTCTTAACAAAGTCCAAAAACATCTCCCAGATACTGTAAAATTGAGAAGCTTTCTTCCTAACTACATGTGGTAACTTCTCAAGAGCCAAACTCGAAGTTACGTTTTTTAAACAGTGGCCTAGAGAGGGGCAACGAACATTCTTCCACATCAGAGCAATTGAGTGCCTGGCCTGTAGAAGACACAGGTCAACCATTTTTCTTTCTCTATTAGACAGAGAACAATTGTCCGGATAGATGCTTAATATACATAGCTTAGGATTTAGAGGTACTGGACAAGAGGTAATTTGAGAGATATATTCTAACACCGAACTCCAAAATTTTTGAATCTCCTCACATTCCCACAAACAGTGGTATAAAGTACCTTGATGAATATTGCACTTATAGAATCGATCAGGCATATTAGGATCAAACTTGTTTAACTTCACAGGGGTGATGTACGTTCTCATTATCCAATTATATTGTATTAATCTCAGTTGTGTCTTAATGGTTTGTGTATGTACCTTTGAACATATTATACCCAAATCTTCCACTGAAATGTCCTCTTGTAAGTCCCCTATCCACTGCTGTCTCTTACTTTCAGAGTTGTCTATATGGTTTTCCACCATTATGTTATATAATTGAGTAACCAGCCCTTTGCTGGAACAAGTTTTTGTAGAAAAAACTTGTGGACATTGGAGTTGTTGCACTGAATCCTTTAAACATGTAAGAATAAAACCTCTAAGTTGTAGATACTTAAAGAAGTGTTTCTGTGGTACATCGTATTTTGCTTTCAGCTCTTCAAACGACATTATTGTGTTGTCCTTATAGAGATCTAGTAGTTTAATTAATTTAGAAAACCAAAACATTGAGGCCCTCAATTGTGCCGACCAGTAGTACCACTGTAAATTTGCTCAGAGCTGATTTAAACAGACCCCAGACAAACAGTAATCGAGTGTTCCGTGTCAAAAGGTGAGAAGTTATTCAAAGTCCGGTAGCAATAATTTAGTGGGGAAAATAACCATTTTAAATGTCATTAATGTTTGCAGTATGTGGTGGATGTCATATTTCCAGGACATGTACCTGTGAGCACGATAATCACCAGTAGTCAGGCTGACTGCTGAAGTGGAGAGCAGTGGGCCGAGGTGGTCGCCCAGCCTGCCCGTTCCTGTTGTTGTGGGCTGGGAGTTTCCAGCTATACAGCTCGGGGGAAGCACCACAGGATGTCCTTTTCCTCATTCCTCATTCCTCAAGGATAGAATGACTTTGTGTATGTGTGTGTGTTGCTGTGTTTCTTGTGTGTGTTTCTATGAAATGTGTTGCAGTGATGCATTCAATCCAATATGACCTCCAGAACATGGAATTGTGCCCTAATCTTCACACGTAAAATAAAACACTTAATTGTTAAAACTCAGTTCCAGTCCAGTCAGTATTAGATATCAATTTTTAACTTCTATAGTAGTCTATATATATACTGGTTACCAGAGGTGGGACCAAGTCATTTTTTTGCAAGTCCCAAGTAAGTCCCAAGTAAGTCTCAAGTCCCGAGTCAAGTCCCAAGTCAAGACAGGCAAGTCCCGAGTCAAGTCCAAAGTCAAGACTGACAAGTCTCAAGTCAAGTCCAAGTCCTGCAGTTTGAGTTTCGAGTCCTTTCAAGTCCTTTTGATCACAGAGTAATAATATATTTACACAGATCATGTATGCTTTTAAAATCTTTATTTATTTATTTATTAAAACTTGCGGGAGCCGCTCCTATGCAGTGCAAAAAAGGACAACGGCTCATAAATCCAATCCAAAAACAGTTATTTTTAATTAAAGGAGATCTTTACAAATTTAAGTGCAATGACATCAAACATGTCAAACATTTAACATGTCAACACAACATTTAAGAACTTTTGGGAGGACATGTCAAGACATGAACCACATGACAGCTAAAATAAAAAGTTAAAATGCCGCTGTCCCACTGTATATTTAAACTTTTGGTTAAACTTTGGTCCATCTTTCGAGCACTAGTCTACAAACATCTTGTTGAGTTTGAGCAGCAGCTGATTTGCAAGGCGAGTAGAGCTCATCCGGGTTCACTTTGCAGTGAACAGCAATCCAGCACAGCTGAAGAGTCACCCACAGGCGGCTGAGGCAGGTAGGCCAGTAGGCTACTGAGTTTCAGGCAGTGTTGTCCATGAACGCGTTAATTTTTATGAGAACGTTGAACTAAACGCAACTTAATGACAAATAATGAATTTGAACGGTAAACACGTTCATATTATCTGAGGTCAAGCTGAAACGTTACGTAATGTTTTCCTTCTCCTGAGGAGAGACGCTGTCTAAAACGAATGCCTGCACCATGTCGTTGTGATCGTTGTTGTGTTTATTTGAAATGAAATGCAGTCTTACAGGGCAAAATACCGTCTGAAAGTTGCAATCCCGTTTTTCAACTTTTTTTTGTTGAGGGGGGGGGGCTCTTGCATAGAGCCCCAAATGTGCTAGGGCCGCCCCTGTGTAGCGCAGTGATTCTCTGTATTGTGCGCCCCACCGGTGCGGCGCGGAGGCATAACAGGCGTGCGACCGGGAGGAGAGAATGCGAGGCGGAACTAATATTATAGCCGAACGAATGTTTTGACGTCCGCATCTCTTTAGCGGCGGAGCAGTAAACAAATCGCTCTTTCGCCGTAGCCAGGGGTCTGCAGCCCGCGGCTCTGCATCCCTCCGCAGTGGATCCCTGTGCAGTGTTGTGCCTGTTGCGCATATTTTTCGCAAACAGTGAACTTTACGATCAGTTTTCATATTTTGAATGTGCACGTTAGGGAACGTCATCCACTCCATGCAGCATCTACCACTGCAGTGAGAATTGCCTTGCCTTTCGTTACTTTACACCCCTGACGGACACATACACAATGAAAGATACAGAGCGTTCCTTAATAACATACTTTTTAATCTTTGGGTTTTGGGGAAAGGAGCAAGTCTTATCAAGTCAAAAGGCTCAAGTCCAAGTGAAGTCACGAGTCATTGATGTCCAAGTCCAAGTCGAGTTGCAAGTCTCTTTACATTTTGTCAAGTCGAGTCTAAAGTCATCAAATTCATGACTCGAGTCTGACTCGAGTCCAAGTCATGTGACTCGAGTCCACACCCCTGCTGGTTACATATGTTCGAGTGTTCTATCAGGACAAAAAAGGCAAGTTTGAATTGTATTGAAGTAGACGTGTGTACCCCTAGATGTTGCCAAGGTGGGGCTTTGACCACAACTCTTTTATTTCCACACAAAGAATACAGCATTACAAAATTGCCCTTGCTTCTCATCTCCTCTCTGCCACTTTTCAACCAGGGAGAGTTATTAGCCAACATTTTGAACTTTACTGCCCTCTTGTGGCTTGACTTGACCCCTTTTCAAGATTGTGACTGTCTCATCGACAAAGACCAGTATACAGAGACTACAATAGAAGATAGATAAACGTGCAACGGCGTAGAAACTGTACTTGCATTTTAAAAAATCGCTTTTACAGTCTTTTCTTCATAGGTGATAATAGGTAGCATTAACAGTGTGTGATTTATTATATCTGTTACACAAGTGTGTTGTTACACTAGGGACTGTTGAGTGTGTAGGTGTTGTATGCAGTGAATGGGAGAGAGAGGGAGGAGGAAGCTGGCACCGGCAAATTAGAACTTAAAAGTATGGTTGAGCAATTATGTTCACTTATGGCTGTCTGCTGTATACAACTCCCAAACACGAAAGACCAAACCAAGTTCCAACCAACCTCGGCCCTGGGCTTTTCTCTGGTCCAGACAATGAGCCAGGAAGGGTTAACAACCTAGGCGGGATAATTCAGAATGCTGCATTTTCACTGGAGTGTTCCATTCACCATAGAAATACTATAGAATCAATTATTTCAGGTTTTATTCCTTCATGCTGCATTTTTGATATTTTTTACGTCAGTTCAAAGGAACAACTGTCATATTCCCTTACTTGGGAATGGGGGCAGGAAGGTGAAGATGTCCAGGCAGAGAGCAGCAATATTCAAAGACCTTCAGCCCAGGCTTAGCATTATTAGGTCTTTCAGCCCTGCTTGCCTGCTAGTAACACAACTCTTCCGAAGGTTGCAGCAATACCAATATTTAGAGCAGAAACCTTGGTGTTCAATGGTCTAAATGTGTTCATGCTTTTGAATTCCTGACTCTGACAAGGTAATTCATATGAGGGAACAAATCCCTGGGAATTTTCAGTAGTGGAACCAAACCAATGAACTGAACGGTGCTAAAATGTTCTGAACAGCTGAGATGATGATAATTCTCTATCGGTTTGTAAGTACAATTGACCCTATTCACACAATTATCACGACTTGTTAAATATATGTTAAAATATTGATTATTGCAGTAGTAAATATTTTTTCACAGGTTTTACCATGTCAGGGTGTGTAAATATCTGACCACATCGAGATAATAGATGTATATAATTATTAAACCTACACTAATTGACCATAAATCCCTCTCTGTGTTTCTGTTTGAGCAGCAGATCCATGCTCCATTGACAGTTTAACAACACTGGTCCTCAATGGAAGTTCATGAACCTAATATACTGGAGCTCTATGAAGGAATGAATGTGACAGCTGCTGGGGGAATCCTACTACACCATCAGGTCACATGGTACACACACACACATGCTCTATCCCGCTGATCCCTCCACCCCTCCTCTTCACTGTCTCTCACTAATGCTGTGTACAGTTACAGAGGGGAAAAAGCAGGAGGGTTTTAGTGGTGGGGAGGAAGAGGGGGGGTGGCAGCTGAGAGAGAGAGAGAGAGCTGCGAGCAGAGGAGAGGAAGCGAGGAGGGGAGGAAAAGGAGAGGCAAGAGCAGTGTGAGCCCAGATTATAGCCAAACACACACTGAAACAGGGCAGAAAGGAGCGTGCAGGGCAGGAAGAAAGGGATACAAGCTGTGACACACTCTCTCTCCCCCTGTGTCAATTGACAAGACAGAAAGAGGATTACTCAGGTTGTGGTGAGAGAGAGAAGAAAGAGACTGTGTTCCAAGGAGCAAGCGTTTCAGAGGACGGTGCTGTCACACAGGAGCAGGACAAGGAGGAGGAGGAGGAGGAGGAGGAGGAGGAGAAGGAGGAGGAGATGTAAGTGAGCGTGTGGGTTCAAAACACACAAGCAAAGCCAGACGTGTGTGTGTGTGTCTGTTTGTGTGTTTGAGGGAACTATCAGAATCAAAAGCCCAACATCATCTACAAAGAAACCAGTCTGACGTTTGCCAAGCCATGCTGAGAACCAGGAGCCAGCCGAAGTCCTGCTGAACACCATGGCCCAGGTGAGAGGAGGCTCACACACACCAACACTCACACTGTGTAGACATGAAGTGCAGGAAGGGACACACACTCTGCTGAAGTTTTCTTCCGCTGTGGAGTTTCTGTCGTCGGTCTCTCACAGTACCTAAATGCATGTACAGTATTTTAGCACAGGCCTTATCCTGTGAGCACAGATCCTCTGAGAACACAACACCTCATAGTGTCAGGACAACTGTTATAGAGAGGATTTCTTTCACCATGGTCCTGGAAAAATAGCTTTGCTTGAAAATACAATTGCAACTTTTCACTCTGGCGATCCAGAGTGGACGAGACTTTGAGTTTGGGAGAGTTGACGTACAAATATACAAGAAGAAATAATGAAATATTACTTGCACGGACCCAAAGTTAGACTTGGTGGTATTTTTTAATGTTTTCTAATTTGTCTTGTTATATTCAACACTAACAACAAAAACGGAAGTCAAACTTTTTCTGTGTCAAAATATAGTTACAGCAACCGTGCATTTTTTAATTTGAGTTAAAACAGGAAACAGTTTATTTTTGCTCATTTGTGGAAACAGTGTCTCAGCTTTGAGTCTCTGGAGTGCAGCAGATGATTGACATGAGGGCCACAGTCAGACGGAACTGGCCATCACATATTAACACGCGTCTTTCTCTTTACACCATTTAAGAGGTTCAATTTGTATTCACTCAAACTGCGGTAGCTTGTTAGCTAAGAGATAGCACACAAATTCACTACTGCTATGTTACTGTTATGACAACATGTGCAGAGTCAGCACTTGTACATCCAGTGCTGGGTGTGTGTGTGTATTGACTTTGTCTTTTAGAACCGCAGGAACACAGAGGAACTGCAGTGAACCGAGTTCAACAACAGAGAGTAACAACTTTTTGTGCTTGTCTCTGTGCAAGAGAGAGCGAGAGAGAGAGAGAGAGAGAGAGAGAGAGAGAGAGAGAGAGAGAGAGAGAGAGAGAGAGAGAGAGAGAGAGAGAGCATCTCTCTGAGACTGAAGCAGTGTTGTGTATTATTAGCCAGTTGGCTGAAGTGATATGTTTTTTTTGTCTGTGATCTGCATGTGTGTATGTGAGGACTGTGATATTGAGTGTGTGGTCTTTTCATAGTGTGTGACAGTAGTAAGAAGAGAGCATGGGAGGTCTGTGGACTCTTTATGGTATGTGGACATAGAGGACAGTGTATCCTCTAAGATACAAGGCTCTATTTTAACAGACTCAGCTCACGGTCTAAAGTTTTAGCAAGTCATTCCATTCATGTCCAAATCTACTTTTGTTAGTTTTATGGCAGAAAAAGAGTTTGCCGTGCCAGGCACATGGTTCATTTGGGTTGAGTCTGAATTGGGAGAAATTAAAACAGAGTGGCATCTTCTATTCTGTCTTAAAGTGGGCTGGCACTTCTGTGGTGAGTCTCATGCAAAGAAATGATGGTTGGAAGATGGTATCTGATGTTTGCTCACAACCCTATACATTCTATTTTTACTATACATTTTTTCTATACATCCCCAGCCATTCTATACAAGAAAACACGTAGGATGGATAACTTGACACACGCAGTGGCACTTTGAACCAGTGACTGGATCTTACATCATACCCAATAGTCACATTATAAGTGAACTCTACTTTAAACTATCCTGAAGATATTAACATAAAAACCGCATGAACCAGGTTGGAACATTAATTTGACTAAAATAAGGATCAAAACAAGTACATTTAATGAGGACACTTAACAGTCCCATGAGCCTTTGCTCTCTTACTGTGCAAGAGGAAACCAAGTGAGAACATGTTACTATCTTGATGATGAGCCTTAAAATAATAGCAGAATACTGAGCCACTGACTTCAGAGGAGGATTTTGTTAGTCAATGACTTTCCACTGCCTGAAGATATCAGTGCACCAACAATGCACCTGACCTCACCTCATTTTAGGTCCAACACGCACATGGACGCTCACTGAATTTTCTGTTTAAAAAAATGCGCTGGATGGGAAAATGACAACTGCAATTATATGAAGCTAGCAAAGAAACTTACATAATACTCAACGTGACTTTACAAGAGCCAAGAGTGTATGAGGGTGGGACAATTCCTTCTGCCTGGTAGCATAACGGAGAAAATCATTAGTCTGAGTGTGCATTGTGTTTTTGGCGCTTGTGTATAAGTGTGTGTGTGTGTGTGTGTGTGTGTGTGTGTGTGTGTGTGTGTGTGTGTGTGTGTGTGTGTGTGTGTGTGTGTGTGTGTGTGTGTTTGTGTGTGTGTGTGTGTGTGTGTGTGTGGAAACGTCAGGATATCCTGCTCCTGCTCCTGTGAGCACACAAACACATTTACTGGAACCAAAAGGCGAAGGAGGAGAGCTGATCAACTTTCCAGCAATTACATAAACACTTCTGAACCACTTTTTAATATGTTGTACTTTTTATGATACTTTAGCTCTATACTTAACACACAGGCATCCGATTGGTTGTAGCTCATAAACAGATACGGAGCTGACAGCAGAAAAGCAACAGATACATTTAAAGACCATTTTGAAATCTGAATTTGAAGATTCAGGCCTATACTCACTAAATGCATTGCTTTGTGACTCACAGCCCTTTTACAACTCTGCTCTCTCTCTCTCTCTCTCTCTCTCTCTCGCTCTTATACATAGATAGATGGATGGATGTGTCTGATCATTATTACGTTATAACACTCAAATGTTTGATCCAAATTAAATCCTGCCCCAAAACATGTAATGAATTATGCTAATGGAAATCCCATTCACTCTTTCATTTTACTCTGAATCAGGTTAACAGTGCAACACTTTGAGTCTTCTACATGTAGGATGATTAAGTACGGTCTGAGTGGAACAGTGAACTAAGGCACTACTGAAAAAGAGCATGCATGCTTAAAAACCCTCCTTAGATAAACATTTAAAAATACATATCCTGTGAAACAGCGGAAAGGGCTTTGTGTGCTGTGGTCAACATACATGAGTTTTTACTGTGTGACCCACTGAAGTGACATGTCCTCTGCAGCGAGTCCAGTTCAGCAGCCCCCTGTCTGAAGCCTCCCAGCCTTATAGCCAGTTATAGTGCACTGTCTGCTTGTACTCTAATGGGCTGTTGTGTGTGTGTGTGTGTGTGTGTGTGTGTGTGTGTGTGTGTGTGTGTGTGTGTGTGTGTGTGTGTGTATGTGTGTGTGTGTGTGTGTGTGTGTGTGTGTGTGTGTATGTGTGTGTGTGTGTGTGTGTGTGTGTATGTGTGTGTGTGTGTGTGTGTGTGTGTGTGTGTGTGTGTGTGTATGTATGTGTGTGTGTGCTCTTACATGTAGATTTCATTCAGTACACTGCCCTTACAGAGGCTGAGAGATGGGCAGAACGACAAAGGAAACAAAGACAGGAAAATGGCCAGAGGGGCAGGCTTGTGTTTGAATGGATACTTTTAATAGGTTACAACCAGTAACAATTCATTATTAATATGGACCGAGCTATGAGACATAGATATGTTAAGATTCCACTTGTGTAAAGATTCTTTGAGAGCCAGAAAAGAAGTGACACCATTGTATAGCTCAATATCACTACTAATACTTTTGCTCCTATCACTGTCAAACACACAGTTGTGCTTGGCAGGTAGTTAGACAAACCCATCTTCTGTGCTCACATCGATGTGGGGATTGTTACTTGAAAACATCCAATACATTACTTTTCGAATAACTCAGCAACAAAACATGTCACAGAAGACTTTGTTACTCAAGAGCGCTGTCTAGGGTGGCTTTAAACAACCCCACAGCTTCCACACGTCACGGCAAAAGGAAGGTAGCAATTGTATTTCAACATTACGCAGTGTTTGCTGCCCCTCCAGCTGCTAACATCTGCTTTGCCGCAGTGGATGCACACAGCTCTCCTGCAGTCGCATCCTCAGGGACTCCCCTTCGACCTTGGAACTAAACTAGGTGGATCCTGAAATAACAGCCTGACTGGGATCAGTAACTGCAGCCGCTGAATCTCAAACTGTACTAGCTCACACTACTTTTTACTGAAAATCACATTACATCTAAGTAATGCATAACGGCCCACTGGCTGAACACTTGGCTTCAGGGGGCACAATGAAAGCTGCAGCAGGTTCAGTGTCTCCTCAGGATGTACCGTTGCATGGTCACCTGTGATGATAAAAGGCTTGAATCCTAAACAGGGGAGCGACAAGTGAAACATGAACGACGACTGCACACTCTGTGTTCACCCCAATCAGAAAAAAAATTATAATACTGCTGTTTAAGCATAATATCATCATGATGTAATTCATACCACATGATGAAGACAAATTAGATTGCTCAATCAAAATAAGATGAAGAATGTGTCTCAAATCTAAGTGGTGGAAAAAGTTACAGCACTAGACAATTTCATTTTCTGACTTCACAGTGATGTCGGAATGACATAATTCTTTCTATGTGATTTTGATGTGTGTAAGATTCACGTTGAGTCTGTAGGATGAAGAGATACCTGGAAAATGCATTTTAGAGCTATGCATGAAGCCATGGTGACTTCTTCATGACATCACTTATCCTATGACGTCATATAATCAGGTATCATTTTCTGATCAATATGAGCTTTATATTGTCTCATTATTGTTTGTAGAGATATCTTGGAAAATGTGGTTCTCTGACCATATTTTTGTTCCTTCTCCTTTTACTAATAAGTGCCAAATGTGGTTCACCTGGAGATATCCTCACAAGCAGTATTTCTACCACGTGAAAATATGGGATAATGGAGCCTGTGTGTAGACAGCTGTCAGCCTCATCATATGCCTGTGAGATAGATGACCTCACTATGCAGCTGAAACACACACACACACTCACACTGGTTCAAAGATAGTGGCCCACCTCCCAGTCTGACTTTCATGTGTGTCAAGTGTTGTGTATATTATATCCACGCTCAGTACTGGGTATTTTGGTCTGATGTTGTCTTTGCACAACTTTAATCTTTTTTCATAAATATTTGTATTTCTGCGCCATAGGAATCTGCACTGAGTTTAAATTCACAATGATTCGTATCCTGTTGAATCAGAGGTGTTTTGTGGCACTAAAATATCATGGCACTTACATTCAATTCAATAAAATTCAATTTTATTTGCATAGTGCCAATAATAAACATTATCTCATGACACTTTCCATCGGGAGGTTGAGACCTTAAAATTGATAGAGAAGGGGGAGAGAGAGGAGAGAAAGACCAGGAACAGTTGTGTAACCATCATATTTAAGCTCTTTCAGAGTGGTTGTTATAATGAACCATCCCCCCATATAGCATATTAGAAAATCCATGTATTACTCACATGGTCTGAAAGGTCTTACGGTGGACAAATAAACAAATGAGCTGTGCTAAAATCTGCCCAGTGATATCATCTACACACAGACCAACATTGCAGTTTAGCCTTACGAGCAATTTGTATTTACCGGTCAATACTGTGCTCAGTGTCAGTGTTTTCTGAGAGTTGACACTACCCTTACTAAATGGTTTTGTCACACATTGACATCCTGCACTTTTAAACGTGATTAAGTCCGTTACCGAGTCCAAACATTATGAAGTGAGACACAAAAGCATTGAGGGGCTGTTTTCATGGTCCGGCCTGTGATCGACGATCCCAGCAGCCGACCTGAGTCTTATCAGCACTCAGCAGAGCAGAGGGGAGGAGGATGGGGGGAGCGAGACAAAGACGGGGAGACGGGGGGGGGGGGGCACAAAAGAGATTGGGGTGGGAGTGACAAATGATAATGATAACTCTTCATTACTGCTTACTGATATTTCAGTGTTTGATCACATTCAGCTGCGGCAGACTGAGGTCTTTGTGCAGCTCATTGAGACATAGCATATGTTCCCCCCTCTGCTAACGCTAATGCAGTCAGTGATGTCCTGCACTCTGTGGTGAGCCGGCTGCAGACACAGCACCCACAGGCTTCCCTCCTCATCTCTAGGGACTTTAATCATGCCTCTCTATCCTCCACTCGGCCCATTTTCACCCGGTATAGCACATTCCACACCGGAGACGATAAAATACCGGTACTTTTCTATAGCAAAACCAAGGAGGCATATAACTCGACACCCCTCCCCACCCCCTTGGAAGATCGGATCCCAACCTGGATCATCTCCTGCCTGTGTACAAACCTGAAGAGGGGGTCCGATGAGATGGATGAGGCTCTGAAGGACTGTTTCAAGTCAACTGTGTGGGAAGAACTCTGCGAGGATCATGGGGAGGGCATTGACAGCCTCAGAAACTGCATTACGGATTACATTAACTTTTATGTGGAGAACACTGTACCCACCAGGACTGCAACAACAAGCCATAGATTAATCTGGACATGAAAGCCCTCCTCAAGGTCAAAAAGAGGGCTTTAAGGTCGGGAGAGAAGGAGCTGAAAGCTGTTCAGAAGGAGCTGAGGTTTGGCGGTTTCTGGAGAGGTTTGAAAACAATCTCTGACCATAAGAAAGCTGAGTCCCAGGCTGTAGGGGACCACACGTGGGCAGCTTGAATTTGAGCTTGTTCTTCGACAAATTTGATCAGGCGCCTTCCCCTCCCCACCCTACCAGTCCAGCTGCAACCTCCCTCACCTGCTCCCCCAGTACAATGCCCCACCTCCTCTTCTAAACCCCTTTCCACAGCCCCAAGCTCTTATTCACCAATCACCACCGGCCTGGCGAACATCCCGGGAATGGATCATGCCAGCACACTCTTTAAGAAGGGCCAGAGCAGACTGTATCTTCTAAGGAGACTCCGGTCCTTCGGGACATGCCTAAGGATCTTTTATGACTCTGTGGTGGCTAAGGTCATCTTCTTTGGAGTAGTTTGCTGGGGCAGCAGCATTTCAACTGCTGACAGGAAGAGACTGGACCGACTGATTAGGAGGGCCAGCTCGGTCCTGGGATAACCCCTTGACCTAATGGACGTGGTGGAAAAGGAGGAGGATGATGGCGAAGCGGTTTTGTGTGAAGGACAACTAGTCCCACCCCATGCAGGACACCATCACAGCACTGGGCAGCTCCCTGCAACAGACTGATCCACCCTAAAGGCCGGCACATGCTTCTGCAACGGCGTCTGCGGCTTTTCACGCAGTTGTGACGCAGGACTCGTTGTCATACATGGTTTTCCAATCGTGTGTGGCACGAAGAAGAGCGGTTTATTTTTCGCCACGGCGGCTCCTCAGAGCCTTTTTCTGGCGGACATATCCGGTCAGTGACGGGTTATACTAGTGGTCATAGTTTCGGATCTCTTCTGCCAAGTGCTCTTCTATTTGGTCCATATTCGTTCTTCTAAATCTTCCGTGGCTTCCGCCGGTATTATCGGGCATAAACCGGAAATGCGACTCCGGAAATGATGTAGTTGGCAGACCAATCACAGCCTTGCCGGCTACGTGACGCTTGCGGAGCTTTGCCTTCTAGTTAGAAAAATTGGGCGCACGTAAATACGTAAGAAGGGATACGTAAGTACTTAAGGGGCCAGGAAGGTCTCTTACGCTTCCGGGCCTGTGAAAACGCAGAAGCATGACGGAGAGGTATCGCAGGTCTTTCCCTCCTGCAGCAGTACAACCAGCTCCCTGTAGAACTACACACTCCCATTATGGACTGCACTTTAATTAACTCTGGTTTAACTCTCCTAACTGTGAAATATTTAGTGTTAGTGCATACATTGGTTCATGTGCAATCCATTCACTGTACATGAATATTCTCACACTGTACTTTTTTTTTTTGACACTTAAGTTTTGCATGTTACTTATCATTACTTACTGATGCCTATTTTTGACTCATGCTGCTGTAATATTGCAAATTTCCCCATGGTGGGACTAATAATGGATTATCTTATCTTATTATATCTTATCTTATTTTCACCTATCTTATCTCAAGATGTGGCTCCTGTGATGGCACGATTGTTCACCGCAAAACTTTAACTGAGATATCTCATGATCAAAATGATTTGGCTTCACTTTTGGGGGCCTCTCATGTCATCCATCTTTATTCACAAACTATGGATCAAGTACCTGCACGACCACTGTAATCTCTGCTAATGTTAGCATGCTAACAAGCTAAACTAATGTTGTGTTTATGTGGCAGGCAATGTGTTAACATACATCAGCATTGTCAGTGGCACCATGTTACATAACCACTATAGCTAAGTGCAGCTACAGAGCTGCCAGCATGGCTGTGGGCTCTTACTGCACACTTCACTGATTCCCATTGACCTGTCAGTAGCTACAGGAGGACAGTGGCCAGATACATCAGTCTGAAATCAATGGCATGTTTGTTTTATACTCAGTGTTATTACTTTTTGGTAAAAGTGCATTGAGTGACCATCTTTAAAAGTACAAATGAACTTGTTTGCTGCAGTTTGTGCTGTGATGAGCTGGTCTGTTCATATTTATGTTTGTATGACATGTTGAGCGGTTCCTGCTGACCTCTCTTCTCTAGTCTCTCAGCATTGCATGGCTAGTTAGTGACCACTGGCTGTACACTACTGTTCAAGATGCATTGTAGGAAACAAAGATTCCACTATAAAGTTTAAAATATTAAAATATATAGCAGAATAAAAATATGCTTTTATTTACTGATTGATTATTGTATTTCCTCTGTCCACCACAGTCCTCTCTGTCCATCGTAGACTGTGAAACTTGTAGTGAGACCTTTTCAAACGATGTTAGGACAAACAATTGGCAGAGAAACCAAACTGAATTGTGAGAAAACCGGGGGCGTTGTGATGTGACTAGAAAATGTATTGTTACATTAAATGCAATAAAAGCATATTTGTTTGACATGCATTTTGAATGTTTCTTTTTTTATATTTGTATTTTTGTATATTTGATAATAAGACTACATTGGTTTTATGATATCAACTATTCACTCTACCTCTGACCTCTGGCGTTTCTCACTGGCTTCAGTTTGTTCTGCACATCTGTCCTCATTCAGCCAGAAACCATCTGGTGTTTCACTGACCTGATCTGTCTCGGCCTCCCGCCTCAGAGAAACATGCACCCAGACATTTGCAGCTATAACGCTATGCAAGACAAAAGTCACAGCAGCGGCCGCTGTTCACTTTCATATTTAAAAATAGCACAAAATGCTCAGCTGCTATGAATTTCACTGCTGCTTGACTGCTGATCCTCCTTTCTAATTAGAAGTTCCTGGTTTGACCTCTGTCTTCTCGCTGCACTGAAAACAGACGACTGTGTGCAAGAGCGTCAAAGTCTTTTCCTTGAGTCTCTCAAACTCTGGCCTTTGTAGAAATGTAATTTACTTTTAACGTGAAACCAACAGTATCAGTGGGGGTTAGTATTACAGTGTTATTTCGGGAACCTCAGTGTGGTGAAACACCAAGGCATGAATACTAATGTCTTTCATATTCTATGAGTGCTTGAGTATGAAACTTTGATCACTGACAACTAAAAGATACAAGCTGCAAACCCATCTGATATCACTTCCCTGTCAAGACAGTTTCATGTTCAGTTTCATCACATTAGCCCTTTTTTAGACATGTCCTCAAAAGGACACACACATGGACAACACAGGAGAAGATTCTCTGCTCTGATGCATTCAGAGCACCAACAAATTCTCCAGAGCATTCAGTCCCAGTGTGGCGAAGCAGGCAGAGGTAGGAAGTAACGTATTCATTTAGCTGCAGATGTCACATGGATTTGTTTACTGCTCATCAACACCATCAACAGCCCTTACCATCAAAAACTCTTGACATCTTTGTCTGTCTTCTAAGTGTATGGCTCCGCGTTTTCATTTGGAGACATTTGTTTTCTTTTTGTTTTGTGGCCAGGTGGAGGAAGTCAGCAGAAACTCCAAAGGCTCTCACTCAGACATTTGCATTCACACAAACGCCTCCTCTGGAGAAACTCAGGAGGATCCCTGGAGTTCTGTGCATGTCTGAGAGCAGCTATTGTGACTATTAGCAGTTTCAGGATGGTTAGGCTACTTAAACCGTTTTCCCCGGATGCAGTTGAGCATTCGCAGTTTTAATAACATGGGGAACACAAACATATTGTTCAAGGGCATCATGGAAATAAATGCCATTGCATAAATAACATTACATAATTCTTATTATGTTTAAGGAGCTAACTCCTCTTTATACTCCTATCACTGTGACCCTCACTGACGTAGAGGAAACTAACCCTCTGATTCAACTCATAACCTTCAACCAGGTCAAAATGCCGTCATCACACACACACACACACACACACACACACACACACACACACACACACACCACAAACGGTCAGTGCATAAGCAGCTGCTCCTCATTGTTTGCCCATGAATTCATGGGTTTGACAAACTTCACCAAACAATACAGTGGAATCCATGTGGCTGATTTAAAGAGGGAGGAATGTGTTGGTGAAAAACAATCCCGTTTTTTTTCAGCTGTTATTTCTAACGTGCTCAGATCTTATTTTCATCTCGTCTCTCGTCACTCTCAGCGTTTCCTTCAAAACAAAATCGTTTTTGGCGGCCGAGCAAAAGAACATATCATGCTAGAGACAATATATGTTTGTTATTAACACAACCAAGCTGAAATCTGTTATGATAGGAAGGCTAATCAGGTTGTGCTGCTGTTGTCTTACTTGAGGTGTGACATGTGCTGTGGCCCTGCTGGGCTGATGTGAGACATCATCAGTGTGATGAGCACCATGGCTCACACACACAGCAGCTGATGGTACCATCTGCGCAGTCACACACACACACACACAAATACACATCTATCTACCTGTAATACACATACACCATTACACACACTCACACATCCCATCATGTGTGTGTGTGTGTGTGTGTGTGTGTGTTTTTGTTGGTTTTCTGCTCTGCTTCATTCAGCTACATCAGAGCTTTAAATAGAACGATGAAAGCCTTATTTCAGTCGAGTGTGTGTTTTCTCCTGACCTGATAATAGGTTTCCTCCAGAGTGCCTCTCCCTGAGGGTCCTACGGAGAGAACATGGCAGCTGTGTGTGTGTGTGTGTGTGTGTGTGTGTGTGTGTGTGTGTGTGTGTGCGTGTGTGTGTGTCTGTGTGTGTGTGTGTGTGTGTGTGTGTGTGTGTGTGTGTGTGTGTGTGTCAATGAAGTGGTTCTGCCTGCTTCCTCTGAACTTGTATCTTGAAGTTCAATTTCCTTGTGATGGTTAGGTTTACTCACCCTGTGAAAACATTAGGCTCTGGAGGAGAATTGTCAGGTCTAAGAGAAAGGCCCTTATGATTTCCTAGTGATGTCACCAGGGTTGTTGTAGCTTGGAATAAGCGCCTGTGTTGAAAGTTGGAGGGGAGGAGTTTAAAAGATGTGGGTGTTTATCAGAAAGGAAGTGTGTCATGAAAAGATGGTATAGTTAATATAGGAAATGTAATGTTTTTTAAAACAAGATATATTGGCCTCTTTGTTTTGATGTTGACAAATATTGTTTATTGTTTTTATTAAGGTTGCACAACTATATTTGTTGCAGCCAACTTGCCCATACCAGCAATGAGCCGGGGCAAGGAATGGTCAAAATGTTGAATATTTCCATCTAGATGTCAGCAAATACTGAAGCCTAATGGAGGATGGAGGACAACCATTTTTAACTTATCTTAAAAGTGAAACCTGCACGTGACAAGATATACAGGCACCAAGTAGCACAGCCTTAAACCTGCAGGAGGTTTAGGTCAGGTGACTAAGCCGAGCTGGCACCAGGGGCGTAAATGCAAACCCTTCCAGAGATTGTGCGTGTCAGGATGCAGCGAAGGCCAGAGAAGAGTTTGTGTGTTTGTGTGTGTGTGTGTGTGTGTGTGTGTGTGTGTGTGTGTGTGTGTGTGTGTGTGTGTGTGTGTGTGTGTGTGTGTGTGTGTGTGTGTGTGTGTGTGTGTGTGTGAGTGTGAAGCGAAGTGAAGTGACAGAGTGCGCATTTAAATCCAGCAAAGGCTCTTGTGTAATTGTAAGTGGGCCTGTGCTATGTAAGATTGACATGTGCTCTCTGTGAGGATCCAATACTGTATATTCCGCATATGGATGAATGGAACAGAGGGGATTTCACAGCTCATCTCACCATCAGGTGTTTGTGTTGGGATCAGGATTGATAGGAAAACTTAACCTATCACCATTATTTACCAGTTTTACATTAAATACATTACAATTACCAAAAAGAGACAACTCAAGTGATTTTTTTTCAGTGTATTTTCTTATTGCACTGGAAAATAATATGTTGGATTGTGGTTAAACTTGTCACAGCAAAATGTACATATGTGCAGCTGCAATTTATTTTGCTGCAAGTATTAGATAATAAGCTAAAAATAAAGAATACCAACTAATAAAAAACAAGAAGGGTGTTTTAGAAAGGAATAGTTTAGATATATATACATCCACCTACTTTCTAACTCAGATTTATATCAAGACTTTGTGGAAGGTGTTGTTAGCCTAGTTTTCATAAAGACTGGTTGCAGCTTGCTTGGCTTTGCAGCCTATGGTTGAATATAGGTCTACCACTAATTCTTAAGCTCAGTAATTTACCTGATGTTGTAGTTACGTGCTGTTTAACCAGTGAAACAATAACTGATGATATTGATACAATTGTCTTACAGACATGTTTAATAGGTATTTCAAGCATGAACCAAAAGCTCAGGTTTCAGAAAATACTTCTCTTGTCATTTTATTCAATGCTCAGAGTATTGTATTGTATTGTAGAATTAGGTTGTTTCATAATTTAAAACAACTTGAAACAGTTATCGCTGATTATGTCAGGCTTAGATGCCACACAAGGAGTCATAGGTTAAATTCTAAGCAATTTTTTAGTTGCCAAATCAAGAGTCATGATGGTGCTTTATCATGATTCATGTTGAGTGGTGTCTGTGATGTTTCTCCTGCTCCTTTAGCTCTGTGTTTGGTCTCCACCACCCCCTAAAGGAAAAATCTGTCTCTGAAGCAGCTAAATGTTCCACCATGTTGACCTGCTGCTTGCTGCTGAGCAGATAGAGACAGTGGCTTTACAAGAGGTGAGAGTTGTCAGAGTTGACTGTACAGTAACATTATGAGACAGAACAATGTGCTGCAAGAGTTTTATAGATGATAAAAAGCTCAGTAGAGGTAGAGGACCTAATAGATTTGAGCGTTATTCTTAGTGTGTTTGTTGCAATAACATCATCCATCACACTCACAAATACCCAGGAGCCAGACTTAAGTGGAAGGAGAGCAAAGTAGTCCAGTGTTCACTGAACAGAAAGCTCACTTACTGCTGGCTGGACGACAGTTTTTTCTTCGCAGTGTCTCTCTTCGTGGTTGCAGACAATTGCTGGGATATAAAATTGTCACCTTGTGTAACTTCAGTGAACTTTGGTGAAACTTGTCATTTGCTTCCATCTCCACAGTGTACATGAAGTCCAGAGATGGAAGTGTGTGGTTGCACTGTGGCTGCGGGCGAGTGACACTGATGTGAGGTGATTATTGAGTCTCTCTCTGAAGCTATAGAGCGCTAATTCAATCAGCAATTTACTTGTGATCGGGCCAGGACAGCTCATCCGTGGAGACACGAGTGGACCTAGTGTGCAGCCTTTTAATAGTGTATGCACGTGTTAATCTGAGCAAAATCTTCCTTATATCAAATCCCACTTTATTCCTCTTTGTGAGAAAAAAAGAATCATTCTCATTCTACGGCATCTAATGGTCAGCTCGGCCCCCTACTGGCATTCTTGCATCACTGCGTGCTCTATCCATGGCTTCACTGAGGATTAGATGGATTAGATATTTAGCGAAAATCTCCCAGTGCTGTTGTAAACAGACAGATGGGTGTGCTCCCCACCCTCCCCCAACATCAAGCACACACGCAGACACACACACACATACACAGACACACAAAAACACACACACATACATACACAAACACACACAAACACACACACAAACACACACACACACACACATGCAGTCTCACACTCACCAGGCTCTCTGCTGTCTTGCCAGGCCACAGAATAACAGAACACAGACAGATGTTCTATTTAGTTAAGACTTTAATTTCAAAATAAATATATCCACAGATTGAAAGATAATTCCAATCCTATGTTTATGGTCTCTTTTTTAAAGTGTTGATCTTGAATTCATGGGAAATATTTTAATTTGTTGATGCTAATAGATATTTATTTTAAATTATTTTTTCTTCCAAGTGACCAACAGACACATTTGCTCATTGCCTCTGCAAAGAAGAACTACGTAACTGATGTTATTGAAACTTGGTGTAAAGACTGGGGCATGGGCCAAGGAAGAACCTATTAAGGTTTGGCATGGATATAGACAAAGAGACGGGTCCAGGATATTTTTATCACTTTATTTTACCAAATAAAAATCCGGATCTAATGGAATTAAATCTGGTTTCATAAAGGGGCTGTTGGGCCTTGGCAGAGGAATGCACTCCATTTAGTGACCTGGTGTTAACATCAATCTTGGTTGGCAATGTGTCCATGCGTGCCTATGTGTGTGCATGTGTGTGTGTGTGGGAAGGAAAGAGAGAGAGAGAGAGAAAGCAGGGCAAGGAAGGATTTTTTTCTCATTTCCAATAGTACAAAAATAGAAGTTGGTTGTCAATGTTAACACTGTGTTGGTGATCATGAATAAATTAATGTGTATGAAACACTAAGAAGTGTAAAAAAAATAGAAAAGAAAAAACCTTTGGATTGTTATGAAACATTAATAATGACATTTGTGTTCAGGCTGCCAAAGGAAAGTCGTCACATATATTCAAGACCACCTCTGAATCAATCTATCAATCAAAGTCAAATCAGCTTATTGTTTATAGTAGTTTTTAAATTATTAAATTTGATAAGTATGTTTGAAGGAACACATGTAACTTCAGGAGGGTAGAAATCATATGGTTGAAAAAGTATTTTTCTCCTCACTTTGTGAAACCAGTTCAATTATGACTACATCCTGGCCAGCAGTAAATGGCTGGGAAGATCAGGAGCGCACTCCAGGCACTTCACAGTTAGGTTTTCAAACAAACAACTTAACCTGCCTCATATACCTGAAATTACATTTTGTTGTGTTGTTCTGTTGCATCACTTGTAAACTAACCATTACCATTTTGCTTTGTTGTTGCTCATCTGATTGCCTCCTGCCTCATAGTCACAAGAAAATGTGACTTTCCGGCTGTTCTGATCCTCCATTTGGTGAAAGGACGGGCAAGAGTCAAAGTCACCATCTGCTGGAAGATTAGACAAAATAAACTCCAGCCTTAACAAAAATACATTTTGTTTAAAAAGGTGATATAGAGCATATATCAATGAAACCAATCTTATTAGATTACACAATGTTGCAATAAAAGATAAATACATATATTCACCTCTCTGAAATCCCCACACTGGCACCAGCCACTGTTGTGGGCAGATTTATGACTGTACAGTCTCTGTGGCAGGAGGTGAGGGGAGGATGGAGGAGGACAGAAGGTTAACTGAGGGGGGAGGGGCATGAGGTACATGAGGACAGGGGGAAGTGTGGAGGGCGTTGAGGTTGTGTCTCCACAGGCCCCCTGCAGTGGGGGTGAAACTCTTTTCAGAACAATGCCAGATTAGTGCCTCCACATATGCACTCACACACACACACACACACACACGCACCTCCTCCTCCTTCTGCATCTCAGCAATCATCACTTTCCAACACAATGTGTGGATTAAATCCTCAGCAGCCTTGTTTTTATTGGAGCACAGGGGTGTTAGGATAAACACCAGAGGGTCTCAGTGTCGTCAACAGTGGGTTTGGATGTAAGAAAATGTTGAAAACTCTTTGTCCAGGGATGTTTTGAGATCAACCGGTACGCTAATCTCTTTTGATGCAAAATCTGATTAAGTAATTCCACTAAATCCCCAATCCACATTTTGGGGTAACATTTAAAATCAAACAAAGACTAACAGGGGACCATCAGAGCAGGAATTCACAAACACACTCAGTAAATAAAAAAATGCTTACACTTATTAAGCATTTTTAAAGCTTATTAAACAGATTTTTACATAGTTGTGTGTTTGTATATTTGTCTGATATTGTGTTGCTGTTATTCAGGAAACTTTGCAGGTTTTATTCTGGCATTTGAAAGGTTTTATTATTGACCACTGCAGAAAGAATTCTAATTTATTTAATGGAATTTGGTTTGGAAACTTTGGTGTCAAATAGTGACAAGTGATCACTTGGTAAAAATATTTAATTTTGTTTATATTCCTCTTTTATATCCTGTGTGGTTGACACTTTGGATCAAAATTGTCTCCTGCTCTTATTGCTGCATTGTGGACTTTTATTTATCCTGATACTTTACCAGCAGCAACCGACACAATGAGCAGTCAGCAACAATGATGAAAACATCAGCCTCTTGCTTGTGATGTGTACAGGGACTCTATTTTATTTAGCACCTTACTTGTATTATCTATCAATCAAAGGTTGGCAACAGTCACCCAATCACACAAACATTCATACTTTATGCTGACCTTTTTCTATCAGGGGCAGTTTGGGGTTAGGAACTGGGGATTGAGCTTCTGACCACACCCACCCAGACTCTGAGAACAGTCAAAACAATGTGTACATTTTTCATTTGTCTGTGAAGGTTCCCATTCATCCAGGTGGTTATCATGATGATTCATTCAAGAAGGTTTGAATCGAGGGCAACTGGACATGACGATGTTTCACCTCTTCTCACTTTATTAGTTCTGACGTGAAGAAGCTTCAACAAACAAGGGCAGTTACCCTCGATTTAACATTTTTATGTGATTCTTCCGTCTCACAGACTGTGAAGTACTTACTGTGTCTGGTCAGACCAGTGGTGCACTGTTCATGATTTGATGTATTCGTTTACTGATATTATATATTATTTTACACACAGTATTTTCTTATGATTGTTATTGCTGCACAGTAAGATTACTGGCCATAGCAAGTTGCCATGTAAAAACCATCAGTGACCAGCATAACTAATTCAACACTTGCTGTGGATTATGTCACAGTGTGGGCTGTAGGACAAACCACGCTCTTTAAAGAAAAAAGAAAAATTATCCGAGATCCCAATCAGACATCATGACACCGGATGATGTTGGCTGATGAAGTGCTTACATCACGTCCTGTGATCCATGACGTGATGTAACAGTGATGTAAGCGAGCAAGAAACATTTTCATTTGGAAAAAAGGCTAACTCTTCTATTAATTTTTAACATACTCTTGCCCTGCATGTGTGTTTGTGTGTGTGTGTGTATGTGTGTGTGTGTGTCATCATGGCAAAATGTGGTCCTAGAGGCCTCACTTGATTGAAAATGAGATAGAAATGTAAGCTTAATTTGAAGATAGGTGTGGTCTGAGTCGTTTGCATATAGTGCTCATGTAATAATGCAGGAAACTAGTGTGTATGTGTTTGTGTGTTTGTGTGTTTGTGTGTGTGTGTGTGTGTGTGTGTGTGTGTGTGTGTGTGTGTGTGTGTGTGTGTGTGTGTGTGTGTGTTTGTATGAGCAGGAGAAGGCCAGCAGAGGGTGTACGAGTGAGTAGCTAGTTTCAGCTTTTTTTTTCTCTCTTCTCTTTTTCCCTAATCATTTCATGTTCAGTTATTACACAATGACTGTGTGTGTGTGTGTGTGTGTGTGCGTGTGTGTGTGTGTACGTGCGTGTGTGTGTGTGTGTGTGTGTGTGTGCGCGCGTGTGTGTGTGTGCGTGCCTGTGTGTACATGTATGTATATGTTTGTGCGTCATCTTTCCTCTGTCCTGGGGGCACTGTCGGCCAACATCAGCATTGGGCTGCATCTCGCTCCACTGACCATCAGCACACACATACACTCTTCCAGTCAGAAGTATACAAACAAGTTTAAAACAGTTAAAACAACAAACAAACTAAACAGTAAAATCAGTTTTCATCTGTCGTATTGGCATATCATATTTTATCTTATTGGAAACAATTAAATGCTCAATTAAACAGCAAGCGATCATCAAGAGTCAGCTGAGAGAAAATGTCATGCAAAAGATTTTTTGCTGAGATTTTTCAAAATCTGGCCCCTGGAGGTAAGGTTGTTATAATTATTTTCCTTTATATTTTTTAATTCCTTTATAAAGTTTTAATCGAACAGCTTTATAGAGCAAAATGATGTTGCTCAAATTAAATAGGCAAACAAACTGAATATTCAAACTGAACATGTCTGCACAAGATATTCTCAAACAATGTATTTCATTGGGTTGATATGTTTAAAATGATATGTAGTTCCACCGTTACTGATGAATCTGAAACTATATAGGCTGTGAAAATATAATTTATATTATAATAATTAATTTTTCTTAATATTTTTTTAGTCATAATCAATAGGGCTTTATTTGGACAGTTTTAGGCTTGTAGTTGAGGCAAGGGGAGATTAACAAAATAAGACCTGTCTTCTTTAAAACTAGAAGACAGACTCACCAATTTAATGCAAAGTTATTTTCATACCTGGGAGATAAACTGGGGACCTTGGTTAGAAGCAGTGTCCACAGATATGCCATGAAGTCTGAACACATGTTCCACCAGTAGATCAGAACCTTTGCCGGCAGACAGAAGCTTAGACAGCAGACACAGCGCCACAGTTCTTTTAAATCTGTCAGCTATAGTGATGATGACAACGTTAACTTGCAAAAGTGAAATTACAATGACAAGTGTCCTTAGAGGGTCAGGCAGTGTCAGGACAAACAGTAATGGGTGAAAACATAACCTCCTTATCAACCAGACAGGCATCATACAAAGCATGCTGGTTCCATTTAATGTCCACTGCTCTATCTTGAACTAAATGAGTACTGCTCACACAGATTCAGTAGACCGCAGAGCTTGTAGTGTAAAGCGCTCTGAGTGGTTTATAAGACTGGAAAAATGCCTTATTAACTGTTTATGGTTAAAGCACAAAATCAGCTGAGGTGCTCTCATCCTGAGGCACTGTTATGAATAGTGTCCTTTGTCCAAAGGTCATTGTTCGACCCAAACTGTGCAAATTGTATCGTTGTGTTACTTAAATTCAATTGAATTCAATTTTTTTTGTACAGCGTCAAATCATAAATTACATGATCTTAAGGCAATTTAGTTAGAAGGATTAATTAAATGTATGAGTGATTGGCTTCATACAGTATACATAAAGGACTTCTAATGTGAAGGGCTTTGAGCGCTTATTGAAGGTGTTTTTTAAGACATGACCTCCCTAGGAAGTCTGGAGAATTGGCTCTATAGACTCTTATCTCCAAAAACTCTCTTGGCACATTAGTCTGTGTCTTTTACGCATTTGGCAATGCGTCCTGAGATAATTGTATTATTTTTTGTTAGTTTTGTTTTTGCGTTGTATGCGTGATAGAAATGTCATCATGCAGTAAACCTTGGCCCTTAGCACAGGGAACTGCACAGTCTGGGGTAGATGTAGTTGAAGGGGAAGTAGGGGGGGATGCAGTTTATTGCCAATGAAGGATTGACGACAGGATGAAGGATTGATGGCAGTGCATGTGCAAGTGAAATGCTCTTGAGCTGTGCATCTGATTCATGTCATGTCAGAGGTCCAGCCCAGAGAGCAGCCCATGCATGTACACATGAAACACAGCCCAGTGTTAAACCATCAGCAGCAGTAATACAAGTGAGCATTCTGTCAAATGTCCTGCAGCCTGCTGAATGTCAGTGTGCACAGATCTGGCCACACACATCCTCTCACCTCTTGATGTGTTGGTTAATATGAAACCTCATGCACCATTTTCCAAACAAAAGCTTTATCTAAAAATAACTACAGGTCATGTTTGTAAATACAAGTGACAAAGTAAATCACTGTTCTACTGCTGGATTTAACAGATGTTGTTTGTCTTTATATTCTTTCATGTTCTTTTCTTATATTTGTTCTGTCTAGTTTTATTCCCATGTAATAATAATGATACAATTTTATTCATATTTTAATTTCAATATAGTGCAAACTCATAATACATATTATCTTGAGGCCCTTTACATAGAAGGTTTAGACCTTAAAAAATAGTAACACTACTACTACTACTACTACTACTACTACTACTACTACTACTACTAATAATAATAATAATAATAATAATAATAATAATAATAATAATAATAATAATAATTGGTTATAAATTGATATATTGGTTTCTCAAATCATTTTGAATGGCCACTGTAGATGATTCAAGTGTATTGATCAGTACTGTCATAATTAAAAAAAGTGATTTATTGGTTCAAATTCAAAACGATCTCTTCGATTTAAAGAAAATAGTTAAACTTGGTACATCCGAAGACATAACGCGCCTTTATTTTGAAACCCAGCGCGCTGTACTTCCGGTAGTATGGGGTGTGACTGTAGCGGGACGGGACAGTGCACGGTGCAGAGAGAAGGTGAGCACGGCAGGGCTGAGTCCGGTGTGTGGTGTCCTGTCCGCGGTCAACTCTGAAGCCGTTCACCGGAGAGCAGGAGCGCAGAGGAGGGACAGGTGCGCGGGATGGAGAGCGCAGCGCGGGTCTGACCCGTTCCTTTAGACGCGCACACGCTCACACACGCTCCCAACCCGATGAATGGAGTTGCTTTCTGCCTTGTTGGGATCCCACCTCACTCAGACACTGAAGTAAGTGAACGGGAGAGTTCCCTCTGTTCCGCTCTCTTTTCTCTCTGCCGCACTTCTGCGTCTCCTCCTGTCGGGTGAACTTTTTCCTGCTGGTGGCTCGGTCCTCAGCTTCACTTTGACCTGAGCTCCAATCTATTGTGTGTGTGTTTGCCTGTGATGAAGGAGTCGTGTTGAGGTGACAGGCAGTTTCAGCAGGACGCTACATGTTTTCTTTAACCCTCACACCCATTGTCAGAGCCACAGGGGAAGTGTCAGGTAACTGTGTCAGTCATATACTGTAACCTCGCTGCTGACAGCTGCCTCCTCCAGGAACACTCAACATGCTCAGGCCCTGTTGAGTGAACTTTTTTAGCAGCATCGATGAGGGTAAACATTTTTTAAGGATAACTTCAATACTATGTGTCAAGTAGTCCTGCTGCAATCATAGTCTCTGGTCAGCAGCCAGCAAGATGTTCTCATTAGTCACCCAATCAAAGAGCAGCATCCCCCTGCAGTATTCTGCAGGTGCACAGTGAGGGTGGAAGCCCAACGAGGTAAAACCTCATTTGTGTCTTATGTAACTTGTCCAACTCCAGCTTCAAGTTCAAGTGGCAGGCTGTTCCACCACCTAATGTAAATCCATGAATAAATGACGACGGTTTGAAAGCAGAGGTGCTTCATCAGCGGCAGAATCAAACACTGTTTAACAACCTGCTTTAATAGTCAAACAAATTCCCTTTTCAGCAGCAGGTCACAGGATGGTCCGGCAAGTAACTGAATAATATGTCCACTGTTTGCTCCAGGAATTGCAGAGATGAGATATGGGTGGGTGAGCAGAGAGACTGGAATGCATGCATTTCCATACGACAGCCCACGTATACACAGCCTGTGACAGAGGGCACATTGTGGTCCTCAGTGTTCTGTCAGTGCAGAAAAATTCATTGAAAAATGACGGTAGTTCAGAAATATCTTCCTACGCTCAACAGTCACGAGCGGCATCGGAACGAGAACTGATCAATGCCGATGGATGCAGGCTGTTAATGCATCACTGTGATGATCACACATCACCTTGTTCTGTCCACTGAGCCTATGTGAGCGATATCCTCAGATCACTCTGCCACTGCCGTCAGTGGTGGAATATAAAGCTCTGGTTATGATCTGTTAAGGCTCCATTATGCTTCTACGTATCCGTTTCTCGGAGAGGGTTGCACGGAGAGCGGAGAGTCTTTTTGATTTTTACCTCTCCGACGACTGTACGTTGAAAACAATTCACCGCCAAACCCATAGGTGGCGCAACGGAAGACGAGCTCAGAGAAGCCTACCCCATTTCTCGGAAGAAGAAGTCCACGTGTGTCTGTTTACCTCTCTTAGCCTGCCTCCCACACACTGAACCATGGCAACTAACAGAACTAAATAAAGTGACACCCAGCGGGTCAAAATGCTGATGTTATCGTTTCTTAGCGCAGCGGTTCCCCGGTCTTGTTTCCGAACTGTGTTGCTGATTCCACAGCTTGAATCTGCTTGAGGCTACACGGAGCTAGCTAGCTCCCCTCCCAGCTAGCTCCCCCCCAGCTTCCACACACAGTCAGCAGGGACTCCCGACACTAA